>NW_027361738.1:13910000-14510000 GCF_039654945.1 Dendrobates tinctorius
GTCCAGTACTGCTTAAAAAGAACATATGGTATCGTTGTCACCTGAGAGCTGATGTCCTGTAAAGTGTTCATCAGAAAACAGTCAATCACGACAGACAAGACTGGTCGTCCTCCTACGTACTTGTCTCGCCAATTTGGTGGGCCTGGTCGTCTTACTCCTGGGGGTTGGCCCTTTGCCCCAGGGGTTGCTTGTTTAAATGACAGGATCTGGCTAGGTGTCCCGCCTTGTTGCAGCAGCGACAGATGGGCTGTCCGTCCTCGTCGTAACTATCGCTGTCTCTCCCTCTGGTTGGTGGGATCCTCCTCTGCTGTCGCCACGGGACGTCTTCTGGACTGGAGGCCAGCGGGATCTTCTTCTTTGGAATCACTTGCAGGGACTGCACAGTTTTTGTGAGTGTAACCACACTTTTGGTTAGTTCCTTTACTTGGAGATGTAAGTCTGCAGCAGAATCATCATCTTAGGACACCTTGTTAGTCTCAATAAGGGTCTTTGGAAAGGATGCTGCCTCCTGCTGGTATGTAATTGCAGGACGCTGAGAGGGCTCTGTGCTGCTAGGGTCCGGTTCACGCAGCACTCTGATGGCTCTATCCTTGAAGTGTGCAAGTCCAATTCAGGATTTTGTAGAGCCAATATGCGCAGATGTGTCCTTTGATTGTTAGACTGGAGTCCCACTATGAACTGCTCTGTTAGTAATCTATCTTCATCTTGCACGCTCTCAGGATAAACCTGCTTTACAGCCCATAGTACCTCCTGAAGATTAAGGGCATAGTCCCGTATACTGTCCTGCACTCTCTGTTTGCACCCAAAAAATCTCATTTTTATCTCTGTTGCAGTACTGGTATCAAAAGTGTCTTTCAGTCTGGCCAAGATTTGTTTGACAGTTCTTTTATCAATGTCCGGCCAGGACTTAACTGGTGCGGTTCAGAGGGAAGTAAACTGGCCAATGAGGATATTGACTTTTTGGCTTTCTGGCAGGGGGTACACTTTGAACAAACTACATAGTTTTTCTTTAAAATCGCTCAGGGTGTGCGACTCCCCTGAGCACTGAGGTAACAGGCCGCTCCTGGTATATATGGCATTGATAGCGGCATTATGGGGGCTGCAGCTGCGACCGCTGCTGAATCTTCACCCGCGTTGAGCATTTTCTTCCTGCTTTTTCACTTGCTCACTAACGTCAGAGCATGGGCAGGGGCTTCGCGTCGTGCTTTATTTCTGGCTCTGTCCACAATTGCACGTCCCTCTCTGCTCGCACGCAGGGTGTGATGCAGTTATGGCGGTTATTTGAAAGCTCAGTAAAGTCTTTAGCACTCAATTTAATAAAGTCTATGGTACACAGTACCCAGCTTTGCCAGGCTCCTTTACCCAGCTTTGCTAGGCTCGCTAAATCCTGTTCGTGACGCCAGTTCGAGCACCCCACGGGGCCAGGGGGTACTCGGTACCGGGCCCGTCGACTTCCATGGGGGATGGTGTCATGGCGGCGGCGGCGGCGACCCGGTCCGTGGCCCAGAGGCGTCCAGTAATAAAATAGGGGAAAGTTGTGTGGTATTTATGTGGTAAAAATGAAAATAAAGTTATTAGATGGTGAAATACGTGACGCCACCTGTGGTATTCTAGTCAGAGGTGACCAGCTCTGCGGTGTTGCTTCTCTGGGATGGATGTTGGGCACAGCTATGATGTTGTAGCCCTTAACAGGAAGGGCTGTAGTCCCAGGGCAAGGCAAAGACGTTAAATAAATAGTAAAAATGGCTGTAAACGTTGGGGTGCAGATAAATGAGAGAAAGACACAGAGAGGTGCAGTTTCTTTACCTTTTACTGGTAATAGGTTGCAGTCCGGAGTACCACATACAGGTGATGGAATGAGTCCGGCTCACCTGGAGGCATTCAGGGGATCCACCTTGCCAGGTGGGGATTTAGAACCTTCCTTTCTGCGCTATGTGTGTGGGTCTCCGCTGTATATAACTATGCTGCGACCCTCTATTCGTGATGGTTTCACTAGCCTGTACGGCTGTCAGCGTGAGCCTATTCCATGGGTACCGTTCTCTTCACCATCGGCCCCGGGCTCCTTATCCGCTGACGTGCCCTCAGGTGTTCAAGGTGCACAGGAATTTACAATCCCCTGTACTTTCAGATTCGGCTATCAGGGCGTACAGTTTCTGTCAGCCTAGGACTCTGATGTCCCTTTTCTCTTTATTAGCGCTTCACTCAGGGGTCTGCTATATGCAGTATTTTAGCTTCCCTACAGTCTCTCAGTCTCTGCTCTTGTCCTTTCCCTCTTCACAGATCAGCTGCCTGTCTATTGAGCTCCTCTCAGATCAGCTCCCTCCTCTGAACTGACTGGATCTTCCAGAAAGATCTCTTTACCTCACCTCCTCATGTTTAACTGTCATCATTTTTCCTCACAGCTCACAGCTGTTTCGTTTCCATGACAACCACCTCAGCTGACTTCTAGCTGACTAACCAACCCCTTCTGTTGGCCAGAATTTATAAGGAATCTCCCTTTTCAGACCTGCAGTAGGAAATTGTGATTAAATCTATGCTGCCTGGCATGGGGGTCCCTTTTCTGCCTCCAAGCATGACTTTACCCATTAGAGGGAGGTAATGTCACTGTGACAACCGGACTCTGGGGTGTCACAGGTGCTATAACAAGAATGTAGCAGAAATATCTAGCTACATGAGTAAGCTAAGAAAACGTTTTACAAGAAGTTTAATATATTATTCTGACTACATAACTAGGCTGTGAGTGTAGGGTGCTTGAGACACCATTTTGATGGATGTCTGTATGTACCATTCTAACGGGCGTCCAGGTGTCAGATGTGATGAGGGGCTTTAACTCTCCAGCACCCGGGCGCCCATTTACTTTAAAATCAGATTGTCCTTTCTGTGATATGCTGTGTGTGTGTGGTGCTGCACCCACCTGCCAGTCAGGGATCTTCTCACACTGCGGTACCTCAGTCCTTTGGATGCACAGACAAACATGCTCAGAGTCCTGGTTCTTTTTCAAATAAACTTTACTAACTTCAGGTTTCTTCAGAATAGTTACAGTCCATACACTTTCAGAATACGTTAGTATCTCATCTCCTACACTCTCCCTGACCTGCCCCTTCTGCTTCTTCTCCTGCATCCTGGTGTCCAAGCCCGAAGCTTCCCGAATCCTCCAGCTAGCTGTCTCCAAGTGCTCCCCATCCATATTTCTCATCCTGAGCAAATATCCAGTTGCCGCTTGCAACTACTGTACGGACCGTAGGTCCCTGAACGTCGCGGGAGGTTACCCGAGACACTATCACAAGATTCGTCCCAGATGCCTTTCTTCTCCAGTCCTAGCAGAAGCACACTACTCCCTAGAACTTTACACCACTTCCAACTGAACTTTTTCTCCCTCAGTAACTCTGAACTCTACCCATCAATCACCCTATTGGTCCTCTACATTTAACTATTGCTATCTCCTATTTGTATTCTAGAGTGCCCCCTAGTGTCCCGAGCACTACATAACCCATGCTAGTCTACAGATTAGGCCTAACTATGCTGCTAACTGTCCCTGTCTTAGTCCCTATCACAATGCCAATAACCACAGTCATTACACTATTATACAAGGCAACTCTTCACATATTACATATATAACATGGTATAGTACATACTTGACTCGTCTAGTCACCCCCTTACACCATTACTCACATGAAGAGATATCATCAGAGAACTTGAAATTGACTGCAGAGTTATTTATGAAGGTTCCGAAAGAAGGTTTATTTTCATGCTGAATTCTTGTAGTTATACACAATTTCAATAACAGTAGCTGCAACAACTGTAGCAGATAAAAATACTATTCTGAGCCATGTGGCCCTTAGAAGGCTGCCACACTCACAATAAGGAAAAAGTAAGGAGGTGCTGACATCAGACCTAGGGAAGCAGGGAAGAGAGGGAGAGAGAGGGAAGAGAAACTTTTAGAAGGCAAACCTTATTGCATGGCAACAGGGCAGTAGCAATACAATACTGTATAATTCCCAAGTCATGGTACATGACATATATTTCTGAAAAAACCCTTTTAGAAGGATAATTTTGTCTCAATCACATGTTTATATACCGATATATTTGTGGTTGTTCTGATTTTTTACAAGTGCAACAATTTATTTGGATGGTTGCAATAATACTACACTTCCATTGTATTCCTGTAGCCATAATATACTCAGCCTAGACACGGGCAAAATATTAAATGGACATATTAGCCTTAATCTTGATACAGTGATTTTATTTGGTATACTATTTGCATTCTGCATGGTGGGAAGGCCATTTTTGTTAAGTTTCTTGGAACTAGAATGTTCTTTTAAAAGGGAAATCAACCTTATTTGCTGAAAGCATTTTACAATAGCCTTAACTTCTTTTTTTACTGTAAAAAGGGCAGCTTGTATTTTTCTACTTTAATTCACAGTTTGCAAGATTTACAGGTAGCCTGGGGAGAACGGTACAATCCTTTCCTGATTTTGAGCTTAGCAGCTGTCAAGAGGACCTCCAAAATCACCACTAAGGGTACACTTTCTTTACATGACTGGGAGCTGGATTACAGACTACAGGAAAATAAGTTCTGACTTTGGCTTTAGCAGTATATGTGATAACAGTAAGAGAAGACAAGAAGTCTCTTTTTTCCTTTAGCTGCTCTAGTAATAGACCCTCAACTCAGAAATATAGCTAGCGATTGAGCGAACATGCTCAGTGATACTCGGTTATCGCTCAAGTATGACGGTGCTCAGATGTGCTCGTTACTCGTTAAGTATCACAGTGTTTGATGTAAAAGTCGAATCTCCGCCCCCCCTCTTTGGCACCTATTATGCGGCTTATAAGCACGCGGGGATTGCGTGTGAGTCACTGTAAGTCCGTAGCCATCTTAGTTGTGACATTACTGTGATTGGCTGTCTGTCTGACATCATCACATATTATAAAAGGACAAGTGCCGCTTTGCTTGGCACACGGATGCCATTGTAAAGCTCTGTGACACTTCGTATTGGAGGGAGAGAGTGCTGGTCTACGCCTGTGTGCACAGTATAACAAATCAGAGGCCTGTAGCGTTGGTACTCGTGCTGAAGCTGAGCCATCTTACTTACAGCCTTTCTAAAGGCTAATCGTTTGTATCACATACAATCTGAATTTAGATGAGGGAGAGAGAATGGCAGGCAGGGAGAGTGACAGAATCCAGTCTGTAGACAGGGTGTCAGGATTCAAACCTTGCAGCTCCTGTGCACCAGACGGCAGCTCTTCCTTCTGAGTTATTCAGCTCGCTGGACAGTTCTGTGCCAACCCAAATACTTGTACCTATGATGTTGCGGATGAGCTCCTGTTGGTCACCACCCTGAGTTTCTGATTGGCTCATCCTGGTTGCATACCCTATTTAAACTTGGCCTTGCTTTCCTTTTCTTGCGCGATTATTGAGCTACCTGCCTCTAGTCGAGCTTCCTTCAAATGACACTGCTGCTGCTAGTAACGACCGCTGGCTTCTTTGACTACGATTCCTCCTTATTCCTTCAAACTACATTGCTGTTCCTGTGTACCGACTCCTTGGCTTTCCCAGACTACGCTACCTGATGGTGCTACCCCTAGTGGTTGCAATATCACTACTCCAAACCAGGTCAGTCCATAACATAGGGAATAGACCTGTGCAGTCCGTTTGCAAATATATAGCTGCAGTTTTTTTGTAGGGGCTGAACAAATTGACTATATTTTCATCCATCAAGTATTACCTACCTTGAGGTCCATTTTTGTGTTATATAAACACACCTAAAAATCGTTGAAACATTTTCTTTGGGTTACATTTCTCAGCCATACACTATTCCATAGTGTGGAGTAAATTTCAGTGATATCTAAAACTGAGAAAAAGCTTTTAAAAACTGAGAATGCATAAATTGCATAAAGTGCATAAATTGGCCAATTCATGTGTAACTGGCAGCCACGATAAGGCGATTCTCGTTGCCAGGGATCTAATGCCAATCCTCTCTTAGACAATCTATATCTCTCTGGGAACCTAATGTGAATCCACTCTTAAGCCCCCATCACACACAGCGATCTCGCTAGCGAGATCGCTGCTGAGTCACAAGTTTTGTGACGCAACAGCGATCTCACCATCGAGATCGCTGTGTGTGACACTTACCAGCGACCGGCCCCCCTGCCGGTTATCGCTGATCGTCCTGGAATGGCCAGGACATTTTTTTGATCGCTGGTCTCCCGCTGGCCAGCGCGCATCGTTGCGTGTGCCAGACGGGAGACCAGCGATCAGCGAGCTGGCGCTGGTAACTAAGGTACACATCGGGTTTCTAAGTGGCGCGCAGCGCTTAGAAACCCGATGTGTGGCTTAGTTATCAGCGTGCTGGTGCAGGGAGCTGGTAACCAAGGTACACATCGGGTTTCTAAGTGTCACGCGCCTCTTAGAAACCCGATGTGTACCTTGCTTACCATCTCCCTGCACCAGCACGCTGGTAACTAAGGTACACAGGGGTAACTAAGCGACGTGCGTCGCTTGTTACCCACGTGTCGCTGGTGCTGATCGCTGGTGAAGCTGCCTGTTTGGCAGCTCACCAGAGATCATGTAGCGACACACCAGTGATCCTGACAAGGTCATATCATTGTTGGGATCGCTGGTGCGTCGCTATGTGTGACGGGGCCCTTAGACTATAGTCTATATCTCTATGGAGGGGTAGGATCCTGTTGCAATTAAAAACGCCTGAGGCTAAGGGGCGGAGGGCTCAGACAGAAGACTAATACAAATATAAAAAAACTGACCATTATATCCAAACATAAATCAGGTCTGAAGAGGTACTTACCTAGAGTAGCCAACTCAAATACAATCAAACAAGGCAGCACTCTGTAGCGCTATAGCATGCAAACATTAAATATGAAATTTGAATTGCATTACTGCACTAGAAATAGGAAAAATTAAGAATGCTTAGCGCATAAATTGGCCAATTCACGTGTACCTAGCAGCGACGATAAGGGGATTCTTGTTGCCAGGGACCTAGTGCCAAGCCTCTCTTAGACAGTCTATATCTCTATGGGAACGTAATGTGAATCCACTCAGACTAAAGTCTTTATCTCTATGGAGGGGTAGGATCCTGTTGCAATTAAAAACGCCTGAGGCTAAGGGGCGGAGGGCTCAGACAGAAGACTAATACAAATATAAAAAAACTGACCATTATATCCAAACATAAATCAGGTCTGAAGAGGTACTTACCTAGAGTAGCCAACTTAAATACAATCAAACAAGGCAGCACTCTGTAGCGCTATAGCATGCAAACATGAAATATGAAATTTGAATTGCATTATTGCACTAGAAATAGGAAAAATTCAGAATGCTTAGCGCATACATTGGCCAATTCAGGTGTACCTAGCAGCGACGATAAGGAGATTCTTGTTGCCAGGGACCTAGTGCCAAGCCTCTCTTAGACATTCTATATCTCTATGGGAACCTAATGTGAATCCACTCTTAGACTAAAGTCTATATCTCTATGGAGGGGTAGGATCCTGTTGCAATTAAAAATGCCTGAGGCTAAAGGGCGGAGTGCCCAGTCAGCCATACACTATTCCATAGTGTGGATTAAATTTCTGTGATATGTAAAACTGAGAAAAAGCTTTTAAAAACGTTGTAGGCTTCTATTTCTAAGCCATACAGTGTTACATGGTCTGTGATCTCTAAAACTGAGAAGAAGCATTGAAACATTTTTCTGGATTGAATTTGATTGTCATCCATACACTTTTTGCATTCTTTCTGTTACATTGTGGTCGAGTAAACTCACAGGAAACGTTTTGATTGCTGCACGTGAACAATTTATTTATTTATTAAGAATAAACTTGGTTTCTCGAGATCCAGCAATTAGAAAATGCGTAAGTCATGCATTAAGAGATGGGAAAGTGGAAGTGCTGTTGATAGTGCATGCAGATGCCGAGGACGTGGGGCAGGTGTGACTATGCCTGTTGCTGAAGCACAAGAAACACTCCCATCCACAACACATAGATTCCCCTCCCTGTTAGGTGTCGGATTTCTGTCGCTGCACAGCGAGAATCCTGAGCCTTAAGGCCCTGTCACACATAGTGATCTCGCTAGCGAGATTGCTGCTGAGTCACAATTTTTGTGACACAACAGCGATCTCACCAACGAGATCACTGTGTGTGACAGCGATCAGCGACCAGCCCCCCTGCCGGTATTTCTGATCACTGCAGGAAAGGTCAGGACTTTTTTTTGGTCGCTGGTCTCCCGCTGGCCACCACGCATCGCTGCATGTGACAGGCGGGAGACCAGCAATCTGCTGGTAACTAATGTACACACCAGGTATCCAAGGGACGTGCGTCCCTTAGATACCTGATGTGTACGTTAGTTACCAGCGTGCTGATGCAGGTACACATCAGGTATCTAGGGATGCGCGCTGAATACTAACGTGCACAGCGACGCTGGGCGTCGCTGGTGAAGCTGTCTGTTTGACAACTCACCAGCGATCACATAGCGATTCACCAGCGATCCTGACACATTGATATCGTTGTCAGGATCGCTGGTGAGTCGCTATGTGTGACTCCAGCCTTACTCCCAGCAGTCTCCCATTCCTCTCCAGCCACAGAGGAGGTTGCTGAGCAAACTCATCGGTCCAGGCGCTCTGCCTAGACCAGCTCCGTGGGTTTGCTTGCTGCTGCCACCTCTGGCACATCTTTGGCAATACGTGCTGCTCAGCAGCGAGATTCTCCAGGGACTATGTCCCCATGTCGGGCCACTGAGCATGCCCGTGGAGTGATCTCCCATTGGAGATCGAAGGTCACGTGCTCAGGTCCTGCTCCTGTTCGGATTGGCCCATCCGAGAAGCCAGGAAGGTCCCGGACACTCGCCGCTATAAAAGGTTTGCATGGCCACTCGGCCATGCGCTAGGATAAGACTGTATTTACAGACTATGTGGAGTGAGTGATGTGTGCACGTATGAATGTCTATGGTGAATGACTCATTAAGAAACCCCTACCCTTGGTACGCATGTGTTGTGCAGCCTAACCTGCTAGCACCCAGGCTTAGGTGTAGGTAGGACAGAGGTTGAGTCAGGCATCAGTCCTCACCAGGGACTCGGCACGCCTCAGTGCACGTGCTCCACTTCATAGCCAGCGTCTATAGCGGCGCTCGCGGTAGCGACACCGCGCGCTCAGTGGGCCTAGATGGACTCTAACCCCGTGTCCTAGGGGTAGAGTTCTGTGGCCGTACACTGTGCACTCTTTTGGCCGGGCTCTGTGAGCTAAACAGGCTCCGGCATCTACGTTCAGCGGTTGTGCTACTCTGTGCATTAACAGAGTTCGCACCTGTTCACATTGGGTGACGTAACCCACGTGTGACTGTTTTTACGCCGCTCTATTCTTCTGCCATTACTTAGCAGCAGTGTACCACCTCTGCATGGTGGACCCTGGGCTGCGAACGCACCTACTATTATTTTATAATTTGGTGCGTTCCGCCAGCCCTAACATTATCCTAGCGCCAGGGTCTGGCTAGTAATGGCGGACGAACAGCGACTGCTGCAGTACATCCGGCAGCTGCAGGGCAAGTTGGCGGCTCTCGAACGTCCAGCCTCAGCTGCGGATGTTACTGCAGTCGCTGTTCAGGCAGCCACAGAGGCTGTCTCCCGTGTGACCACTGCCATCCCTGCCCCGACTTTGTCCCACCTCCCACTGCCCGAGAAGTTCTCGGGTGATAGTGCCTCTTGTAGGGGTTTCGTGAGCCAGTGCTCGATACAGCTGGAGCTGCTGGCAGCATGATTCCCCTCTGAGCGGGCAAATGTGGGATTTATTATTTCCCTCTTGTCGGGCAGGGCTTTGGAGTGGGCCACACCGATGTGGGAGCGTGGTGATCATGTGGTGCAGAGTGCCTCTCGGTTCCTGGACACTTTGAAGCATGTCTTCCTGGGACCGCGAGTCACCCATGACACCGCGCTCCGGCTGCTGGCATTGTCACAGGGTTCGTCCATGGTCAGCCACTTTGCCATCCAGTTCTGGATGCTGGCCTCGGAGTTAGAGTGGCCAGATAAGGTCCTCATTCCGGTATTCTGGAGAGGTTTGGCTGGCCATGTGAAGGACGCTCTGGCCACCAGGGAGATTCCTGCTACACTGGAGGAGCTTATCACCGTCTCCACCCGTATAGACCTTCCCTTTGCCGAGCAAAGGTTGGAGCAGACCCAGTGTAGGCAGAGGTTTAGGTTGGCACCCAGTTTTGCTAAACCTCTGGAATCTCCCGATCGGGTGTCCGAGCATCAGGGGGCTTCCCACGAGGGATCCAGGCCCCGGCCCGCTCGAGCCCCTGTGATCTGTCATGGTTGCTGGCAGTCCGGTCACTTTGCCAACCATTGTCCACAGTGGCTGGGAAGATGCTCGCCCCTAGTGGCCGTAGGAGGTGGCTCACTAGAATCTGTGGCGTTTTCCTCCAAGTTGTCCTTTAAGGGGACACTTGGGTTTGGTTCTTCCACTCTGGCGGTGGAGGTTTGCATGGATTCCGGGGCAGAGGGCAATTTTATGTCGTCAGCCTTCGCTCAATGGCACGCTATACCCCTGGTTATGATGTCAACACCAGTTACCGTCAGAGTGGTGAACGGCGCCACTCTACCCTCACAGATAACCCACCAGACCACCCCCTTGTCACTCTCGGTGGCTCCATCTCATCAGGAGACGATATCCCTCCTCATCATGCCTGAGGGTATTGACCAGGTACTTCTAGGGGTCCCCTGGTTGCGGTACCACTCCCCCCATATAGAGTGGTCCTCAGGGAGGATTATTGGGTGGAGTACATCATGTGAGGGTAGATGTTTGAGGGAGTGCGTTCAGGTTGCCTCCACCGAGGTTCCCGCAGATCTCTCCTCGCTCCCCAAACCCTATCGACAGTATGCGGACGTGTTCTCCAAAAAGGCGGCGGAGACCCTTCCACTGCATCGCCCCTATGACTGTCCTATTGACCTCTTGCCTGGTGCTGAGCCTCCCCGGGGTCGAGTCTATCCCCTATCTCTCCCGGAGACAGAGGCCATGTCTCAATACATCAGGGAGAATCTGGCAAGAGGATTCATTAGGAAGTCAGTGTCACCAGCGGGGGTGGGATTCTTCTTCGTCCAGAAGAAGAGTGGGGAACTACGTCCTTGCATTGATTACAGGGGTCTGAATGCCATCACCGTTAAGATTAAGTATCCTCTGCCCCTGATATCCTAGCTGTTTGATAGGCTACGGGGAGCGAGGGTGTTTTCCAAACTTGATCTGCGGGGGGCTTACAACCTGATTCACATCCGTGATGGGGACGAATGGAAGACGGCATTTAACACCAGGGATGGGCACTATGAATACCTGGTGATGCCCTTCGGCCTCTGTAATGCCCCGGCTGTCTTCCAAGACTTTGTGAACGATATCTTCTGGGATATGTTGACCACCTCGGTTGTAGTCTATCTGGATGATATTCTCATCTACTCACCAGATATTGACTCCCACCGGAGAGATGTTTGCAAAGTTTTCGATCGCCTGCGGGAAAACTCCCTCTATGCCAAGTTGGAGAAGTGTGTGTTTGAGCAGGAGTCCTTGCCTTTCTTGGGCTATATCATCACCGCCCAGGGATTGGCCATGGATCCTGCCAAGCTACAGGCGGTGATGGATTGGCAGGAACCTCATTCTCTCAAAGCGGTGCAGCGCTTTATGGGGTTCATAAATTCCTATCGCCAATTCATCCCCCACTTCGACTTTGATAGCACCCTTGGTAGCCCTCACCAAGAAGGGTGCAACCCCAAGTTGTGGTCGGAACTGGTCTCCAAGGCCTTCTCCTCCATTAAGTCCCATTTCGCTAGTGCTCCCCTTCTACATCATCCCGATGTAGATAAGCCCTTCATTCTGGAGGTGGATGCCTCTTCCGTCGGTGCTGGAGCGGTCCTGTTCCAGAAGGACTCGCAAGGTCGGAAGCACTCATGCTTCTTCTTCTCCAAGACCTTCATGCCGGCGGACAGGAATTATTCCATCGGGGACAGGGAGTTGCTAGCCATGAAGTTGGTCTTTTCAGAGTGGAGACACCTCCTGGAGGGGGTTCGCCACCCTTTCCAGGTGTTCACCGACCACAAGAATTTGGTCTATTTACAAACAGCCTAGCGGCTGAATTCTCGCCAAGCCAGATGGTCCTTGTTCTTCTCCCATTTCCACTTCACCCTGCATTTTCTCTCCGGGGAGAAGAACGTCCGGGCCGATGCTCTCTCCCGCTCCGTGGTGTCATCGGAGGAGGAGCCTCGGCTGATAGTTCCGTCTGAGAGCCTGAGGACCATGGCTCCGGTCACCCTCGAGTCTGTACCTCCGGGCAAGACTTTTGTCCCTGCCCATCTGCAACCGGAGGTCCTCTCTTGGGCTCATTCGTCCAGGCTGGGTGGACATTTTTGGACCAAACGGACCTCTGAGCTTCTGGCGAGGATGTACTGGTGGCCGCATATGGCCCATGACGTCAGGGACTATATACGGGCGTGTGTCTCTTGCGCCCAGAATTGGCCCTCTCGGCAGCGGCCCGCTGGCTTACTCTACCCTCTGCCGGTTGCTGACAGGCCCTGGGAGATGGTCGGTATGGACTTTTTGGTGGGTCTGCCCAAGTCCAGTGGCAGCACTGTCATTTGGGTGGTTACCGATCATTTCTCCAAGATGGTGCATCTGGTACCACTCTCTCGGCTACCTTCAGCACGGGGCCTGGCAGCGTTGTTTATTAAACATGTTTTCCGCCTGCACGGCATGCCAGATAAGATTGTCAGCGACCAGGGTGCTCAGTTTGCGTTTCGGTTCTGGAGAGAGCTCTGTTCTCTGCTCAGCATAGAGCTAAATCTCTCCTCGGCCTATCAACCCGAGACGAACTGGTTGTTTGAGAGAGCCAACCAGACCCTGGTGACATATCTGCGACATTTTGTCTCAGCCAGGCAGGATGATTGGGCACCCTTGCTGCCGTGGGCGGAGTTCGCCTTGAACAACGCTGTGGCCGACTCCACCGGTCAGACCCCATTCCTCTTAAATTACGGCCAGCATCCGCGCGTCCCCGTGCCCATGCCCGTGTCGTCCACTGACTCTAGGGTGGCAGACTGGGCGGTGAAGGCACGTGACATTTGGGATCGCATGCAGGATGCTATCTGGGCCTCCAAGGTGAGAATGAGGTCCTCCGCTGACACTCGCCGGCACCCGGCTCTGACCTTCGCTCCTGGCGACTTAGTGTGGCTCTCCGCACGAAACATCAGGCTGCGGGTGGAATCCGCTAAGTTTTCACAGCGCTATATTGGCCCTTTCAAGGTCCTCGAGCAGATCAACCCTGTGGTCTACCGCCTGGCTCTTCCAGCACACTTGGCTATCTCGGACACATTCCATGTGTCTCTCCTTAAGCCAGTGCACATGTCCCGGTTTTCTGAGCCATCTGCCGGGACATCAGACCTGTCGTCAGACGAGTTTGAGGTCAATGCCATCATGGGATGCAAGATGATGCGGGGCAAAAAGTTTTACTTGGTGGATTGGAACGGTCATGGTCCAGAGGCTCGGACCTGGGAGCCGGTGGAGAACATCCATGCTCCTCTTCTCATTGCGAAATTTGAGCGGAGTGAAGCCCAGAAAGGGGGGCCCTAGGAGGGGGGGTAATGTTGGGCGCCGGATTTCTGTCGCTGCACAGCGAGAATCCCGAGCCTTACTCCCAGTGGTCTCCCATTTCTCTTCAGCTGCAGAGGAGGTTGCTCAGCAAACTCATCGGTCCAGGCACTCTGCCCAGACCAGCTCCGTGGGTTTGCTTGCTGCTGCCACCTCTGGCACATCTATGGCAATACATGCTGCTCAGCAGCGAGATTCTCCAGGGACTAAGTCCCCATGTCGGGCCACTGAGCATGCCCGTGGAGTGATCTCCCATTGGAGATCGAAGGTCACGTGCTCAGGTCCTGCTCCTGTTCGGATTGGCCCATCCGAGAAGCCAGGAAGGTCCCGGACGCTCGCCGCTATAAAAGGTTTGCATGGCCACTCGGCCATGCGCTAGGATAAGACTGTATTTACAGACTATGTGGAGTGAGTGATGTGTGCACGTATGAATGTCTCTGGTGTCATGGTTTGAACAGGGTTCTTGCCCTGCACTCACAGGGTTAAGTGTTCGTGGCCTCTTTCTGGATCTGGGAGGGGTATTTATACTCACTCTTTACCAGGGTTCTCTGTCAGCTATACTGTTGTTCTGGTGTGTCTGACCCCTGGTGTGCGTGTATGCTGCGTTGCTTGTTTGCTTCCCGTGTATGACCCGGCCTGTTCCCTCACTCTGTACTCCGTCTCTCGCTTTGGTACTACTGTCTTCTCCGGTTCTGACCTCCTGGCTTGGCTATCGTTACTCCGTTACAGTTTGTCCCTATTGTACCGTCTATTGCCCGTTCTGGTTTTCTGACCTATTGCTACGTCCTGACTATCCATTCTGTCTAAACCCCGTGGTACTGTATTGCTATCTGGTGCTTTGACCCTGGCTTCGTCTGGTTTCTGTCTCTGTCTATGCCCCTTGGTAACATTGCCCCGTAGTTACCTTTCTAGGAGTTTCCCTGCAGCTCCTAGATCTGTGGAGCTTAGGCCACGCCCCCAGCAGTCATGTGCTTCAGGTCCTGATACTCTGAAGCACGCATCGTCACCGCTGCTGCCCTGCTCCACAGGTATCTGTGAGTACTGTCTTTGTACTCAGGACACCCGCACTGGCACAGTGAGCAAGTGCAGTGCGGTGTTCCTGACATCTGGTGAATGACTCATTAAGAAACCCCTACCCTTGTACGCATGTGTTGTGCAGCCTAGCCTGCTGCCGCCCAGGCTTAGGTGTAGGTAGGACAGAGGTTGAGTCAGGCATCAGTCCTCACCAGGGACTCGGCATGCCTCAGTGCACGTGCTCCACTTCATAGCCAGTGTCTATAGCGGCGCTCGCAGTAGCGACGCCGCGCGCTCAGTGGGCCTAGAAGGACTCTAACCCCGTGTCCTTGGCGTAGAGTTCTGTGGCCGTACACTGTGCGCTCTTTTGGCCGGGCTCTGTGAGCTAAACAGACTCCGGCATCTACGTTCAACGGATGTGCATTAACAGAGTTCGCACCTGTTCACATTGGGTGATGTAACCCACGTGTGACTGTTTTTACGCTGCTCTATTCTTCTGCCATTACTTAGCAGCAGTGTACCACCTCTGCACGGTGGACCCCGGGCTGCGAATGCACCTACTATTATTTTATAATTTGGTGCGTTCCGCCAGCCCTAACACTCCCACTTTGCAGGGAGGCATGGTACACCACTTCTGAAGCCAGAGCAGTGCAAACATGGGGTCATTTGGATAGCAGATAATGCTTCCAGCAGGCTTGGCAGCATTACACAGTCATCTACAAAGTCCAGTCTTGCCAGTCGGGATCACTTAATCCTCACCATGATCCTCCTTCCTCTTGTAAGGAGATGGATCAGCTGCCAGTTCCCCCTTACAAAATCAATGGTGCTGTAGAATGTGAATAATGTTTTGTTACTGATGCTTCCCTGTGGGCTGCAGTATTAACTAATGGTCACAAGATGTCAAGATGTCTAGAATGTAGGTGAGAGGTGAAGTTTGTCCAGTAACACAGCTAGCATAGAGACAGTGTGAGAGTTAACTAAGTGAGGACAGCCTATAGTGGGTGGGCACTTTGTGAATCTCTGGGCAGTTTTTCAGCAACAGGAAGAAGGGACAGTAGTGTGAACTGTCAGCAGCAGTCTCAAGCATTGCGCTGCTAGGGACAAAGTGGGCCTAATACTTGGGGCAGTGGATTGTCAGAGAACCCCCCTGCAAGGGTCCCCTTGTCGACCTGGGAGCGGAGTGAGATGGAATCCAAATATTCTGCTACAAGCAGAGAAAAATTCCTAGTGCTAGGGAAGAAAGCAAGAGGGATACTCTACTCATACTGAGAACCAGGGTTGAAGTTGTCTGGTACCTGTGAGAAAAACAAAATACTGTTGGGCTTTATCCTGTATGCCAGTTTGTAAATACTGCCATTTTGGAATCCGTGTCCCCTGGAGTTATTATTGCCGAGGTTCCAGAAGAGCAAAGCCAGGATCCAATCAAAGCCTGCGGTCTTGAAGTAAGTGTGATGCACTCCACACTCAGCAGTACACCGGGAAAGGGACATGTGTTGTCTGTAGGGTGCCAGAGTGAGTGGGAACACAAGCCTTTGCCCTTGTTTGGGCACTTTATCTTTGGTGCAGGATGCGAGGGCTACTCATGAAGAAAGCAGGAAAGAACCAACTCCTGGTATGAATAGAAGAGTATTGGAAGACATGCAGCCCAAGATGGCGGCCAGAAGCATGGATTCCAAGATAGCTGTGCTAAAGAGAAGAACCGCTTACAGTAGGCATGGCTGTCACCAAGAGATGCTCAAAAATGTGTTCAGCCCCCCAAGAATGTCGGCCAAAAGAAGGATGGGCCCAACAGCCAGAGTTCAGCTCAGAATGGGAGGTAAATTGCAGAGGAGAGCGTGATGCAGTATGAGGCACGGCTCACTGAGTTAAAGATGATGATGGAAGGAGGTGTGGCTAAAGGAAGAGCCACCGGGATTGAAGTGTGTCGCGGCTGAGGTGAGGAACTGACAGACAAGTTCCAAGCATAGATGGGCTGATGCTGATTAAGAGGCAGCTGAGCAACTCGAGACTAGCGGTGAGGTGAAGGGGTCAGCAGTTCTGTTCAAAGAGATGGAGCAGGTGTACGCCATCCGAAACGAATGGCCCTGTGTCACAGAAAGGTGTTGGAATGAGGCTGTGAAGAGGCCACACAGACGGTATTGTGCAAGAGGCTCTGAGCACAGTAGCATGACACTGGGCTTCCGCTCGCAGCAGAGCAGGAGCCGAGGGTCATTAGCATATCGCATCCGATGCTCTCGCATCGAATGCCATACGATCCCGGTGTTAGGCTGATTTTTGGCCTCCAGTATTCGGTACGCTATGCTATTCTCTTTTCTGCATCATATACCTGTTTAGATACTCTATTTTGTTCATTTCTGTTTCTTATTATTATTGTGCATTTTCTTTTTAAAAGCCTTAGATAGAACACTGAGTATCCTATATAATGTGGTGATTGCAGTTTTGTGTACATTAGGACATATTCAGTTATATGACCTATGGATACCTTATATATTTTTTTTATCTCTTTATGGTTAATGAGGTTAAGTTTTAGTCTTATTATATTCTTTCACAAATGTGTTCTTTTGTTTAGGCTTTCAGGCAGTTATCTTTATTTTGTGTACTGAACTGTTGTGTCATTCATATAAATAAAATTGATATTTTTTATTTGGTGATCTTCTGGCTTTTACACAATACTTTTTCTCTTTTCTGCTCTGTTACATTAGCAGTGTGCATGGGGAGGGTCCCTTAAATATCAGTTGGTGTCCTCATGCCTGTTTTTATATAAGATAATGGTAGCGCTGCAATTGAAGCCAGCAGATTATCAGGCTCGGACTGGCCCATAGAAGAAAAGGAGAATTCTCCGATGGGCCCCTGTGCAAGAGTGGGCCACCTCCCTCTTATTTGAGTGGAACTTAGTACAATATATTTGAATCACTATGTACAGACAAAGGCAGCATCTTATTCATTTAACAATATACCCAATTCATTGTATATAAATTTGTGACTGAAGATAATGTCACATTTGCATGTAGTTGAAAAGTGAGGCTCTGGAGTTGGCTACTGATGGGCCCTTGGCATCCCAGTCTGACATTAGGCATGATTAGTGTATATTGCCCATATCCAAGAGTTTGCAAGCATAGAAGATCATTTCATTAACAATCCCATTATGGGTGACGAGCCGCACTTTCATCTAAATAAGTTTGTCAATAAACAAAATATGCAATTTTGGGGGGAGAGAAAACCCAAGAATACTCCATCAGTGTGAGTTGCAATCCGTAAAAGTAATGGTTTGGTGCAGTGTAAGTGGAGAAAGAGTTCTTGGTCATTTATTATTTCTTTGAGGATGAGGCACAAAATGCTTCTAAGGCTAATTTTTGGACAGTGGATAATTTTGAAAGACTCTAAATTCAATTGGCCTCCACGGTCACTTGGCCTTATGAAGCTAATTTACAAAAAAAAAAATAATTATCATTTCCAAGCGGTTTATTTATTGTTTATAAAAGAATAAATGTGAATTTTTTGATACATAGAATAATTATTTTATTTTTAAATAGTCTAGTGACTTTTCGGCCACCCTGTATATGCGTGCATAATGTGTTAATTCGTGTGTGAGGTGAACCCTTGTGGAAGGGGGCCCAGACAAACATCCTGCACAGGGGCCCTGCACTGTCAGTGTCTGCTCCAGAAGTAGTATAAGGTTATGTTAATATCTTCCAGAAAGATAAAGAATAAACTCATAAGACTAAAAAAAAACTGTTCCAGTATTTTTCATAAATGGCCTCAGAAATAAGATGTATAGGTTCAAATAAATCTGCAACATACTCATGTATGCAATGTAAGGCAGCGCTCACCGAGTGCATTCGGGAATTACCGCTTGGCAGCGCTATAACATACAGGAAGACTCAATTTCCTTAAAAGTTCTCCTGGGTTTATTGCTCCATATCCCCAGCAGCTCAAACACAGAGTAGTCAGCCTTTAGGTCCGGCAACATAAAATAATAATGTCCATAAACAGGGCTTTGCTCCCACAGACCCTGTTCACACACAGGCCAGGGCAATGTCCGTTAAATACTCAGTTCCATAGGACAGTACAGTCTCTTACTGACTGAGGTCAGTGCCACTCACGGTTGTCCGACCGTCCACTCTGGAGGTATCTCACAGACCTCGTTCCTCTGGTTCAGGAAAGCCAGCACTGCTTCCCCTGGCTGTGCGATATCCATCAAGCAGGGTTGACCTGGAGCCACACACACAGGAGGCCTTCTACCTCCCAGGTCACAGACAACTCTGTAGTGTCCCACCTGGACACATGGAAGTCTGTGCACAATCAAGACTCCCAACACTCTCTCATGTGCTAAAGACACCTTCATTATATAGGCTGCAACCCCACCCACAGGTGAGGTATGGATCACTTGGCTGGTCACCTGGTCATGACCTCACGGCAGGTCCTGAACATACCTGCAGGTCCTGAAGGAAAACAGGGGTACAGCCAGCACCCTCACCCAAAGGTGAGGTCATATGGGTAGCCTGACCCTCCCATCTCTCATAGCTACCCACAACCCGGATCCAGGCGCACTAACTGTTATCTTAGTGCTCACGTGCACTAATAATAAAACACTCTGGTTTGCATCTCAGGGAGCATCCCTGTGACATATATCGGCCATTCACAACCCTGCCAGTCACTATTTCTGCATCACCACAGAGGCAACACCTGTATGCATGACCTGGGGAGCCCACATAGCGCCCCCTAGCTGTCACAGGGGTCACTGCATTACAGCAAGGACAATACTAGATATACATTATACTGATTCAGGTTCTAAACAATTTATTGAATAGCATTGCCACTGGACATGGTCAGTGGTATAAATTATTCTGAAAAATTAGCTAGCCAAAGAAGAGTATATAACATTTACTAGAAAAAGGGGCGAAAGTAAAATACTATTAAAAATTTGACATTTTCACCTTGTTTTTTAATCTGAATTTTTTTTTTTTTACATCTCCATGACTATTATCCAGGAATTTTTATTGCTGAACACCTGGTAATAAAATGATTATTCAGTAGAAGAAAATAATTAGATTTTCGGTATGATTTTAGCCACCAACCTCAGCTATGTATGAAGCACTGGTAATAAAGGTAATAAAAGTGAATTGATTTGTAAAACAATCTCATTGACACCTTGTGCGAATTGATATTTTAATTTTCCTTTCTTGTAAAACACTATAAAAGGAAATAAAACATATGGTTTGTAAAGTGCATCTTAAATATGTAAAATCAAAATACAAATAATCATATATGGTACATATGGGAACCATCATTTGTCTGGTCCCCTCCCCTTATCCTCACTTTAGTGTTGAATACATTTCTTTCCTCAATCCTTAATGGCGAGGACATTTGGGTAATATAATAGACAACACATCCTGTGGCGATTCTACTTGATCTGCTCAGTGGTCTATGTGCATAATAGTATTACAGAAAGGATATAAAGAAATGAAATACACTGTAAAAGTCATTTAGGAATTTCAGAGTATATCGAAAAAGAGTGCACGTAATTAGATTTTCACAACAGAACAAGTCTATAGGGTTGTTGAGATGTTCGTGTTTTTTTTAAAACCGTGCGCCTGTGCAAAAATTATGGAAATGTCCATTTTTCATTAGCATCACTGACCAAAAAGTCGCAATACAAGTCTATGGGTTTGTGAAAATCATGTGCAAGGGGGTTGCAAAGACTGTAAAGATCCCCCACCCTCCTCTCGTTGTAATGTTGATAATTGCGTATGTTTTAATATCTAATGCTGCTATGCACATAATGCTATTTTCCTATTGCTGCTGTGTGTATATTGTGAATAGGGAAAGTGTAATAAATGGTTGGGGACACTAGTGGGGGTGCATTAGAAGCACATAGTATAGGCCTAGTAGATAGTTAATTTAGGAGGGGCCAGCTGGGAGTAAGCTAGGTTTTCCTCATTTGATTCTGTAGGGCCTTGGAGCTCGGTAAGGGCGGCTGGCAATGCAATGTTACCCAAGAGTATAGCCCAGTTCATCCAGGGCCTTTAGTGGCTGAAGGTTGCAGCAGGAAAGTGATGCAGGGCAGCACCAGGATGTGGCAGCTAACTACATGGGCAGATGCCCTTATGTCCAGGGCGAAACGGACAGATGAACTCCTAAAGTGAGTGAAGCTGGACAAGAGAGATGCTGCAGAAACAGACGAATCGGTATGTCCCGGGGACACCCTGGGAGGAATGAAGCAAGACACAGGAAAAGTGAAGGATGCATACTGTGTGGAACCTTATGTTGTGGCTGTAACTGAAATGGACATACTGCGTACTAATGCAAGTAAATTCTTTTATGTTGAGTTGGAACTAGACTCTGTCTCTTTTTGTGTAACAACGCCAGAAGCAGAGCTTCAGCAGGCCAGAGGGCATCCCATTGGGTCAGAAGGCAAGGAGACAGGTATGCCAAAAAGTGGATTGTATGTGTATAGAGTAGGAAGCCAGGGTGCACTTAAGCAGCTTCCATTGTGGGCAACTACTGCGGCCCTGGCTCCCCTCACATATGGACAGCCCACGGATCCAGACAAATCACTGATGGTAAAAAATGACACACTGATCAAACACTGATGAAACTCAGAAAGAAGCACAAAAGTCTGAATAAGCCCTAAGGCCTCATTCACATGTCAGTTTTCCACATACAAGTGTGATCCGTGGTTTTTTTTACGGATAGCACTTTTACCTATGACAGTCTGTGGGGGCGATCACATGTCAGATTTTTTCCATCCCAAGTGGTCTGTGCAAAATTACAGAAACATGTCCAATATTGATCTGAGTGTCGGACATCAGTGAGTGATATACGGGAAAAGGTGGAGAGAGATTTTTATTCCCTTTCAGTGAAAAAAGCTGATGAAATTCTTATGAAAATCTCTGATGAAACTTGGTCTATTTTTCATGTACATAAAAAAAAGCTGATTTCTGAATAAGGCCATACTTTGATATCTACGTTCTCAAGTCTGTACAACCAGAATTGCAAAACTATTATTATTTTAAAATGTTTTACTAAAAAACATGTAAAAAGTTCTGATTTCTTCAGTGATGGAAAGAGAGGGTGCTCCTAGCTGGGTAATATGGATAATGGTGGTCAAATTGGCAGTATCTCTTTAATGTAGATAAAAAAAATAGTTGAAGATGTGCAGTGTTCTAATCAATTATCTGAGGAGCACAATATGTCTCCTGTGTGGAGCTTTCCAGTTTTTTGGTAGCTGTAGCTGTGCACTAGTGGCACCATGGATAGGATCATTAATAGGATAAAAGCCAAATTCATAGCGAACACCAATAGACGTAATGTGTGACTCCACTTAAAAGTCACAATGACTGTTCAAACCAAGCCCATGTACTCAGTGCGCCCTGGCCGTGGACAAAAAATTCAGTGCGCATTCCCACCTACTTGTATTCTATTTATCTCTGTAGGTGGTAAGGTGCACCAAGCTGCTTAGTCATGCCAAGGGCACACTGAATGGCTGTGCTTGGTTTGAACAGCATGTTTTGCTTTAGTGTATTAGTTTTGAAAGTGGCTGTAGACTTGCAAAGGTTGTGGACCTCTGACCCATGTACAGCACATGTCAGTGTAAAGTTTTATGAAATCCCTATCTGTCTGATCACTGACAGTTTAACATAGAGATAGATTCTTATGAAGTTTCAGCTATAAATGACTTTTCTCAATGTAGGAAGTGACAGGCAGCGTTTAGTCATTTTATTTTGTAAAGTAATATGCACATCCACAACTCTGATGACAGAACATTTACTATAATTTGACCAGAGTTTGACCAAGTTAAAATGATAGCCAGGGAAATTCAATTAGGAGATGCTGCCAAATATAGAGGTGGATTTCATTCCATCCTCTTAGACATTTGGAGGGCAGCAGCAAATCTATTTGCATCTGAATTGTCATCTGCACGCTCAGCTGTGTAATGTAGAAGGCTAACTTTGAAAACACAAGCATCTTGGGGCACACGGTACCATTCTACAATGGGCTTTTTGGCGGGCTGCTCCTTTAGGCCTCTTTCACATGTCCCTGTCTCCGGTACGTGTGGTGACAGTTTTCACACGTACCGTACACACGTACACCCATTATAATCTATGTGTCTGTGCACATGTGTGTGTTGTCACACGGAATGTGTGTCCGTGTGCAAAACATGTAAACGTCGTTTTTTTTGTACGGCAGCACGTACCGCAATACGGACGGCACACGTGCACACAGATGAGCATCCATGTGCTGTCCATGTGCATTTTTGCAAACATTATCATTATTATAGACAGGTGTTCTGAATTTGAGACGGGGAAAAAAAACCCCTCTGTCTGGCCTTTTCTTTGGTTCTGTGGTGAGGTGAACTAGTTGTGTGTGGAGGCACATGTGTGTACTTCTTCTCATGTATTTTCATGATATCATGGCACCTCGTGTTGATACTGAGCGCCTAATATCTCTTGTGGAACAACACCCAGAATTTTGGGACACTCGTGTGGAGGGATACCATGACCGGCTGAATATGGAGCGTGGATGGCATGCAGCAGCAGCATTGTTTGCACAAAGTGGTTGGTCAACATATTCCCCATCCAAGCAAGCGAAGTATGATGAGTGCACCCATGGATGTTCCTATGTCGTAACAAACTGTACTTACTTAATTCATATTTCAATTAGTGCTAACAGTGCTGATATGATGTGCCAAGCATAACCTTCACAATGTAGATTGGAATAGTCTTTTTAAATACCCTCAAAAAACTTTTTAAAATTGTTGGTTCACAATGTTATCACACATTACTGTTGGTCTGGACAACCATACAAGCCCCCAAAGTATAGTCTCCCCTGTTCAGTGTTGGTCATACACAAGTGTTAGTGGAGCCGGTACTTTTTCCCTCTTCACTTGTTTCTTTCAGCAGTAGTTGCTTATTTTGCAAAACCCCAGCAAATATCTTCCACCAATACTGCCCTTACAGGTGTCTGGCAGGCATTGTGAAGGCTGTGTATACTTACAACTGTACACACACAAATCTTGAAATGAAATTTTTCTGCTGCTAACCTTAGCACTGTGTACATTTTGGTGCTGGGGATAGTTGTAAAATTTATGCACGGCAGGAGGTATCTAAGTGCCAAGAATTAGATGTATAGTAAAGCTATAGCTGCTGTTTACTTTTGTGAACATACTGAGCAAGTTAGCATTAAAGGAATATGATGTTTTTAATACGCTAATTATCTTTGCGTATATTACAAAGGCGAAAATTGTCAGATTATGATTTTTTTTTTACTTTGTCAACATTGGCTTTGTTGAAACAACGCTGGCGCTCAGCAAGTGACAGGTACCGCTGGGAATATAATCCCCTTCTTTGCTACATCTGGGGCAACTAGAAAGCGCCAATATGTGTTTTTCCGGCAGTTAGAATCCCTGCGCCCAGTCATGGAACTCAACCAGTAAGTGTACTGCTTCAACCAGCTCAATTTTCAGTGTTTCTCCCACACCAATATTGTTTGAGGCGAACTGTATAGGTCGTACTGTAAATACTCAAGTAACCATCATTGAACATGCACATGTAAAATGCCTTGTCACACGCATATTTGTGTTGTTTTTAAAATTAAGCTTCAAGATGAATCCTACAGAAACAAACAAAAAAGGGACAAAAATTGGTTGGCTAAAGATACCAAGGTTGCCAAAAATCACAGTTGAACTAGAATGGTCTGATCTCACATCCCCTATTGCTAGCTCAAATTTGTAATGTTTTGAAATTTTTAAAGAGAATATTGAAAACATGTTTATGTGACCCCTTTTGTGACAATATCAATATCCATTTCTTTCATCCTAGGACTGAGGAAAACTTGGACGATTCTGATGAATCCCCAACAGCGGCAGCCTCTGCACCTTGTATGTCAGCATCAGAGACGGAATAGACAGCTTAGGCCAGTCAAACAACACAGCCACAACAGCCATCTGATGCTGGGGAAACAACCACTGAGGGTGCGATTGTAATCAGCCAAATAACAGCACAACAACCATCACAGGCATTAAGTGCCCCAGCACCCCAGGCATCACAAGCATTACCAACCATTCCACCGCGGTACATAGCACCTAGTGTGAGAGGAAGACGCAGCAGGCGACATGAGGAGATCAGGATCTTGCCTGAAGCAATTGATGCAAGAGTCCTGAATATCATGAACTCACTGATGCCAGAAACAGATGTTGACCGGTTTTGCCGCTCACTGTCTCCCTGTCTGGCAAAAGTACCCACACAATGTCAAGAACATGTCCGGGCAGCAATGCTCACCCTCCTTGCTGCCAGTCAGGGAGAGAATGAGCCCAACCAGGTGCTTGCACCCATAGAACAGTGGCGTACTGACCAAAATCTGACCCAGTTGACAACTACGCCATCAACACCCCAGGAGCAACATGTGCTTGCAACCTCTTATGGCCCAGAACAACCACCAACCAGCCAACAATACCCACAAATGGCGACATCATATTCTGTCCATGAACCACCGCCTGCATCCAGCCAACAGATACAACATAGGCTAGTGGGTGAAGTTGCTCACACATTTCATGTGCAACAGCAGTACACTGTGCCACCAAGGCAAATGACACCTTGCCTAACTAGATTTGTACATCCGACACCTCTGCCAACACAAACAACTGGCCAAACATATCAAAGTTACATATCACGGCCACAAAGGCAAATGCAACCTGACCAGGTCAGGTTGCACAATACTCACTCAGTGCAAACTACCTTAGAAACGCAAAGCTACCACACTACTACCTCAGGGTACGGACCAATGTATGTTGGAACATCTGTCGATAATCCACCACTGCAGCCACAAATAACACCATCTCAAATGCCCCCACAATCCGCCATCCCGGAAGGTGTAGTCCAAGAAAACACTACACAAGATTCAGTGTCTACTCAGGATGATTTTCTAAATATTTAAATAGCAAAGATGTTTTCTACATTTGTTGGCAAATATCTGCCATGTACCAATGTCATGAATGCACATATTCATCATATGTTGCGTGAAAAATAAAACAGCATTACTAAATAATTTTAGGCTAGGTAGCACCAAGTGATAAAATGCACAATATAAAATATGCAGTTAAAAATAATGTTGGAAAAGGGAGGACATAAGTTTTGCAACACTGGGAAATAAATGGCATTTGCAAGAAAAAATAACACAGGCAACACATACATTTTTTTGAAAAACCATACTTTAATAATTACATTAAAAACTTAATTTTTTTCAAGGGAAAATACATTGATATTATTTTTAAGAACAGCAAAGTCACTTAAAAATATGATGGCAAAAAAACAATGCCTCATTGTAAAAAACATATTTAACCTCACCCACAACCAAAAAAACATAAGCCAAAGGAGAAATGGTCAAGATCAGTGTATTTATTAAGATTTAAAAAGCAAATTTGGAAATTAGTGCACCTTTCCTTCATCTAACCCTTTAATTACAGGCCCAACATTCTTTTCAGTACATGACCACACGGATGGCACACGGATGACACACGTAACTTCTACACGGACACACAGATGACACATGGAGTATACACACGCACATATGGACATATGGACAGGGATATCTCCGGTACCGGTTTTTCCGACCTTCAATTGAACACTGAACACCATTTCCTTTTAACTCCTTTAACTCAGAGGTATTTTTGTTTTTGCATTTTTGTTTTTTGCTCCCCTTCTTCCCAGAGGCATAACTTTTTTATTCTTTTGGCCAAAATGGCCATGTGAGGGCTTGTTTTTTGTGGGGCAAGTTGTACTTTTGAATGACACAATTGGTTTTAAAATATCATGTACTGGAAAATGGGAAAAAAATTCGTAATGCGGTGATATTGCAAAAAAAGTGCAATGCTACAGTTGTGGTTTTTCTCTTTACCATGTTCACTAAATGCTAAAACTGACCTGCCATTATGATTATTCAGATCATTACGAGTTTTTTTATGTAAGTGGTGAAAAAAATTTCAAAGTTCTGCTAAGAAAAAGAAATTGCACCATTTTCCGAAACCAGCAGCGTTTCAATTTTTCATGATCTGGGGTTGGGTGTTTATTTTTTTGCATGTTGATCTGACGTTTTTAATGATACTGTTTTGGTGCTGATAAGATCTTTTGATCGCCCGCTATTGCATTTTAATGCAATGTGGTGGCGATAAAATATATTAGATTTTTTTGTTTTATTTTGAATGGGGTGAAAGGGGAGTGATTTGAACTTTTATATTTTATCTTTTTAATATTTTAAAAACATTTTTTTTACTTTTTGCATGCTTCAATTGTCTCCATGGAGACTAGAATCCGAAGTTGTCCGATCGGCTCTGCTACATACAGGCGATAATCAGATCGCTTATATGTAGCAGAAATGCTCACATGCTATGAGTACCAACCACTGAGCAGTGCTCATAGCAATTTGGCGATGACAACCATAGAGGTCTGCTGGAGACCTCTGGTTGTCATGCCAACCCATCGGTGACTCGCGATCATGTGATGGGCGGGTTTAGTGATGCACTTCCAGTAAGGACGAGTTAAATGCCACTGTCAGAGATTAACAGCGGCATTTAACTAGTTAACAGCTGTGGGTGAATCATGATATATCAGCTGTCATGTGCCCGGAGGTGTGGCCTCAGCGCCGGAGCCCGCACCAAACAAGGGGACTCCGACATTGTCGCACTATTACGCCCAATGTCGTTAAGGGGTTAAACTATACTTATCTTTAATAAGTGGGGTAGGCCACAGCTTTGCTTATAAATGGTCAACAAGACCAAGAGCAGGGACAACGTAGCCTGGTAATGAAAGAATTGTGTCAGCATCGCTCCTGCAGTGGGCATGTCATGGTTGGTACATCTCTTGATGACATCGAAGTTTCTCCTGCAAGGTTCTCTCACCCACCACAAGGGCAAAGGTATACCTACCTACACTGAGCCCTACCCACCAACAAAAGAAAGATGGCACTCTCAATTACATCTTGTAGTTTGGAAAAAAAAATGTCCATCCCTATGTCATTTAGATGGATGCCAAACAATAAGTAAGCCATTATTGAATGT
Source organism: Dendrobates tinctorius (assembly GCF_039654945.1). Taxonomy (NCBI): domain Eukaryota; kingdom Metazoa; phylum Chordata; class Amphibia; order Anura; family Dendrobatidae; genus Dendrobates; species Dendrobates tinctorius. The sequence continues at coordinate 13,937,689 of NW_027361738.1, forward strand.
TGGAAAACAAAGTACCGTATATCGGATCGTAAGATTGAAATTAATTCAGCATGTCGAACTAAAAAACTAATACTGTTGGACCCAGCCCACCATGAAAAGTCCTATGCTGGATAAGTGGCCGAGCAGTCATATGGATGGTCTTTTGTGACCTACAAAAGAAAATTCAATGAGTCAGCAAGTTTGGGCGAATATGACATCTGTATAATCAGATTTCGCACACCTTGTGCAGTAAGGGTATGTGCCAAATACCTTTAGGTGAAATACCACAGCTGATAAGCAACACTTAAAACTGCATTGAATTGATATCTTGAAACTGGAGAACCATCCAAATTGTGACAAAAAGGAATTGAAGAAGGTTGAACATTTATAAAAAACCTCCACAGCCATGACCGACCAATGTTTTGAATCAAAACTATAAACAATCAGCTGTGAGCCCCCTCCGTATATGTCAGTTTTAGACTCTGGAATTCCTATCAGCATCAAGTCTTGTAAGACCACTATGTCATCTGCCAAGAGATTGGTAAATTGAGAACAAGATCTTGACAGCAAAATAATAATAATAGGCAGAAGGCACAAAGACATCTCGTGAGAAGATTCACATGCTTGTTTTAAAGCCAGGACTAACCTGTCACAACTCTGTTGTTGGGTTTCCCGGGACCAGAGGTCATTCCCTGTCCCTAATGCTAGGAGCACCCTAGCTCGCCCTGTTCCCCGGATTACATCTGATGGTGAAGACACTGAGGCCACGTACCTTGCAGCTCCTGAATTCGCTCTCAATCTGTAGAGTTCCCCTATCCAGGGAACAGGTTAATTAATAATTAACAAGTTAATACAAACAGGGATATAGGAAAATACCAATCAAGCAAATATTCTCACACAAACAACAAAGGTAAACACCGGGGAGTGGAGGATGGCAATGAGTGCTAGCCAGGGCCCAAAATATATAGGAGAGGGTAATGGCCAACAGCGAATAGCTGAGAGCCTTAATACAGGAAGCTTCCAAGAGCTCTCAACTGAGCATATTAACCTTTGCACTGCTAATAGAAACCTGTATTGTTTAAAATGAAGGTGAAGTGCTTCTAATCACTGCAGGAGTAGGAGAAATCAGATGCTGCGATCCTCTGGCTCCTATCTGTCATGGTAAACCCATTACATAACCGTTGTATCAGCTTGATATATTTATTTTCCCAAATCACTAATTATCAACTTTATAACAAAGACATCATCATTTCGGGCAAACCCCATAGGTGTAACATGAAAGAGACCCAAGACAAGCATTTCACTATATGGATGCAGTCACCCCTTCTTTTAAAACTTTATCCAACCACTTAAGCATATTGGCATATTTTGATAATGTCACCTCATACCACTTGACCACTTTGACCAGGGCTTACCGTGGCTTAGCCAAGCAGCCGTTGAAATAGAGTTTTTTTTACTAGAGACTGCAGTTTGACAACACCAATACCTTTATGAAATCATGGTAGGTCAAGCAAGCCTTCTATCTAGACGTGAGAATGTAGTTCATTGAAATGATTCCACTGAAAGCAGGGAAAAAATTCTAAATGTATGAAATTTTTATATAACCTCTGTAATTTTCGTGCCCCCAGCCTAGGCTGTGCTGACCAAACACATGCCAATATCTGCACCATAAACTGGCGCTCTGTATACAGCTGCAGATCACTATTATCTAGTCTATGTTGCACTAATAAATGAGAAACCATCATAGAATCTTATACGAAAGACTGCTAAACTCTCAAGTTCTCTTTTACAACTGTTTCCTTGTGCTACAGGAATTGATAAATTTACCCATAGAAATACCTAAAAATATTTATTATAAATTGACATAAATTGGAATTAGTTGTTCTTTACACTTGTGCATTGTGCCCATTGTGGACATATGATGTCCTGATGTTACATGATGAAATATGGACACTTGGTATAATGATATAATGATGATTTTGAGGTTACCATTTCATTAATTATATTACCTTTTTCCTTTTTTACATCAACTTTGCAAACCAGTTTGCTTTCCAGTTCTGTCTCCCTTTGCTGTTTAGCCCATTCTGTTTTGGATTTGACACTATTTTTCCTAACATCCCCCTATATGGATTTGTATTTGATTTTTTAACACCCTTCTGTCAATAAATTTATATATTTTTCTACTTTATTATGTGTTGACCTATTTATCGCGTTTTTTGGAGCTCTTTTGCTCATGGTTTGTGTTGCATATCAGTGCGATAGGTCTAATTTTTTCCATGAATGTCCTATTATACTATCTTTGAGAATTGATGTAATCCTTCATTAGGATGACATTTGTCACGAGCATACTACTAATTCATATAATTTATAAGCAGAATGAATAGTATCTAAGTACACTATAATTCTGCAGTCTTCATAGGATGGTTTTGATATAGCACATATGAAAGAATTGAAACCCCGAACACGGACTTCTCCCGAATATTGGGTGTCTTCCACTCTGTCATCTGTGTGACACTGCGAGAAACACCGGCTCTGTTCGTCAGTAAGTTCGTCACCACTGGTCAGAGGAGCCAGCAGCTGTGACCAGTGGTAAAAAGGTCACTGCCGGTCACAGGCATAGGATGAGGAGAGTACTTCTCTTGTCATCTTACGCCTGGTCTCGCTGATAGCAACCAGCGCCTGTGCAATAAATAAATAAAAAAAGGCGTGGGTTCCCCTCTATTTTTGACAACCAGTGCAGGCAAAACTGACAACTTTGGGCTGCAGCCCTCATCTGTCAGCGTTATCTTGGCTAGTTATCAAGACAACCAGCCAAGTTATAGCAGACAGCTGGTATTTTCATACTGATAATGGGCCATGGTTATTGGTCCCCCCGCAGCCTAAAAATAGCAGCCCGCAGCCGCCCCAGAAAAGGTGCATCAATCATTTATATTTTTTCTATACATTAAAGAACAGTGGCAAAGTGGGAGACCTATACCAGGATTGGGACTATATAGACCAGGAAGGGGCCAAGGATAAGGGACATATATACTAGGATGGGGCCCAGGATAAAAGACATATATACCAGGATGTGCTAGGATGTTGGATATATATACTGTTTGTATGTATGTATGTATGTATATATATATACAGTGGGGCAAAAAAGTATTTAGTCAGTCAGCAATAGTGCAAGTTCCACCACTTAAAAAGATGAGAGGCCTCTGTAATTTACATCATAGGTAGACCTCAACTATGGGAGACAAACTGAGAAAAAAAAATCCAGAAAATCACATTGTCTGTTTTTTTTCATTTTATTTGCATATTATGGTGGAAAATAAGTATTTGGTCAGAAACAAAATTTCATCTCAATACTTTGTGATATATCCTTTGTTGGCAATGACAGAGGTCAAACGTTTTCTGTAAGTCTTCACAAGGTTGCCACACACTGTGGTTGGTATGTTGGCCCATTCCTCCATGCAGATCTCCTCTAGAGCAGTGATGTTTTTGGCTTTTCGCTTGGCAACACGGACTTTCAACTCCCTCCAAAGGTTTTCTATAGGGTTGAGATCTGGAGACTGGCTAGGCCACTCCAGGACCTTGAAATGCTTCTTACGAAGCCACTCCTTCGTTGCCCTGGCGGTGTGCTTTGGATCATTGTCATGTTGAAAGACCCAGCCATGTTTCATCATCAATGCCCTTGCTGATGGAAGGAGGTTTGCACTCAAAATCTCACGATACATGGCCCCATTCATTCTTTCATGTACCCGGATCAGTCGTCCTGGCCCCTTTGCAGAGAGACAGCCCCAAAGCATGATGTTTCCACCACCATGCTTTACAGTAGGTATGGTGTTTGATGGATGCAACTCAGTATTCTTTTTCCTCCAAACACGACAAGTTGTGTTTCTACCAAACAGTTCCAGTTTGGTTTCATCAGACCATAGGACATTCTCCCAAAACTCCTCTGGATCATCCAAATGCTCTCTAGCAAACTTCAGATGGGCCCGGACATGTACAGGCTTAAGCAGTGGGACACGTCTGGCACTGCAGGATCTGAGTCCATGGTGGCGTAGTGTGTTACTTATGGTAGGCCTTGTTACATTGGTCCCAGCTCTCTGCAGTTCATTCACTAGGTCCCCCCGCATGGTTCTGGGATTTTTGCTCACCGTTCTTGTGATCATTCTGACCCCACGGGGTGGGATTTTGCGTGGAGCACCAGATCGAGGGAGATTATCAGTGGTCTTGTATGTCTTCCATTTTCTAATTATTGCTCCCACAGTTGATTTCTTCACTCCAAGCTGGTTGGCTATTGCAGATTCAGTCTTCCCAGCCTGGTGCAGGGCTACAATTTTGTTTCTGGTGTCCATTGACAGCTCTTTGGTCTTCACCATAGTGGAGTTTGGAGTCAGACTGTTTGAGGGTGTGCACAGGTGTCTTTTTATACTGATAACAAGTTTAAACAGGTGCCATTACTACAGGTAATGAGTGGAGGAAAGAGGAGACTCTTAAAGAAGAAGTTACAGGTCTGTGAGAGCCAGAAATCTTGATTGCTTGTTTCTGACCAAATACTTATTTTCCACCATAATATGCAAATAAAATGAAAAAAAAAACAGACAATGTGATTTTCTGGATTTTTTTTTCTCAGTTTGTCTCCCATAGTTGAGGTCTACCTATGATGTAAATTACAGACGCCTCTCATCTTTTAAAGTGGTGGAACTTGCACTATTGCTGACTGACTAAATACTTTTTTGCCCCACTGTATATATAGTATATATATTAGGATGTGGTCCAGGATGAGGGACATATATATCAGGACATATATATACTGTATGTACACAAGGATGGGGCTTGGGATGCGGGAGACATACTGTATATACCAGGATGGGGCCCTGCCTTGTCCACCTTGTCTCAAGTGACCAGCAGAAGAAACAGAACTACAGACAGATCTGGATGAAGGCCTCATGAAACGATGTGGAGCGGTATCCTTTGAGCATATACTGAAGTCTGTATTCAAATTTTATTGTAGATCATATGTGTTCTGTCTTTGAGCATCAGGAATGATATTTGTATTAAATAAATCACCCCCAGAGCTTCCAGTGTCACCTGTGCAGGAGAATTACTTTTTCTCATATTATGCTCATGCAGTGTGGCCATTAGGTGGTGATAGTGCTATTTGTGATGAACTGCAAATGGAGTCTTTGACAGATGAGCTCTGTGGTCAGGGCACAGGAGGATGTAGGAGAGGGTTAAATGAAATTGTATAATAGAAGACACAGTTCCCCACACTATGATGGCTCCTACAGGCCTGAACACAGTATCATAACCCTCACAGACCCCAAATAGTATGATTGCCACCACAGACCCACAAACAAATTGATAGTGGATCACCCCCAGGGCAGGTGGGATTACTCGGTACCGGGCGGGTGTCTTAAAGGGATGTGTCACGGTGGCAGTGACTGGGTCCGTGGCCCTGGTTGTCCATGTAAAATAGGTGGACTTGAAGCTGAATAAAGTTTATAGGTAGATAATTCGAGATGCCAACTGTGGTACTAGGCAATGAAGGTGTTAAGCCGACGCTGCAATGCAGATCCTCTGGGACAGATGGTATAAGGCAGCAAAGATGGAATAGCTCTCCACAGGTAGAGCTGTAGTGCCAGGGCAGTAGTAGTAGATATTAAGGTAGACGATGTGGTGTTTGGCACAGAGATGTAGCAGTGCTGAGTGGGTTGGCGCAGGAAGGAGGCAATGATACAGCTGAGTGCAGTTCCAATGCTTTTACTCACATTTCTGGCACAGACAGGTGCCCGCTTCAGTGCCATGGTCTCCAGATCGGGGCTCAGCCAACTCCCAGGCAGATGGAATTAACCCTTCCAGCACTCTCTTTCGTGTGCCTGTTCTGAACGTCTCCTTGCTAGTGCTAATCTGAAGTACTTGTAGTTCTGAATTACACTCAAGTTCCTCCTTCTTGATGTTACTTATAACTCCATTCGTATGACAGGCAGCTGTAGCCTGCTTTGGGGACTCCATACAATCATGTACCGGCTCACACACGTTGCTGCTGTGTCTTCGAGTCTTACGTGGGAATAAAGTGGTCACAACTTCTATTTCTCCGGTTTCTGCTGTAGGATCAATAGTATCACACACAGCCTCAGATACCGGCTTCCGAACTTGGCTCATTAAACTTAGGAAAGGGCTCTGCACTAGCCCTCTCCAGTCTCTTTCCTCCTCATGTTCCGTTCTTATCTATCTTCCTTCTGAACAACTGATCCTTCTTTCTTTCTCTTTCCTTGCCAACAGCTCCAGCTCACAGGGAGCTGCTGCAAACACGTCCTCTCTCCATCCCGCTCCGGGGATTCTCTGATCTAATTTCCTGTCAGCTTTCCCCTCTAGTGTTTCTAAGCTCCACCACCCAGCACCCTTCATGAACGAAAGCAGCTGCCATAAAGGATGTTCTAAGGTGTCTGTGCTGGATGTAGGTGTTGGAGTCTGGTCAGGTGTTACCATCTTACCTGGGAAGTGGGATACTACACCTCAGGAGGAGGTGCAGTACCTCTGTGCCGACTGAACCCTCAGAGACACCACAATAGCCCTCACAGTGCCCACAGTATGATGTCCCCCACAGCTCCCTGCACAGTATGTTGAACCCTACAGTCCCACACACAGTATCATGGTCCTCATAGCCCACACACAATGGCTCCCACAGCCCCTCACCTAGTATGATGCACCTACAGCCTCCATACAGTATAATAACCCCTACTAAGTATGATGGACACTGCACAGTATGGTGTCCCCCTTATCCATCATCAATATAGCATAAGGTCCCCACACAGAGTTCTCAGGTCCCCACAGCATGTCAAATCAGTAGTCATTAAAAAAATTTTTTTCACTCAGCCCCGTTCTTCCGATGCACAGATCCCATCGCTTCACTGTTTTGACCGAGACTTGGCGCAGCAGGCACAATCTAGTGATGTCATAGCACCTGCTGCGCTAAGACTAAGATGCTTAAGCTGAATTTTGCAGCAAGGAGCCAAAAGATACCTGTTACAACATTCTGTTTTATGGTATCTACTTGAATCTGGGAAAGAGGGGACAGTTCCCTTAGGCCCCGGGTCACCCCCTACTCACAGTCCCTATAGTGGTCGCAGTCTGCTGCAGTGGCTGGTATATGCTCCTGCTTACATTATATTTATCTCCAAACTGATATCGATGATTATTCACAGATTTCTTTTCCATTGTTTTCTATAAGTGAAAGTGATTTCTACACGTCTGTAATTCTAAATACCGTAGCTGTGATACTAGATACCTAACTGAGATCTTAGTTTTTATTCCCCCTCAATGTATTCACCATATCAGATTCCTGAACCAAAATGTCACCATATGTATAAGATTATGAATGGTAGATGTATAAAATACTAATAACAGTAAGCGATATACGCTATAAGTCACTCCTACATATTACGCTATTAAGATACCCATAAAAATGAATTGTTCCAATATGTCAATGACCCCTTCCCATAAAGGGTTTTCTTTGGCATATATTATTGAGAACATATCCTTAGGATTGCTCACCAGTATCAGAGAGGTGGCGGACCTGACACCCAAACTCCACTTATTTGCTGTCATTAGCACTGGTTGTGGCCAGATGTAAACTGTAAGCATTGAATGGGCATAGACAGCTCAGCTCTGTTAAATGTGTAGCGCCAGCAGCTGCTGCCGGGGACTAGATATCAGCTCCAATATAAGAGAATGGGATCTGATCTGCAGCAGGCACACAGAGAACACAGAATCACTGCTTATGTTAAATGGAAGAAAATGTATTCATAAAATTGGAAAGCATTACTTTTTGGTCTGAGTCTAACAATAATATAACATGCCGCCACAGGATTTAAAGTGAGAAAACATTTTTAAAAGGGATATTCTCTGCAAAAAAGTATACAGGGCTACTTGTAATATAAGGGTTGTCCAATGTAATGGACAATAAAACAGTGTCCCATGTAAAATAAAAACAGGAAACACTAATTTCTCATATCAGCGCCATACCAGCATTGTTGGCGTTGTGTCTCGGGGGCTAAGTGAAATTTTTTTGCATGAGCGCTGCAGCCCATCAGCAGCTATGCTCGGGTGCGGAAGGTGAATATATGGGATTGGTATTTTACATGGGGCATATTTTTATTTAAAGGGATTTTGTCAGTCTGTCAAAATGACTGTTCAAAATAAACACAGGCACTTGGTGCAGTATAGAATGGTCAAACATTTAAGCCATAGAATCACAGAATGTTAGAGTTGAAAGGGACCTCAAGGGTCATCGTGTCCTACCCAGTGCTCAATGCAGGATTTGCACTTTCCCACCTGCTTGTTTTCCATCTATATCTGCCCTTCTCTTGCTTTGAATCCAAAGCTGTCAATCAAAGAAGAGAAGGGAGTGGAGAGAGAGGAAAGCCAAGCAAATGTTAAGGTGCACTTAAATATTTGGCCCCACCATGATTCACCAAGCCCCTGTACTTGGTTTGAATAGTCATTCTCTTCTAACAGGGTCCTTTTAAAGAGAACCTGTCATGTCCCTAAATAACCTGAAGTTATAGAGTTAATCATTAGAGTTAACAGTGCTACGATGCTGTTCGGTTGCCTTAGTGGAGCAGCAACCAGGAGAAAAAATCTACATTTTTCCTGACAGTTGCCGGTTTTCAGTCATAGAGGCGTGCACCGAGTGGCTGCAGTCATCACTCACAGCATTGTGAGCAGCGGCTGTACACATGCTATCAATCGAATTGCTGGGGTGTGTGTACATCTGTCACTCACTTTGTGCCAAGCTGTGACTGTAGATGTTTTGGGCACACCTCTGTGACTGAAAGCTGATGCCTCCTCTAAGGAATAAAGTTCATTTTCTGCTGCTAGCCTGTGCTCTCACTAAGGTGGATGAACAGCATTTTAATACTAACTGCAGATTAACCCTATATCTGCAGGTTAAAAGTGTGTGTGGACATGACAGGTTCCCTTTAAGTAGATCTTCTCTAAGTAATAAACAACCCTTTTAATGTAGAATGCTAATTGTCAGATTGCAGGCAGTGTTAAATGACTGATTTTTTTTCTACTTAATGGCAAATTGGCTCAATACAATTTCATGGGTGTTTTTTTTTTGCTTTTCTCTAACTTTGTGTTCCCCAACTCTGGTCCTCAAGAGCCACCATCAGATGTTTTTTCAAGCTTTTCTAATGAAATCCTGAAAACATGATCTGCTGATTTTCTCTTGAGGACCGGAGTTGGTGCTGTACATGAGAAGGGGTTACATACGAATTACGGATATCACTTACAGTAAACAAACTAACAATCACAGACTGATATAGAGGGGAGAGAGGACCCTGCCCTTTCGGGCTTACATGCTACAGGATGGTGGGGAAGGAGACAGTAGGTTGGGGGGTTGCAGCAGCTCCAGTGATTATGAGGCGGTAACTCCAGTAGTGGTGAGGAGCCAGCGGGGATCATTGCAGGCTGTAGGCTTTCCTGAAGAGGTGGGTTTTCAGGTTCCGTCTGAAGGATCTGAGTGTGGATGATAGCTGGACGTGTTGGGGCAAGGAATTCCAGAGGATGGGGGCTATTCGGGAGAAGTCTTGGAGGCGGGTGGGTGAGGAGAGAAGGAGGTCTTTGGAGGACAAGAGATTACGTGAGGGAAGATATCGGGAGATTAGTTCAGAGATGTAAGGAGGAGACAGGTTGTAGATGGCCTTTTAGGTCAGTATTAGTAATTTGAATTGGATACACTAAGGGAATGGGAGCCAGTGGAGAGATTTGCAGAGGGGAGAAGCATAGGAGTAGCGAGGAGAGAGATGAATTAGTCGGGCGGCAGAGTTGAGGATGGACTGGAGAGGTGCAAGGGTGTTAGCAGGTAGGCCACAGAAAAGGATGTTGCAGTAGTCGAGGCAGGAGATGATGAGGGCATGCACAAGTAGTTTAGTAGACTGAGGGTTGAGGAAGGGATGGATTCTGGAAATATTTTTGAGTTGGAGGTGACAGGAGGTGGAGAGAGCTTGGATGAGCGGTTTGAAGGACAGGGCAGAGTAAAGGGTTACTCCGAGGCAGCAAACCTCTGGTACGGGGGAAAGCGTGATGTTGTCAATTGTTATAGAAAGGTTGGGTAAGGAAGATCTGTGAGATGGGGAAAGATGATTAGTTCAGATTTGTCCACATTAAGTTTGTGGAAGCAAGAGGAGAAGAAGGAGGAGATGGCTGATAGACACTCTGGGATTCTGGAGAGCAGAGAGGTGATGTCTGGGCCAGAGAGGTAGATCTGAGTATCATCGGCATAAAGGTGGTACTGGAATCCGTGGTACTTTATGAGTTGCCCCAGGCCAAATGTATAGATTAAGAAGAGTAGGGGTCCTAGAACAGAGCCTTTGGGGGCTGTTATGAATGGGTCACTGAGGAGGATGGCAGGAACAGGCTAAGCCACCAGAAGACCAGAGAGGTTGGTAACTAAGCGGATTGCAGACCCCTGATCCTATCTGCACAACTAGCAGTAGCCGTAGAGTGTTCCTACGATGCCATAGACGCTTCGTCACAGCCAGAGGACTAACTGTTATGAATGAGTCACCGTAGGAGGCAATAAACAGAAATACTAGCTAAGTCCAGAAAACCAGAGAAGTTGGCAGCTATCGGATTGCAGACCCCTGAACCTAACAACAACAACTAGCAGTAGGTGTGGGGGGTTCCTACGGTGCCCTAGACCCCTCGATCACAGCCAGAGAACTACATAGCCTAAAGACAGAAAGGGAAATCTAAACTGCCCCAGATCAGACCCCAAAGCAATAGGCAGCCCCCAACATATAATGACGGTGAAGCAAGATGAAAAAACACTCACACAGATAGAAAGATAGTTTGAGCAAATGATGGGCCCAAGCTAACTAAATAGGACAGAATAGAAAAGCTGCTGTCTGCAATCCGCCAAAACCCTCTCAAAAACAAGAGCCAACAGACTGATAGGGAAAAAAGCCCTGAAGACGCTAGGCTTTAAAAAGACTATATCAGTACTCAGGTATTATCTGAAGACAGAGAAAAAAGGAATTCAGCTCACCCAGCTGGGAAAGGCAGAAATCCAGAAAAACAAGGCAAAACAAAATCAAAACACAAATGCAAAAAGTAGAGCAGAAAACTTAGCTTTTGAGGAGCAGGAATCAGACTGGTCTCCAAGAATCCCTCAGAGTAATCACCCACAAGGCAGAAGGGCGTCAGCTGCCTTATATCCAGTCAGCAATCCCAGTCACCCAGTCATCATCATTCTGCACAGGTGCTTTGTAATCAGCCTCACTACCTTCCTTCACCAGAAGAGGGAGTTCATCAGACCTCAATGGTGAAGGGGAAAATGAACTCACAACAGTACCTCCCCCTTGAGGAGGGGTCACCGAACCCTCATCCACGCCACCAGGGCGATCAGGGTGAGCCCGATGAAAGGCACGCACCAATCTTTTGGCATGAATATCAGAGGCAGAGACCCAGGAATTATTCTCCTGACCATAACCCTTCCACTTAACCAAATACTGGAGTCTCCGTCTAGCCAGACGGGAATCCAGTATCTTCTCTACCTCATATTCCATGTTACATTCAACTAATACAGGGTCCGGAGGTGCCACCCCAGGAACAACTAGTTCAACAAACCTCTTCAACAAGGACTTATGAAACACATTATGAATTTTAAATGTGACAGGAAGAGCCAAACGAAAAGAGACCGGATTAATAATCTCCAAAATCTTGTAAGGTCCAATAAATCTAGGCTTAAACTTAGGAGAAGCCACCTTCATAGCGATATTTTTTGATGATAACCAAACCATATCACCAACCTTAAACTGGGGACCAATGGTCCTATGTCGGTTGGAAAACCGCTGGGCCTTTTACTGGGAGAGAGATAACTTATCAACCACTTGGTCCCAGATCTGGTGCATTCTCTCCACCACAGTGTCAACACCTGGGCAGGCAGAAGGCTCCACCTGCCCTGAAGAAAATCGAGGATGAAACCCAAAGTTACAAAAAAAAGGTGACATCAAAGTGGCAGAACTAGCTCTATTATTTAAAGCAAATTCGGCCAAGGGCAAAAATGAAACCCAATTATCCTGATCAGCGGAAATAAAACATCTCAAATACGACTCCAAGGTCTGGTTTGTTCTCTCCGTCTGCCCATTGGTCTGAGGGTGAAAAGCAGAGGAGAAGGACAACTGAATTCCCAGCTTGGAACAGAAAGTCCTCCAAAATCTAGACACAAATTGAACTCCTCTGTCAGATACAATGTTCTCAGGAATCCCGTGCAAGCGAACCACCTGTTGCAAAAACAGGGGCACCAACTCAGAGGAAGATGGCAACTTAGGGAGTGGTACAAGATGAACCATCTTAGAGAACCTATCACAAATCACCCAAATAACAGTCATTCTCTGAGAGACAGGCATATCAGAGATGAAATCCATTGAAATATGGGTCCATGGCCTCCTGGGGACCGGCAAAGGCATCAACAACCCACTAGAGCGAGAACAAGGTTTAGACCGGGAGCAAGTCCCACAGGACTGCACAAAATTCCTGACATCACGAGACAAGGCAGGCCACCAAAAAGACCGACTCACCAGATCTCTAGTACCAAAAGTACCTGGATGACCAGCCAGTGCAGAGCAATGAACTTCAGACATCACTCTCTTCTTCCACTGGTCAGGAACATACAACTTTCCACTGGGACAACGCTGAGGTTTGTCCTCCTGGAACTCTTCCAGAGCACGTCTCAAATCGGGCGAGATGGCAGAGAGAACTACCCCTTCGCATAAGATGGTAGCAGGCTTGGTCACCACAGGAGAATCAGCAAAGAAGCTCCTAGAGAGGGCGTCTGCCTTGACATTCTTAGTGCCAGGAAGAAAAGAGACCACAAAATCAAAACGTGTAAAAAACAAGGCCCACCTAGCCTGTCTAGGGTTCAAGCGTTTGGCCGACTCCAGGTAAATCAAATTCTTGTGGTCAGTGAGGACCACGACTTGGTGTTTAGCTCCCTCCAACCAATGTCTCCACTCCTCAAATGCCCATTTCATGGCTAACAGTTCCCGATTCCCCACATCATAGTTACGTTCAGATGGAGAGAACTTTCGGGAAAAGAAAGCACAGGGATTCATTTTAGATGTTACAGGATCCTTTTGGGACAAAACAGCTCCTGCACCAATCTCAGAAGCGTCCACCTCTACCTGGAACGGGAGTGAGACATCAGGTTGCCGCAAAACCAGGGCAGAAGTGAATCTTCGCTTCAGCTCCTGAAAGGAAGAAACAGCCTCCGGAGACCAATTCAACACATCAGCACCCTTTTTAGTCAGATCAGTCAATGGCTTGGCAATACTAGAAAATTTTGCTATAAATTTCCGATAAAAATTAGCAAAACCCAAAAACTTCTGGAGGGCCTTCAAAGAAGTGGGCTGAACCCAATCATAAATGGCCTGTACCTTGGCCGGGTCCATTTCAATAGTTGACGGAGACAAAATAAATCCCAAAAATGAAATCATCTGTACCCCAAAAAGGCATTTCGATCCTTTGACATACAGGGAATTCTCCATCAAGATCCGGAACACAGTCCGAACATGTTCCACATGAGAATCCCAATCCTTGGAGAAGATCAAAATATCATCCAGATAGATAATCAAAAATGTATCCATAAAGTCTCGGAAAATGTCGTTCATGAAGCACTGGAAGACAGAAGGGGCATTAGTGAGCCCAAAAGGCATCACCAGGTACTCAAAATGTCTCTCTGGAGTATTAAACGCCGTCTTCCATTCATCCCCATGCTTAATGTGGATAAGATTATACGCCCCCCTGAGGTCAAGCTTGGTAAACCAGCAAGCACCTTTAACTCTGGAGAATAGATCTGAAATCAGGGGTAACGGATACTGATATTTAATAGTAATTTTGTTGAGGGCACGATAATCAATACAAGGCCTTAATGAACCATCCTTTTTGGCCACGAAAAAAAACCCGGCACCTAAGAGTGAAGAGGATGGTCTAACATGACCCTTCTCCAACGCCTCCTTAATATAGGATCGCATAGCCTCGTGCTCGGGTACAGATAAATTGAAGAGCCGACCGTTAGGAAATTTACACCCCGGGCTCAGTTCAATTGCACAGTCATAACTCCTATGAGGAGGCAAAGACGCAGACTCATTCTCACTAAATACATCATAAAAGTCCGCCAAATAGTCAGGAACATCATGCGACTGAGGAGAGGTTGAAAAAAATGGAGCCTCACTAAGGGCACACCGACAACCCCAACTCACCACAGACACAGATTTCCAATCCAAAACTGGATTATGAACTTGCAACCAGGGAAACCCCAGAACAATGGTATCATGCAAATTATGCAACACCAAAAATCTGCAATTTTCTTGATGGTCTGGGGCGACCCGCATTACCACCTGGGTCCAAAACTGAGGTTTATTTTTTGCCAAAGCAGTAGCATCAATCCCACTCAAAGGGATAGGCGACCGCAGAGGTGTCATCGGAAATCCACAACGTTTAGCAAAATCCAAGTCCATTAGATTCAGGGCTGCTCCCGAATCCACAAAAGCCTTGGCGGAAAATGAGGACAGGGAGCAGATCAGAGTAATTGCCAGAAGAAACTAAGGTTGGACACCACCCACAGAAAACGTGTGTGCAAAACGTTTCTCTCGTTTAGGACAGACAGAAATAATATGCGAGGCATCTCCACAAAAAAAACACAGCTTATTACGCCTTCTGAACTCCTGACGCTGCTCCCTGGACAAAACTCTATCACATTGCATAGGTTCAGACACTTGTTGAACAGGTGGCAACACCTCTCGTGCAGTCCTGCGTTCACATAAACGCCGATCAACCTGAATGGCTAATGACATAGAATCATCAAGACGAGAGGGAAAAGGAAATCCCACCATAGTATCTTTTACGGCTTCTGACAAACCCTTCCGAAAGAGAGCTGCCAAGGCATTATCATTCCAGGTAGTAAGGACCGCCCACTTTCGGAATTTTTGACAGTACAATTCTGCAGAATCTCGACCCTGGCTCAATGCCAACAGGGTCTTTTCAGCCTGATCAATAGCATTCGGTTCGTCATACAACAACCCCAAGGCTTGAAAAAATGTGTTTACATTAGTCAGAATAGAATCATCTGGTTTCAAAGAAAACGCCCAATCCTGCGGATTGCCACGCAGCAAAGAGATGACAATTTTAACCTGCTGCGTGGAGCTCCCTGACGAATTAGGCTTCAAGACAAAAAATAATTTACAATTATTTTTGAAATTCAAAAATTTAGACCGATCCCCAAAAAACACATCAGGAGTAGGGATCTTTGGTTCAGCAGCATGTGAATGAGCAAGGTAGGCGGAAATTCCCCGCACTTCCGCAGCGAGCTGCTCCACACAATCAGACAATTGCTTTATCTCCATTGCGAGAAAAAAAAAATCCCCCTACGGCCTCAGAGATATAGAGGAAAAAATATACACTGCCCCAGTGCAGACCCCAAAGCAATAGGCAGCCCCCAACATATAATGGCGGTGAAGCAAGATGAAAAAACACTCACACAGATAGAAAGATAGGCTGAGCAAATGATGGGGCCCAAGCTAACTAAATAGGACAGAATAGAAAAACTGCTGTCTGCAATCCGCCAAAACCCTCTCAAAAACAAGAGCCAACAGACTGATGGGAAAAAAGCCCTGAAGACGCTAGGCTTCAAAAAGACTATATCAGTACTCAGGTATTATGTGAAGACAGAGCAAAAAGGAATTCAGCTCACCCAGCTGGGAAAGGCAGAAATCCAGAAAAACAAGGCAAAGCAAAACCAAAACACAAATGCAAAAAGTAGAGCAGAAAACTTAGCTTTTGAGGAGCAGGAATCAGACTGGTCTCCAAGAATCCCTCAGAGTAATCACCTGCAAGGCAGAAGGGCGTCGGCTGCCTTATATCCAGTCAGCAATCCCAGTCACCCAGTCATCATCATTCTGCTCAGGTGCTTTGTAATCAGCCTCACTACCTTCCTTCACTAGAAGAGGGAGTTCATCAGACCTCAATGGTGAAGGGGAAAATGAACTCACAACAACTAACTAAGCCTAAATACAGAAAGATGAAACCTAAACTGCCTTGGAGCAGATCCCCAAAGGAATAGACAGCTCCCAAACATATATTGTCGGTGAGACAAGATGAGACACAAACAGGCAGAGAACAGTCTGAGCAAACTGTGGGGCCCAAGCTGTCTAGACATGACAGGACAGAAAAATATACTGTCTACAATCACGCACAAAACCCTGAAAACCCTGAAAAAGTCCAACACTTCTGATATACAAAAAAACCTGAGATCACACAATCTCACCCCCGCTAGATCAGCACTCTGGTATAAACTGGCAGCAAGCAAAAAGATACTAACATAACAGGGAACTGAACAAGCTGCAACATATGAAGCAGGGCCGAGCGCTGCCCCTAGCAGCAAAGCAAAAAAAGACACAAACAGATTAGATGCAAAGGATTAGCTAAAGAATCACTTAGCTGAACATGCAGATCAGGCAGGGGACAAAAGAGCTCCAAATGCACACAGAGGAAAAAATCACCAGCAACCTTCAAGAGCAGCCAGCTCCATTATATGCTCCCAGCCAGCAATCCCAAATTCCCAAATATCATCATCAGGTGGAGAACCCCCATCCACCTGGCCAGCTCCACTACTCTCAGTAACCACCAGAGGGAGCAGAGGGAGCTTTGGCTCAGAAATCTGAGCAAGGGAGTTCACAATAGGGGACTCCAACAGAGAGAGGGTGGGATGAGGAGGTAGTGTGGGAGTGGGAGATGCTGAATGTGCGGTTGGAAAGGTATAAAGAGATCCAGGATAGGGCGAGGTCTTTGATGCCAAAGGAGGAGAGGATCTGTAGTAGGAGGCAGTGGTCAACTGTGTTGAAAGCAGAGGACACGTCTAGAAGGAGGAGTATAGAGTATTGTCCGTTAGCTTTGGCTGTAAGTAGGTCATTGGTAATTTTGGTCAGGGTTGTCTCAGTGAAATGATGGGGGCAGAAGCCAGAATGTAGATTGTCAAAGAGCAAGTTAAATGAGAGGTGGGAGGAAAGTTCAGCGTGGACATGCTGCTCCAGGAGTTTAGAAGCGAATGGGAGGAGCGATATTGGGCGATAGCTGGATGTGGCTGTTGGATAGAGGGTTGGCTTTTTAAGGATAGGCGTGATTGTGGCATGTTTGAAAGTAGAAGGAAATGTACCAGAAGTTAGTGATAGGTTGAAGAGGTGGGTTAGGGATGGGATAAGAGTGGTGGTGATGTTGGGGAGGAGGTGGGATAGGGTCAAGTGCACAAGTGGTGAGGTGTGATTTGGAGAGAAGATAAGCAAGCTCCCCTTCAGTGATGTTAGATAAGGAGGTTATGGGGTTTGGGCATTGGTCTGGTATGCAAAGGGGTTGTGGTGGTTGAGCAATAAAGACTTGCGGTGTTTGGTCTATCTTGTTTTTGTTTGAAGTGTGCGGTAAAGTCTTCGGCAGAGATTAGGGAAGTCGGAGGTGGCAGTGGTGGGGGGAGGAGGGAGTTAAAAGTATTGAACAACTGTTTGGGGTTGTGGGATAAGGAAGATACAAGGGATGTAAAGTAGGCCTGTTTAGCAGAGGTGAGGGCAGATTTGAATGCAAGTGTTGCTTGTTTGAGTGCAGTGAAGTCGTCTTGCAAATGCGATTTCTTCCAGTGCCGTTCTGCAATTCTGGATGCTTGCTGAAGCTTTTTAGTGATGCTATTGTGCCAGGGTTGTCTATTGATTCATCACACTCTGTTATGCGTGACAGGGGCGACCGAGTCGATGGCTGATGCAAAGTGGCATTGTAGAAAGTAGTGGCAGTGTCAGTGTCGTGGAGTGAAGATATGGAGGACAGTGGTAGAATAGAGTCAGAGAGTGTGCGAGTGTCTAGATGTGTGAGGTTTCTGCGGGGGTGCACATGCTGCTGGACATGGGTGACAGGTAAGGAGGACATGGATGAGAAAGTGAGTAGATGGTGGTCAGATAGAGGAAGAGGGGGGTGGTGAAGTTAGAAAGAGAGCAGAGGCGGGTGAAGACCAGGTCTAATGTATGTCCGTCTGTGTGGGTGGCTGAGGAGGACCACTGAGTAAGTCCAAAAGATGAAGTAAGGGACAGGAGTTTGGAGGCAGCTGACTGGTGAGAGTCAATGGGGATGTTGAAGTCACCCATGATGATGATGGGAATGTCAGCAGAGAGGAAGTAAAGGAGCCATGTAGAGAATTGGTCAATGAAGGCAGTGGTCGGGCCCGGAGGTAAGTATATGATGGCGACTTGGAGGTTGGAGGGAGAATAGATGCAGACAGAGTGGACTTCAAAAGAGGTAGGGTAGAGGTGGGATTGGGTTGAAGGTGCAGTTGGAAGAAAGGAGAAGGCCCACTCCTCCGCCATGTCTGTTGCCAGAGTGAGTAGTGTCGGTGAAGTGGAGGCCGCCGTAACTAAGCGCAGCAGGGGAGGCAGTGTCGGAGGGTGTCAGCCATGTTTCGGTGAGGCCAAGGAAGGAAAAATTACGAGAGGTAAAGAGGTCGTGAATCACATGGAGTTTATTGCAGACGGAGCGGGCATTTCAGAGTGATCCAGAGAGTGGGAGCAGGGTGGTGGTTGTCCTGGGCACGGATTTGAGGTGTTAAAGATTTCTGGTGTTTGTGTTGGTTTTGGAACGATAGAAGGGGGTAATAGTGGGAGGTATGGCCTGTGGGGGTCCAGGGTTGGGAGATATGTCGCCAGCAGTGAGGAGAAGCAGAGAGAGGGAGAGCATGTGGGAGAAGGAGGGTGGTTGGCTTGTTTTGTATTTTATTAGGAGAGCTCTGAGGTTGAGGAGCAGTTCAACAGAGGAGGTCAGGTGGGGAGGCAAGAGGGAAGGAGAGATTTGTATTTGGTTAGCGGATGCTGGGGTTTGCGGATAGCGAAAGAGAGTGAGGATTAATGGAGCCAAAAGCGTATGTCAGCATGGTGAGAGTAATTTAGAAGGCAAAAGAAATGTAGTACATTTTTACGCAGCGGTTAGTCGTACCTTCTGGTCACTTCAGGCTCATTTCAGGCATATTTCAGATTTTATCCTAATTCAGTTTTTATCAATCAAAATTTATGACCTCCCAGTATGCCGAACTGTCATTCAGAAGGTTGCTTTAGCTACTTAGAATAGAGGCTAAAACCTAAAATAATAGAGGGCAAGAGTTAGGAGGTAACATGAAATGTCTCTAATAAGCTAAGATAGCTTAACCCTTTCCCTCCATGGCCAATTATTGTTTTTGTCATTTTCATTTTTTTCCTTCCCTTCTTCCAAGAGCCATAACTTTTTTTTATCTTTCCTTGCACAAGGTAGAAGGAAAAGGTGCAAAGTGGGTGCACAGGGACCCAAAAGGTAAGGGGGCCTACTTTTACCTCCAAAACTTGGAATTGTGCATTATGATGAGCTATTGGACTACAAAGGGCCAATATATTGTTCTTGCACTGGGCCCTCTTCTGTCGATGGCCGCTCTTGGTTCGGTGTGTGTTATAAATAACCTAACGATGTGATTCTTCAGGTCAGTGCAATTACAGCAGCACAAAACTTGTATAGTTTTTTGTTATTTATATTTTATTGGTTAAAAAATTATAGTTTTGTAAAAAAAAATGGTTTATGGTGGCATTTTCTGAGACTCATAACTTTTTATTTTTCCATCATGGAATTTTATGAGGACTTTTTTTGCATAGCAATTACCATATATATTCGTGTATAAGCTGAGTTTTTTCAGCACATTTCTTGTGCTGAAAACGCCCCACTCGGCTTATACCCGAGTCATTGTCCAGAAAGCCGACAGAAGAGGGGGAGCGGCAGAGCAGCAGCAGAAGCCGGTGGCTGCAGTTGTAACTGTGTCACTGCTGACGAGAAGTGAATATTAATTTCTCTTATAGCAGTGACAGCTGCAGCCATCGGCTTCCAGAAGACATCATACTCGCCCTCCTTGCGCCATCGCTGCATCTCCGTTGTTCCTGGCAGCTCTTCCTGTTCTGTGCGATCATGAGGCACCGCTCATTAAGGTACGGGTCTCCACTCCCATAGGCATGAAGCGCATATTCATTACCTTAATGAGCAGTGCCACCTGATCGCTCAGCACAGGAAGCGCTGCTGGTAGCTGGAATGAGGTGCTGCGCCTGTGATGGCATGCTGGAGGAGGGTGAGTATGATGTTTTTTTTTTTTGAAGCATGCATACCAGGAAAGGAGGGGGTGAGCCATGCATACAATGATGGGACCGAGGGAGCCATACATACAACTACAGGATCGGGGGAGCCATACATACAACGACAGGATGGGGGGAGCCACGCATAGCAGGACAGCAATAGTGGGAGTCACGCATACCAGGACAACGATGAGGAAGCCACACATAGCAGGACAGCGACGGAGGGAGCCATGTATAGCAGGACAGGGACGGGGGAGTCATGCATACCAGGACAGGGATGAGGGGATAATGCATATCTGGCTTATTCTTCAGTCAATAAGGTTACCCAGTTTTCCATGGCAAAATTAGGTGCCTCAGCGTATACTCGGGTCGGCTTATACTTGAGTATATACGGTAGTCATTTTCATTGGTATCATATTATTTTATCTTTCCTGTGCAAGGTATACAAATATAAGGGCGGTTTCATACGTCCAGATATTTCCGGTACCGGAAAAAACGGTAGCGGAGATATCCACATCGGTGTGTCCATGTGGCACATCCGTGTGGCACATGTATGGCAACCGTGTGCCGCCTGTGTGCCGTATCAGTACCACACGGACAGCCGCAGGGGAAGTAGTGCTACAGTAAGTGCTGTTCCCCTACATGTGGTGCTGAACGCGGCTGTCATTCTTCCCTGCTCTGCCAGCCACAGTGCGAGCAGGAAAGAATGAATGAAAAAAAAACGATATGGGATCCCCCTTATATTTTTAACCAACCCGGCAAACTATACAGGTGCAGGCTACTATTCTCAGGCTGGTAAGGGGATATGCCATGGATATGCCCCCCCAAGCCTAAAAACAGCAGCCTGGAGCTACCCAGAAAAGGCACATCTATTAGATGCGCCTATTCTGGAGCTTTGTTGTGATCTTCCCACTTGCCCTGTAGCGGTGGCAAGTGGGATAATGAGGGTTTAATGTCACCTTGCTATTGTAAGGTGACATTAATCCCAGCTTAGTAATAGAGAGGTGTCACTAAGAAAAAAAACAAAAACAAAACAATATACCATACCATTGTTGTTTTTTTTTGTTTTTTTTCAGGTCATCAATGGCCTCCAGATGGGATTAGCAGTGTAATAAAGATGGGAAAATGTGTGGTGTATTATTTCTTTAAAAGACTTTATTCTTAATGTGTGTGTGTTTAATTAACCCTTTACTTACTATAGGATTAGTAATGGATAGGTATCATATTCATGACCCTTACCAGCCTGAGAATAGCAGCCCGCACCTGTATAGTTTTGCCGGGTTGGTTAAACTTATAAGGGGGACCCCACGTCATTTTTTTTTCATTCATTCTTCCCTGCTCCCGCTGTTGCCGGCAGAGCAAGGAAGAATGACAGCCGCATTCAGCACCACATGCAGGGGAACAGCGCTTACAGTAGCGCAACTTCCCCGGCGGGTGTCCGTGCTCATGGAGGACAGTGTACACTGTTCTCAGTTTGCATGTGTGCAGCACGTGTTACGGGCCGTGTGTTCGTGTTAAAACGGACATGTCTCCGTGTTTTGCACACGGACACACGGTCCGTGAAAACACACTGACATCTATATAGACCCAATCATTTGAATGGGTCTACGTGTGTCAGTGTTTCCGGTATGCAAGAAAACTGTCACTACTCTACTGGAGCCACTGACTTGTGAAACATGCCTAACACAGTATACACATAATATAACTATAGGTAAGGATCATTATGTTGTCAGTGCACCCTCCGGGGATCACTAGTTTGCAAAAAAAACAACCACCTTTTCTTTTGCTTTCTAGTTCATTGTGCACAGTTTCCATGCCACTGATTTCCTCTTTTTTATTATTTTAATTCTACTATGTCTAAATTATTTCAAAATGCCCCTTAGCTGTCCTGCATTGTATATTCAATGAAGCAAAAAAGCAAAGCATTGTCACAACGTGAACTTTTTATTCATCGGAGACATAAGCTTTATCTCTAAGGTTACAGTTGTCCATTATTAGGAGATACTAAGGATTATTATCTAGCTTTAATTATTAGTGTTTCAGAAAGCCTAATGCTTAATTCAATCAGAAATGCCTGTGAGTGGGTAAAGCATTGCAATACTTTTGTCTTTTGTGTAGTTCTGTCACCGCTAATTATAAGCTCCTTTGAAAAGCTGATCAGTCACAAAAAAAGGTGACAGCTGACGACAGTAATGACATAGTAAGCAACTGTGGTGAGTTGTAGACTTTATCAAGCAAAGCTACAGAATCGAATATATTTTCCATTTTTTATGCTGCTAATGGAAGATTAATGTTGAGGTATGTTGAGATTACATAATGCAAAATCTGGTAATTAAATATTAATAATGCAGTCATGACAAACCAAAGTACACCTTTTTGAATTCTATCATTTTACATATCAAGAGACGCACAAAAAAAGTCTTGCCCATATGACCTCAGACGCACAATAACACATGACATAATACCGTGCCATTGTTTATTGACCAAAATGATAAGCAATGTGTGAAAAATTAAATACACCCTTACCGCTTCCATAGAAATTAAGAGGATAACGAGCAGTCATGTGCTGCTTTTCAAATGCCCTGATTAATTGTCCATCAGCAAGTGTTGCTGCCTCTATAAGACCAGAGTAAGGCTGGAGTCAGACACAACGTATAAAAATACGGACCGTATTTTACGGTCTTAATTCGCAGAAATGCTCCCTGAACAGTGATCCGTATTTCATCCGTTGTCAAGGTGTGGCTGCGTTTTTTGCGCATGTAAGCATCCGTATAACATCTGTATTGCATCCGTATGCCGAGATTTTCTCGCAGGCTTGCAAAATGGACATATAATGGAGCACAATGACAGGTTAAAACACAAAGGAAAGGATAGATATAGACACATAGAATACATATATATATATATACATGTAATTGAGACACATATATATATATATATATATATATATATATATACATTAATATTTTATAGAGTTCTACATAGCAGAATAGCCGCTAAATCAATTGCTGGCTTCTGTAAAATCATTTCCAAACCCGACATGAAATGACACATGGTTTACATACAGTAAACCATTTCATTTCATTTATTTTTTATATGTCTTTGACTAATAATTAGATTAGGGTTTGTGTGTAAAATGTGGGACATGTAGGTGTTAAATAAAGGGGTCAATTTATTGGAAAAAATTGCTTGGGCTCCTGTTGTAATTTCGCAACCAGAGAGGGAAAGCCAGTGAGTGAGGGCAGATATTAATAGCCTTGAGATGGACCATTGCTTTTGACCCCACCCCTGGCTACAAAAATCTGCCCCCAGACACCCCAGAAAAGGCATATCTATAAGATGCACCTTTTCTGGTACTTAGCCTCTTTATTCCCATTGCCCTCTAGCGGTGGCTAATGGGTTAATAATAATGGGTTAATGTCACCTTGCTATTGAAAGGTGACATTAAGCCAGATTAATAATGGAGAGGTGTCAATAAGACACCTATCCATTAATAACGATAGAATAGGAAAAGGTTAAAAAACACACACACAGACATTAATTAAAAATTATTTTAATGAAATAAAGACACCAAGTTTTTGACCACATTTTTATTCATCTGCTAATCCATAAAAAAAACCCATGGTCCTGTAAAAAAAATAAAACTAAAAAGCAACAATATTCTAACCTCTCCGCTGTTCACTCAGGTCCCCTGCTGAAATCCATCAGAAGGGGTTAACTGGTTTACAACGGGACCGATGCTAATGCGACTGGCCCGCTGTAAATCATTACCAGAATGAATTAGTTCATCTCTGCGCAGCCTCCCCAGCTGACCGGAGATGAATAATATAACACAGAAATACAAGACAATATGTTGCAACTTTCTACACAATGGTAACACATACATGTGGCAATACCATTAAAGACTAGCAATAATACATCATTAAATGTAGTATTATCGCAGGAGTTAATCATAAGCATTATAACTTAGCACTATATAAAAAATAACATAGGAGGGGAAATCTGAGCAAGGAAAGCAAGAAAGACATCATTTCTCACCCCCTTACACATACATTGTGCTCAAAAGAACACCATATAAATGTCATTAGTAACTTTTGTAGAAAAATATATATAAAGATAAAAATATATATAAGACCAAAGATAATGTGCCCTGATGTAGAAATATAAATGTATCCCAATTGGAGTGTGCTAACATATATTAATTTATAATGGTAGTGATGACATGGTCAGCTGCTGGGTTCACACAGACTAATATTCCACTGTTCCAGGAAGCAGTAATAGTATTGTAGAGTTTATAGCCTATTATCAAACCTAAGTCGGGACTGCTGATATGGAACACAGGATTAACATAAAGAATCAGATACTCAAACTACACATGGTAAAAATAGCCAGCATAATAAAGTGCTAATGCATGCAAGGTGCTAGTGCATAAAAAGTGCTGATACATTGGAAAGTGACATAGAGATGACCAGTCAATACAAACCCCTGATCGGACCTGCATGCGCCTGACTCGTGTTTCACCTTAGCATTGACGAGGGTGATAGCGATGGAGTGTAGTGTGAGATATTTAAAGAAAAGGGAGCCAATCACAAAGATTATTTAAAGATTTTAATGACACACAGATGGCACCAGCATACAAGATATTGCCGACGTCACATTCAGCCCACGGGACGCGTCTTAATGGAACACGTCACGTGGGCAGAAGCAACGTCTGCAAGCGTTCTACCATGGAACGCAAAGGAGTTTCGGAAGGTAACCATTGCAGAGTCCATACCTATGAGACGTAAATGTGAAGGAAAAAGAAGGTATGTATAATGTGTTCTGTCCAGCAATATAATTGCTGTCTAAAGTTTAGTCATATTTTTTATGTCTCCGTTATTACATACAGACATTGTATATTTTGTGTGTATTAATCCTTCCTGGATTTTATATTGTAAGGTAACAGCACCATCTTCTAGCGGTTTAATGTATACATTCTAGTTTAACTTGCAATGTATTATAGAGTTCCTAGGGCATTGTGGGATTGTTCCTGTTGCACTGTGGTTTTATTATGATACTGTGAAGGGAACAGGAGCCATTGTTCCTTCATGCTTCTGAGGAGAAAACACACCACTCATTTTTCTTCATGCTCCTTAAACAGCCTGCTCTGAGCATAGTTGGTAAGCACTATCTGGGTGTTACAGTCCTGGGTTTATCAGTACGTTTGCTATACTAAGTAGGTAATCATCAGTTTGCATTACCTCATGTTACCTGTATATTACCTCATATTACTGTGTATTGCAGACTTTCTGTATTTTATGCTCTGTGCAGTTATATATTCTGAAATGCTCCTGTTATTGCATCCTATAGTTTCACCCTTTCCTGTCACATCTACAATCAATAAAAGAAGGTTACAACTTACAGCCTCTTTTTCTTAAAGAAGACAGGGGGTTTACCTACATGTCTCAATACACACCGTGCTAACGTGTATGAGGACAGTATATAGTGAATTGGGTCAGAGCGAAATACAACACACAGTCATAGTGTGGGATATTATGAAAGGAACAGTGTATATTGTGGAAATAAGAAATAGAGATAAGGAGGAATGGAATATGAACAGGTATATAGCTACCTACCAGCACACAGTTGGATATTATGTGTATATTGTCACGCTTACCGCCTCCGCTGGCTCCACGCTCACCGCCCCCACCTCATGTTCGGCTCCTCCCTATCGGGCTCCGCGTCGCCTGTGGCCTCCGGGAGCGCCCGCCGCCTTCGGCGCGCTCCTGCAGCAGGCGCGTGCTCGCCTGCACTCCTGCCCTCTGGCCCGCGCTCTGTGCCTTGCGCCTCAGATCCCAGTACAGGCCAAGCCAGTCCTTCTCTCCGCCTTTCTGACCCTGCTGACCTGACCCGGAACTCTTGTCTCCATAAGAGGCAGCCTCTTCCTCTGAATCACTGCCTGATCGTCACTTGTGTCTCTTACTGTGACTCTGACTCTCAGTCCGCCTGTCGTTTCCCGTGCTCCCTGTTTAACCTGGTCCTTGTGTTCCTCCCAGTGCCCGCCATCTCATGTCCGCTTCCAGCCTGTGTCTTCGACTGACCCGTGTTTCACCGTTCCTGCCTTGTCTGCCAGTATCCTCCAGCCTCCGTTCCTGAGTTCCAGTCCTACCGGTTCCGGTCCAGCTCTTCCATCTGCCTGCCTGTTACATCTCTTGTCGTGCCCTCCATCCTCCTCAGGTACCAGTTGCCATGGTGAGTAGTTTCCCCTGGGCCTGTCCCTAACGCTCCCTGTATAGGGGGTGGTCCACCTGGCCCGCTCGCCCAGGGGAGGTTCGCTTACCGCAGTCCAGTGGGTTCACCCTTGGGAACCATCACAGAACGATCAGGCCATGGACCCCGCTGGTACTTCGACCCCGACCCAAAAGGAACTTCTGTTCCTGCGGGAAAACCAAGCGAGGATCATGTCATTCCTCAAGTCCATGGAGTCTCGTCTCTCGTCATTACAGGCCTCGGATCCAGGGAGTGCCACCCAGATCGCCGGTCTCCAGCAGGAGCTTGCCCAGCAGCGCGACACTCAGGCTCATATCCTGAACTACATGGCCTCGGTGGACAACCGCTTGCTGGCCCTCCAGACCGCGGCTGCAGCTCCGGCACAGCCTGCGGTGCCGCCTCCATCCCCGTGTTTGGCTAAACCCCCGCGATATAGTGGCAACCCCAAGACGTGTAGAGGGTTTTTAAATCAATGCCAGCTACATTTTGAGTTGCTGCCACAACAGTACCCCACCGACCGTGCCAAGGTGGCCTTTATCGTGTCCCACCTAGAAGGAGAGGCCCTAGCCTGGGTTAACCCCCTCTGGGAACGAGACGACCCCCTGGTCACCCAACTCTCCTTTTTCCTAGACACCTTTCGTAAGGTGTTTGATGAACCCGGTCGCCTTGCCTCCACCACCGAAGCATTGTTCAATCTTCATCAGGGCTCGCTCTCAGTAGGTCAGTACGCAATTCGGTTTCGCACCCTGTCCTCAGAGTTGGGTTGGAACAATGAGGCCTTGGTGGGAGCCTTTTGGCGGGGTCTTTCGGGGCGAATCAAGGACGAGTTGGCGGGTCGTGATACCCCCACCTCCTTGGAGGATTTAATCTCTTTGGCTACCCACATCGACCTCCGCTTTCAAGAACGTTCCCGAGAGCTCGATAGGGACAGGAGACCCCCTCGCGCTCTTCCGGATGCTCGGAGTCCACTTCGAGTCCGCTCAAGACCAGCTTCCATGCTCCCGCTACCGGAACCCATGCAAGTGGATCGCCTCAAACCGGTGGAGGAGCGTCGGAGAGAGAGGGTCGAACAGGGGCTCTGTTTCTACTGTGGGAGTGCGTCCCACTTTCTTCGCGCCTGTCCCACTCGCCCGGGAAACGTCTCCGCCTAGGACAGGTAAGAGAGGTCTTCCTAGGTAATTTTGACTCCTCTCTACCCTTGACTCTATCTGTCCTTTTGCATCTGGGTTCTAAATGTTTTTCTGAATGGGCCTATATAGATTCTGGGGCGGGCGGTAACTTCATTCAACTTGAGGCGGTTAAGAGACTTGGAATTCCTGTCAGATCCCTGGAGACCCCTCGGCAGATTGCTTCGGTCGATGGTCAACCCCTGCGGGAGTCCGTTACTCAGGTTACTGAAGAGGTGGAGCTTCAGGTCGGAGCCTTACACCGGGAGAAGATAGTATTCTAGGTGCTGCCTTCTTTGTCCCATGCCATCCTCCTGGGACTCCCCTGGCTAAGGATCCACGAGCCTATCCTGGATTGGCGCTCTGGTGACGTTCTGCGGTGGGGCCAACTTTGTCAAGACAAGTGTTTACTCCCTGTACAGCCGCCGAAATTCCCATGTTCAACGTTGGTGTCAACCGAGTTACCCTCCGCCTACAGGGACTTTTTGGACGTCTTTGACAAGAAGGAAGCAGAGACCTTGCCCCCGCATCGTCCATATGACTGCCCCATCGATCTGCTCCCCGGTTCTACGCCGCCTCATGGTCGGATCTACCTGCTGTCTCCCTCCGAGACCCAGGCTATGTCCGAATACGTACAGGAAAACTTGGCCAAAGGCTTTATTCGCAAGTCTTCCTCACCTGCAGGAGCTGGGTTCTTTTTTGTCAAGAAGAAGGATGGGTCCCTGCGTCCCTGTATTGATTATAGAGGGCTCAACGATATCACCATCAAGAACAAATACCCTCTTCCCCTCATTCCGGAGCTATTTGACCGATTACGGGGTGCACAGATCTTCACAAAATTAGATCTTCGAGGGGCCTACAATCTGGTCCGGATCCGCTCTGGTGATGAATGGAAGACCGCCTTCAACACCCGTGACGGCCATTATGAGTACCTGGTTATGCCCTTCGGCTTATGCAATGCTCCCGCAGTGTTCCAAGAATTCGTCAACGACATATTCCGAGATCTTCTCTATTCCTGCATGGTGGTTTACTTGGATGACATTCTGGTGTTCTCCCCGGATTTGTCCTCACACCGAAAAGACGTGCGTCAAGTTTTACTTCGTTTGAGAACACATCGTCTCTACGCCAAGCTGGAGAAATGCGCCTTCGAACAGTCGTCTCTGCCGTTCTTGGGTTACATCATTTCCGATTCTGGCTTGCGCATGGATCCGGGAAAAGTGTCTGCTGTACTCAACTGGCCGCGTCCTCAGGGAATTAAGGCAATCCAGAGGTTCCTGGGATTCGCCAACTATTACCGGCAGTTTATTCCGCACTTTTCCTCTCTGACCGCTCCCATCTCTGCTCTGATCCGAAAGGGAGCCGATCCTCACCACTGGCCTCCTGAGGCCGAGAACACCTTCCGAACCTTGAGGCAAGCCTTTGCCACAGCCCCGGTACTACACCGTCCAGAGGCTAACAAACCATTCACCCTAGAGGTAGACGCTTCTGCCACCGGAGCCGGTTCGGTTCTCTCTCAGAGATCTCCTTCCGGTCGCTTGGTTACCTGCGGCTTTTTCTCCAAGACATTCTCCCCTTCGGAGAGAAACTATACCATCGGGGACAGAGAGCTGCTTGCCATTAAGCTAGCCTTGGAGGAGTGGCGGTATCTTCTGGAGGGAGCTGTACACCCACTCCAGATCTACACCGACCACAAGAATCTAGCCTACATTCAATCAGCACAAAGGCTTAATCCTCGGCAGGCTCGATGGTCATTATTCTTTAACCGGTTCGATTTTGAGCTCCATTTCCGTCCGGGTGATAAGAATCTCAAAGCGGATGCCCTATCCCGATCCTTTCTGGTCACCGACAACGAGGAGGAGCCTTCGCACATTGTGGAGCCAAACAAGCTCATCGTAGTCGCACCGGTTAACCTGACTTCCTTGCCCCCCCGGCAAGACTTTTGTCCAAGATGATGACAGGAGGCGAGTTCTACATTGGAGTCATGCTACCAAGTTAGCAGGTCATGCCGGCCTCAAGAAAACACTCTTCCTCATCTCTCGCTTTTATTGGTGGCCTTCTTTGTCCCAAGATGTCCGAAGTTTCATCCTCTCCTGCCCTTCGTGTGCCAAGAACAAGGTCCCACGACAGCCACCCTCCGGTTTTCTGCTTCCACTTCCGGTTCCCTCGGCTCCCTGGCAGCATATCGCGATGGATTTTATTACGGATCTGCCTCGGTCCTCAGGTCACACGGTCATTCTGGTGGTCGTGGACCGCTTCTCCAAGATGGCCCACTTCATCCCTCTGCCCGGTTTACCTTCCACCCCTGACCTGGCGAGAATTTTTATATCTCATGTCTTCTGGATTCATGGCTTCCCCAAGCACTTTGTCTCGGACAGAGGGGTTCAGTTTACCTCGCGTTTCTGGAGGGCCCTATGCAAGCTAATGGAAGTAACGTTGGACTTTTCCTCCGCTTATCACCCTCAATCCAACGGTCAAGCGGAACGCACGAACCAGATCCTCGTAACATACCTCCGACATTTTTCCAACGCCCACCAGAACAATTGGTCCAGCTTGCTCCCTTGGGCCGAATTCGCTTACAACAACCATACCAGTGAATCCTCCGCCAAGTCGCCTTTCTTTACTGTCTACGGTCAACATCCTGGTATACCTCTGCCGGTACTCCCGACCTCGGGTGTGCCGGCGGCCGATCTTCTGACCGAGGAGTTCTCCAGGGTCTGGCAGGAGACCAAAACCGCACTTAAGCGAGCACGTGATGGGTTCAAGAGGCACGCCGATAAGAAACGCCTGGATTCTCCGTTGTACCGCCCTGGGGATAAAGTTTGGCTATCCTCAAAATTTGTTCGTCTCAAGATTCCCTCCTATAAACTAGGTCCCCGCTACATCGGACCCTTTGAGGTTTTAGCTCGTATCAATGACGTTGCCTACAAGCTAAGACTCCCCGCTTCTCTACGGATCCCTAATTCATTTCATGTTTCCCTCTTGAAACCGGTCATACTCAACCAGTTCCATGCTTCTACTGGCAGTACTCCCGCACCCGTGTCTGCACAGGATGTCTTTGAGGTTAAGGAAATTCTTGCTATGAAAAGATCTAGAGGTAAAACCTTTTTTTTAATTGACTGGAAAGGTTTTGGCCCAGAGGAGAGATCCTGGGAACCCCGGGAGAACATTCAAGCCCTCCAGATTTTAGCTAAGTTTCTTTCCGGCCTTGGAGGAAGGGGCGTAAAAGGGGGGGTACTGTCACACTTACCGCTTCCGCTGGCTCCACGCCCACCGCCCCCACCTCATGTTCGGCTCCTGCTGTCGCCTCCCTATCGGGCTCCGCGTCGCCCGTGGCCTCCGGGAGCGCCCGCCGCCTTCGGCGCGCTCCTGCAGCAGGCGCGCGCTCGCCTGCACTCCTGCCCTCTGGCCCGCGCTCTGTCCCGGTGGTCTACCCGCGGCGCATGCGCGCCTTGCGCCTCAGATCCCAGTACAGGCCAAGCCAGTCCTTCTCTCCGCCTTTCTGACCCTGCTGACCTGACCCGGAACTCTTGTCTCCATAAGAGGCAGCCTCTTCCTCTGAATCACTGCCTGATCGTCACTTGTGTCTCTTACTGTGACTCTGGCTCTCAGTCCACCTGTCGTTTCCCGTGCTCCCTGTTTAACCTGGTCCTTGTGTTCCTCCCAGTGCCTGCCATCTCATGTCCGCTTCCAGCCTGTGTCTTCGTCTGACCCGTGTTTCACCGTTCCTGCCTTGTCTGCCAGTATCCTCCAGCCTCCGTTCCTGAGTTCCAGTCCTACCGGTTCCTGTCCAGCTCTTCCATCTGCCTGCCTGTTACATCTCTTGTCGTGCCCTCCATCCTCCTCGTGTACCAGCTGCCGTGGTGAGTAGTTTCCCCTGGGCCTGTCCCTAACGCTCCCTGTATAGGGGGTGGTCCACCTGGCCCGCTCGCCCAGTGGAGGTTCGCTTACCGCGGTCCAGTGGGTTCACCCTTGGGAACCATCACATATATGAAGAAATGTGCCAAAAAGACAAAAAGAAATATAGCAAAAAAAAACAATAATTACAGTGAATAAAACATGACAAGTAAAGTACCACAAGGAAATGGACCACTATGCGTAGGTACAGTGGGGCAAAAAAGTATTTAGTCAGTCAGCAATAGTGCAAGTTCCACCACTTAAAAAGATGAGAGGCGTCTGTAATTTACATCATAGGTAGACCTCAACTATGGGAGACAAACTGAGAAAAAAAATCCAGAAAATCACATTGTCTGTTTTTTTTTCATTTTATTTGCATATTATGGTGGAAAATAAGTATTTGGTCAGAAACAAGCAATCAAGATTTCTGGCTCTTACAGACCTGTAACTTCTTCTTTAAGAGTCTCCTCTTTCCTCCACTCATTACCTGTACTAGTGGCACCTGTTTAAACTTGTTATCAGTATAAAAAGACACCTGTGCACACCCTCAAACAGTCTGACTCCAAACTCCACTATGGTGAAGACCAAAGAGCTGTCAAAGGACACCAGAAACAAAATTGTAGCCCTGCACCAGGCTGGGAAGACTGAATCTGCAATAGCCAACCAGCTTGGAGTGAAGAAATCAACTGTGGGAGCAATAATTAGAAAATGGAAGACATACAAGACCACTGATAATCTCCCTCGATCTGGTGCTCCACGCAAAATCCCACCCCGTGGGGTCAGAATGATCACAAGAACGGTGAGCAAAAATCCCAGAACCACGCGGGGGGACCTAGTGAATGAACTGCAGAGAGCTGGGACCAATGTAACAAGGCCTACCATAAGTAACACACTATGCCACCATGGACTCAGATCCTGCAGTGCCAGACGTGTCCCACTGCTTAAGCCTGTACATGTCCGGGCCCGTCTGAAGTTTGCCAGAGAGCATTTGGATGATCCAGAGGAGTTTTGGGAGAATGTCCTATGGTCTGATGAAACCAAACTGGAACTGTTTGGTAGAAACACAACTTGTCGTGTTTGGAGGAAAAAGAATACTGAGTTGCATCCATCAAACACCATACCTACTGTAAAGCATGGTGGTGGAAACATCATGCTTTGGGGCTGTTTCTCTGCAAAGGGGCCAGGACGACTGATCCGGGTACATGAAAGAATGAATGGGGCCATGTATCGTGAGATTTTGAGTGCAAACCTCCTTCCATCAGCAAGGGCATTGAAGATGAAACGTGGCTGGGTCTTTCAACATGACAATGATCCAAAGCACACCGCCAGGGCAACGAAGGAGTGGCTTCGTAAGAAGCATTTCAAGGTCCTGGAGTGGCCTAGCCAGTCTCCAGATCTCAACCCTATAGAAAACCTTTGGAGGGAGTTGAAAGTCCGTGTTGCCAAGCGAAAAGCCAAAAACATCACTGCTCTAGAGGAGATCTGCATGGAGGAATGGGCCAACATACCAACAACAGTGTGTGGCAACCTTGTGAAGACTTACAGAAAACGTTTGACCTCTGTCATTGCCAACAAAGGATATATCACAAAGTATTGAGATGAAATTTTGTTTCTGACCAAATACTTATTTTCCACCATAATATGCAAATAAAATGAAAAAAAAACAGACAATGTGATTTTCTGGATTTTTTTTTCTCAGTTTGTCTCCCATAGTTGAGGTCTACCTATGATGTAAATTACAGACGCCTCTCATCTTTTTAAGTGGTGGAACTTGCACTATTGCTGACTGACTAAATACTTTTTTGCCCCACTGTATATGAATAAAGTAAGGAAAACAATAATTCCAGAGAATAGTACATGTAAAATTAATTATTCCACACAGAACCACCAAGCATAAGTATATAAAAATAGACTAAGGAAAGCAATACATATAGTGAATAATACATGTAAGATTGATTATTTCACAATGGAACATAAGTCATCATTCATCATAAGTGTAAAGATAATTGATGGTTATATAGTGTAATGACGTGACCGACAACCCATCAACAAACTGAAAACATGATGTGTCAATGACAAAAGATCCGAAAAGAAAGACAACACAGGAATGATCTACTTATGAATAATGGCTTATGTTCCTTTGTGAAATAATCAATCTTACATGTAATATTCACTATATGTATTGCTTTCCTTTCTCTATTTTTATATACTTACTGTATGTATCGTGGTTCTCTGTGGAATAATTAATTTTACATGTACTATTCTCTGGATTTATTGTTTTCCTTACTTTATTCATATACTTACGCATAGTGGTCCATTTCCTTGTGGTATACTTTATTTGTCATGTATTATTCACTGTAATTATTGTTTTCTTTGCTATATTTCTTTTTGTCTTTTTGACACATCTCTTCATATACACATAATATCCAATTGTGTGCTGGTAGGTAGCTATATACCTGTTCATATTCCATTCCTCCTTATCTCTATTTCTTATTTCCACAATACACACTGTTTCTTTCATAATATCCCACACTATGACTGTGTGTTGTATTTCGCTCTGACACAATTCATTATACATGCCCCCTTTTTACTTCACAATTACGCCTCATAGGTATGCATTCCGCAATGGTTACCTTCCACCATGGAACGCAAGGGAGTTCTGGAACGCTTGCCGCCGTCGCTTCCGCCCTTGTGACGCACTCCATGGAGACGCATCCCGTGAGCCGTGAGTTGGATGCGACTTCATCAATACCATGCATGGTTTTCTAGACTTCTGGTGCCACCTGTGCACCATTAAAATCTTTAAATAAACTTTGTGCTTGGCTCCCTTTTCTTTAAATATTATTATTTATTTATATAGCACCATTGATTCCATGGTGCTCTACATGAGAAGGGGTTACATCAAAATACAAATATCACTTACGGTAAACAAACTAACAATAACAGACAGGTACAGAGGGAAGAGGACCATGCCCTTGCAGGCTTACATTCTACAGGATTATGGGGAAGGAGATGTCGTGGATGGATTTACTTTTGATTTGGGTAGATTTACCCCTGTGCATACTGTGGCCTGTCCTAATTAGACAGAGTCTTATTGAGCGCTCAAGGAAGGAAAGATGCCAGACTTGGTTGGCAGCAATACCTCCCAGCAAAACTCTGGAAGTTTATTCAATATACTTGGTTTTATCAGTTGTACAGAAAGGAGTGGTTACTCATTAACTTAAAGGCTTTACTTCTTAGCTAATTGGTCAGTTTTAATGCATAAACATATATGGGCATTGACCTAAGGTGACTTAAGCATCAGATGATATACTGCTCTTTGTCTTACAATGTCAGCAATGATCTGATATCGGCTGGCACATCTGGCCTAAACTTCCTCTTTCTATGTCTGGGACAAATATCACAAGACAATGCTATCATAAGATACCATCTGCTCCCCAGACTCTCTCATGGGGGGGGGGCAGTAGGTCATTTCCACCAACTAGTTACAAGGTTCAAACTGTGAATATGTATGTGTGCATATAAGAATATATAGGAGTACATGAGTATATAGCAGTATATGGAGTATATAGCCTATAGCAGACAAGTGAGATCTATATGACATACATATATATTTCCATAACAGAGACAAGAGGTTGGGGGTTGCAGTAGCTCCGATGATGTTGAGGTGGCAGCGTGGTCATTTCAGGTTGTAAGCTTTTTTTGAAGAGATGGGTTTTCAGATTCCGTCTGAAGGATCTAAATGTGGTGGATAATTGGATGTGTTGGGGCACAGAATTCCAGAGGAAGGGGGATATTCGTGAGAAATCTTGGAAGCGATTGGGTGAGGAGCGAATAAGTGTGGAGGAGAGAAGGAGGTCTTGGGAGGACTGGAGATTACGTGAGGAAAGATATTGAGAGATTAGTTTGGAAATATAGGAGGAGAAAGGTTATGGATGTCCTTGTAGGTCAGTATTAGTAGTTTAAACTGGATACGCTGGGAAATTGGGAACCAGTGAAGGGATTTGCAAAGAGGGGAAGCAGGAGTGTAGCGAGGAGAGAGATTAATTAGTCAGGCAGCAGAGTTAATGATAGACTGGAGAGGTGCGAGAGTGTTAGAAGGTAGGACACAGAGGAGGATGTTGCAGTAGTTGAGGCGGGAGATGATTAGGGCATGAACAAGCATTTTGGTAGATTGAGGGTTGAGAAAAGGACAGATTCTGGAAATATTTTTGAGATGGAGGGGACAGGTGGTGGCGAGAGCTTGGATGTGCGGTTTGAAGGAGTCAAGGGTTACTTCGAGGTAGCGGATTTCTGGGACAGGGGAAAGTGTGATGTCATTTATTGTGATAGATCAGGTAGGGAAGATATGCGAGATGGAGGAAAGATAATTAGTTCAGATTTGTTCACATTGAGATGGAGGAAGCAAAAAGAGTAGAAGGAAGATATGGCTGATAGACGCTCTAGGATTCTAAAGAGCAGAGAGGTGATATCTGGGCCAGAGAGGTAGATCTGAGTGTCATCAGAGTGTCATCTCACACTACACTCCCTCTCTATCACTCACTTCAAAGCCAAGGCAAATCGTGTGTCGGGCATGTGCAGGTCAGATCAGAGGTTTGTATTGACTGGTCATCACTGTGTCACTTTCCTATGCATCAGCACTTTTTATGCACTAGCACCTTGCATGCAGTAGCACTTTATTATGCTTACTATTTCTACCATATGTAGTTTGGGTATCTGATTCTTTATGTTAATCCTTTGTTCCATATCAGTAGTCCCTACTTAGGTTTGATAATAGGCTATAAACTATACAATACTATTACTGCTTCCTGGAACAGTGGATTATTAGTCTGTGTGAACCCAGCAGCTGACCATGTCATCACTATCATTATAAAGAAATATATGTTAGCACACTCCATTTGGGATACATTTATATTTCTACATCGGGGCACATTTTCTTTGGTCTTATATATATTTTTATCTTTATATATATTTTTCTATAAAAATTACTGATGACTTTTATACGGTGTTTCTTTGAGTACTATGTATGCCCTTGACTTATATATTGTTGTATGCTGTAATTTTCAGTAATATTTATTCTTTCTGTATACATAAACCCTGTTTGCTATCCTGTACTTTTTTGCTACCTGGTGGTTTTTTCAATAGTATTGTTGATTATGAAGCAAAACCAAAGGAAAAAAACAATGTATGCATATACCCTAATAAAAATAAATAAGTAAAAAAGCAAGTGCATTAAATAACATAGGGTACTTAGTAAACACTATTTTGATCGAAAAAGTATAAGCTTTATACTTTTTTGATCAAAATAGTGTTTACTAAGTACCCTATGTTATTTAATGCACTTGCTTTTTTACTTATTTTTTACTTATTTATTTTTATTAGGGTATATGCATACATTGTTTTTTTCCTTTGGTTTTGCTTGCTTTTATGGCCAATGTGAACATGCTTTTACATCATGCATGTCATTCAATTCTACTTCAGTTCAGTTTTTTTTTTTAGTTTTTTTATTGTTGATTATGTTATATTATCTGCCAATAAATTATTTATTCCTTATATGATTTGGTTGTGTATCATATTTGTAGGTAACTGAAGGAATGACAGATTCCTTTAATGAACCTAAATTGAACCATACATACATCATCGCCCAGTCCACAGAAGTCAATGTCTCCTGTAACAGAATTAAAATAATAAGCAACAATATTCCTCTCCTGTCCGCAAAGAAGATAATCAATTTGTCCTGCAAAGTGACTAGCTCCTCTTGCTCATGCTTGCTCAGCTCAGTG
This sequence comes from Dendrobates tinctorius, assembly GCF_039654945.1. Lineage (NCBI taxonomy): Eukaryota > Metazoa > Chordata > Amphibia > Anura > Dendrobatidae > Dendrobates > Dendrobates tinctorius. The sequence continues at coordinate 13,974,931 of NW_027361738.1, forward strand.
GCTCGCGATGAACTTCTATGACCTGACTGACATCACCGTGTGCATGAGAAAGTTCTCATGCTCGCAGTGCCATCAAAAAAGTCCTGGAAGTTCACAGCCAATTAACTCAGTTTAACTCACTGACGTCAGTGCAAGAGCCGTTACAACTTTTCTTTTGGCGGTTACACTGACGTCAGTGAATTGAACTGAGTTCATAGGCTGTGAACTCCCAGGACCATTCAGATGGCACCATGAGTGTGAGAACTTTCTCACGCTCGAGGTCACAACAGTATGGTGACAGGAGTTCACAGTGAGACACTGAGCTGAGTAAGCACACACAGCTCAGTGTTTCTGCTGGATGGCAGGCTGTATAGTCGCATCATGCAACAATGCAGCCTGCTATGTGGAATTAGCGGAGCTAGACCTGTTGCAGGACAAGTGGATTGTTATCTTCTCTGCATACAGATGAGGAATATTGTTTACTATTTTAATGCTGTGACAGGAGACATTGGCTTCTGTTGACTTGGTGATGACGTGAGTATGGTTTAATTTAGGTTTATTAAAGGAGTCTGTGTCATTCTTTCAATGAAAAGGCTTTATTCTGGGTGAGGATTTATTTACAATATAACTATAGGAATAGTTATGGAGAGGTGTCTTATAGACATATTACTAAGCCTTGGGCTTGGTGTCACTTGACAACACAAAGGTAACTTTAACCCCATAAATATGACCCGACTTGCCACCGCCACAGGGCAAGTGGGAAGAGCTGGGCAAAGTACTAAAATTGGCGCATCTAATAGATGTGCCATTTTTGGATGGCTGAGGGCAGGTGTCTTGATCCAGAATGGGTTTTGAGTCCTGTCCTCCCCTTTTTCTGGTCTGATCATGCCAGGGGTTAACTTTATCTGCCTCAGTCTGGTCGCAGGTTTGCTATTTACCACCGCTGCATCCTGCAGACCATGTCAGTTATAGTTTCTGCCTACGGCGTGTGTAGCTGACCCCGTTTACCATTTGTCCTGCTGCTTGCTTACTGAACCTGTGTTTCTTTATCCTCTCTTCCTTTCCTGACTCAGTGTTTCCCTTTCGTGTATTGACTCCTTGGTTTTGACTTGGCTTTGACCCTGACTTTAACCTGATTTTGTCTCTTGTCTTTGCCATATCTGCTCCTGACGGGTACTGACCCATTTGGCTTGTTTGTGACTCTGTGTTTGCGTCACGATCCATCTTTGGATCTGTCAGAGTCTTGATATAGAAGAGTTAATGGTTTGCTTTTATATCCCTTTAAATGCCTTTAAGACTTCAATTGCCTTTTGCCTTATTATTGCTAGAATTATTCTTATGTAGACTAGTAGTCTCTGTCTTCAAGGAAACTATACTTGTTATCATATTTGTTCTCAACAACGTGTTCTGGGTATATTGTAAACAAGGTACGTACGACCCTGAGGTGATGGTGGGGGCCAAATGAGCTCCAGAGTGACATATTGTTGTAAATTGTATAAAAACATGTCTTATATTTCATTACGTCAGATAAAGTGATTTGACCACGACCAGTGTGTGTGTCACTTTGTCTCCAAGCGCTTGTGAACAGAAAGGGCGAAAAACCTCACGATTCGGACTCACTGGTGATCTGGACAGCTGACGCTTGGTCAGAACAAAAGCAGCTACGACAGTCTGGAGTCTGACCTTTTTCCTTTTTGGACCTCGGGGGTTAATATGGGTTTTTGCTCCCGGTGGCCGCTGGTGTTACTACAAGCTTGGTGAGTCTGCAGCTGGGTTTTCCCCCCGGTGGCCACTGGTGTTACTACATGTTTAGTCAGTCAGCAGGTGTGGCCACTCCCTCCTTCCTATAAAGGGTCATCAGGTGCTGCACTCACTGTTGGTAATACTGTCATTTGAAAGCCAACCATGCTGAAGAGTGAAGCTATCTTGAGCAGTGCTGTTTGCAGATGATCTGAAGCAGTGGTTATCCTGCTGGAAGCGGTGTTCGGGTGCCTTACTCTGCGGTCCGGTGCTTGACTGCAGAGCAAGCTAAGTGTTGTTGTTTTGCCCTGTCTGTTATTTTCCCTGGTGTCGTATTAGTACAGCGGTGGGACCAGTGTCCGCACTTGCCAGTTCCCTAGTAAGGGATAGGTGCAGGGCAAGTGAGGGACCTAGGTATCCTGATCGGCGACAGGTTGAAAGAACCTGTATAGGGAGCGTGGAGAGAGTTCAGTGCTCTTCCTTAGGAGAGTGCAGGAGGTGTCCACTTCCCAATTCCCTATTGAAGGGCCTGGGATTTGGATGTTTCGCCCCCAGCAGTTCGCCCCCGGGTACATTTCGCCCCCGCACATTTCGTCCCCAGCATTTGGCCCCCAGGAAGTTTCGCCCCCGCACATTTCACCCCTACACATATCGCCCCCAGCAATCCCCTAGCACTTCACCCCCGGATGTTTCGCCCCCAGCAGTTCGCCCCTGGATATTTCGCCCCCAGCAGTTAGCCCCCGGATGTTTCGCCCCCAGCAGTTCGCCCCCGGATGTTTCGCCCCCAGCAGTTCGCCCCCGGATGTTTCACCCCCATCAGTTCGCCCCCGGATGTTTCGTCCCCCCACAGTTCACCCCCGGCAGTTCTCCCCCAGATGTTTTGCCCCCAGCAGTTTGCCCCCTGATGTTTCTTCCCCAGCAGTTCGCCCCCGGATGTTTCACCTACAGTATTTTGTCCCTGGATGTGTCACCATCTGATGTTTTGCCCCTAGCATTTTGACCCCAGATGTTTCCCCCTCAGCTTTTGGGGTCAACATGCAGGGAATTAAACATCTAGGGCTGAACATACCTGGGGATAAAATATACAGGACCCCAATTGCTGGGGATTCTTGTGGCTGCCTTTTCAGCAGCTCTACTGGCTGGCCTTTAAGGAGTATTATCACCCTAGAACACAAAAAACTGACATACTTACCTGTCGTAGCTGCAGCTCATTCCCCGTGACGTCTTATCCTGCTTCTGGCTGTCTTTTCATCTTGCCTGGATCACTGATCATGAAGCATGATGAATGCCACAGCAGTGAGGCCGAATGTCTCCTGGCCGCTCACTGACATGATGTCACTCCTGCCCCATTCATCAGTCAATCCAGGGGTCAGGATGCCTCTCTTGTCACCAAAACACTGCTGCGCATGCGCAGTGCCGCGATGAGATCAGGCAGAAGAAGAGGACGCTGGGAAGAAGGAGAGGACTTGTGGTGGCCTCTGGATCCAGCATGGCGAACGCCAGCCCACATAATCAGGAGAAGATCAGGCAAAGATGAGCAGAAGACCTCTAGGTATGTACCAGGAGGGGAAGATTGGCATAATGCTTACCGCAACATGATTGCTGAAAGCATGCTGCCTTATTTTGCTGTTTGGCATGAGAATACCCCTTTAATGCAGGCTATGTATGGAAGCAGGGGGACTGTTGACTGACTACAGGGTTAATCCCACCAACCATCTCTGCAGAACTGAGATATTGGCTTTGCTGAACTAAGGTGGTGAATAACCAGCTTCTACAGAACCTCTTTATGAGGTCTTCAGAAGGGGGGTTTTGGGATTAGCCCTCACAGAACATTCTGCCAATATACCAAAGAATGGAGCAGCAGATAAAAGTGGTATTCTCACTTCAGGATCCCTTTTTTGTTGATGCCCATTCCTCAGATTAGGCCAAGAATAGGGTCCTAGTTGTATTCTGCATTAAACCAGCTGTTTATCAGCAGCTTTCAGCACCAACGACAAGTGACTGGAAGCTGCAGCCATAGCTCTCCATGATTTCAGTGAGATCCAGGGAAGATGTGACAGCGCCTGGTAAAGAGCTGATCCACCATGACATGCCGTATACAGGGACATGCACTGCTCTGTGCAGAGAAATGCATGTTCTGGATGGGACTCGGTTGTGTGCATCCGGTCTTTCAGTAACAAACTGCCCTTTGGGGACAACCATTAACTTGGTGTGGCCCTTGGTGAATATGGTGAATATGAGTGACCATCACTTTACTGTCATGTACTAGTGGTGTTACACTTAATGGCTTCTTTTTGTCATCCATTATATATCATACTGTATCTAGTGATGAGCAAACCCGATCTGGAAAGTTCAGGGTTCGTATCGAACATTGCCTACTCGGGTTCAACCACACTGACCCCAAACAGTCAATGTTCGGAGTTTGCTCATCAGAAAATAAAAATCGCTTCTCTCCCCTTTGCTGAGGTCCCGACCTGTGTGGAGAGTCTTCTTGACCAAGGGAATCCCTAGCTAGGAATTCTGAAAGGTATTCCCTCGGGTACGATGACATATTCACACAATGTGGAAGTGCATGGAAGAGGACTGAAGAGGACCCTCCGTGTCTGCCGGTACCTCAGCAAAGGGGTAAATAACAATATATAAATTTTCTTTTTACTATCTGGTCAGTGATGAGGATGTGGTGGACAGATTCTCCACTCCTCTGAGTCTCCATACCCAATGAGTTCAATGGAGATGATAGTTTGGAGGTGCTGAACCCGAACCTAGATTTTCTTGTGAGTTTGGGACGGAACTGCCCGAACTGAACTTCGGCAGGTTCACTTGTCACTAATCTTATTTTGGGTCTAAGATATGTAAATGTGATCAAGTTATGATTTTTTTAATTCCAAAACTTTTCTAGATAAGTAACTTTACAAACAGACAGGAAAATATTAACAACTGATCAAACCAACCAACATTGCAGAACAATATATTTAAAGCGTAACTCTAAAAAAACCAAGAAACTTTTGATATGTTATAGTACCTGTGGCACTGATCTTTTCTAATGGAGACCCCTTTCCAGCAGCTTTAGTTTTTTTTTAAATATAATTTTTTTCTAAATTTTATTTTGTTTTGTGTGAAAAGTCCCATACAAGTTACAGCAGCAGGCTCTATGTGCTGCAGGATTTCAGTGGTTACTAAGGAAGTTGGGCCCCCTTGGTAGCAGAAATTGTGGACGGATTCAGGCTTCCTGTGATACATTCAGGGCTGCTTGTTCACAGCCCTCTGGAAAGTTCCCCTTCCCCCTCCCCTCATGTGCTTCAACCTGGACAAGAGGAGGGCTTCCCTTCTGTGTAAAGCCAGTAAAGGACTGAGCACATGGGGAGTTGGGGAGCTTTGCAGAGGGCTGTGAACCATCAGCCCTGTATGCATCAGAGGGAGCACGTTGATGCCTCTTTCAGACTTGCTGTTTTCCTGGTGATTACCGTGGCAGTTTAAAACCGTGGCGGTAATCGCCAGGAGGATAGAACATGTTTTAAAATGGAAAACTGCTTTCTGCTGCACAGTTTTCCTGAGATTTGAGCCCATTGACTTGCATTGGGCAAATCGAGTGCTATCTAGTGGTTTTACCGGCGATTACCGCCGCGGTTTTAAACTACTGCGATAATCGCCGGCAAAACCGCTAGTCTGAAAGAGGCCTGATAGTTGCACGTCCTGTGTAGCCACGCCCCCTAGAGTCCGTCCACAAGTTCTGCTACTAAAGTGAAACTACCTCCTTAGTAGCCACTGAAATCTTGCATCACATGGAGCCTGCTGTTGGAACTTGGATGGGACTTTTCACACAGAAATAAAGTTGCTGGAAGGGGGTCTCCATTGGAAAAGAAGATCAGTGACACAGGTACTATAACATAGCAAAACTTGTTTTTTTTTTTGTTTTTTTAGAGTTACGCTTTAACTGTAAAAATTAAAACTGTTAAACAAGAAACATAAAGGGTATAGAGGGGGAAGGGTTAGAGAAAAAGAGGAAAGAAAAGAAAAAATTGCAGTTGTTAATGTATGAATTATTTTACAGCTAAATATGTGACCATCAACTAAAATTCAAAGCTGTAGGCGATGCCACTCAGATAATCTATCAAGATTCTATTGTTGAAATCTTACACAATACGTTTAACCCTTGCTGAAATTGCAGCATATTTTTTATTTCTTGCAGTAGTGGGATTTCCTGCTATTATCTGAATAATTTCTAAACTGTGGAGCTCTTGCTGATGTTTCAGACAGTTAATGAACCGGTATATATTTGGGAAAAGAGTACGACATGTTTCTTGAAGGCTACGGTGCCATCCTTCAACATCATTATTTGTTCCCTGTTGATCATTTAATGTTCGTTCATACAAATTCCAAAGTTGAACTGGAAACAAAGGTGCCTGACGTCCTCTGCGAGTCATTCGACCAATATAGGTATCTTCAAAATAGTTGGCAATGGGTATGGCTTCTTGTGGAAAGTCAGGATTTTCCACTAACTCTTTAAATGAAGGCACAACATTCTGTGTTGGAAGAAAGGCAAGGGCAGGTATCATGCATATCCAATGAGCAAATTAATGGTCACCTTGATATTGCGCCTTGAGTCCTTCATTTTGAACTTTACACCAAACTGACTGTGATAGGTGGAAGAAGCAACCGGTCTTCTCGAGGTTGGGGAATTCACTCTCGAATGCCAGGATTGCAGCTAGTTCAAAATCCAACATCAGGTTGTGTGGCTGCAGTCCAGGTTGCATGTTCTTCAGCTCTTGTAGCAATCTCTGGTATGTTGAATGGCTCTTGTCCGTCAGCAAAGCGTACACTACAGGAACAACAAGGCTGCTGTGAACTACATGGATGGTATAAAGTTGCTTGAACAGGGATGGTGTAGTGGAAAACATGCCATCAGCAAACACTCTTTATTTTTGAGCCAGTAGATGGAGATTGTCTCTTGTTCCAAATATCAAGATATGGCTGAGTCCACTTCCTAATTAAAAGTGAAAGTATTAGTACAGGAAATAATGAGAGACAACAAACATAAAAAGTAACAAGTAGCAGACAGAGAATTTCGGGATGAATTCACAATAAATTTTCCTAATCAGAAGCATCCGTTGCTCATATCTCACATGAAAAACTCACATTTTGCTTCAGATTTTCTGATTTTATAACAGAAACGTAAAACTGAAGCAAAATCTGGTGTGAAGGAGCTAAACAATAGCTTTTTCTACAACATGTATTGTCCCAGTGGAAAATGATATATTCCTGTTTAAAAATGCTTCCAAGATTAAAAAATGTCACATTTTCAAAGTCGTGAAAAGATTAACGGCAGCACAAATTAGCAAAATGCAGAATTCCATGATAATAAAAGGTTTACATCAGGAAAAACGAGCAAACATGTAAGAAGTATTTGTGAAAAAAAAGCATACTAACTCAGTGGTTCATTAGGTCGGGGTCATATGCAGCGTAAATGTCTAAATCCCATCCACATGCTGATGAAAAAATGCACAGTTAAAAAAAATGACATGCGGTGCAGCAGTGGCGTACCTACCATGTAGACAGGGAACGCCACTGCCCTCAGGCCATCAGGGGGCCTGCCACCAAGGGGTGTAATGTGCCCATGAACAGCAGGCACCCTGGATCTATCATGCTCTTGTAGGTGCCTGTCACCTACTGGAGCATGGCAAGGATAAATTAATACTCACCACCTGCTGCTGCGCTGCTTTCCTCACTCTGCTTTGATGCAGATCCTGAGACATGAGCGATCACATGATTGCATACATCATTGCAGGTCCTGTATCAAAGCAGAGGAACGCAGCATGTGGCAGCAGGTGGTGAATATTAATTCACCCCCTTCCAAGCTCCGGTAGGTGACAGGCATCTACCGGAGCATGGTGTACCATGTTCCCAGCACTAATTCAGCATTGGAACTTCATTTAAGGCTGTTGGTAGGGGTCTTGGCTAAGGGGGCAGGCCATCGCGGAGGAAGGGGGGCCCAGGCCCCTTCAAAACTTTGCTATGGGGCCAGGGCCAAGCTACTTATGTCCCTGCATGTGAATGTATGCTGCCATAATGCAAAAAAAATTCCAGCCATTCAGACAAGTGGCTAAAATCCTGCACTAAAACCTGCACCTAAATCCATAGAGCTAAATAGAGATTTTGGTGTAGAATTATCTACACCAGAATAGCTGTAGATCTACAGTTGTGGACTATCCACAGAAGTTAGGAGACATGTTAATGAATCCTTAAGGTCCATTCACATGCACTAAGTAGTTGCAGCAAACGATCTGCAGCTAATTTATAGCATAAAATTCTACACTAAAATTGACATCTATTGATGCGGGTTTGATGCGACAACCTTGTCCTCTGGCTGTGATTGACAATGGCTGGATACCTGCAAATCATGGTTGGTGGACAAGGTTACCACTCTGCTTATGAACATGGCAGACCACTGAAACTTAAAGGCAGGACTTCTACTTTGAAGCTGAGCAGAAAATCAGACTGCAACTAAACAAGTGAGGCATAGTTGGAATCAGTAGGCCTCACCCTACATTACACTATTCTCAAAGTTTCCATTTAAGGCAAAATAATCACATAGTATTCTATATCAGCACTTTGTAGTATATAATTTTTCACATTTGTGCAACATAAACTTTGCAATAATTCTGCATAATGGAAATGGTAAATGCTTACAAGAGTCGTGCAGAAGGAACTGCTGCTGGATACCATCAATATTGATCCCCTGGAACTCCTGGAGAATAACAAGTTGATCAAGAGCTTGGGGCAACCTTGGAATATAGCCAAGTTGCCTTGATAATCGTATTGTTCTCCTCAGTAATACTTTCCTTGGGAGAAGTGCTACAACATTAGAATGGGCTCCTGAAATGACTTCTGTGAGAATCTGTGGTGGTGTCTCCTGTGTTGTCCTTGCCCTGGTGACCGCCTCATTGACAAGTCGGATTGCTTCAGGTCTTGCTGCTTGTGCTGCGTGGTTGTGGGGATTGGTTACTTTCACCACTTCACCAGATGCTTCATTGGTCCAAACACGCCCCTTGCAAGCCGACCGTTTTTCACACACCCAGATGGAATGGACATCGTCAGCTGTTCTTTTAGAAAATACGTAAATGTGATTCTCATAGACCAACTTCTTCCCACGTTTGGATAGAACTAAATTCATACTTGTAGAAAGTGAATTGCTGTGGAAGCTGACTGATTTTTTGTGCTAGTACACCTCTCTCTTTGTAGAGATTTTAGACACTGCTATATTCTGATGTAAAGATGGAATAAAAGCTAGTCTAATGTAACTTGCAGGACACCTGACATGAAAATTGTTACATCTGCAACAAAACTTGCAAAAAAGCAGATCAGTGCTGGGTCAGGTAAAAGTTCACAAAATGTTTTGAGTTTAGAGTGGTTTACATTCCCCACCTAAATCAGGCCTCATTCATACTGCATTTTTTGAATCCATTTATTTTTTTCGTGTTATGTTTTTGTAACACAAAAACATTTTAGAAATGTTTTGGAAAATGTCTTGTTAAAATTGCGGGCAAAATGCTCTGACACTATAATGCAATCAGTTGTGAGGTTTACAGATGGAAACAGTTGATTTAAAATGTCACAAAAGTGCAGCACTCTGTACGGTACTTTTGTGACATGTGGATTGATGGCGGATGGGAATTCATGAACCACAAGGACAAACTGGCAAAACATCCAAACACAAAATTCTGGGGGCAAAACAGGGTACAAACATCAGGGGGCAAACTACCGGGGGTGAACTGCCAGGGGCGAAACATCCGGGGGCGAACTGCTGGGGGCGAAACATCTGGGAGCGAACTGCCGGGGGCGAACTGCTGGGGGCGAAACATCCGGGGGCGAACTGCTGGGGCGAAACATCTGGGGGCGAACTGCTGGGGTCGAAAAATCCGGGGGCGAACTGCTGGGGGTGAAACATCCGGGGGCAAACTGCTGGGGGCGAAACATCCGAGGGCAAACTGCTGGGGAGATACATCCAGGGGCAAACTGCTGGGGGCGAAACATCCGGAGGCGAACTGCTGGGGGCGAACTGCCGGGGGCGAGCTGCTGGGGGCGAAACATCCGAGGGCAAACTGCGGGGGCGAAACATCCAGGGACGAACTGCTGGGGGCGAAACATCCAGAGGCAAACTGCTGGGGGCAAAAAATCCAGGGGCAAAACATCCGGAGGCGAACTGCCAGGGGCGAAAAATCCGGAGGTGAAACATCCGGGGGCGAACTTGTGGGGGCCAAACATCCGGGGGCAAACTGCTGGGGGCGAAACTTCCGGGGGCGAACTGCTGGGGGCAAAACATCCGGGGATGAACTGCTGGGGGCGAAACATCCGGGGGCGAACTGCCGGGGGTGAACTGCTGGGGGCCAAAATGTGCGGGGGCGAAATGTGCAGGGGCGAATCCTCCTGAGGGTGAAATGATAGGGGCAAAATGTGCGGGGGCGAAATGTACCTGAGGCGAACTGCTGGGGGCAAATTGCTGGGGGTGAACTGCTGGGGGCGAAACTTCCTATAACCGAAGGGCCCACCGTTGTAATTGTGTCCCCGGTGTCACCTTGCTTTGTCTTGTTGTTTGGTGACCGACCAATCGTCTGGTCGTGTCATGCAGTGCCAGTCACCCCATGACAGTTTGCTTATTACTTTTGTACTGCGCTACAGTCTTATATCGACCCTGCTTGTTTGACTATTCTGCTGCCACATGGTTGTTGCCTTGCTGCTGCATTGCAGGTCTGGCCTTGCTGTGTGCAGTTCTCCCTCCACTCTATTGCCATCTAGTGGAGCTTGCATTTACCTGCATTGCAGCGCTGTGACAGCTGGTATTTTCAGGCTGGGGAGCAATATCCATGGTCCTTTACCAGCCTGAGAATACCAGCCTTCAGATTGGCTGCATGTCAAAAATGGGGGGAACCCCATGCCATTTTTTAAAATGATTTATTTAAATAAATAAAATAACAGTGTGGGGACCCCTCTATTCTTGATAACCAGCCTTGTAAATGTTGACAGCTAAGCCCTGTTTCACACATCTGTAGTCGGCGGTCAGCTGAAATCCGCCAAAGGGAGGAAAAAACTGATCCGTCCCCGTTTAGGGAAATATGGGGTACCGCGGACTACGGATCCGTGGAAGAAGGAAAGCGGCGTTAATTAAAGTGACCGCGGCCTCTGTAAAGTACGAGATGGGATGGAGCGGTCGAAGGAGATCGCGGGAGGAAGGCGCGCGGGATGGAGGGGATCGTGGGCGCGTGATGGATGAGTTCGCGCGAGGAAGGCGCACAGGATGGAGGAGATCGTGGGCGCGCGATGGAAGAGATCGCGCGAGGAAGGCGCACACGATGGAGAAGATCGTGGGCGTGCGATGGAGGAGACCGTGGGCGCGCGATGGAGGAGATCGCACGAGGAAGGCGCGCGCGATGGAGGAGATCGCGCGATACGGGTAGAGGACGCGGAGAGAGAGAGACATGAATTTAGGGTTAAATCACCATCAAATGTCAAGAATGCGGATCCGGCCAGGGAAAAAGCGCTGCATCGTCCGTCCAGGCTTGTGAGTGGATGCCAAAATTTTGGCGGATCCGCAAAAAAACTGATACAACGGAAGACCATCAGTCAAGATCCGCCGATAATGCAAGTCAATGGGGAAAAAAACGGATCCGCCAAGAAAAATGGCGGATCCGTTTTTTTTGCAAATCGGCGGATCTTGACTGATGGTGACAAATGGATGTGTGAAACAGGCCTAACAGTTGCAGGTAGCAGTTGTCAGTTTTGCCTGGCTGGTTATCAAAAATACAGGGGAACCCACGTCAATTTTTTTTTACATTATTTATTTTTAATGCAATTGAGGGGTCAATCAATGCCATTTTTGCTTGTATTTGCCCCTAATTTGTGTTGTTTTGGCAGCTGTTGGGCCCCCCTGAAAGTGTTGTCTATGCGTTTGGTTTTGCCTCCCATTGAATTGAATGATGTTCGGTGAACTGTTCAGCAAACATGATTGGTGAACATCTGGAAGTTCGGCAAAAGGTTTGCTCATCTCTAGATGTGAGCAGCGTCTGCTACCTCCTCACTGCACAGAGACCAGAAACTCAAACTTACTGATGCCTCCTCTCCATCCCAGCCCCTAATAGGGGGCTCTGGTGGATATTACAGTCTTCTGTATGGGAGCAGTGATGGACATCATACTTTGTGGGGTACAATGGGGATCATTATACTGTTTCGGGGATATCTTACCATGTCGGGTGCTGTAGTGGACATCATACTGTATATGTGGTGCTGTGGTAGACATCATATTGTTTATGGCGTGTTGTGGTGAAAACATACTGTATATGGAGGTTTGTGGTGGAAATCATTTTGTATGTGGGGCTGTGGGGGACATGATACTGTGTGGGGGGTTGTGGTAGACATCATACTGCATATACTGTAGGGGCTGTGTTGACCACACTGTATGAGCTGCGACATCGCCAGAGATCTCGCCTCCTCTGACCGTTACATCGCCGGTAGTCTTTTTTTCTTTTCAGACGCGGTTCCTTTAAAATTCCAAAATCGACGGATCCTGGCGCACCAACGGTCCGGTGGCTCCCGTTGGTGTTTCATCGCCCACGGATCCGTTATCCGCGATTTTAGTGGCTGCCAACGCACAGGAAAAACGTAAGTGTGAAACAGGCCTAATATGTACAACAGCAACATGCAATGCTATATCGTTGTGGTGTGCTTGAATGTCAGATTGGTCCAGCATAAAAAAACTAGAAAAAACAGACATGGACAGTTCCATGCCTATATTTTTAACATTTTTAATTTTTTTTTAAACAAGATTCAATCCTAGTTGCAAATACTAAGTCTCAAGAAATGTTAAGTAGCTAGGTACATAATGCAAAATGCAGCAGTTGGTGGCAGTATAGATGTGGTGGGTATGGTTGTCAAATTGTAAATAAAGGTGGGCAAAAAAATCTTGTTTGTGATATGCGTTGTAAGGCCGGGGTCACACTTGCGAGAAGCTCGCATGAGTCTTGCGTCTCAATACCCGGCAGTGCCGAGTATTGAGATGCGAGACTCGTGCGAGATTCTCGCAAGTGTGACCCTGGCCTAAAGTTGACAGTGGCAGTTAAAAGTCTGAATTCTGGGGAATTTTTTTCTTTGTATTTTTAAACAATTATTCTCATCTCCACAAAAAGGATTACACAAGAAATGCTAAACCTCAGTAAACCAGCAAGCGCAGCTTCTCTAACAGACTTTAATTTAGGATTTTTTTCTTCTGTAAAACATATTGTGCTTTCTAGCTGCTTTCTAGTGCAGTAAGAAGAGAAAAAAAAATGTTGGACAAATGCCAGCCACACGATATCACTGATAAATCACAAAGAGTCTGGCCCTGCTGCTGGCACCTCTCCTACTTTTCTCCTCCAATCAACTGAATCTGTTTCATAGTGGCTAGTGTGAACATGTGCTTACATGCAGCGTGCACACCAATTTATATCCCAGTTCACACCTTTGTTCTTTTTTTGCTATTGGATTAATTTATAACTACAGATCTTCTTAAAAAAACAAAGAGCCCTCGTATTCTAATGTTAGAGGAGAATTAAAAAAAGTTATGGTTGGAAGAAAGGGAGGTAAACAAAAAAAGTCGTAAAAACGAAAATTGGCTGCGTCCATATGGCGTTAAACACTTGGTACGAACCCTAAGTGCTAATATATCAATGCATAATTATAGGATTATCATAATCCACATCCATTGTCCAAAGTATGGAATTTATTAAAAAGGTTTAGTTCTATTTGCCATAGGTTGTAAAGAGTTAATTGGAATTAATAACGTAAAATCATCATAATTTATGTGCAATGCTCTATTATCTCTTTTTTATTGTTTCATTAAAGGTGCATGAAATATGAAAAATGAATAACCCACTGATCATAATTTGGACATTAGTTCAACTGTGCCAGAATACGAACTGCTTGTTACATGAAATTAATTAAACCTGTTAACCTGCTGTACTGGAAGTAATAGGAAATGATGAATTAATTTCTTACATTTATAACACACAAAACTTTCAGGTAAATTATGTAAAAAGCAAAGAAATAGAAATGAGTTAAAAGGTGAAATCTTTATCTATATTACTATGGATTAAGATTTTACCCTTTTGCTCATTTCTATTTCTCTCCAGTCAGTAGATCTAATTTAATCATTTTTACATGTTGGTTTTTGACACCTGCTGGTGATATGGGTGTAAATTGTATCACAGTAAATACAGTGTTATACAAATGATAAGAAAGGACAGAGAGATAGAATTATGCAAAAATGTAAAATATAAGTTGAAAAACTGCGAAACACAGAGCTGCAAAATGCTTTACCTAGCTCAGCCTCACCTCTTTAAACAGATCCCTCAACTCAGTTTGTTTGGAATCAGATTTAAATGACAATCCCTCAGGAATACTGCTAAATGGCTTTTTATTATTGTGTTCATTAGTGCACAGTATCTACGTGACTATATGAACTATAGGTTACTGTTGTATTTTTTGTTTATTCACATAATTCACTACACTGAACTAAAATTACATTACTACTACATTTTCATTAAATTTATATAAATCTCCCTACATCATGAATTATGGGACATTTGATTTTTAATAGGATAAATAGTTTAGGGAGAGAAACTGGGAAAAGTACGTCATACATGATATTCCTCATTTAAACATTATGTTTAATCTTGATAGGAAAAGCAATGTATATCCATAAAAGATAGGGAAAAAAATAAAAATCCTTATCTTATATGGCAGGGGCAAATTACATGTAGTCTTGGCTTCAGGCATTCCATTTCTTGCTCGCCCTTGAGTCACCTGATGTGTAAAGTGATGTGTCACCTATTGGGATAGGTCACATGTCCCATGTTATGTGATGAGCACACTGTTGCTCCTGAGCATGCTTGAGATGCAACAAGAGAGTGTTGATATATTTTTTTTCCAACTTGCGTTGCCATACATATGGCATTTAACGCTAAAAATAAATCAGGCCTGGCCAAGCCACAGACTAATGAGAATCACACACTGAAGCATTAGTTTACTGTATATAATAGGGAAGGACACAATATCATTAGAGACTGCAAAATGTAATAAGGGATGGTACTAAACATAATAAAATGTACAAAGGCGTATAAGGTGGTAGAAGTTACACATAAAGGGAAAATCTGCTAACAGGTTTCCTTTAATACATAATTTTCCATTGTTTGTCACACTCATTTAATAACCCACCATGTCAATGCCTTTCCCCCCCCTCCATCCATTTGCTGCAAAGAAACAAGGGGAAAAAATGACTGCACTCCTAACTTTCCTGAACAGCACCTCCTTTTCAGAAACCCATATTTGTCCTTTTTATAATGTTCCCCTTTTAGGGGCCATATAAAAGTAGAAAGGTTAAAATCTGTTGCTGATTTTCTTGAGGAAAACTTTGTCGCTGATGACTGGTACTCTTGTAGGATTATACTTTGAACGGAATATGAGGTAGGCACTGTTGAAATCAATTGAAGTATAAATTCTGGAGGGATCTGTTATCTGGGCTTGTACTCTAAGAAAATTTGAAGCTGGCGCTATGTAGAAAATCTATTAATGTGCAGCGTTGTTGAAAATCTGTATATGGTACTTATGGGGTATCTGGGGCACTGTTGTGGCATTTCAGACTATGACACCTAATGAGCACCTAAACACACATTGTTATTTTAAAAAAATTACGGTAAGAAACTTGTGCTCTTTAAATGGCGAGCTGAAAATATGGTAGCAAACAGCAAGCTTTCGAGACTACTCAGATTTTTTTACGAAGTCTCTTCATTAGGTTTGATATGCCTGATGAAGAGATTGGTGTAACCTTGAAAGCTTGTTGTCAGTTAGCCATTTAAAGGTATCAAACAAATAGGAAAACCAATTTTCACTAGACATTCGCTAAAAGTAAAAGCTATTTTCTAAAGAGCAAAAAGTAGCATGGAATTAGGAAGCAAACATTTATTTTACTTGAGTCAGATAGAACATAGCACCCACAGTGAACACAAAAACATGAATCCTCGAGTTGTGTTCCTCAGTAAACTAGAGTAACATTACTGCTGGTGATTTCATTCATCAACATTCCGGAAGCAAAATTGTGTAATCCAAAATGAGTAAATAAAGTTTTTTTGTATAATTTTCAGACCAACGCTCTTCTGCCCCAGAACTCCGTAAATTGTCTTCATAAATCTAGTTGTCTCGGAATGACTTCTTCAATTGCCAAATTCCAATGCCAGCCTGATTTCTGATACCAGAAGCAATTCATTGGATACTTTGCAATATTGTATTTTCTGCCTTTTTTTTATATATTTTTTATTTTTGTGTGTTGTATATTATAACAATAAAATTTAGAACTTTTATTTTTGGTATGGTTTTCTCCAGTGGCTAATCAGCCAGACTTAGTAGCTTTCTATTTAGGAACAAGTAGGGCGACCTTCCACTATGGCATTTAGGAACCTAATAGAATATATGGAAAGAAGTTGTCTTAGAGAAACACCTATAAATTTAAAATTGGACATACAAAATAGAAGATCTTAATCTTATGTTAGTTGACATTATATCCTTTGACCAAATACCTGTTTATGCATAGCAATGAGCATATAAACATGACTATTGTAATAATCAAGATATTTATCAGTGCTGAAAAAGGAGCATTATTCTGTTTTCTGTATCTTCCTTTCCACCTTAATGAATGTCTATATATGACTAGTCAACGCCATTACTGGTCAGACCTTTATAACTGCTATGATTTTGTATATGGCTGGTTATTATCTGGAGAGACCAATACAGCCACTACGTCAAGCATACGTTATATGCCAGCAATATTCGCGTGTCTACAAATGTGTAAGTTTATCTTATTTATTGTCGCTCATTACCCAGGAAATCTGTTGTAAACCATGACTGAAAATATATTTCACAACACTGGTTATGAATTTCTATAAACTTTAAGGCTTACACATTGTAAAGCGGTAACAGCCAACACATGAACACATCCATGTGCATTAAGGAATGCAAAATACTTCTGGCTGAGGAAGATAAGCCAGTCAATTTAAGCAATTTATTTCAACCCCGTTACACAAGTAGAAGTCATTTCAAATGTAGATTAAAATTAACCTCAAAGTGTTGAATTTACAGATTACATTTCTTACACCAAGCTAATTTCTCTGTCATCAGAATAATGGATTTCTTATCTTCATTTTATTTAAACACAATTCGGAATAGTCCCGGGAGCTAATGACGCTATTTTCTGCCATGGCTCTAAAAGAATGAATATCATTACTAATTGACCTGTTTATGAGTGCTGACGGAAATCTGGCTTTGTTTTAAACCATTTTTGAATATTTATAGATGGGACGGTATCTGAATGATGCAGACTTCAACGTTTCTTCCATTCAGAAGGGTTGCTGTAGTCCCTTCTACAAGTTCTAAGGGAGTCGTGATGTGGAAGGATTTTGATGTCCCGGTTCATTCAAGAATCATCATTTTTATGAATTAAAACTTAAGTTATAAGCTATAAGAGCTATTACTGTAATTCTAAAATCAGATGGTGCCAGTCCAGTACACTGTGGGACATCATTTAGACTAAATCAGCCCTTTCATATGAGTCAATAATAGAAGAATGAACTTTTATAGGATTAGCTGAACTTCACCACCCTCCATACAGTTTCCAACCTCCAGCATTGGACTGCATGCCATGGTGAGCTTAATATCTCCCCTCCTTTTATAGGATTACTTGTTCCCAATTATCTGGTGGCATATACATGCTGGAAATCACCTGACGATATAGAAAAATTCTTATTCGTTGGGAAATTTGATTTTTATGCATATATAAAAATTCTCGTTATCGGAAGCACATCGTCATGTATAAACAGGTAATGTGCTGCCAATAACATATATTGAAAAATGGAATTAGCATTTATAATATCCCTATCATTGCTCGCTGGCCATGTAGACAGGCCACAAGCTGAGTGCCAAACAACATGAAAATAATCAATCAACATTTATGATTATTTAAACAAAATGATACTTGCGCTGTGAATCAATGGAGAATAATATATATATATATATATATATATATATAGTTACCTGTAGGATCAAGACAATAAGCTCATAAGCATTAAATGCTAGAAGATACTGAGTATTGATGGATCAAACTACAAAAAAGACAGAACAAAACATAGGTTAAAAAAAAAAAAAAAAAAAAAAGTGAAGTGTCCGGGTTAGGCTCTAGTCACTAAGAACATGGTCGGTATTGCGTTCTAATAGTTAATTAAAAACACCTACCATATAACTATGCAGACATAAATAAAAACAGAAACAAACACACTGGGGGAACCATAAAGTGCTATAAATGTAACTTGCACCTACCCCCACTGTGACTATTACCTCTGAATAGGAGTGCAGTGGAAAACGCCCGGTGGTTCACTAATGTGAACAGACTTTTAAGCAGTAGATTCACTGCTGTGAGCGGAATTTTAAGCGGTAGAAGCCAGCCGCATATACTTGCTAATCGTTTAGGAAGTCTCTCAATCAGTAGATAAAAAACTAACTATGCAGACATAAATAAAAACAGAAACGAACACACTGGGGGAGCCATAAAGTGCTATAAATGTAACTTGCACCTACCCCCACTGTGACTATTACCTCTGAATAGGAGTGCAGTGGAAAACGCCAGGTGGTTCACTAATGTGAACAGACTTTTAAGCAGTAGATTCACCGCTGTGAGCAGTCTTTTAAGCGGTAGAAGCCAGCGGCATATACTTGCTAATCGTTTAGGAAGTCTCTCAATCAGTAGATAAAAAACAAATAAATCACCAAGCTCTGTTCCGGCCGGTAACAGGCTCCAGGTGCAGGCAAACGTCCGATAATCCTCCGATAGTGATAGATCCCACGTGAATGGCATGAGAGCATAAATGATCGCTCACCAAAGTAGACACAGTCCAATGGCGGTCAGCATACCAGCCGCATTATAGATTGTAGATACCCGCGGTCAGCGTGGTGTGAGTCCGGCAGGACCTGCGATGATAATCCAGATCACGTGGCGCGCGCAGTCACGTGATGTCTGATAACAAGAGTGCTGCTTGAGCCAAAATTCCAGCTAGTTTCGGAATAGCTGGCTCATCATGCACTCGGTGGGGTTAAATACCCTTGGCTCAGCAATGAATAGCTAGTACAAACAGATGATGTTAATCAAAAGCAAACAGTTCCACCTCATTATTAAGTCCCCTCGGTTTTAAAGTGTCCAATTAAAAAATCCACCTGGTTTCTTCTTTCGACATTAATTTAATAAAATCCCCATTGCGCCAGTGTTTATGGACCTTTTTGATACCCATTATTTTAATACCCGGCAAAGACCCCTTGTGAACAGATGAAAAATGTCAGACTTAGATCTTATATTGCGAAGATGTTCCCCTATACGCTTATTAAGTGGCCGCTTAGTGCGTCCCACATACATTTTTCTGCACGGACATTCTATAACATAAATAACGTCTTGAGCAGTGCATGTAATTAAATCTGTTATTGGAAATTGTATATTATCATTTGAAATTACACTCTGCTGTTTAGTAGGATAGAGTGTTTTACACACCTTTCACTTTTTACAAGGAAAAAAGCCTTTTACTGATTCCTTAAAAGGACCCAAAGTAACACTTGGGAAAATAGTAGAGTTGAGCGAAACGGGTCGAAAAAATTCAAAAGTCGCCGACTTTTGGCAAAGTCGGGTTTCATGAAACGAAACCCGACCCTAGGATGAGGTCGGCCACGAGGTCGGCGACTTACGCGCCAAAGTCGCGTTTCAAAAGTTTGTTTTGCGCTCTTTTACAGCCAATCAGGATCCACGGACACTGTGGGCAACGTGATGACCTAGGCACGGGTCACCACCATCTTTCAGAAGGGCATGCAAGTGATTGGCTTGCTTTGGTGGGCGTCACAGGGGGTATAAAAGGGCGTGCACGCCGACCGCCATCTTACTTCTGCCGATCTTAGTATAGGGAGAGGTTGCTGCTGATTCTGTAGGGAGAGCGTTAGGCAGGGAAGAAGACAAAAAAACTGCTTCTGCTGCTAGCGATTTGGCCTGCACAACACACAAGTCACTGTGTGTGCAGTGCAAGGGGAGGCTATATTGTGGTGTATCAGTGGTGTTGGTTGTTGGGCTGCCTTTTAAGGCTTCCTGACACGCTGGCATTGCTGTTTACCCACTGCTCCGCAAACTGCTTTTATAAAAGCAATCCAATCTCCCTTATCCTCTCATCACTTTGGTCACAGCTGTGCCATCGAGCCTGTCACATAGCGCTCAGATATCAGTGGGCCTCACACAATCCACAAGTGTCCAGTGTCCAAAAGTGTGCGCAGAGATTCAAAATCTCCATTATCCTCTCGTCACTTTGGTCACAGGCAGCTGTGCCATCGAGCGTGTCACATAGCGCTTAGATATCAGTGGGCCTCACACAATCCACAAGTGTCCAGTGTCCAAAAGTGTGCGCAGAGATTCAAAATCTCCATTATCCTCTCATCACTTTGGTCACAGGCAGCTGTGCCATCGAGCGTGTCACATAGCGCTCAGATATCAGTGGGCCTCACACAATCCACAAGTGTCCAGTGGCCAAAAGTGTGCGCAGAGATTCAAAATCTCCATTATCCTCTCGTCACTTTGGTCACAGGCAGCTGTGCCATCGAGCGTGTCACATAGCGCTCAGATATCAGTGGGCCTCACACAATCCACAAGTGTCCAGTGTCCAAAAGTGTGCGCAGAGATTCAAAATCTCCATTATCCTCTCGTCACTTTGGTCACAGGCAGCTGTGCCATCGAGCCTGTCACATAGCGCTCAGATATCAGTGGGCCTCACACAATCCAAAAGTGTCCACTGTCCACAAGTGTGTGCAGAAATTCTAAATCTCCCCTGTCCTATAGACACCTTGTACCTGGTTTTACATTACTATATAGTTTGTTGGATTTTGTCTACATTTCTACCAAAAATGAGGAAGGCTGGTGGAAGAGGCCGTGGAATTGGGCGGGGGTTGGCAGCTGGTAATGATGGTGTTGGTGGTGGATCTGATGGTAGTGGCAAGAGCAAAATAGGACCGAATGCAGGAGGTGCTGACCCTGCATCATCGTCTGGCTACATAAGGCCTCGAACGCTTAGTTTTCTAGGAGTTGGCCAACCGCTTTTAAAGGCAGAGCATCAGGAAAAAGTTTTGTCTTACATTGCTGACTCAGCCTCCAGCTCTATCGCCTCCTCTTCTTCAGTTGTAAAAAGTAAAAGCACTGAGTCGTCATTGGAGGCTCATGTTCATGAACCACACCTTTCCTTGTGTCCTTCACCCCAACCAAGATTGAAGGATGACGCAGGCCATACTACTGATTACTCCATGGAGCTGTTTTCACATACCATGCCTGGATTATCAAGTGAAATGGTGAATTACCCAGGCCAAGATGAATCTGACATGGAGTGCACTGATGCACAGCCGCTGATGGATGATTCTGCTGGTACATTCACTCAGAGCACTACATTGTCCTCGCAGTGTACAGAGCCAGATTTTGACCCTGATGAGACTCAGGTGCCCCTTCCCGCACACTATACCACCATACACGGTGACACAGAGAAAGGTGCACATGACATAGAAGAGGAGGTGATGGATGACCCAGTTGTTGACCCAGATTGGCATCCATTGGGGGAAGAGGGTGCTACTTCCAATAGCTCAGATGAGGAGCACCCACAGCAGACATCGACATCGCAACAGCTGTTATCTGGCAGGCCCGAAGCACTCCAAAGACAGGTTCCAAACATCAAAAGAGTTGCTGGACAGCTTGTCCAGAGGGTCAAAAGATCACAGCGTGCTAGGCCGCAAAATGTCTGCCAAAGTAGGAAGAGTGCAGTGTGGCACTTTTTTGAACAAAATCCTCATGATCAGGCCAAGGTTATCTGTAAGAAGTGCGCAAAGACCTTTAGCCGAGGGAAAAATCTGAAAAATTTGAATACCAGTTGCATGCTTAGACATTTAACCAGCATGCACTTGCAAGCGTGGACACAACACCAAACCTCAAGTGCCACATGTGCAACTGATCACAACGAAGGTAGTCAGCAACGCTATATTGTTTCCCCCACTGTAAGCCCACCGGTTAGCACAGCAGCAAATGTTGAGGTGTCGTTGCAAGACCACAGCAGTCAGGGAATCCCACTGTTATATCAACGAAAGACTGATTCTAGGCCATCAGAAAGAACACCAACTCCATCACCATCATCAACCCTCTCTCAGTCCGCCCTGTCCACCGCTACTTCCACCATATGCAGCTCTCAAGTCCAGCTCACCCTCCCAGACACTATGAGTAGGTCAAGAAAGTACTCAGTCTCTCATCCGCGTACACTGGGTTTGAACGCCCACATTGCCAAACTAATCTCGTTTGAGATGCTGCCCTTTCGGTTGGTGGAAAGCACAGCTTTCCGCGAACTCATGGCCTATGCAGTACCACGCTATGACCTACCCAGTCGCCACTTCTCTCGCAAAGCCATCCCAGCCCTCCACCATCATGTGAAAGACCGCATTGTCCATGCACTCAAGCAGTCAGTGAGCGGAAAGGTGCACCTCACAACTGATGCATGGTCCAGTCGGCATGGCCAGGGCCGTTACGTGTCCATCACTGCGCACTGGGTTAATGTGGTGGATGCAGGGTCCACAGGGGACAGTGGTGGTGGGACAGTGCTGCCTAGCCCACGGTATAGGAAACAGTTGGCTGTAGGCGTTCGACCCTCCTCCTCCTCCTCCTCCAGAAGCAAAAGCTCGTCCACAGAGCGCAGTCGTACGAGCACTCCATCTGCAGCTGCCACTGTTGCACACGATGTGTCCCCCTATCGAGCAGCTAGTGGAAAGCATCAGCAGGCTGTGTTGCAGATGATGTGTTTGGGCGACAGACACACCGCCGAGGTGCTGGCCGAGTACTTGAAGCGACAAACTGAGTCATGGCTGGGCAGTGTACATCTTGAGGCAGGCAAGGTAGTTAGTGATAACGGCCGTAATTTTGTGGCAGCCATAGCCCTTTCAAAACTCAGCCACATACCTTGCTTGGCTCACACTTTGAACCTGGTGGTGCAGTGCTTCCTCAAAAATTATCCGGAGTTAACAGCCCTGCTCCAGAAGGTGCGAAGACTGTGCGCGCACATCCGCCGGTCGCCTGTACACTCCGTTCGTAAGCAGAAGCTGCAGCGATTGCTCCACCTTCCCAACCACCGCCTCATTATCGATATTGCAACAAGGTGGAACTCCACCCTGCACATGGTGGAGCGGCTGTGCGAGCAGAGGCAGGCCATAATGCATTTGTGGGAGGATACACGGCCAGGCACTTTGAGAGCAGACATGGAGTTGACAGGCGTGCAGTGGTCGAAGCTGAAAGACCTTTGTAAAGTCCTTCAGTGTTTTGAGGAATGCACACGGCTGGTAAGCGCAGACGACGCCATCCTAAAGCATGAGCATCCCACTTATGCGTCTGCTCATGCAAACTTTGACGCACCTTAAGGAGCAGGCGTCTGCAGCCAATGTTGATGAGGAGGAAGAGGAGGAGGGAATCCTTGATGACATTCAGCCATTGTCTGCTCAGGGACCTCTCCTGGACGAGGTGGAGGAAGAAGAGGAGGAGGAGGAGGAGGATGATGGGGATGATTACTTAGGGGAGGAGGATGCATCTCGTGGGGCAAGTGAAAATGTTGGCGTGGCAAGGTCTGGTACAGGGTTTGTGCGTGACTGGAGGGATGTGGATTTGCCAGAAAGTGCTCCTCCACCCAGCACTCGCAGTGCATCATTGACACCGGGAACATTGGCCCACATGTCAGATTATGCCTTGTGGATCCTAAAAAGGGACCCCCGCATTGCCAAAATGATGAACGATGACGACTACTGGTTGGCCAGCATCCTGGATCCACGCTATAAAGGCAAATTACAAAACATCATGCCACAGGAGAACCTTGACCTAATATTGGCTAATAAACAAGCAACTCTGGTAAATCGGTTGCTTGAGGCATTCCCAGCACACAGCAGCGGTGATGGTTCTCACACGAGCCGTACGGGCCGGGGGCAGCTTGGCAGAGGTGTTCGTGGTGCACACAGCAGAAGTGGTGTTGGAGACAGGGGTTTCATGACAATGTTGTGGACTGATTTTTCAAATACCGCTCACACAACTGGTAATACTGCATCGATGGAAAGTGACAGGAGACAGCAGTTGTCAACTATGGTTACAAACTACTTTTCCTCCCATATCGATGTTCTCCCACACAGGTCATTCCCCTTTGACTATTGGGCCGCTAAACTGGACACCTGGCCTGAATTGGCCCAATATGCCTTACAGGAGCTCGCTTGCCCAGCTGCAAGTGTGCTATCGGAAAGAGTCTTCAGTGCAGCTGGATCAATCCTGACAGAAAAAAGGACCCGTCTGTCAACCCAAAATGTGGATGATCTAACCTTCATTAAAATGAACCACGCATGGGTTTCCAAGGATTTTGTCCCACCTTCCCCTGATGACACATAGGGTGACAGAAAAATGGCTTGCTTTGGTCCTCCTCTTCCTGGTACTTCACCTATTTCGCCTTTTGCATCAGCTGAATGTCCAACATCAACATATGCCACTTTCTAAAACTCCCTAACTGTGCTGCCTCCCCCCCCCATGGCCGGGGTCACCACCTACCGCACGACACCGTGCGAGTGCCGTTGCCCTGGACAGGTGGGTAGGCCGACTCTTGGGCGCGGGCACTGGCACAGGGTCCCTCATAGTGCAATCAAGTGTCTCTGACGGTGGTGGTGCACACCCGCCGTCAGACACACCGCTGTACTATGAGGGGCCCAGTGCCAGTACCGACGCCCACGAGTGGGCCCCCCTTGCTTGGGCAGGGCACCAGCATTTGCAATCTTTACCTCTCCCTGCTCCTCCGCTGTGTAATCTGGGCCGTCAAATCCATACTGTGCCTGACACCGTCTGAGCCTGCCTCCTGAGACATATATTTTGAATGTGTACGCTATCCATACATGTTATCCAGGGATACGGTACCCTTTCTAACCTTTGTGCAATCACGTGCAATCCATACTGGGCCTGACACCGTCTGAGCCTGCCTCCTGAGACATATATTTTGAATGTATACGCTATCCATACATGTTATCCAGGGATACGGTACCCTTTCTAACCTTTGTGCAATCACGTGCAATCCATACTGGGCGTGAGAACGGCTGGCGAGCTGTTAAGCAAGCTACAGCACCTGTCCAGACAAGTACAGGGATTCCCTAGCGAGGAGACTTATTTGATTGTTTTCAATGTTGGGACAGCAATTTTTGGGGAGCACTATACTCTGGAGAATGATAGATGGGGCCCACCATACACTGGAACATTCCAAAGGTGGACATCAGACACTGGAGCAGCATTTACAGGGCCCATTATACACTAGAGCATTAGAAATGGGGCCCATTATGTTTGGAGCATTATTTGGGCCCATAAGACAGTGGAGCTTCATCCATGGGGACCAACATATACTGTAGCATTATGTGGAGCTCATCATATACTGTTTCAAACATTATATGGGACCAATGATTCTGTATGGAGAAATAGATGGGCCTCGTCATGAGATGTAAAAAGTGAGGTATTTTTCATTGTACTATACCGCTATTTATCTGCCGTATCGGAGCATGATGAGTTGTGGTATGTGTTAAAGGGGCGCTCTTTCGCCCAGGGCACATGAAAACCTGCAGCCAGCCCTCCCCCCCCACAACTTTAGCCAAATAACCCCCATTTTTCAGTGCATAACTTGTATTATGAAGTTAATTAAGGTTGACAAGCTTAAGTAAGAAGAATTGATGCTTTTGGCATTCAAATGGGCACTGTAGGTGTGTTTCCTGTCCTCCTCTCACTGCCGACTTTTATTCCCCATTGACTTACATTGGGTTTCGTGTTTCGGGACGACCCCGACTTTTCCCTATAATCGGACGATCTTGCTCGACCCGACTTTTGGAAAAGTCGGGTTTCACGAAACGAAACGCGACCCTAAAAAACCAAAAGTCGCTCAACTCTAGAAAATAGAGTTCCGTACTGTAGGGGCAATAATATTGGCTAAATTTCTAGCCTTTTTAAACACAAATTGAGGATATTGGAATAATTTATCTCCAATTATCTTATCTTCTTTTAGAAGATCCCAATGTTTATTAACAATTTTTTTTAATAAGTGAATATTTGAATTATATTGTGTAATGATTGGTACAGTTATCTGCTCGGTTTCTTTAGGAACCTCTTCCTCTATTAATTGGTTAGTACACAGTAATTGACCTTGAGGGATCTCTTTCACCTTGACTTGGGTATCTTTTAAATGCTGATAATTGTACCCTTTGTCCAAAAATTTTTTGGTAAGAGTATTTGCCTCACGGTTATACTGTGTGGGGCTGGAGCAATTACGATGTGCTCTCATAAATTGGCTGCGCGGGACATTAAGCAGCCATCTTGGGAGATGGCAACTAGTCATTCAGATATAACTGTTTGAATCAGTGGGTTTATTGTAAATGCAAGTTTGAATTTTGCCACAGTCAACAAAAATATTGAGGTCCAAAAAATGTACACTGATCTTACTAGTAGTAGCAGTGAAATGTAAATAAAACTCATTTTTATCAATATTATTTAAAAACTGTTGAAGAGAAGAGTCACCTCCCTCCCAGATGAAAAATACATCATCAATGAAGCGCAGCCATAGGACCAGACCCGCGCATAGGCCACCGTCCCGACGAATGTGGAGCTCTTCCCACTTGCCCACATACAGGTTAGCATAACCCGGCGTGAATCTGGTACCCATGGCTGTACCCCACTGCTGGGTGTTGTAGTTCTCCTCATACCTAAAATAATTATGTGAAAGAATAAAAAGAGCACATTCCCTGATAAAATCTACCTTCTCTGGAGTAAATAACTGTGATTGACTCAAAAAGTGAGTCATTGCCTCCGTTCCCTTGTCATACTGGATAATTGAATACAAGGAGGTAATATCTAACGTACTTAAAATATAGTGGTCATGCCACTGTATTCCTTTTAAAACCTGTAGAATATGTGTGCTGTCCTTTAAATAAGATGGAAGGATAGACACTATTTTCTGAAGGTGACAATCCACATAATGGGATAAATTCGAAGTCAAATTACCAATCCCAGAGATAATAGGACGCCCCGGCGGATTGTTCTGATCTTTGTGGATCTTCGGTATCTGGTAAAAAACTGCAATTCTGGGTGAGGGAGTGTAAATATAATCAAATTCCTGTTTATTGATTACCCCATTATTTAACCCCCTTGTTAACAGATCTTTAAGCTCATTCACGAATTTATCAGAGGGGTCATCTTTCATTATCGTATATGTTCGTTTATCGCCCAAAAGACGAAGAGCTTCCATATTATAGTAATCCATAATAACAATACTACCCCCTTTATCCGCAGGTTGGATAACTATGTTATAAGCTCGAACTCTTGATCGTCTTCTTGGTGTCGAGATTCATAATTCGGAATTGCATCTCTCCCAAATTTATGGTTTTTCTTCACATTTATGACTAGCATGATATCACCCTGGCAGCTTACAGTGAACACAAGTTAAAGAAAAATCTCTAGTGTACATATTGGTGTTTTTAAATAGTCTTTCAATAAGTATTTTTGAAACAAAGCCACACTAAAGGCCTTTTCACATAGGATGATGATCATTGCTCTGTGTAAATGTACCCTCGATCAGCCAAGACTTAAGCAAACATTTGTTTTTCAGCTTAAAGGAGTTGTCGACTACTAGGACAATCCCTTCTCAAACTAAATGTTTGGCCCCATTAAAATAACAAAGCCTATACTCACCTTCTGTGCTGGCGCTGTTCCCGCGGTGTCAACACTCGTTGTGCCCAGTACTGTGATGCGGTGTTGTGAAACATGACACTGGTGCCCAATCAGCTGTGGCGTCACTGTCTCCACCTTGGACAAATGGAACATGAAGAAGAACTGCAGGCTGCAGCTGATCCCTGGCTTCCTCTTCAGTTCAGTTTGTTCGTAGGCAGAGACAGTGACACGAGCGCTGATTGGGCGCCAGCATCATGTGTCACAATGCTACAACACAGCCTCAGGGAGAGCGAGTGCCGAAACCATGGGAACAGCGCCAGCACGAGAGGTAAGTATAAGCTTTATTATTTAAGCACTAGAGATATGCAAATCGAATTTGAGTTGAATTTTATATCATTTTCTGGTATTGTTAAATTTGTACAATTTGCAGTTAGATTTTTGTGAATTGCTCCTAAAAATACTAGCTGACTTTTTAGACATTGGAGAAAAAAATTGCATCAGTCATACAAGGCTTACGTTACCTCTTGTGAGACTGCCCGATCTTCAGTCAAAATGGCTTGCAGCTATCACATTACATGGTATAACACAGCTAATCATTAAAGACTATCACAGCTTGTATAAAAGTAGAGGCAGGGAATGCAGCAGCCATTTTAGGAGAGATTTAAAATAATGAGAGTTCATCAGTTCAGATACAGATACAAATAGAAAGTCCAAAAGAACTGGACAACTACTCCAGACAGTAATGTTTTGTGTAACTACAGAACTAACACTGAAGAAAATGAGAGTAGTAGTCTGTGAATAATACAGATATTCAATTTATAGTTGTAGAGAGAGATAGGAGAGGTGACAGCAGCAGGGCCAGACTCAGTGTTTTTATCAGTGATATGGTGTAGCTGGCATTTGTCCTGCTGCATTTGAATTACAATGACATTTTTTTTTCGTAGTTCATAATGCACTAGAAGGAAGAAGCAAGCCAGTACAGTATTTTTTACAGAAACAAAAATTTGATTTCCCCTCGTTCCTGATAAAGCACATTTTTGTTTTATATCATACATGCCCTTTGACTGTTTTAAAAAAAATTTCTTGTTTCAATATTCAAATATTTTTCCCTCTTTTTGTCGTGATATATTTCCTCCTTGTGCTTGCTGATATTGGGAGATAATGTAAAAATGTGAACAATGATGACAGTAACATTTTGAAAAAAATGTTGCAAAGTCCAATCTATTTTTTATGAAGGCACAGAAATATGATGGAAATATCACTATTTGATCAGCATTCAAATGGTATATAAAGTCAAGTGTGATGTAATTTATAAAAAACATTAACAAATAGACTTTGCAATATTATATATACCGTATTATGCAGATTATAGGATGCACCGGACTATAAAACACCCCCCAAATTTTGGGGGTGAAAATAGGGAATTCTTTTTTCAATAAAATAGTAATGTGTCTTATAGTCCACTTTTATGGTAGCTTACTGGGGCAGCTGTGGTGGAGAGGGGTCCCAGGAGGCAGGGACACTGCTGCAGGAAACTGGCACTTGACACTCCTTGAAAAAGCCACAGTGGGCGAAACGTACGGTGGAGGGAGCTTTGACACACTGAGCCACTTACTACAGGTATTTTTGATTTGGGTTTATATATTATTAATATGCACTTTTTATAGTAGTTGGTTTTTTCAGCTTATATTATGCACTTTATTGGTATTATTACCCTTATCATTTTCTGTATGATTATGTATTTTTTGTGGTCACTGTGCTTAATATATATGTATTTGTTGTGATTACACATCATGTAATATTTTTTTATTATGTTATTTTGGTTCTGTTTATATTTGTAATTTTTCAATAAATTTATTTGAGTCTCATATTCTTGGACTCTTCTGGTGTATTCATTTTTGAGTAGGGTAATATATTTATTATGAATATCCATATACGTTTTGTAATTTAGTGAATTTTGTTACGTTCACTCTGTTGTTGGCTTATAAAAAACATTAACAAATAGACTTTGCAATATTATATATACCGTATTATGCAGATTATAGGATGCACCGGACTATAAAACACCCCCCAAATTTTGGGGGTGAAAATAGGGAATTCTTTTTTCAATAAAATAGTAATGTGTCTTATAGTCCACTTTTATGGTAGCTTACTGGGGCAGCTGTGGTGGAGAGGGGTCCCAGGAGGCAGGGACACTGCTGCAGGAAACTGGCAGCAGCGACATGATTGGGGCGATGCTGCTGGCCCCAAGCTGGGAGGAAGGGGTGTTCAGAGGTGCAAGGCTGCTGGCCTGGGCTGTCAGAAAATGTTGGCGGATTCACGGCACTTCCATAGTTCCATGTGCAGATTGAGGTCTCGGGAGATGTGATGTCAATATGCGCAGGTGCTGCCTTCGGCTGCAATTTTCCTGAAGTCCACCACAGGGAAAATGATGGGAAGTGTGAGGACTCGGCCGACGTTTTTTGACAGCCAGGGGCCGCCACAGCCATGCACCACCAAACACCCCCTCCTCCTAGCCGGGGCATGCAGCATCGCCCCACACCTGCCACCGCTGCCAGCTTACTGCAGCAGCCACCCTGCCTCTTGTGACCCTCACATATATACTTCTCAATAATGAAATTGCAACATCAACAAGAAAAAGTTGTGAAGTTATGAAAATCTCAGGATGAATAGACATGTTAATGATATGGAAATAATGGAAAAATGTAAATAAAGTTTTCAAAAAATCATGATTATTCAGTAAAAACATGAGTGCTACATGTAGAAATATTGGGATAGATGGAATCTGGTATGCGTCATTCCAGGTACAATATTAGCTCAGTGTTACATTAATTTGGTCGTGGAGCCAGTGGTACGACCATTTCTCCAAAGTGTCCGAGGAGCTGTTTTTTAACATAATGTAACTTGACACAGATCGGTAGCCGTGAGAGAGGTACGCATTTCTTCAGCCCCTGCACGTTACTTGAAAGTGGGAGTCTTGGCTGGGTGTATGGACTTGTGCTGAGAGGGCGTTACACCCGTGCAGGCTGCATGTAACCGATGTTGCTAGTTTGCCATGACCAGATGTTTGACAGTTCAAGGAGGAAGACCACCAGTTCTATGAAAATGTAGTTTTACTGAACAAAAGTTTGATGACAACTATATGCAGTAGTGCTCAAAAGTTTACATACCCCAGCAGAATTTTTGCTTTATTGGCCTTTTTTCAGAGAATATGAATGATAACACCAAAACTTTTTTTCCACTCATGGTTCGTGGTTGGGTGAAGCCATTTATTGTCAAACTACTGTGTTTTCTCTTTTTAAAACATAACGACAACCCAAAACATCCAAATGACCCTGATCAAAAGTGCACATACTCCATTTCGTAATACCGTGAATTGCCCCCTCTAACATCAATGACAGCTTGAAGTTTTTTGTGGTAGTTATGGATGAGGTTCTTTATTTTCTCAGATGGTAAAGCTGCCCACTCTTGTTGGCAAAAAGCCTCTAGTTCCTGTAAAAAGGCCAAGAAAGCAAAAATTCTGCCGGGGTATGTAAACTTTTGAGCACAACTGTACATGAGGTAGCAGGCACATTTCTTCTCATACGTTTCAACATCCATGACAGAGTTTATCTATATATATTCTTTTCACTTTCTTCACTTCCCTGGATCCAATCTCCACTTTCTCCATTTGTTTCTGCACAACCCAGCCCAGTACCACATTGCAGTCTGTGAAAATCACCTTTCCCTCACATGGCTCCTCGTCTTTTCCTTTTTAAAGGGATAACGCTAATATTGCAGAAACTAGCTTGTCACTTGTTGACGTCTAAGAAACTTCCGTCCAGGACACTTACTTCGTTCTACGTTCTGGTCCGTCCAGTATCAGGACCCGTCTCGCTCAGTCTCCTATTTCTAGGGTCAGTCCACTGACTCTTTCACATTGGTCACTCTGTAACTCAGTCAAATCTTTCTTCCTCTCCAGCCATCCTCTGCTTTGGTTTCCTTTCAGCTAAGGGACACCCACAAACTGCAGAACTGCACGCATTGGACCTTAGGTTTGTCTTTGCTTCTCGCTGGACCGTAATGGACTTTTTTTTACAGGAAACTGTGTCTGTCCCTTGCACTAGTCTCTCCCACTATGGTCTAGACCCAATCCATAACTCTATCTTACCCTATTCACTGTCTGTTGCTGGACAGAACACAGCTTCCTCACAATACAAAAATGCTTGATTGTTATTCTGTTTGTTAGGCAATCCCTGCATGTGTTGCGGTTGTCAAACAGATGTAAGACATGCAGCTGCGGCGACTCAAGTATTTTTTTTGAGCACACCAAAAATACTCAATTAGGACACAAGTGTGCTCATAGCTCATATAACACCTTAACTGAGCATGCTCACTCATCACTAATAAGTAGGCCCACTTAGGGCCCCGTCACGCATAGCGACTCACCAGCGATCCCGACAACGATATCAACGTGTCAGGATCGCTGGTGAATCGCTACATGATTGCTGGTGAGCTGTCAAACAGAATGCTTCACCAGCGATCAGAACAGCGATGCCGAGTGCGCGGCGTCGCTGTGTTTGTTAGTTACCAGCGCAAGGATGCAGGGAGCTGGTAACTAACGTACACATCGGGTATCTAAGGGACGCGTCCCTTGGATACCCGATGTGTACGTTAGTTATCAGCTCCCTGCATCAGCGCGCTGGTAACTAACGTACACATCGGGTATCTAAGGGACGCCCGTCCCTTGGATACCCGATGTGTACGTTAGTTACCAGCAGATCGCTGGTCTCCTGCCTGTCACACGCAGCGATGCGTGCTGGCCAGCGGGAGACCAGCGACCAAAGAAAAGTCCAGAGGTTTCCCAGAGCGATCAGCGATACCGGCAGGGGGTCTGGTCGCTTATCGCTGTCACACACAGCGATCTCGCTGGTGAGATCGCTGTTGTGTCACAAAACTTGTGACTCAGCCCCTTGTGACGGGGCCTTTACATCTCCAAAGCTGCAATCAGCTTTTGTGTAAGACACAAAGAGGGACCCATGTACTGTTCTTGCACTGGATTCCACTTCAGTCTGTGTCCATCCCTGAGGCAAGGTATACACTGTATAGTATAGCCATATGAAGGAAATGATAGATTCCAACATCATGCCCTCGCCTCCATTTTGTCTTTAATGTCAGTTTGATTCTAAACAAGTATCAATGAATACGTTTCTTCAAAATATTTCTTGTGCCTGCAAAACACCTTTCCTTTTTGCATTGGTAAAAAAATTTTTGACCCAGCCAGGCCAGTCTACATTGTGACATTTTAAGCTAACGGACAAAAAGGAAAATTATATGAAGACTGCACTCACATTTTGAAAATGTTGCTAAATGTTGTGGCTGATTGATGTTGGCGTTTCTCTGTTTGGAAATTAGATTGATCATTAGTGTTGAGCGATACCATCCGATACCCTAAAATATCGGATCGGATGGTATCGGCCCGATACGAAAAAAGTATCGGGTATCGCCGATTCCGATACCGGAAGTCCCATTCAAGTCTATGGTACCACATGCAACATACATACTACATGCATGCAACATGCATACTACATATATACTACATGCATGCAACATACATACTACATATATACCACATATATACTACATATATACCACATGCATGCAACATACATATATACAACATATATACTACATGCATGCAACATGCATACTACATATATACCACATATATACTACATGCATGCAACATACATATATACTACAAATATATTACATGCAACATACTTACTACATACATACAACATATATACTACATGCATGCAACATACATATATACTACATGCATGCAACATACATACATACTACATATATACCACATGCATGCAACATGCATACTACATATATACTACATATATACTACATGCATGCAACATACATATATACTACATACAATACATTCATACAATACATACATATAGACATACAGTACATATAACATAGAGTACATACTCACCATCACTTGTCACTTTGATGTCATGGTATGCCTAGGTTACTTTAGGCAAAAACCCCGGGACCCCTGCGATGTCCCTCAGACTAGGGGAACCCTGTCTGTCCCTCTACCCAGGGTTTACACTGAAGGTGTGCCTGCCTGAGCCTCCGCCCTGTCCCTGTCTCCTGTCCAGCCCTAAGCTGAACCCACCACCCTCCACCCAGTGAGGGGACCAGACACCAGACCCCACAAATACGTATGGACAGGGGTAAAAGAAACACCACACAATTAATACACAAGGGAATACAATAATGTGCAAGGGCAACCAAATATATATATAACAGATTGGAGAAAGAACCACTGAGGGATATACTGCACCAGATATCAGACACTCCAACACCACCACTGCTGACCGGTATTGCTAGCACTAGGCTAAAGCTATAGTCGGCGACGCCCATAGTCAGGACGAACTATTTAAAGACCAAGGGCGTGGCCCAGCCCTCAGCCAGCATGACAACCTGGTTAACCCTATCCCGACTGGAACAGAATACCCAACAGGGTATTACTGCTGTCTGCCGGACACCCTGGTGTGAACAGTGTCCGACATGACATTTGATCCCCGAAGCCATTGTCATCTGTGGAATAAATATTAAAATAACAAACCACCAATATACTTACCCCTGATCCGCAGGGACGAGGGACCTCCGGAACCTCACCATGTCGAGGACCTGGCTTGTCCGGATGGCGACGATGGAACATAGTAACCAGTCGATCAGCATGAATGTCAGAGGCCGGCACCCATGTCCTCTCCTCAGGACCATAGCCACGCCAGTGGACCAGGTACTGTAGAGTGCGACGCACAACCCTAGAGTCCACCACTTTGGACACCTCAAATTCCAACGCGCCATCCACCAAGACGGGAGGTGGTGGCCCGGGGGAACCATCCACCAAACCCACGACCTTCTTTAGCAATGCTTTGTGAAATACATTATGAATCTTATACACAGCCGGCAACTCCAAACGAAATGCCACGGGGTTGATCACTGTGGAGATTCTAAATGGGCCAATGAACCTGGGACCCAACTTAAGTGACGGTATCTTGAGCTTAATGTTCCTAGTAGATAACCACACCCAATCACCCACACACAGGTCCGGACCTGGCACACGTCTGCAGTCAGCCACCCGTTTGTACCTGGAACCCACCTTCAACAAGCGCTGCTTGACTCTCCTCCAAACAGACGACAATTGAGCTCCCAACTGGTCCTCCTCCGGGACGCCAACTGAGCACCCCTGACGCAAGGTGCAAAATTGAGGATGTTGACCATACACACAAAAAAAAGGAGATTCCCCAGACGATTCCTGGCAATGGTTGTTTATTGCGAATTCTGCCAGAGGAAGAAACGCTGACCACTCTTCCTGATTGTCGGAAATAAAGCAGCGCAAGTATTGCTCCAGGTTTTGGTTCATCTGCTCAGTCTGTCCATTCGACTGAGGGTGGAAAGCCGATGAATGAGATAATTTGATACCAAGGCGAGAACAAAAAGCTCTCCAAAACTTTGCCACAAACTGCGTACCTCGATCAGACACAATGTCAGACGGGACACCATGAAGTCTGACCACCTCGCGAATAAATATCTGAGCAAGAGTCTTAGCATTGGGCAAAGACGGTAAAGCAACGAAATGTGACATTTTGGAGAACCTATCAACAATTACCAAAATGACCGAGTTCCCTGCCGAGGCGGGCAAGTCAGTAATAAAATCCATGGAAATCTCAGTCCATGGCTTACTGGGCACCCTGAGAGGCTGCAAGCTACCAGCGGGACGGGAACGAGGAGTCTTGGCCCGTGCGCACGTGGTACAGGCAGCCACATATGAGGCCACATCCTGCCGGATTTTAGGCCACCAAAAACGACGCGATACCAGTTCCAGAGTGCTCTTAACCCCTGGATGACCTGCCAGTACCGTGTCGTGATGTTCGCCCAACACTCTAGAGCGTAGATGTAGTGGCACAAAAGATTTATTAGCAGGCAACCCCGGCGGTACCACCTCCTGAGCCTCCGCAATCTCTGCCTCAATCTCTGTCGTGATGGCAGATACCACCACACGCTTTTGGAGAATAGGCACCGGCTCTTCACATAACTCTCCACCAGGAAAACACCTGGATAAAGCGTCTGCCTTAACATTCTTCGACCCAGGTCGATAGGTAACAATGAAGTTGAACCGGGTGAAGAATAATGCCCAGCGAGCCTGTCTGGAGGACAGGCGCTTAGCAGATTCTAAATAAAGCAAATTCTTATGGTCGGTTATCACAGTAATCTGATGAACAGCCCCCTCCAAGAAGTGTCGCCACTCCTCAAATGCCAATTTGATGGCCAATAATTCCCTGTTGCCAATATCATAATTACGCTCCGCAGGCGACAGCTTCTTGGAGAAGAAGGCACACGGATGCAACTTGGCCCAAGAAGGGCCCTGAGACAGTACAGCCCCCACTCCAACCTCCGACGCATCCACCTCCACGACAAACGGTAAGGAGACATCGGGCTGCACCAGAATGGGCGCTGAGGCAAAACTATTCTTGAGGAATTCAAACGCCTGTACCGCAGGCTCAGACCAGTCAGAAAAGTCGGTACCCTTCTTAGTCATGTCAGTCAGTGGTTTGGCAATCATAGAGAAGTTCTTAATAAATTTCCTATAGTAATTGGAGAAGCCAAGAAATCGCTGAAGCGCCTTAAGATTATCAGGCCGATCCCAATGTAGTACCGCCTGCACCTTTGCGGTGTCCATCTTAAAACCTGAGGCGGAGATTATATAACCCAAGAACGGTAGCTCCTGTACGAAAAACACACATTTTTCAAGCTTGACATAGAGCCTGTTCTCTCTGAGCAACTGCAGAACCTGTCTAACATGCTCTATATGTGTATCATGGTCGCGAGAGAAAATGAGAATGTCGTCAAGATAAATTATAACGAACCTCCCCAACAGCTGAGAGAAGACATCATTGATGAAGTGTTGAAAGACCGCCGGTGCCATAGTCAATGCAAACGGCATTACCAAACTCTCAAAGTGACCCTCAGGGGTATTGAACGCCGTCTTCCACTCATCCCCCTGACGGACTCTTATAAGATTGTACGCCCCCCTGAGGTCCAGTTTGGAGAACCACCTGGCACCAACCACTTGGTTGAATAAATATTGATGGATTGACCAACAGTCTACTGTGTATGGGGCATTTCCCAATGTTTTTTTTCTCCAGAAGATAAGCCATTGCTAGAGGAGTATGGCAGCAGCTTTTTCATAGGGATCACAGGCTGAGCTGAGTGTTCCTGTACTGGACCTAAGTGTATTGGGGACTCAGGACAGTGATTTCTTATGTATGAGGGCTTCGGACAATGAGTGGAACAGTGGTGGACAACGTCAACAACTGATCCATGCAATGAGTGCACTCCAGATCCCTATTTTCCAGAACAGTGGAGGATAGGAATTAAATTGTAATTTAAAGAGAATTTATCACAAGGTCAAAATGGCCAGATTTTGCTCTTTTTTTGTCCAACTGCTATTGCCAATGATGCAGGCCTTTTTATCTATTTTTTTTTTATTTATGGTATCTACAAGGGGCTATTGCTCACAGGGTAATAATGCAAAGCAAACACACACCAACATGGAGAACTGTGAGCACCACTTCCTCGTAAAGACCATAAAGTTCAGCACTAAATGAAAAGACTTAAGCCCTGTCACACAGTGATCTCGCTAGCGAGATCGCTGCTGAGTCACAAGTTTTGTGACGCAACAGCGATCTCACAAGTGAGATCGCTGTGTGTGACACTTATCAGCGACCGGCCCCCCTGCCGGGTATCTCTGATCGTGCTCGAATGGCCTGGACAATTTTTTGATCGACCAGCGATCAGCGAACTGGAGCCTGGTAACCAAGGTAAACATCGGATTTCTAAGCGCCGCGCGGTGCTTAGAAACCCGATGTTTACCTTGGTTACCAGCTCCCTGCACCAGCGTGCTGGTATCTTATGTTCTGTTTTGTATTTCCGGTCAAGGATCACACTCCTTGGATATCTCCAGGCTTGTTTATTACATGAGACTTGTGATACATTCCTCCATTACAAGATGTCTGCTAACAACAACTAACCAACAAGTTCTTACACTCTATATTACACACATCAAAGTAGTAAGACCCCTAGAGGCCACATCAACATATAACATATTGCTACATCCTTTCTCTTTTAACTGAAAGAACAATAAAATTAATAAACAATGTATAGCATGACCAAGTTAGAGCTATAACATAATAAGTCCAGTTAGATATAATCCTTGAGTTGCGCCGGCTTTCTGATAATTCTGCCAGCTCTAGTAACATAAGATGTGTCACTGCCTACATCTGGTAGTTCTTCTGATTCTGGTAATATGCCTTCTGATATTGTCTGTCTCTGGCCAGAATCCTCACCCTGATGGTCAGCTGTCACTGTTGGTACTTGACTTGTACTTGCTGCCTCGCTGTCTTGGGTGTCAGGATGCTGCTCAAAAGGCCATGAATATGAATTATCTCTTTCTTGTGATTTCCTCAGATATCTCCGATTTCTCCTTAGTCTTCTTCTTTCCTCTGTTAGAATTTCGTAGGACCGAGGTCCTAGTTTCTGGACAACTTTTGCCTTTTGCCAATGTTTGTCAAACGTGCTGCTTGGCTGCAGCCGAATGTTGTCATTTCTCTGGAGCTCAGGCAGATCCTTTGCAGATTTATTGTAATAGAAAGCTTGCCTATCTTGATTCTTCTGTAATTTAGCTTTGATGTTTCCCAGCAACTTTGGCTTTAACAGATGACTAGCAGTTGGTAAGAGTGTCTTTGTACGCCTACTCATGAGCCTCTGTGCCGGACTGCTGTCTAGGCCTTGAGTGGGTGTGTTTCTATGATCCAGTATGGACAGATATACATCAGTACCTGCTTGTTTTGCTTTCTGCATGAGTCTGCTGACTCTGCTTTCTCATTACTCTGAAGATATCTGGGAGAAGACGTCTGGTGTTCAAATTCCCATTTCTTGCTGAAGGTTTTGAACTCTTCCGAAGTAAACTGCGCCGCATTGTCCGAGAAAACGACATCTGGAATGCCATACCTGGCAAAATGGGCCTAGAGTTTCTTAATCACTGTTCCCACCCTTGTGTCCTGCAACAAATCAACCTCCCAGAAGTTAGAGAAATAGTCCACTGTAATCAGATATTCTTTGTCATTCCATGTGAACAAGTCAGTTCCTATTTTTGACTATGGCCTACGTGGAATTTCATGTGTTTGCATTGTCTCCTTTGGTTGCTTATCACTCCAGGATGCACATATTTCACATTGTGCTATATAATTTTTAATGTGGTCATTCATACCTGGCCAATAAACAGATTCTCGCACTCGACGTAGACATCCTTCCATGCCTAAGTGGGAAGAGTGCAATGTTTTCAGTATGTCTCTTCTGAGAACTTCTGGTATAACCGCCCTGTCTCCTATAAAGATGATTCCTTGCTGCACTGTATTACTACACTGTAATACTGCATTTTGTATTAGTCTAGCCTGATGAAGAGACCTGAGTAGTCTCGAAAGCTTGCAATGTATTACCATCTTTTCAGTTAGCCATTAAAAGGTATCAACTACTGAGGACTCTCAATCCTGAATATTTTTCTATCCACTGGCTAACACGGTACAAAGATATACATCTTTCTTGCTGCACTGACAATTCATCTCTTATGTGGAAGAATGGTGAAACTTCCCTTGGAGCATGTTGCTTGTATTTTGGCCAGCCCTGCAAGATGACAGTCTTTAAACTCTGGAGACTTTTATCCTTCTCTGTGAAAGTCTGGATTTTCTTCAACTTTTCTTTTGACACTGCAAGATAGTTACACATATTGATGGTTTCAATGTCTTTCTCCTCATCATTTGTGATAGGAAGGTAAGCTCTGCTTAGTGTATCTGAAATCAGTAAGTCTTTTCCTGGACAGTACCCGATGTCAAAATCATATTTCTGAAGTCGTAACAGCATGCGCTGTAGTCTCTTTGGGGCATTCAGTAGTGGTTTCTTTGTAATGCTCTCTAAAGGTTTGTGATCCGACTGTACTCTTACCCGTCGACCATAGGTGTATTGGTGAAACTTCTCCAACCCAAATACCACAGCCAGTAATTCCTTCTCAATCTGAGCATATCCCTGCTCTGTTGTTGTAAGGGCTCTGCTTGAAAATGTGAGTGGCTGTTTGTTCTGCATTAATGTAGCTCCAAGGCCTTTTTCTGAAGCATCACATTGTACCACTACTTCTTGATCTGGATCGAAATACTTTAGGGTTGCTGCATCTGCAATAGCTTTCTTTACTGATTGGAAAGCAGTCTCCTGGATTTCCGTCCTTTCCCAGAGCACATCTTTGTGGGTTAGCTGTCTCAGTGGCTCACACATGTCTTAAGGCCCCGTCTCACTAAGCAATCTCGGTAGCGAGATCGCTGCTGAGTCACAACTTTTGTGATGTAACAGCGATCTCACCAGCGAGATTGCTGTGTGTGACAGCGATCAGCGAGCGGCCCCCCTGCCGGTATCGCTGATCGCTGCAAGAAATCTCTGGACATTTCTTTGGTCGCTGGTCTCCCGCTGGCCAGCACACATCGCTGTGTGTGACAGCGGGAGACCAGCGATCAGGTGTAAAAAATAATAAAAAAAATAAAAAATATAGTTATTCTCACCTTCCGATGTCCCGTTCAGCCATCCTGCCTCTCTCCACGCTCCGGTCCCAGTGATCCTTTGCACGAATGACCGCGAGACTTTGTTATCCCGCGA
This sequence comes from Dendrobates tinctorius, assembly GCF_039654945.1. NCBI lineage: Eukaryota > Metazoa > Chordata > Amphibia > Anura > Dendrobatidae > Dendrobates > Dendrobates tinctorius. Next base: position 14,015,261 of record NW_027361738.1, read on the forward strand.
GACCGTGACATCTTGCGGTCATTCATGCAAAGGATCACTGGGACCGGAGCGTGGAGAGAGGCCGGAAGACTGCGCGGGACATCGGATGGTGAGAATAACTATATTTTTTATTTTGATTCTATTTTTTACAGGATGGCCAGCGATGCCGGGCGCTCGGCATCGCTGTGCTGATCGCTGGTGAAGCTGTCTGTGTGACAGCTCACCAGCGATCACATAGCGACTTACTAGCGATCCTGACACCTTGATATCGGTGTCGGGATCGCTGGTAAGTCGCTTAGTGAGACGGGGCCTTTACAGATGACTGCAAAATTTGGAGAGATAATTTACCATGCCCAAAAATCGTTGTATTCCACAAACATCAGTAGGGGTAGGCAAATCTTGTATTGCTCTCACCTTTTCAGGATCCACTTTTACACCGTTTGAAGTCAGACGATGTCCAATATAGGCCACTTCTGTCATTTTCAGTTTGAATTTGTCCAAGTTCAGCTTTATGTGTTTTGCTCTGCATCTGTCCAAAAATTGTATCATCTTCTGATAGTGATCCTTGATTGCAGATTCCATATCTTCACCTTCTCCCACTATTAGTATATCATCTGCTATTGTCTTCACTCCAGGAAGTTCTTCCAAAGCCTGCATTAACGTCTGCTGGAACACCTCTGGAGCAGGTTTTAGTCCCATCTGCATTCTCAGCCATTTAAAACGTCCAAATGGTGAAGAAAATGTTGTCAATAAACTTGATTCTTCATTCAGTGCCACATGCCAAAATCCATTTTTCACATCACATACAGAAAATATTTTAGCTTTTGATAGATCTGGTAGAACATCATCTAATGTCGGCATGGGGTAATGATTTCTTTTCAGTGCTTTGTTGAGTGGCTTAGGATCAATGCATATTCTTAACTTGCCAGATGGTTTCTGCACTATGACCAAACTGCTGATCTAATCTGTGCTCTTATAGACTGGTGCTATCATGCCTCTTCTCTGGAAATCTTGCAGTTCTACTTTCAGCGGTTGCATTAAAGCTACAGGCACTCTCCTTGTAGGTAATCTGGTAGGCTGCACGGTGTTGTCAATTTCTAGCCTATATTTACCTTCAAAGCACCCATCACCTTCAAATAAATCAGCATACTTCGTTTTTATTTTCTGAATATCCAAGTTGTGCTCTGCACTTAGTTTGGGATTTGGTATATCCTGGGAAACTTCAACAGACATAATATTCTGAGACTATACTTTTATTAAGTCCATTGCCTGAACAGCTTTTACTCCCAATAATGGTACATGGTTACCACCACGCAACACGGTAAATTCAACTCTATAACTCTTTCTGTTACATGGGTTCCATTTTTTGAGCTTACATGTCCCCATCGGTTTCAGAACACTTTTGTTGTACATCACCAGTACCTTGTCAGTTGGCTCAATAGAAACCTGTTTGTTCAGCAGAGCAGATGGAATTACATTGCAGCTTGCTCCACAATCCAGCTGAAATCTAATGGGCTTGTCATCCAACAAGAATGTTGCATAAAGCTGCTTGGCATCCTTGCCTACTGACTGCCTGATTACATTGACTTTCTATGCTGCAGTTGTAGCCATGTAATGTCCTCTGCACTGTCAGTGTCTGGTGTCACAGTGTGGAGCTGTCTGTACTGTTTGACTGTTCCTTGCCTGCAGACAGCTGAGAAATGATTCTTCTTTCCACACAATCTGCAGGTTTCACCATATGCTGAACACTTGGTTTTGCCTCTCTCTTGTCTTTTCCCACAATACTTGCAGTGGACAGTGCTTATAGGGGAGCTTGGTCTTGTCTTTCCTTTCATAGATACTGCATATACCTTATCATCATCATCATTATCACTGGTGCCTGCCATCATCTTCAGGCTGTGTTTTGTCAGTTCAGCAGCCCTGCAGATTTGCATTCATTTCTCTAAAGTCATGTCTTCCTCTCTCAGTAATCTTTCTTTGAGATGACTGTCTCTTATGCCACACACCATTCTGTCTTTGATTAGACTGTCCCTGATCTCTCCAAAATCACATGTTGTTGCCAGCCTCCTCAGCTCTGTCAGATATCTGTCCACATTTTCACCATCCTCCTGATGTTTTGTGAAAAAGTTTTATCTTTCCACTGTCTCATTCTTCTTTGGGTCACAGTGTTTATCAAATGCCTGCACAATATCTGCTAGAAGGAGGTTGTCTGTGTGTGGGAGTAAGGTGTGGGCTAATTCTCTGCCATTTTCCCCAACAAGGTAATAAAACAGCTTCACTTTTCGTTTGTCATCAGTGGGGTCCACTGTGAGATCCACATACAGTGTAAACTCTTCCTTCCAATGTCTCCAAGTCTGGGACAAATTAAATGAAGTCACATCCAGTCCCTGAGGGGGCTTCAGACCAGTCTCCATTTTTCAGTAATGTCAGGGAGTCTGTACTTAGAGGTGCTGTGATTCTCTGTGATCCTCTGTACAGTCCCAGCCTCACACAAGCTCTGAGGATTTGCAGGTTCTGTGCCCAGCTGCCGCCATGTTCTGCTATGTATTTCCGGTCAAGGATCACACTCCTTGGATATCTCCAGGCTTGTTTATTACATGAGACTTGTGATACATTCCTTCATTTCAAGATGTCTGCTAACAACAACTAACCAACAAGTTCTTACACTTTATATTACACACATCAAAGTAGTGAGACCCCTAGAGGCCACATCAACATATAACTAGTGTTGAGCATTCCGATACCGCAAGTATCGGGTATCGGCCGATACTTGCTGTATCGGAATTCCGATACCGACTTCCGATATTTTTTCAATATCGGAAGTCGGCATCGGAATCGGAAGTTCAAAGTTGATTGACAGCCTGACGTCATCATGATGCGCGGTGTGTGCGCATCATGATGCGCCGTCATTTCGGGCCTTCCGGGGGTCTCTGCCGGCCTGCCGGGGGGCTGTGTGGACTGCCCGGGGTCTGTACCGGCCTGCCGGGGGGCTGTGTGGACTGCCCGGGGTCTGTACCGGCCTGCCGGGGGGCTGTGCCGGCCTGCCGGTGGTCTGTGCACCCTGTGGGGGTCTGTACCGGCCTGCCGGGGGGCTGTGCCGGCCTGCCGGTGGTCTGTGCACCCTGTGGGGGTCTGTACCGGCCTGCCGGGGGGCTGTGCCGGCCTGCCGGGGGGCTGTGCTGATGTCCGGGGGTCTGTGCAAGCATCGTCCGATGGGACTACAAGTCCCATCTGGCGATGCCTGCTACCATGACAGTGATTGACACATTAGCCAATGATGGGACAGTAGTAGTCCCATCATCCGGCTAATGTGTTAAATGTTAAAAAAAAAAAAATACTACATACATACTACATGCATGCTACATACATACTACATGCTACATACATACTACATACATACTACATACATACCACATACATACTACATACATACTACATACATACTACATACATAACACATATATACTACATGCATGCTACATACATACTACATGCTACATATATACTACATACATACTACATACATACATACTACATATATACTACATGCATGCTACATAAATACTACATGCTACATACATACTACATATATACTACATACATACTACATACATACTACATGCATACTACATGCTACATACATACTACATATATACTACATGCATGCTACATACATGCTACATGCTACATACATACTACATACATACTACATACATACTGCATACTACATACATACTACATGCATGCTACATACATACTACATGCTACATACATACCACATACATACTACATACAATACATTCATACAATACATACATAGACATACAGTACATATAACATAGAGTAACATACTTACCAATACTTGTCACATTGTTCCCCGAAGCCATTGTCTTTTACGGAATAAATATTAACATAACAAACCACAAAAATACTCACCCACGATCCGAAGCAGTCCACGAGTGTGTCCCACGACGATCTTGGGTAGAGAACTGCAGCATCAGCTGTTGCTGCCGTTCTCTACGGGCTGCAGGAATCCAATGACGGAAGGTAGGTATCCTTCCGCACTGTATTCCTCCGCCACTTAAAAAAAAAAAAGTCCCTAGTCTCACTTTATGCCATTGCTGAGTGGGAAATTCCCACGCAGCAATGGCATAAAGTGAGACTAGGGACTTTTTTTTTTTTAAGTGACGGAGGAATACAGTGCGGAAGGATACCTACCTTCCGTCATTGGATTCCTGCAGCCCGTAGAGAACGGCAGCAACAGCTGATGCTGCAGTTCTCTACCCAAGATCGTCGTGGGACACACTCGTGGACTGCTTCGGATCGTGGGTGAGTATTTTTGTGGTTTGTTATGTTAATATTTATTCCGTAAAAGACAATGGCTTCGGGGAACAATGTGACAAGTATTGGTAAGTATGTTACTCTATGTTATATGTACTGTATGTCTATGTATGTATTGTATGAATGTATTGTATGTAGTATGTATGTAGTATATATGTGGTATGTATGTAGCATGTAGTATGTATGTAGCATGCATGTAGCATGCAGTATGTATGTAGCATGCATGTAGTATATATGTAGTATGTATGTAGCATGTAGTATGTATGTGGTATGTATGTGGTATGTATGTAGCATGTAGTATGTAGCATGCATGTAGTATGTATGTAGTATGTATGTAGTATATATGTAGTATGTATGTAGCATGTAGTATGTATGTAGCATGCATGTAGTATATATGTAGTATGTATGTAGCATGCAGTATGTATGTAGCATGCATGTAGTATATATGTAGTATGTATGTAGCATGTATGTAGTATGTATGTTGCATGTAGTATATATGTAGTATGCATGTTGCATGCATGTAGTATATATGTAGTATGTATGTAGCATGTATGTAGTATGTAGTATGAATGTAGCATGTATGTAGTATGTAGTATGAATGTAGCATGTATGTAGTATGCATGTAGTATGTATGTAGCATGTAGTTTTTTTTTTTTGTTTTTTTTTACATTCAACACATTAGCCGGATGATGGGACTACTACTGTCCCATCATTGGCTAATGTGTCAATCACTGTCATGGTAGCAGGCATCGCCCGATGAGACTTGTAGTCCCATCGGACGATGCCTGCACAGACCCCCGAAGCCGGCACAGCCCCCCGGCAGGCCGGCACAGCCCCCCGGCAGGCCGGCACAGCCCCCCGGAGCCTGCACAGCCCCCCGGCAGGCCGGCACAGCCCCCCAGCAGGCCGGCACAGCCCCCCGGAGCCTGCACAGCCCCCCGGCAGGCCGGCACAGCCCCCTGGCAGGCCGGCACAGCCCACCGGAGCCTGCACAGCCCCCCGGCAGGCCGGCACAGACCACCGGAGCCTGCACAGACCCCCTGGCAGGCCGGCACAGCCCCCCGAAAGGCCCGTACAGACCCCAGAGAGGCTGTACAAGGGAAAAACAGGATTTTTCTTATTCCGATACCGGAAGTCCCATAGACTTGAATGGGACTTCCGGTATCGGAATCGGCGATACCGATACTTTTTTTAAGATCGGCCGATCCATTCCGATCCGATACTTTGAAGTATCGGACGGTATCGCTCAACTCTACATATAACATATTGCTACATCTTAATGTACACTGCGGGTAACTAAGCGACATGCGTCGCTTGTTACCCGCGTGTCGCTGTCCTGATCACTGCTGAGATCTGCCTGTTTGGCAGCTCACCAGCGATCATGTAGTGACACACCAGCGATACTGACAAGGTCATATCATTGTCGGGATCGCTGGTGAGTCACTGTATTTGACGGGGCCCTTATATCTCTGGACCCAAAAGAGGATTTAAGAAAATAAAAAACACAACAAACAAATAATCAGGGGAGCAAAAGCTCAGATTGACCAGGTGATAAGTTGTCTTTAATTTCTGCCTCTTTTTCCTCTCATGTCCTCTTTAAAGTGTCATATATTTTGTGGATGTTTTGTATTACATGTTTGGTAGGCAGGTCTCTGCCAAATGATACAGAGCTCCAGATCAGCTGTATACAGTAGACACATATTTAGTTGTTACCAACTTAGACATTTTTTGGATATGTCTAAAATGAGATATATTTTGCACAGAGTCCCCGACCCGAAATTGAGGTTGCTTAGAATGGAGAGTTGAAAGCGGCCACAGGCTTTTCCATTCATTTTTATAGGAGCTCCAAAATTAGCAGGTCATCATTTGGAAAATTTGGGATCCATCCACGTGAGCATACTTGCACACACACACACACACACACACACACACACACACACCTGTCTGACAGCCATTCCATTCCAGTGTCAGTTGAATTCCAACCAGAGTACACCTCATTCTACTTACTCTTCTGATTAGGTGATCACCTGAACCAAATATTATGTAACAAAGGGAAGTATGAAAAACCCTGCTGTGGTGTTCACAATCCTCTTGCAATAGGACAAGCTGGATGGCAAAACAAGTGCTAGTAATATCCCAAAAGAAACAGGAATGAAAAATTAACTTTTAACCATGCCAAAGGAGTTGAAAAGAAAAGTCTTGTGTGAGGAAAAGAAGGACTCATTTCTGACTTTACTAGCAGAGGGATACAGTGAGTGTCATGTTGCCTCCATCCTTAAAATTTCTAAGATGGCAGTCCATTGCAACAAGATAAAGCAGCAGACATTGGGGACAACAAAGCTACAGACCGGCAGAGGGCAAAAACGACTCTCCACTGACTGGGATGACCGTTATCGAATGTCACTCATCAACCACAGGATGACATCAAGTGACCTACAAAAGGAATGGCAAATGGCAGCTGGGGTGAATGCACGGCAATAACAGTTTTCAACAGGCTCCTAGAGGCAGGGCTCAAGTCATGAAAAGGTAGAAAAAAGCCTTTCATCAATGAGAAGCAAAGGAGTGCCAGGCTGAAGTTTGTCAAAGACCATAAGGATTGGACCATAGAGGACTGGAATAAGGTAATCTTCTCTAATGAGTCTAATTTTCAGCTTTGCCCAACACCTGGTCATCTAATGGTTAGACGGAGACCTGGAGAGGTGTACAAGCCACAGTGTCTTGCACCCACTGTGAAATTTGATGAAGAATCAGTGATGATCTGGGGATGCTTATGCAAGGCTGGAATTGGGCAGGTTAATCTTTGCGAAGGACGTATTAATCAATCCGCATACAATGTTATCCTGGAAAAATAGTTGATTCCTTCTGCTCAGGCAATGTTCCCCAACTCTGAGGACTGTTTTTTCCAGCAGGACAATGCATCATGCCACACGCCTATGTCAATCAATGTGTGGATGAAGGACCTCCACATCAAATCCCTGTCATGGCCAGCACAATCTCCAGAACCTGAACCCCATTGAAAACCTATGGAATGTAGTCAAGAGGAAGATGGATAGTCACAAGACATCAAAGAAGATTTGATTCAATTTTTGTACCAGGAGTGGCATAAGGTCACCCTGAAGCAGTGTGAAAGACTGGTTAGAAGCATGCCAAGACGCATGAAAGCTGTGATTAAAAATCATGGCTATTCCACAAAATATTGATTTCTGAACTCTTCCTGAGTTAAAACATTAGTGTTGTTTCTAAATGATTATGAACTTGTTTTCTTAGCATTATTTGAGGTCTGCAAGCACTGCATTTTTTTGCTATTTTGACCATTCCTCATTTTCTGAAAATAAATACAAAATTTAGTGCTTGGAAATTCGTAGACATGTTGTCAGTAGTTTATAGAATAAAAGAGCAATTTAAATTTTACACAAAAATATACCTATAAAGAGAGAAATCAGACAAACTGAAAATTTTGCAGTGGCCTCTTAATTTTTGCCAGAGCTGTATATATATATATATATATATATATATATATATATATATATATATATATAGTACAGACCAAAAGTTTGGACACACCTTCTCATTCAAAGAGTTTTCTTTATTTTCATTTCATTTATTATTTTCATGACTATGAAAATTGTACATTCACTCTGAAGGCATCAAAACTATGAATTAACACATGTGGAATTGTATAATTAACAAAAAAGTGTGAAACAATTGAAAATGTGTCTTATTTTCAAGGTTCTTCAAAGTAGCCACCTTTTGCTTTGATTACTGCTTTGCACACTCTTGGCATTCTCTTGATGAGCTTCAAGAGGTAGTCACCGGAAATGGTCTTACAACAGTCTTGAAGGAGTTCCCAGAGATGCTTAGCACTTGTTGGCCCTTTTGTCTTCACTCTGCGGTCCAGCTCACCCCAAACCATCCCGATTGGGTTCAGGTCATAATATATAGGCTCAGGTAATATGTGTCTGTCCTTTTTCAATTGTTTACTGGGACTAATCATTTATGTGGCCATGGGAGGATATGGCAGTTTAGCCGGTGGTTTTTATGCCAATGAAACATGTATAATTGTATTTATTCAATTATTTTTTTGGCAGGAGAAATATCTCTCATATAGCCATTTTTTTTTTACTTAACCCCTTCCTGACATGAGACGTACTATCCCGTCCATGGGACCCGGGCCCCTATGCCCATGGACGGGATAGTACGTCTACCGCGATCAGCGGCGCCCACGTGGTGAGCGCCGCTGATCGCGGCCGGGTGTCAGCTGATTATCACAGCTGACACCCGGCACAATGTGTCAGGGGCAGTCACGGACCTCCCCCGACACGTTAACCCCTTGCACACCGCGATCAAACACGATCGCGGTGTACCGGGAGTTAAAGGGAAGCATCGGCAGGGAGGGGGCTCCCTCCGTGCTTCCCTGAGCCCCCCACGGCAGCGCAATGTGCAGCGCTGCTGCGGGGGGCTCCTTTCCTCCAGGCCCCCGAATCCAAGATGGCGACGGGGGCCTTCGGGGGCCTGCAGGAAGCTGGCTTCCTCAGTGTCTGCAAAGCGCAGGCAAGAGGAAGTCTTCTTCAATGCCTGTGACAGATTGCTGATCTGTCACAGTGATCTGTGATGTGACAGATCAGCGATCTGTCACAGGACAGTGATGTCCCACCTGGGACTATGTAATAAAGTAAAAAAAAATAAAAAAAAGTGTAAAAATAGTTTTAAAAAAATCGCCAAATAAATTAGTAAAAAAAAAAAAAATATTCCCCAATAAATTCATTTTTTGAAAATAAAAAAAAACCAAAACAATAAAAGTACACATATTAGGTATCGCTGCGTCCGTAACGACCCGCCCTATAAAACTGTCCCATGAGTTAACCCCTTTAGCGATCCCCTTAAAAAATAAAAATAAAAAACGAAGCAAAAAATAATGATTTATTATCATACCGCCAAACAAAAAGTGTAATAACGCGCGATCAAAAAGACGCATATAAATATCCATGGTACCGCTGAAAACGTCATCTTGTCCCGCAAACAACGAGCTACCATACAGCATCATCAACGAAAAAATAAAAAAGTTATAGCTCGCAGAATAAAGCGATGCAAAAATTATTTTACAATAAAAAGCGTCTTTCAGCGTGCGACAGCTGCCAAAAATAAAAACCGCCATAATAGTAAATCAAACCCCCCGTTATCACCCCCTTAGTTAGGGAAAAATAATAAAATTAAAAAAATCTATTTATTTCCATTTTTCCATTAGGGTTAGGGTTAGGGCTAGGGTTAGGGTTAGGGTTAGGGCTAGGGTTAGGGCTTGGGTTAGGGCTAGGGTTAGGGCTGAGATTAGGGTTAGGGGTGTGTTGGGGTTCGGGTTGGAGTTAGAATTGGGGGTTTCCACTGTTTGGGCACATCAGGGGCTCTCCAAATGCAACATTGCGTCTGATCTCAATTCCAGCCAATTCTGAGTTGAAAAAGTCATATGGTGCTCCTTCCCTTCCAAGCTCTGCCATGCGCCCAAACAGTGTTTTACCCCCACATGTAGGGTTTCAGCCTACTCAGGACAAATTGCAAAACAATTTTTGGGGTCCAATTTCTCCTGTTACCCTTAGGAAAATAAAAAATTGGGGGCAAAAATATCATTTTTGTGGAAAAAAATGATTTTTTTATTTTCACGTCCGAGCGTTATAAACTTCTGTGAAGCACTTGGGGGTTCAAAGTGCTCACCACACATCTAGATAAGTTCCGTGGAGGGGTCTAGTGTCCAAAATGGGGTCACTTGTGGGGAGTTTCAATAGTTTAGGTACATCAGGGGCTCTCCAAACGCACATGACACCCGCAGACCATTCCATCAAAGTCTGCATTCCAAAATGGCACTGCTTCCCTTCTGAGCCTCGACGTGTGTCCATACAGTAGTTTTCTCCCACATATGGGGTGTCAGCGTCCTCATGACAAATTGGTCAACAACTTTTGGGGTCCAATTTCTCCTGTTACCCTTGGGAAAATGAAAAAATTGGGGACTAATTGATCATGTTTGTGGAAAAAATACGATTTTTTTATTTTCATGCCCGGGCATTATAAACTTCTGTGAAGCCCTTGGGGGTTCAAAGTGCTCACCACACATCTAGATAAGTTCCTTAGGGGTTCTCGTTTCCAAAATGGGGTCATTTGTGGGTGTTTCCACTGTTTAGGTACATTAGGGGCTCTCCAAAGGCAACATGACACCCGCAGACCATTCCATCAAAGTCTGCATTCCAAAACGTCACTACTTCCCTTCCGAGCCCCGACGTGTCCCCATACAGTAGTTTTCTCCCACATATGGGATGTCAGCGTACTCAGGACAAATTGGACAACAACTTTTGGGGTTGAATTTCTCCTGTTACCCTTGGGAAAATAAACAAAAATTGGGGACTAATTGATCATGTTTGTGGAAAAAATACGATTTTTTTATTTTCATGCCCTGGCATTATAAACTTCTGTGAAGCCCTTGGGGGTTCAAAGTGCTCACCTCACATCTAGATAAGTTCCTTAGGGGGTCTAGTTTTCAAAATGGGGTCATTTGTGGGGGGTTTCCACTGTTTAGGTACATTAGGGGCTCTCCAAAGGCAACATGAAACCCGCAGACCATTCCATCAATGTCTGCATTCCAAAACGTCACTACTTCCCTTCCGAGCCCTGACGTGTGTCCATACAGTAGTTTTCTCCCACATATGGGGTGTGAGCTTACTCAGGACAAATTGGACAACAACTTTTGGGGTTCAATTTCTCCTGTTACCCTTGGGAAAATAAAAAAATTGGGGACTAATTGATCATGTTTGTGGAAAAAATACGATTTTTTTTATTTTCATGCCCTGGCATTATAAACTTCTGTGAAGCCCTTGGGGGTTCAAAGTGCTCACCTCACATCTAGATAAGTTCCTTAGGGGGTCTAGTTTTCAAAATGGGGTCATTTGTGGGGGGTTTCCACTGTTTAGGTACATTAGGGGCTCTCCAAAGGCAACATGACACCCGCAGACCATTCCATCAATGTCTGCATTCCAAAACGTCACTACTTCCCTTCCGAGCCCCGACGTGTCCCCATACAGTAGTTTTCTCCCACATATGGGGTATCAGCATACTCAGGACAAAAACTTTTGGGGTCTAATTTCTCCTGTTACCCTTGGGAAAATAAAAAAAATGGTGACTAAAAGATCATGTTTGTGGAAAAAATACAAATTTTTTATTTTCACGCCCGGGCGTTATAAACTTCTGTGAAGCACTGGGGGGTTCAAAGTGCTCACCACACATCTAGATAAGTTCCTTGGGGGGGTCTAGTTTACAAAATGGTGTCATTTGTGGGGGGTTTCCACTGTTTTGGTACATCAGGGGTTTTCCAATCGCGACATGGTGTCCGATCTCAATTCCAGCCAAAAACGTCAAATGGCGCTGCTTCCCTTCCGAGCTCTGCCATGCGCCCAAATAGTGGTTTACCCCCACATGTGGGGTATCAGCGTACTCAGGACAAATTGCACAATAACTTTTAGGGTGCTGTTACCCTTGGAAAAATAAGAATAGTGGGTGAAAAGATCATTTTTGTGGAAAAAATATGATTTTTTAATTGTACGGCTTTATGTTATAAACTTCTGTGAAGCCCTTGGGGGTTCAAAGTTCTCACCACACATCTAGATAAGTTCCTTAGGGGGTCTAGTTTCCAAAATGGTGTCATTTGTGGGGGGTTTCCACTGTTTAGGTACATCAGGGGTTTTCCAATCGCGACATGGTGTCCGATCTCAATTCCAGCCAAAAATGTCAAATGGCGCTGCTTCCCTTCCGAGCTCTGCCATGCGCCCAAATAGTGGTTTACCCCCACATGTGGGGTATCAACGTACTCAGGACAAATTGCACAATAACTTTTAGGGTGCTGTTACCCTTGGAAAAATAAGAATTGAGGGAGAAAAGATCATTTTTGTGGAAAAAATATGATTTTTTAATTGTACGGCTTTATGTTATAAACTTCTGTGAAGCCCTTGGGGGTTCAAAGTTCTCACCACACATCTAGATAAGTTCCTTAGGGGGTCTAGTTTCCAAAATGGTGTCATTTGTGGGGGGTTTCCACTGTTTAGGTACATCAGGGGTTTTCCAATCGCGACATGATGTCCGATCTCAATTCCAGCCAAAAACGTCAAATGGCGCTGCTTCCCTTCCGAGCTCTGCCATGCGCCCAAATAGTGGTTTACCCCCACATGTGGAGTATCAGCATACTCAGGACAAATTGCACAATAACTTTTAGGGTCCTGTTACCCTTGGGAAAATAAAAATTGGGGTGAAAAGATCATTTTTGTGGAAAAAATATGATTTTTTAATTGTACCGCTGTATGTTATAAACTTCTGTAAAGCCCTTGTGGGTTCAAAGTTCTCACCACATATCTAGATTAGTTTCTTGGGGGGTCTAGTTTCCAAAATGGGGTCACTTGTAGGGGGTTTCCACTGTTTAGGTACATCAGGGACTCTCCAAACGTGACATGGCGTCCGATCTGAATTCCAGCCAATTTTGCATTGAAAAAGTCAAACGGCGCTCCTTCCATTCTGAGCTCTGCCATGCGCCGAAACAGTCGTTCCCCCCCACAAATCAGGTATCAGCGTACTCAGGACAAATTGCACAATAACTTTTGCAGTCCAATTTCTCCCGTTACCCTTGGTAAAATAAAAAAAATTGAACCTGAAGTATTTTTTTTGTGAAAAAAACTTAGATGTTCATTTTTTTTAAATATTCAAAAAAATTCCTGTGATGCACCTAAAGGGTTAATAAACTTCTTGAATGTGGTTTTGAGCACCTTAAGGGGTGCAGTTTTTAGAATGGTGTCACTTTTGGGTATTTTCTATCCTATAGACCCCTCAAAGTGGCTTCAAATGTGATGTGGTCCTAAAAATAAAATGGTGTTGTAAAAATGAGAAATCTCTGGTCAACTTTTAACCCTTATAACTTCCTAACAAAAAAAAATTTTGGTTCCAAAATTGTGCTGATGTAAATTAAACATGTGGGAAATGTTAGTTATCAAGTTTTTTGTGTGCCGTATCTCTGTGATTTAAGGGCATAAAAATTCAAAGTTGGAAAATTGTAAAATTTTCAAAATTTTTGCCAAATTTCCGTTTTTTTCACAAATAAACGCAAGTTATTTGAATGAAATTTTACCACTAACATGAAGTACAATATGTCACGAGAAAACAATGTCAGAATCACCGGGATCCATGGAAGCGTTCCAGAGTTATGACCTCATAAAGGTACACTGGTCAGAATTGTAAAAATTGGCCCGGTCATGAACGTGCAAACCACCCTTGGGGGTGAAGGGGTTAAATTAATTGGTTATAGAAGCTTATCCTCCCCATGTGGCATTAGTGTTATATGGCACAGTTATATAGGAATATATTTTTGCACAAGGATATTTTGTTCTCCTATTTATGGTTGCTATAATATCTTTTTGAATCATATATACTATATATGAAACCTATTGTTATGTATTGAGCATTTTACCTAGTAATTTTCTCTTGTTGCACTGTGGAGGATATTTGTAGCTCTTTTTTTAAATAAGTTATACTACAATAGGTCTGTGCAATTGGTTTCTATTAAAATATTTTATGAACAAAATATGGTATATAGGGATAATATAAATTACGTATACCTCTGTTATTGCTGTTCTCCCTGCTCATGTATTTTGTGGCTTGAGGCAACGGGTATATATGTTTGTTTATTCTTTAATAAAATTTGAGTTTTTATTCAAAATTTTTTCACTCTTGATCTATGTGCCACTAAGTAGTGACATGATATTTGTATCGCTATATATATCAGATCCAGGTTCTCTTGCCTTGTCCAAGAAGAAGGGCCTCAAAGAAGAACTGGAGAAGATGTGGAAGGTGAAGGCAACAGTGATTCCAATGGTGAAAGGAGCCCTTGGAGCAGTGACCCCTAAGTTGGAAGAATGGCTACAACAGATCCCAGGAGCAACACCTGAACTCTCTGTCCAGAAAAGTGCAATGCTGGGAACAACTAAGATCCTGCGCAGAACCCTCAAACTCCCAGTCCTCTGGTAGAGGACCCGAGAATGAGAAAGGACAGCAAAGACCATCCCATTGGGGGTGAGAAGAAAGTATATATATAGAGAGAGAGAGAAAAAAAATATTTAAATACATAAACTATATTAGTATTTTTCACATGTAAAGTAAACAGCAATAATTTGCATGAAATCTCAAAGACAAATATTAGTAAAAAGTAAAATACTTATTAAACAGATTTGGTGACTTTCAAGCTTAATGTCATCTCAAAGGATCTTACACATAAGAAACACTTTATTTTTAGGCAGTTTTTGAAAAGGGTTTTAAAGGTTTTTATTTTGCTAAATTGTTTGACATAATTACCATTAACAGACAGTATCTTACTTTGTTCCACAGAAAAGATACACATGATGGAGGAAATCCAGTCATTGATGTTACATATGTGGACTGAAATGGATGATATTTGATCACATCTGTAGATTCATTTAACCTTTTCACTGCCAGAAGAGTAACAGCAAACATCCCATTGAAGTACTTTGTCTGCACCAGCACACACGAGATAGGTCTTTCTAAATTCTTTGTTGCACTTTCCGAGCACAAAATCTTTATTTCAACAATAGATATCTTTATACAAATGTAGTGGAGGAATAAAACAATTCTACAGAATTCAGCAAATGTCTGCATGCATTGGTCTTATTTTTGGAGGGTTGATAAAAGTCTGATTTGTCATATAGCAATGAAATATGAATCAAAAAACTTTGAAAAAGATTCATGATGGGGTTCCATTTTCATCACCACATAGGAGGATCTTCAAACCTGAAACATATAAAAACAGCATTACATTTTTTTATTGCTGAATTGAGTTGTGTAACACCATTTATTCAATACAAGGTGAGTCAAAAATTTGGAACCACCTTGACATCTTTTAGAACTTTTTCAGATTAATTCAAGAGCATAGCACAGGAGAGCAGTGCATGTACCCCCAGAGAATTGGTGCTGGAAGCACACAGGGACGGGTGCTCACGGCACAAAAATTCAATTGATGCACATAATTTTGTCCCCCCCCACACACATACCTCCAGGACGACAAGTGCAGAACCTATATAGAGCTTAACAATGAGCACTTTGAACTATGCAGAGCGTTCTGCTGTGCTGCTGCCTAGGCAGCAACAGAGATGCTGTATAATAGGAAATGCGTCTTTTAGTAAATAAACACCAGTGTTTTCACGCCGGTCTTGATGAGGTAGCATTCTGGAGTCAGAGACTCCTGATTCATTAAAAGGTGCGTCTGAAAGTGGCATGTGCCTGCATCTGTTACTCGCAACAAATTTTAATCCAGTCAGTGACAGGAGTAAGATTTGTGGAGTGACAAATGCCACCACTCGTCATGAATTTGACAAGTGGGTGTTGCCACTTCCACGCCTCACCCCAGCTCCTCCCATTTTGATGGAGCTAGGTGATAATAATGTGAGAATGTCCAAAGTTGTAAAAGAACTCTGTCTTAGAAGCGTTGATGAACCAGGCCCTAAGAGTAAAGACTGTAATAAGTAATGAGTGGGGCAGAGAGAACTAATGTCAGGGCACACTGGGGTTGCCAGTGGTACTATATTCAATAGGGGTAATAAACTCAGGGCACGCTGAGTACTCATGTGCAGTACAGCTAATGTTTACTGTACTCAGCATATCAATCTAGTTATCTATTACGTTTAGAGTTGGGGGGCACAAAATACTTGCTTTGATATGACCACTTGCAGGGAAGTGCTAACCAGCCACTGTGCCTTGGCCAGGGTAATTAGAAAGAAATCGGTCAAGGTAAAAGAGAAACCCACTTAGCTTGAAAGTCTCTATCTTTAAAGGGAACCTGACAGCTGCCTGATCCACGGTTACATGTACAGTGGGGAAAATAAGTATTTGATACACTGTCAATTTTGCAAGTTTTCCCACCTAAAAAGAATGGAGAGGTCTGTAATTTTCATAGTAGGTACACTTCATCAGTCAGAGACAAAATTAAAAAAATATCCAGAAAATCACATTGTATGATTTTTTATTTGCATTTTATTGCATAAATATTTGATGCCATAGAAAAACAGAAATTAATATTTGGTACAGAAACCTGTGTTTGTAATTACAGAGGACAGATGTTTCCTGTACTTCCTGACCAAATTTGTACACACTGCAGCAGGGATTTTGGCCCACTCCTTCATACAGATCTCCAGATGTTTTAGGTTTCTGGGCTATTGCTGGGCCACATTGAGTTTCAACTCCCTCCAAAGATTTTCTTTTGGGTTCAAGTCTGGAGACTGGCGAGGTCACTGCAGGACCTTGAAATGCTTCTTACAGAGCCACTCCTTTTTTGCCCTGGCTTTGTGTTTCTGGTCATTGTTAAAAGACTCAGCCACAACCCATCTTTAATGTTCTTACTGAGGGAAGCAGGTTGTTGGACAAAATCTTGCAATACATGACCCCATCCATCTTCCCTTCAATAAGGTGCAGTTGTGGCGCTCCTGAGGGTTCAGTTGCCGCAGAGGTACTGCACCTCCTCCTGAGGTGTGGTGCCCCACCATCCAGGTAAGTTGGAGGCACCTGACCACGCTCCAACACTTGCATCCCACACAACACTGTAGTTCAGCAAAGCCACATTGCGGCTCCCTGCTTGGATTGTATCAGAGCACCTTTGGTGGCTCCCTGCTTGGAACACGAAACTTGCTGGGAGGCGGGTGGAGTTAGAATACATAAAAGAGTGGGAAGGTTTAGAATTTCAGTCGGGCAGTCAGTCAGTCAGTCAGTGAGGAGTGAGGATCCCTGGGAGAGGGATGGAGGAAGGAGGTGCTGCAGCAGATCTCAGTGACCTGGGTCTGCTGTCACGGGAAAGGAAAGAAAGAGAAAGACATTGAACAGAAACCTGACCTTCCATAAGAAGGAAAGACTAGTACGGAACGTAGGAGTAAAAGGGAACAGAGGACGTGGGTTAGGAGAGAACCCTGCCTAGAAGTTCTAAGCGCAAGGCTGGGGCCCAGTCCCCGAGGTTGTATGGATACTAATGATCCTGCAGCAGATACCGGAGGAGTAGTGGGCTGTAAATGCACTACTCCCATCTCAGACTTGGGGGCACAACAGCAACATTGATAGTGAGCCGGGACTCAGGAGTAAGGAGTCTCCAAAGCAGGCTACAGCTGTCTGCAGTACAAGGAAAGCTCTTGGGAACATCTGTCAGGAGGAACTCCAGTGTAACTCAGTACTAGGAGTACTTCACTTAAAGGCGCTATAAGAGGAGACGTTCAGAAAGGCACATGTTGGCCGAGTGTTGGAAGGGAGCATTCAATCTTGCCTGGAGGTTGACTGAGTCCCTGACCCAGAGGACACAGCACGGAGGCAGGCACCGGTGTGTACTACAGACTGTGAGTAAAGCTTTGGAACTACAAGCCCTGGTGTCCTCCATTTATTCCTGCGCCAACACACCCTGTACCGCTACATGTGGTACCAGCTTCTACACTGTCTGCGCCTCTCACCTACCCCTACATCTACACTGCCCTGGGACTACAGCTCCACCTGTGGGGAGCTTCACCCCTTGGCTGCAACACACCAGCAGTCCCAGAGGATCTGCATGCAGCGTCGGCTTAACATCTCACTTGCCGAACACCACAGGTGGCATCACGAACTATTCATTAAATTATCTACATTCCACCATTTCAATTTCCCCATTACTTGGGCGCCCAGGACCACGGACTGGGTCACCGCCGCTGTGACACATCCCGCTGACACCGGCCCGGTACCGAGTACCCCACAGCCCTGGGAGGGCGACCCACAGTCATCTTGTCTCATTTTCAGAAAAGCACCCCCAAAGTATGATGTTTCTCCCACCATGCTTCATGGTTGAGATGGTATTCTTGGGGTTGTACTTATCCTTGTTCTTCCTCCAAACACGGCAAGTGGAGATGATGCCAAAAAAGTTCTATTTTGGTCTCATCTGACCACATGACTTTTTCCCATGCCTCCTCTGGATGATCCAAATGGTCATTAGTGAACTTCAAATGGGCCTGGACATATGCTGGTATGAACAGGAGGACCTTGCGTGCCCTGTGGGATTTTAAACCATGACGACATAGTGTGTTACTAATGGTCATTTTTGAGATTGTGGTCCCAGCTCTATTCAGGTCATTGACCAGGTCCTTCCATGTAGTTCCAAGCTGATTCCTGACCTTTCTCAGAATCATCCTTACCCCATTTGGCGATATCTTGCATGGAGCCTCAGACCGAGGAAGATTGACAGTCGTCTTATGTTTCTTCCATCTTCTAATAATTGAGCAAACAGTTCTTGCTTTCTCACCAAGCTGCTTGCCTATTGTCCTGTAGCCCATCCCAGCCTTGTGCAGGGTTACAGTTTTGTCCCTGGTGTCCTTAGTCAGCTTTTTGGTCTTGGCCATGGTGAAGAAGTTGACGCGTGATTGATTGAGTGTGTGGACAGGTGTCTTTTATACAGGTAACGAGTTCAAACATGTGCAATTTATACAGGTAATGAGTGCAGAGGAGGAAGACTTCTTAAAGAAAACCTAACAGGTCTGTGAGAGGCAGAATTCTTGCTGGCTAGTAGTTGATCAACTTATTTCATACAATAAAGTGCATATTAATTATTTAAAAGTTAATAATTGTGATTTTATGGTTTTATTTTTACATTCTGTTTCTCACTGTAGATAAAAATTACAGAATTCTCCATTCTTTGCAGGTGGGGAAACTTGAAAAATCTGCAGTGTATCAAATACCTATTTTCCTTACTGCATCAGATTGACTATGACTTCATCCATATATGTTTAACTTATAAACGCTACAGTTTAGAGAAAAACATACAGTAAAAGCTGCCGAGCACCGAACCACATGAGAGATTAGCCTGACATGTGGGTCCTCAGCGACATCTGTCGTGACAGGAGTGACAGGTCTTTCTCTGCATGCCTGTGTGGGAAGAAACCTGTCACTCCAGGGCAGTGGGAGGGAAGAAGCCGCTGGGGATCTGCCTGTCTGACTTGTCTCCCGAACTGCTTTTAAAATATGTTTTTCTCTGAAATGCTGCAGCATTAAACATACTTGGCTGAAATCATACAGACATGGTCTTATACATGATCCCCATTGTACATGCAACATGTATCAGCTGTTCGATTCTCTTTAATACAAGTTCTATACTTTCAAATTGCATTGAGTTCTTGACTTCTGACTCACAACTATCATTGCTTTCTAATTACTGATAGATTTCAACTGGTGTCATGACTTTCCATGGCTTTTTGAACCTCTCTTTTTTCATATGTTCAATACATTTTCCCCGTGTCATTTCTCATTATTACACATAAATTAGTTTATGGACATCTATGGGTTGATTTCTTCGCCTGTGTGGATTGAATGAGTTGTTACCGACATTGGGTGAGAATTTTACGTCAATAGCACCTTTAGAAAATTGGTGACATGATAAATACGTACAGCATTTAACCTGCTGTATATCATGGATCTGTTATAAAAGGAAACCATGACATAAATGGGAATGGAGATCAATACTTTGCTATTGTTTGTTATGGTTATGGGGATGCCATTTGTGTATATACTGTATGTTTATGCGTTTCTTGATAAATTATATTTAAAATATGGAGTTCTTATTTTTGGTGACCAATTTTTCAAAATATTAATTTACTTTTGTTAATTATAGTGATAATTATGATATCATAACATGCATTGACTTAGTTGGTCTAGTGGAGCGACGCATGGCATGGCGTCATAACGTGCATCGAGGCCTAGTTGGTGCTGGAAGCCCAAGTGAAGATTGAAGAGAAGGCTCCATTAATAGCGCAGAGATTTACAGACATTATAATCACTGTCCCCATAGCGGCTCATAATCTAGATTCCCTATCAGTATGTGTTTGAAGAGTGGAAGGGAACCCACACAAACATGGGAGAACATAAAAACTCTGTGCACGTATTTGAACCCAGGACCCCAGTGCTGCAAGGGACAGTGCTAACCACTGAGCCACCATGCTGCCCAGTAATAAACCATTTTTTATGGTAATTGAAGCAAATTCAAATAGAATTTTCCAGACAAAAATAAAAAAATTATTAATCTCTAATATACTTGTAAAGTTGCATGAACCTGCCATTATCTATGTATGTACAGATATAAAGTCCTACTAAATGCATGCTGTGGGTGGGAAATATATGATAGAAGGAACTAGTTTCTGAGGAAGAATGTAGGAGGGCAAAACTAACAGAAGGTAAGTTAGTGACATGATAGGCCTGTCTAAAAAGATGTGTTTTTAAGGCAAAGTTAAAATAGTGAGCATTAGGAATTAACCTGATTATTTGGGGTAGTGCTAGTAGAATATAGCTAGAGAAGCAACAACAATCTCCTTCCACAATTTTACCACATCACAATGATCAGGAAAATATAGCAAAAGTGGTAATCTAAAATGCAACTTTTAATCATTAGTTTTTCATAAAAACGGTTTTCACCATTATCCAAAGTGAACCAATACACCGGTGCACAAAAATACATACATAAACAATACTATAAAAAACTGGTTTACATCGCTGTCAAGGATATTTTTTACAAAGCCATCAACTCCCTGTATGGGAAGACACTCTGTTTCAATGATTTCTTCAAAAGGACAGATTCAGCCCACCAAATTTCTATATATCTCATGTGGAACTCACTAAAACTGTCCAAATAAGCAGTTCAAAAAAGATAAAAGGAACAATCTCACCCATTTTTGGTTGGTGTTAGTCGTCCTTTATCCCATTCATGGAGCCGGGGTCCTTATTATCCCTACCAGTCCCTATCATGGACTAATCCTGATACCCCAAGACTCCTGCCCTTACAAGGACAATCCACAGCTAGCCCTGTCACTAGCCAGCCCTGGACTGACCCTGTGTGCCTCCTGACGTGTTACCTCAATTGCTTGATTCATCAGGGGAATGGCACATATCTTTCCTTCTGTCAGGAGTAATGAGCAGCATATCCCACCAGGGATAGCATAGAGGTAATGGCAATAGCAATCATATTATCCCCAGTCACCTCTTATATACTAAATCAAATCAACAAATTATAGTCCAAACACCTGATTGTAATCACAGGTTGTCAAGAGGGAAGTAAATCCTTTCTTAATACCTCCCTAGCGTTCATTAGGGCATGAGGAATGACGACATGGTAATTGTCTTATTATACAAAATCCCCCACAGATGTATTTCAATCCATTACTCACAGTTTGTATAGCAACTGAGGCACCACATGGAAGCAGCCACTTCTTGGTTATCGCCACGTGTGTGTCCCCCATCCCCCTTCCGGTCTGTGAGACGCTGTAGCCACTTCCGGTCTCCAGCTTGTGTTACATCTAATCCAGGTCCCCAAGCAGGAACCTTCCCTCTTGCAGTGGAACCAAATTCACAATCCTGGTTCCCCGAGGGGGGGTTCAAAACAATCACATCACCAGCACATCTCCCCCTTCCTGGTATATGGAGCGCATAGCGTTCCATCAGAGCATTCTCCTCCCTCTCAAACGCAGGGAGCGCACACCTCCACTAAGTCACACCCACCAAAATCGTGATATCATTACTCTATTTCATATATACAGCAGAGGTCTCTGCCAGATAG
Source organism: Dendrobates tinctorius (assembly GCF_039654945.1). Classification (NCBI taxonomy): domain Eukaryota; kingdom Metazoa; phylum Chordata; class Amphibia; order Anura; family Dendrobatidae; genus Dendrobates; species Dendrobates tinctorius. The sequence goes on from NW_027361738.1 coordinate 14,037,213, forward strand.
CGCGCACCCAAATATGACAGTATCATTACTTTTCTTCATATAAACAGCCAAGGCTCCTGCAGCGGCATCTAAAAAGGTGCATTATGCATATGAGTAAGATTTCAATAGCGCTCACTAATAAGTGTTGGTATCATTGCTTTATCTCTTATATACAGCCAAAGCACCATACCCTGCAAGGGCATCTATAAAGGTGCACTATGCATATGAATAGAAATTTTTAAAAAAGGGGACGGAAAACATTACCATATTGGAATGCAGTACAGCAAGATTATCCACACTTCCTTGCTCTACCAGTATAATTAGAGGAACACTATTAATATTTCATTCACATGTCAGTGGGGAATTTTCTCTCCAGAAAAAATAGGAGACAATACTATTGTACCATGTCACACATTAATCGTGGTTTTTGAGTATTTTAGCAGATTTCCCTCACAGTTGAGCATCCTTAGATAAAAAAAAAGCAAAAGTCAACTGCTCATTCAGACCTAGGGGAGAGACCGTATGAAGATGGAAAATCCATCTTGTCTCCCTTTGTAAAATTAAATAGTCCCAGTCTCCCCCCTAATTGGTTTTCTCACCTTTTCAATTCCAATGAATTTTATCACCAATTTCTTACCCTCATGAAAATCATTTACATGTCTTGCTATAGGGGTGTCCCTCTTGTGTTCAATATCCCCAAGATGCTCCCCTATTCGTCGTCTTAATTCCCTTTTGGTCTTGCCAATATACGCCAGACCACATTGGCATGTTCCTTTATAAATCTCTCCTTCCGTCCGGCAATTTATAAAGCTCCTTATGGTAAATGTCTCCTTTGTATTCATACTCATGAAGGTTTTACCTGTCTGTATATAAGGACACACGACACATTTTCCACAGCTGAAACAACCCTTGGTATCTGATTTTAGCCAAGTCTCCGATTTGGGTGGTAAGAAGTGGCTATGCACCAATCTATCTTGTAATGTAATTATTTGGGGGTAGTGCAATCCAGAGAACTGGTGCAGCATGAAAAAGATGTAATAAAAAGATACTATATATTATTTTATAAAATAAATGTCTTACTAGCTTATCTCAGATTGGAAAAATAATTGGTCTGTACATAATTATACAATATATTAGGAATGTATATCGTTAATACTCTCATTGAAATCTATGAATCCTTCAACTCATTGCAATGCCTTATGCACACTACTAATTTATGGATTCTTAATCAGATACATAACGCAGTGTCTACAGCCTCTGCTTTGCTCATACTCTACCTACAAATTTATAAAGAGGCAAGTAGTTTTTTTTCTGGCATATAATTATATTCAGTAAACTCTATAAGTCATCATATTCAACATAAGATTTGTAGTGTTTTGTATTATTTTTCAAGGGGAAACTATAGTACTATGAAAAATTTCATAATGTACAGGAAAAAAAGCCTGTGAACTTGGCCTTAGCCTAATGGCTGTGATACAGTGATTAATGCAGTAAATCATTCAAGGGTGAACACTCATCCCATATATGGTCAACACAAAAAAATCATCAGAAAAGGTAATATGTTTGTTTTATGGAGTTTGATGTGCTGGTTACAGTTTTGCTCTCTCACATAACGTTTCTGAGATAAAAGTATTTTTGTTATTATGTTATTTCTGCATTTTCAAAGTATGTGGTTTTTCCTATGTTATTCCCATTTCTTTGCTTGTCTTACTTAATTGTGAATTTTCTTACAGGGACGACATCAGTGAAGGTTTTAGTGCGTTTTATGGGAAGGAGCAGTGACAGTGCAGTCAGCCAATAATTGCTTCTCAGAAAGTCACATGTTATGAGGAGGAGCTAACTGTTATGAGGCGGTAAAATCTGAGTCAGTCTGAAAAGGATGGGGATGGCAGTAAGGACTGGTATGTGACACTCTGACAGGAGACAGGCCTTTACAGGGATCTGAGACCTGCCACCGCGAGACAGAAGGGAAGGCAGCAGACAGCCGCCATTGTGAGAGGATTTTCACTGCATTTCTGGGAGGGCAAGTCGCCTCAGAGGGTAGGAAACAGCTCGGCCACTGAGGTGTAACTGAGTGAGGGTTTCCACAGAGAACCTGAAATCAGCTATCACAATGAGAAACTGCCTGTCTGCAAATGTTCATCTGTAAGGAATAGGCTGACCCATTTACCTCACAACTGTATCTAGTTATCTACCAGATTACCTCCAGTAAAATCAGTTCTAAATATAAACTTCCTTTGTCATCTCTGGGGAAATATCTACATATAGACGGTCGGCTCACCGCATGTTTTTTTTTTTATTTTTTAGTTTGTCACCACCATTGAACTGAACTTACTCTACCGTTTGATCTGATTTAAAGAAGAAAAATGCCCCGACAGTGTATCAATCATGCAAACAGATTCTGCTATGTGTGTGGTTCTTTTACACTAAAAGGCCAAGTAGGTTCAATCAGTCATGATATTAAAAAGATGCACCAGATGTACTTTAAGTGTCAAGACAAAAGCTGGGCCCCTCATGTGATCTGCTCAAGTTGTTCAAATGGTCTTCGCGACTGGTTGAATATGAGGAAAGTGGCTATGCCATTTGCTGTTCCCATGATTTGGAGAGAACCCAGAAATCATAGTGATGACTGCTACTTTTGATTTGCTAAACTGACAAATTTTCTTTTCTACAAAGAACAAACATAAGATTAATTAACCTGAACTTGAATCTGCGATTAGGCCAGTTCCACATGATGGTACCTTGCCAGTTCCTGTACCACCGTTGTCTGGATTGGATGAAAATCAAGTAGAATATGAAGACTATGGAGCTGAAGCTACTGGCAAAGACATGGAGACCTCAAGCCAAGATGAGTATGTACCTGATGGAGAAGCCGAGCAGCCAGAACGCTTTACTCAACATGAATTAAATGATCAAATCAGAGACCTTGCATTGTCAAAAGATAAAGCTGAACTTCTTGCATCTAGTTTGAAATAGAAGAATCTTCTTCATGAGAATGTCAAAGTGTGTTATTACTGAAACAGAAATAACAATTTAACACAATTTTTTACAGTTGATGGACCAATGGGGTACTGTAACAATGTGAATGGCCTCTTTGAAGAACTGAATCACGAGTATTTTGTTGCAGATTGGCGATTGTTTATTGACTCATCACAGAGAAGTTTGAAAGCAGTGTTGCTTCACAATGGAAATATGAAACCATCAATCCCTATTGCTCACTCATGTCATCTAAAGGAAAGTTATGAAAATCTGTCAGTTGTTTTGGATGCTATACAATATAAGCATCATCGATGGAATATCTGTGGAGATTTGAAAGTGATAGGTCTGCTAATGGGAATGCAAGGAAGTTTCAGAAAATATTGTTGCTTCTTGTGTTTATGGGACAGTAGAAATACAGTAGAGCATTATGTTCAATATGATTGGGGACAGAGAAACATCTAGGCTCCAGGTAGAGACAATGTTCAGCATAATCCTTTAGCTGCTCCAACAAAAATCTTTCTTCCTCCACTACATATAAAGTTGGGATTGATTAAAAACTTTGTGAAAGCCATGGCAAAGACAAATTCACAAGGGTTCCAGGACATTTCACAGAAATTCTCCAGCATTTCACCAGCAAAACTGAAGGAAGGTGTATTTGTTGGTCCTCAGATCAGAGAGCTTATGAGAGATGATGTGTTTGAAGGAACTCTAAATGATAAGGAATTGAGATCTTGGAAAAGCTTCAAGTGGATCTGTGAAAACTTCTTAGGAAAACAAAAATCTCCAGTATATGTTGAAGGTGTTGAGGAACTACTAAATGCATACCAGTGTCTTGGATGTCGCATGTCTTTGAACATGCACTTTTTGCATTCACATTTAGACTTCTTCCCTCAAAATCTTGGGGATGTAAGCGATGAACAAGGCGAGCGGCTTCACCAGGACATTAAAGTAATGGAACTCCGCTACCAGGGTTTTTGTAATGACTCAGTGAATGCAGATTACTATTATATAGGGACAACCCTGAAAAATCAAATCAACGACAGTCTAATGTCAAGCACTTTGAATTTCTGCTCAAATTTTGGTTTCTGTTTTGCATGTGAAATTATTTTGGTTCAATAAAAACTGTTTTGTAAGGTGAAGCATTTTTTTCTGATATATAGATTACTGTTTTCTTAATGTCACCAGTATATTTCCTATACCTTATAATCATGATGCTGCTGCATGGAAACTATACGTGCTACAGAAAAACTATATACATTTTTGAAATCAGGACGAAAAGATGATTCAGAAAAGTACAAAGTCACCTGCAATGAATACAAAATACATTTTTGTAGACCTGTGTTATTGACCTTATGTTTTGAGAAGATCTGAGGTTGTGGGTTGCAATAAACACCTACTCAGGTTAACGGCGCAGTTCAATTTATTTCTTCCGTCCATGGTTATACAGCAAATCCACGCTGATGGCCAACATACAATGTCCTCAGTCCACAAGTTACCAATGTGAGATTGGTTGCTCCACTGCCCCCGTAGCAGGAGATACCTACTGTTTCCCAACTTTTGGTTGGCCCACAGCTTTTGGCATCTTCAGCCGGTATAGTGTGCAGTCACAGCCTATGTTCCTCCAGACAATGGATATCACAAGCATAGCTCATGGATACCCCTCCAGCAAACAACAACAGCATTTTCTCGTCAGTCCCCAATGCCCCAAGCCGCCCCCAGGAATTGAGCCCGGCCCTTGGGAAACACTCCCTTTCCAAAGCTAATTGTGCATTGGTGGGGCTGTCTCACTCAAGCTGAGCCCCATCACCTGGGCTTGCATGTGAAATCCCCTGTGGTAACAGCTCCCCTGGGTCTACTATCCCCATCCACACAATGGGCCTAGTTACTGGCAGCACAATGGATTGAGACCTTGAAATACAGAGAGGATTTATAGAATGATTGCTTTACATTTACCTTTAGCAATCTCATGTCTGGCCTTAGGTATACATAAAATCCAGCCTACACGTCCTCCTCTGCTTGCAGTCACTGAATGGAAACTTTGATTCCTGAGGATGAACTGACGAGCAAACTAATCACTAATAAAACACAGCAAGCAAAAATCTAATAGAATACAACAATATCGACGCAACTGCTTCCTCCGTGCTGGAAAAAGTCTGCATCCCTTAGAGCAGTGGACTCCACTCTACGGGCATTGGTCCAATAGTCTTTAGTCCGTGACCAGTTCCTCACATGTTTGTTTTAGAGTAAAACGCTAGTGAGCGCCAAGTAAGTGATGCCAATCGGATTCAGTGCCGGTGACCACAGACAGTACCACCGCTCTGGTCTCAAGAAATGAATATTCCATGTTAAAGCTGTAAATACATAATACTAAGAAGGTGTGAAGCTGCTGCATTTGCAAACACACTGTCCATGGTATTACCTATGAAGAGTGCATATTTTATGCTCAGCAATTATTCAACTGTTCACAGATGTGTACATTAAAAGTAAGGATATTTTATTTTTATAATAAGAAGATATTTATAAGATCTTGAATTCTGCTCATGACCCCAAGTGTATTATTTAGAATACCACTTAGAAATTGATCTCTCTCCTATATAAAACAACTCTGTTGGGATTTCAGCAAAAATATAGTTACCTTTAACACTGTATTGGATTTTGTTCTCTGCTATTACAACTCATGTACACAGGGTATAACGATCTTGGGCCTGTGCGGGAGGGTGGCCAGCCGACACCAGACCTTATTTCAGTTGGATGTGCCAACTACATGAACTGCAATATAAGCCACTGGCCAATTAGAGGCTGGAAGCTGACAATGGCATGTCTGCCACGAAGGATGCACGGCAGTAATGTGATGCACAACTCATGGTTGGTACAACAAAGTCAGTTGCTGCCCTTTCCACCTGCTATGTTGTGAGATCAGGGAAAGGTAAGAAGAATTGTTAATTTTTTTAATGTTTGAGATGAAAGAAGAAAATAATTTCAGGAAGGAGCCCAGGATGGGGGACAGTATACCAGCAAGTGGCTCACAATGGGGAACATTATGTCAGGAAGGGATCCAACATGGAGGACGTTATTACATGAGGGGTGAAAACTTATGTCCTCAGAGGATTTAAATCGCTACAAGGGTCCATACATCTGGCCAACAAGCAGTTGGGACCCATGTCCAAATTTTGCACAAAAGCCCATCGGATTTTATTTACACCACTGCATGTACCTATTGTTATTATGAACGGTATATTTAGCTCTGAGAACAAGATTGTATTGTTTCCCTTCATCAGAGACCAAGACAGTTTTTACTTCTCTAAAAAAAAATGCTATGTATGTATGATTTGTAGGTCATTCATGAACTTTTAGTATGAGATTGAGTCCCATAGTTGGAAATAAATATGTGACCCCTGTATGCACAAAAAGTTTGCTGTAGATGCCATGCCTAACAACTACCATTAATTACACTGGCTTACTTTACTTAGGCTACTTTCACACATCAGGTTTTCGGCGTCAGGCGCGATCCGGCGTCGTGCCGGAACGCCGGATCCGGCAAATGTTTAGTAAAACCGGATGTGACGGATCCGGTTTTCTGCCAGATCCGTCTTTTTCTTGACAGACAAAACCGGATCCGTCTCATCCGGTTCATCCGTTTTTCTATCCGTTTTTCGACGGATTACGCCGGATCCGGTTTTTAAAATTGACCCTTGTGGCCTTCCGAACGGGATTGGCTACTGGAACACTAGATATAGCATGTTCCTACAGCCCTTCTTTGACAGGTTGTAGAGAAGAAAGTGCAGGTTGGAGAGAAGAGCAAGTTACTGGCAAAGATGGATGTTGTCATTGGAAATATTACCACTAGAAGTTCTGTGACGGTTTCAGGGACAATTTTCCACTATACTTTATGTCACCTCAAGGCAGAGTACACTGGGATGACAGAGTGTGAGAGATTTTTGCCCTAAACTTGTGTACCTTCTGGACCAACAGTATATACCTTTGCCAACCAAAGTTGGCTATCTTGTCATGGTCTTACTATTTTTACCTTTAGGCCACAGGTGTGTACCTGGTTGTGTTTTATGCAAAGTATTTCACCTTTTAACAAAAGTTGTGTACATTGGTAGGAAATCACCAACAATAAACACAACTTTTTAAGTGAAATACTTTGCTTCAAACACAACCAGGAACACAACTGTGGCAAAAAGCTAAAATTTACCCACAGTTATACCTGGTTTTGAATACCTTTTTACCTTTGAAATACCCTGTATTTAACCTTTTTTTAAAACATAGTTCGCCGCAGAAAGAAATGACAGACAACCATTGTGAAACGATAATTTAACTTTTATTTAAATTTTTTTTTTGTAGAATGTTTTTAAAGTGCAAAAAAACTTTTTTAGAAAGGTTTTAAACCCAATGGGCATTTTTATTACAAAAAACACACATTACAATTCTGTGTACTGTGGGGTGGAAATACTGCTGGAGGGGCTGCGGGACACTTCGACACTGGGTGTGTGGAGAGAGGACTGGGATCTTGGTGGGGAAGGAACAGTTAGAGGTGAAGGTGTGGAAAAAACTACAGAATGGGTGGACATGTGGGAAGCAGAAGAGGTGGTGGGTGGTGGAGTGGAGGGTTGGGCAGGGACTGTAGGAGCAGATGATGTTGATGGAAAGTTGTATGGGGAAGGAGTTTGGTACGGGGAAGGAGTTTGGTACGGGGAAGGAGTTTGGTACGGGGCAGGTTGCTGGAAGTGGGGAGATGACTGGTACTGGGGAGGTTGCTGGTACTGGGGAGGTTGCTGGTACTGGGCAGGTTGCTGGTATGTAGTAGGAGGGGGAGGATGAAAAGTGGCTGGAGGGGGTGCAGATGTAATAGGAGGGGGAGGATGGAAAGTGGCTGGAGGGGGTGCAGGTGGAGGAACTACAGTGGTGGGAGGTGGAGGTTGGGAGGTAACCTGCTGTAGAGCACCGTGGCACGAATGCATTACATGCATCTGCTGGGCAGGAGAGAGCGTTTCCATGCGCTCCACAACAGACCTGAAAAAGGTGTGGTTTGGCGAAGATCTTGCTTCTGAATGCATGGTTTGCAGAAGTGTCTTCACCTCCAGAATGCTGGAGTTGATCTGCTGAAAGCCTGCGGAGATTTGCTCTGACAAGACTTTGAGACAGTTCTGGAAAGATGCATTCAGATGCAATAACTCTTGCGCATAACTCTTTTCCTGACCCCTCTGCCGCTGTCGCCCAGTACCCGCAGGTGTACTAGAGGCGGCAGGGGCAGAAGGGTGGGGTAAAGGGAAAGCGATCTCCTCACCAGCAGCTTCATGTAATGTAGGCGGCCACGATGCTCCTGTGCTGGTGGATGGGACAGATGGGTCGAATGTGTGGGAAGGCAGGGAAGGTGCAGATGTACCGGGGCGGTCGAAGTGTCCCTCGGTGCCGGTCTCCTCAGGGATCGCCTCAGAAGGGTCCAATCGTGCAGGCTCCCGAGTGCTGCTCACCATGCTGTGGAATAAAGAGAAAAAAAAACAATTAAAATACTGACATGGTATGGCCCTGGCTGAAAAAAAAAAGTTACATCTAACATTTTTTTCACATGTGGTGTGTAATATTTACCTTCTGGTGAGCATTGTTTCCCGGAGGAACGACAGGGCTTGTGCGTACTTGTACTTGCTCCTGCGTCCTCCAGATCCACTCGGGGCCCGCATCTCTTTATTGAACTCCTTCTTGAAACGATCCCTCACAGACCGCCACCGATTCACAATTCTGTTCCCTGAAACGAGAAAGGAGTGGTTAGTATACAACATCAGTGTTTCACAAACTCCAGTCCTCATGGTCCCCAGGGGTCATGTTTTCAGGATTTCAATAGTAAATAGAAATCCTGAACACATGATCCGTGGGGACCACGAGGACTGGAGTTTGGGAAACACTGGTTTACATCAAGCAACCGTTACTGTATATACTTACGCTCTTTAATCTGGTCCCGAGCTTCGAGGTCCTCCCAGCGGCCCACAAGGAGAGAACAGATTTCCTCCCAGAGTCGTCGGGTAATGATCAGGTCAGCGTGGCGGCGGTCAGCCATATTCCAGAGCGGCTCCCTTTCTCTGACGAGATCGATGAGGCGGTCCACATCAATCCCTCCATCCTCACCGTCAGAGTCGGGAGCACGCTGTGAAGGCTGTTAAAGAAAAAGACAAAAATAACATAATTAGCCTCCACAAAAGAAATGAAATAAAAAGTGCAAAAAAACAAAGCAAAAATATTTATACTTACACGCTGGTGACCGCCGCGTTGCTGTCGCCGACGACCCTGGGAGGCACTGCGAGGACCTCTTGGCCGAGCACCAGATTGGGAAGACTAGAGAAGAAAACAAAAAATGTTATGAGTTTGGATGTAGGCATTTGTTTGCTGTGTGTGGTCTGCAGAACATTGTTTTCTATGTGTTGTGTGTAGTGTGATGTTGTGTTTCTGCGTTTGATGCAAAAAACTTACGAATTGTGAGCCCACTCCAAGCGTCTGTCCACCCCTTCCTTCTTCTTCTGGGAGCTCCTCTTCATCTTGTGATTCCTGTTTTGAAATAAAAGGCAATGAATAGACATATATTACAGAGATGATGGATTTTGGAAATAAAAACTTACCGTCAAACGCTGACGATGCGAGGGAGGGCTCCCAGAAGAAGATGTGCTGTCCTGTTGATGGCCAGACTCCATGGCTGTGGGTATTGCTGCTGCCAGTGATGCCATTTCTGCTGCTGCTGCTGCTGCATCTCTTTGGCGGCTGTTGAATAAAGAGAAACAAAGGGCCAATGAATATCTTGATATTCCATGGCCCTAGTTTGGAGGAATGGGGGATTTGATAATTACCGTCTCTCATCTGCTTCTGGACTCCCCTCCCGTTCAGCATGCTGCTCCATTTGGGGTGGTGCTGATGGTGCTGCTGCTGCATCTCTTTGGCGGCTGTTGATTAAAGAGAAACAAAGGGCCAATGAATATCTTGATATTCCATGGCCCTAGTTTGGAGGAATGGGGGATTTGATAATTACCGTCTCTCATCTGCTGCTGGCCTCCCCTCCTCAGCATGTTCTATTTGCTGCTCCATTTGGGGTGGTGGTGGTGCTGATGGTGCTGCAGTGGTCTCCTGCCTTCTCCTGCTTCGCTTGGTTGCTTTCTTGGGTGGCATGTTGGGTGTGGCTGTGGGTCCCACTGTCTTGCTTTTATATATGTCTTGTGGGCAGAGCTACTGAGCATGCTCAGACCAAAAAACCGGATCCGGCCGCCGGATCCGGCTTTCGCCGGATCTGGCGCATTGCGGCGCTCATAGGCTTTCATTGTGTGAAAAAGCCGGACGCGCCGGATCCGGCGTGTCCGGCTTTTTCGCCGGAGACAAAAAACGTTACAGTAGACGTTTTTTCCAGACGCCGGATCGCGACACATTGCGACACATTGCCGGATCCAGCGAAAACCGGATGAAACGCATGGCCATCCGGCGCGATCCGGCGCAAATGCAAGTCAATGGGGGTGAAACCGGATCCGGCATTGCATTTCGCCGGATCCGGTTTCTGTCAAAAGCGCCGGATCGCGCCTGACGGCGAAAACCTGATGTGTGAAAGAGGCTAGAGTTACTATATGAAGTTCCATTGGTATTAAATAGGACTTTTCACCAAATTGCTCTTGCTGAGTTGAACACAGGATGTAATAATGGCTGCAGAGCAGAATAAAACTGTTTTGTTTATTCTTTATCCGTTGCAGAGATAATGGCAATCCAAGTAATTGTCATCATAAGTTAACTCTATGTCCAAGTGGGTGTTATCAGATACTTTTAGCTGGGGGGTGTATTTCTTTCACCCTGAATGAGTTGTTCTTAAAGTTTGTTAAATCCAAGTGGATGTTATCTCACTGGGTACCAAATGTTTGATTGCAAATATCTCCAAAACAAAGGGGTGAAATAAAGAACAAACAGAAATGTTTTTCTCCGCTCTGCAGCCACTATTACATCCAGTGTCCACACTGTCCAGTTCAACATGAAAAATTTAGTGAAAGATTCTACAGGTCTGCAAGCTATTCCTACACACCATTTGTATTATGGACCAGAGTTGCAGTCACAATTCTTATAGCTGCAGGGTTATTGCTTAGCTTTCTTCACTCGACTAGTGTCTACATTGCACTTGTTCTGAGGAATTAAATTCTGTAATGCGTAGCTTTTACAGCAGGCAGTGTGTGATAATCTGGTGCAGAACTACAGAAGATAACATGTTAAAGTGTTAAAGGGAACCTGTCACCCCAGGTATAGTAATCTGCAAGTAAATAGCTTATAAACCCTGCTTAGCCAGTTTACTGAAGCAATGGCCATAGAAAGAAAATTAAGTTATATTCTCCCTGCAGCTACTGTTTTCCAGTTATTGGGGGGGGGGTTGCAGGGACTGTAACAGTCCCCACTCACTACTCTGTGAGTGCACTGGAAACACTCCCCGCCACTTTGTCATCATGCTGCAAACACGTGTTGTATAGCTGGTTGTTAATCAATGTGCCAGGAAGGGATTACAGTACTCTCACTGCGTAGTGAGCAGTAACTGTTACGGTTCTCTGCACTGCCCCGATCACTGGAAGCAAGCGGCTGCAGGGAGGATAAAAGATAATTTTCTCCCTGTTGCTGCTCCTCCAGTAATGCAGCCAGGCAGAGTGTAAACGTTACTTACTTACAGAATACCCCTATGCCTGCTGTTAGAAAATTGTGTTTCTGGAGGTGACAGGTTCAGTTCAATTCCCCCTATACATATTGGATAATCACCTCTGGCAATTGCCCAATCCTTTTTTTCTGCAGGTTAATAAGCCACTGCTAGATGATTTTTAGGGGCTTACTGTGTTCTCTCATATAGAACACCTTAATGTTCATGTGTATGGGGAAGTCTGGAAAGATGGCTGCTCGGCTGAACAATCATTTGGCTGGAAGCTACCTAAGGAATGTCCAGCTTTTGTGCTGTGTCTGTCAACAACTAGCGGAAATGGTCAATGGACCTGCTAAGTTTCAAATTTATTTAGGTAGATTTGATCTCCTTGTAAAATGAAATGTTTTATTCAAATCCGAATCTATGTTTTAAAATTTACACTGATCAACATTTCAATGAATCCTACAAAAAGCTTTATTTTCTTTAGAAATTGACCTTCGGTTTCTACTTTATTCTTGCACCAGTTTTGATAGCTCTCCCAACCCCACTATTTCTGATTTTAAAAGTGCATTGTATTGCATAGTGGGAAGAATTTTAGAAATGAGAATCCAATAAGTACTTAGTAGAGATGAGCGACTTCACCTTTTTTAGGGTCGAGTCGGGTTTCATGAAACCCGACTTTCGCAAAAGTCGGGTCGAACGAAATCAGCCAACTATAGGGAAAAGTCGGAGGCCGACTGAAACACGAAACCCAATGCAAGGCAATGAGGAAGCAAAGTCGGCAGGGAGTGGAGGACAGTAAACCCACATACAGTGCCCATTTCAATGCCAAAAACATCAATTCTTATTACTGAAGCTTGTCAACCTTAATTTACTTCATAATAATAGTTACACATTGAAAACTGAGGGTTATTTGGCTAAAGTTGTTGGGGGTTAGGGCTGGCTCCAGGTTTTCGTGTGCCCTGGGCCAAAGAGTGTCAGTGCGCCCCTTTAACACATACCACAACTCTTGATGCTCCGATACGGCACAGAAATATAGGTATAGTACAATGAAAAATACTTCACTGCTTACATGACATGGCTGATTTATTTTAAACTGTACAATAGCTCAAAAAAGGACAGTATATTACTCCATACAGTATTATGGCCACCACATTGTGCGCCATACAGAATAATGAGCGCCATATATTTCTCCATACAGAATAATTGGTCACATTTAATGTTCCATACAGTATATGATGAGCTCCACATAATGCTCCAGTATATGATGGGCCTCATGGATGATGCTCCAGTGTATGATGGGCCCTAATAATGCTCCATATATAATGGGCCCCATTTCTAATTCTCCATTGTATAATGGGCCCCGTAAATGCTGCTCCAGTGTCTGATGTCCCCTATTTGGAATGCTCCAGTATATCATGGGCCTCATGGATGATGCTCCAGTGTATGATGGGCCCAAATAATGTTCCATATATAATGGGCCCCATTTCTAATGCTGCAGTGTATAATGTGCCCCATAGATGCTGCTCCAGTGTCTGGTCTGCCCCATTTATAATGCTCCAGTATATGATGGGCCTCATGGATGATGCTCCAGTGTATGATGGGCCCAAATAATGCTCCATATATAATGGGCTCCATTTCTAATGCTCCACTGTATAATGGACCCCGTAAATGCTGCTCCAGTGTCTGAGGTCCCCAATCTGGAATGCTCCAGTATATGATGGGCCTCATGGATGATGCTACAGTGTATGATGGGCCCTAATAATGCTCCATATATAATGGGCCCCATTTCTAATTCTCCATTGTATAATGGGCCCCGTAAATGCTGCTCCAGTGTCTGATGTCCCCTATTTGGAATGCTCCAGTATATCATGGGCCTCATGGATGATGCTCCAGTGTATGATGGGCCCAAATAATGTTCCATATATAATGGGCCCCATTTCTAATGCTGCAGTGTATAATGTGCCCCATAGATGCTGCTCCAGTGTCTGGTCTGCCCCATTTATAATGCTCCAGTATATGATGGGCCTCATGGATGATGCTCCAGTGTATGATGGGCCCAAATAATGGTCCATATATAATGGGCTCCATTTCTAATGCTCCACTGTATAATGGACCCCGTAAATGCTGCTCCAGTGTCTGAGGTCCCCAATCTGGAATGCTCCAGTATATGATGGGCCTCATGGATGATGCTACAGTGTATGATGGGCCCTAATAATGCTCCATATATAATGGGCCCCATTTCTAATGCTCCAGTGTATAATGGGCCCCATAAATGCTGCTCCAGTGTTTGATGTCCCCCATTTGGAATGCTCCAGTATATGATGGGCCTCATGGATGATGCTCCAGTGTATGATGGGCCCAATAATGCTCCATATATAATGGGCCCCATTTCTAATGCTCCAGTGTATAATGTGTCCCATAGATGCTGCTCCAGTGTCTGATCTGCCCCATTTATAATGCTCCAGTATATGATGGGCCTCATGGATGGTGCTCCAGTGTATGATGGGCCCAAATAATGCTCCATATATAATGGGCCCCATTTCTAATGCTGCAGTGTATAATGTGCCCCATAGATGCTGCTCCAGTGTCTGATCTGCCCCATTTATAATGCTCCAGTATATGATGGGCCTCATGGATGATGCTCCAGTGTTTGATGGGCCCTAATAATGTTCCATATATAATGGGTGTCACGCCATTCTGTTTGTATTTGGTTGTTAGCGTGAAAATGCATGTTTTTTGATTTAACCACTTACTCCTTTCCCCCTAATCGAGCTGGGATACTGCTGGCTTTTACCTGTATGGAGCCTGCTCAGTTCCCTGCTCTGCTGCGTAGCTGCACATGTGGTGTTAGGTCTTTGCTCTGCTACTTGACCATTCACATGTGCGGTCCCTGGTCATCGCTGTGGAAGCTGTCCACGGGTTGTGAGGTCACTTGCAGCTGGTGCATGACTTTCCACGTGTGTCTTGGCTGGCAGCCATGGCCAGGTGCTCTAAGCTGCAGTTCCTGCACTGATTGTGTTGCAGTGGTCTCTGTGTGTGCTTAGGGCGTGCGCAGCCACACCTTCCCTGCTTTTATCAGGGTTAGTGTGTGTGCTTGAAATGCTGTCCCCAGCCAATTACTGAGGGGCAGCCCCTTTATAATCTTACCCTGCCCTATGGGCGGGGCCAGAGCTACTCACAAAGCTGAACTTTGCCATGTGTGTCTCATGTCTGTGCACCTCGTCTGTCTTGGTTATGGTACCAAATTCCCTGCCTTGATTCCTGCTTTGTCCTGTTCCCTCACCCTGCCCTGGAGGCGGTATATCCGGGCTTGAATCCTTGATCCTGTACGTATCCTGTACACGACCATGTCTGAACTGTCTGCTATGTTGTGTTCCTGGAATCCCTCTGTGTTTGGAGCCCTACACCCAGTGACTCTGAGACTCCTGTAATCGGTGTTCCTGCTGAGCACCTACTATGCTGTGCTCTGACTACCATGCGGTGCTAGCGCCATGCAGGCCCAGCAATCCTGCGGTGTTAGCACCATCACGCTTGAGTTCCTTCCTAGGTCTGATGCCCAGAGCCTGACGACCACAGTCTGGAACCTGACGACCGCTGCCTGGAGCCTGGAGCTTGATGACTGCAATGGTGCCTGTAGGTCGTGTTGGATGTCCAGAACCAAACGACTCCTGTCTGATGTCTGCCGGTGACACTGATGTCCTGTGGGTGACTCTGATGTCCTGATGACCTTGTGTGTCCTGATGACCTCATGTGTCCTGATGTCCTGATGACCCTGTGTGTCCTGATGTTCTCGTGTGTCCTGATGTCCTTATGACCTCGAGTGTGCTGATGTCCTGATGACCTCGTGTGTCCTGGTTTTGTCTATGTACTGTGACTTTACTTTAAGTAAACTTTACTTTATTTATACCTGAAGTTGTGCGGTGTCATCAAGTCCTACGTGTCCTTGTCCACATGCTCAGCTGCCACAGAATCCTGGTCGCTGCCCTTCCCTAGTTCGGGTAGGCCCGGGTCCCCCTCTTTGGTATAGAGGGTCCATATTGCTTCCCTGGGGGATGCTCGCCCCTCGCCATCGGCGTGGAGGTGCCTGCTGGTCCGTGTCTGAGGCTGCAGTCGTCACAATGGGCTCCATTTCTAATGCTCCACTGTATAATGTGCCCTGAAAATGCTGCTCCAGTGTCTGATGTCCCCAATCCGGAATGCACCAGTATATGATGGGCCTCATGGATGATGTTCAAGTGTATGATGGGCCCTAATAATGCTCCATACATAATGGGCTCCATTTCTAATGCTCCACTGTATAATGGGCCCCGCAAATGCTGCTCCAGTGTCTGAGGTCCCCAATCTGGAATGCTCCAGTATATGATGGTCCTCATGGATGATGCTCCAGTGTATGATGGGCCCAAATAATGCTCCAAATATAATGGGCCCCAGTTCTAATGCTCCTTTGTATAATGGGCCCCATAAATTCTGCTCCAGTGTGTGATGTCCCCCATTTGGAATGCTCCAGTATATGATGGGCCTCATGGATGAAGCTTCAGCGTATGATGGGCCCAAATAATGCTCCATATATAATGGGCCCCATTTCTAATGATCCAGTGTATAATGTGCCCCATAGATGCTGCTCCAGTGTCTGATCTGCCCCATTTATAATGCTTCAGTATATGATGGGACTCATGGATGATGCTCCAGTGTATGATGGGCCCAAATAATGCTCCATATATAATGGGCCCCATTTCTAAAGCTCCAGTGTAAAATGTGCCCCATAGATGCTGCTCCAGTGTCTGATCTGCCCTCTTATAATGCTCCAGTATATGATGAGCCTCATGGAAGATGCTCCAGTGTATGATGGGCCCAAATAATGCTCCATATATAATGGTCCCCATTTCTAATGTTCCACTGTATAATGTGCCCCATAGATGCTGCTCCAGTGTCTGATCTGCCCCATTTATAATGCTCCAGTATATGATGGGCCTCATGGATGATGCTCCAGTGTATGATGGGCCCTAATAATGCTCCATATATAATGGGCCCCATTTCTAATGCTCCACTGTATAATTGGCCCCGTAAATGCCGCTCCAATGTCTGATGTCCCCCATTTGAAATGCTCCAGTATATGATGGGCCTTATGGATGATGCTCCAGTGTATGATGGGCTCAAAGAATGCTCCATATATAATGGGCCCCATTTCTAATGCTCCAGTGTATAATGTGCCCCATAGATGCTGCTCCAGTGTCTGATCTGCCCCATTTATAATGCTCCAGTATATGATAGTCCTCATGGATGATGCTCCAGTGTATGATGGGCTCTAATAATGCTCCATATATAATGGGCCCCATTTCTAATGCTCCAGTGTATAATGTGCCCCATAGATGCTGCTCCAGTGTCTGATCTGCCCATTTTCAGTGCTCCAGTATATGATGGGCCTCATGGATGATGCTCCAGTGTATGATGGGCCCTAATAATGTTCCATATATAATGGGCTCCATTTCTAATGTTCCACTGTATAATATGCCCCATAGATGCTGCTCCAGTGTCTTATCTGCATCATCTGTAATGCTCCAGTATATGATGGGCCTCATGTTTGATGCTCCAGTGTATGATGGGCCCAAATAATGCTCCATATATAATGGGCCCCATTTCTAATGCTCCAGTGTATAATGTGCCCCATAGATGCTGCTCCAGTGTCTGATCTGCCCCATTTATAATGCTCCAGTATATGATGGGCCTCATGGATGATGCTCCAGTGTATGATGGGCCCTAATAATGCTCCATATATAATGGGCTCCATTTCTAATGCTCCACTGTATAATGGGCCCTGTAAATGCTGCTCCAGTGTCTGATGTCCCCAATCTGGAATGCTCCAGTATATGATGGGCCTCATGGATGATGCTCCAGTGTATGATGGGCTCTAATAATGCTCCATATATAATGGGCCCCATTTCTAATGCTCCAGTGTATAATGTGCCCCATAGATGCTGCTCCAGTGTCTGATCTGCCCATTTTCAATGCTCCAGTATATGATGGGCCTCATGGATGATGCTTCAGTGTATGTTGGGCCCTAATAATGCTCCATATATAATGGGCCCCATTTCTAATGCTCCAGTGTATAATGGGCCCCCTAAATTCTGCTCCAGTGTCTGATGCCCCCCATTTATAATGCTCCAGTATATGATGGTCCTCATGGATGATGCTCCAGTGTATGATGGGCTCTAATAATGCTCCATATATAATGGGCCCCATTTCTAATGCTCCAGTGTATAATGGGCCCCATAGATGCTGCTCCGGTGTCTGATCTGCCCATTTTCAATGCTCCAGTATATGATGGGCCTCATGGATGATGCTCCAGTGTATGATGGGCCCTAATAATGTTCCATATATAATGGGCTCCATTTCTAATGTTCCACTGTATAATATGCCCCATAGATGCTGCTCCAGTGTCTTATCTGCATCATCTGTAATGCTCCAGTATATGATGGGCCTCATGATTGATGCTCCAGTGTATGATGGGCCCAAATAATGCTCCATATATAATGGGCCCCATTTCTAATGCTCCCGTGTATAATGTGCCCCATAGATGCTGCTCCAGTGTCTGATCTGCCCCATTTATAATGCTCCAGTATATGATGGGCCTCATGGATGATGCTCCAGTGTATGATGGGCCCTAATAATGCTCCATATATAATGGGCTCCATTTCTAATGCTCCACTGTATAATGGGCCCTGCAAAATGCTGCTCCAGTGTCTGATGTCCCCAATCTGGAATGCTCCAGTATATGATGGGCCTCATGGATGATGCTCCAGTGTATGATGGGCCCTAATAATGCTCCATATATAATGGGCTACATTTCTATTGCCCCAGTGTATAATGGGCCCCATAAATGCTGCTCCAGTGTCTGATGTCCCCCATTTGGAATGCTCCAATATATGATGGGCCCCATTTTAAATCAACCCAGGCATGGTATGTGAAAAGAACTCCATGGAGTAATCTGAAGTGTGTGCTGCCGCATCCTTCACTTTTGGTGTGGGTAAAAGACACAAGGAAAGGGGTTGCTCCTGACCAGAAGCTTGCACTGACTACTCAGTGCTTGCATTTTTTTAAACTTCAGTAGAGGAGGCGCTAGAGCTGGAGGCTGTTTCAGCAATGTAAGCCAAAAACAGTTACTGATGCTCCGGCTTTAAAAGCAGTCTACCTACTCCCAGAAAAGGGAGCCTTACAGGCCTTCCAGAGCTACACCATGATGCAGGCTCAACACCTCCTGCCTTAGCTGCTATTGTGTTTTTGGCACTACCAGCAAATGCATCACCACCACCATCAGTACCAGGTGGCCCCCCACGTCCACGTCCTCTTCCACTATACTTCCTCATGTTTTGGAAAATGGACCCAAAATACCAGCAGATATATGGTACTGTATCAGAAGTGTACAGCTCTATACGGTCTAGGGATAACAGTAAATCTCCGTATATATTTCATGAGTCATACACAGACGCTCACATGCTCAGTATGGATTACATAATAAAATAAAAAGTTGAAAAAGGGTACAGTGTCACCAGATACAAGGTATACATAGGATAGTGTAAACATTATGAATCTCCGTATATATTTCAGGAGGCAGATACAAATGCTCTCAGGCCCAGTATGGATTACACAAGAATATGAAAAGCTGTAAATGGGTAATGTAACAAGTGTACAGCTGCATACAGTGTTGGGGTAATCTTAAGGCTCCTAATATATTTCCAGAGTAACAGACAGACGTTCACAGGCTAATTATGGATTACACCAGAATCTAAATAGCAAAAAAGGTTACTGTATCAGAAGTATTCAGCTGTATACAGTGTTGGCCAAATTTGAAATCTCGGTATATATTTCTGGAGTCACCCTCAGACGCTCACTCAGTGTGGGTTTGACCATAATAAAAAAATGTTGTAAAAAAGGTACTGGATAACAAGATAGCAAGTATATATATTATAGGGTACAATTGAAATCTCCGTATACTTAGTCCCGTAGTCACTCTTAGACGCTTACTCAGTATGGATTTGACCGTAATACTAAATGTGGAACAAAGGTACTGTATAACAAGATACAAGCTGTATCGAGTATAGGGTAAAAATTGGTATCTCCAATTTACCGTATATATAGAAGGCGTAAACCACACATGCTCACTCACTATGGATGATACCATAATAAAAAACTTTGAACAAAGGTACTGTATCAGCACATACCAGGTGTATCCAGTCTAGGGGTAATTGTAAATTTCCGTCTATACTTCCGGAGTCAGACACAGACACTCACAGGCTCACTATGTATTACACCAGAATTTAAAAAGTAGAAAAAGGGAAAGGTATTTGAAGCGTACAACAGTATACAGTGTTGAGTACTTTTAAATCTTCGTATATATTTCAATCTCAGTAAGCCAGTCCAGACTCTCCGCTAATGAAAACTACATGGATACAAGTACAGATGGAAAGTCGAGTGTTAGCCGAAATTTGGGAACTACTCATCGCGAGAAAACCTCCCGGTAGATGTTGCAGAGGCGATGCAGATCCTTAATTACTGTGTCTGTGGAGACAGCGAAAACGGTTCTTTGTGAAGAAAGGATTGCTTTATCGCAGTAGCGTGGATCACATCACCGTTACTCGTCTCCATCAAATTGTGATCACAGGGAGAGATGTAGACATGGTCCTCACTGCCTATCATGATGTGTCTGGTCATTTTGGAGTGAAAAAGACAGAAGCCACAGGCCGTAGGTGATTCTATTGGATTGGCATGAGAGGAGACATTGAAAAATGGTGGCAGGAATGTCAAACGTCTGTGACTATCACAACTGTGAAAGGTGATCATAAAGCACCACTGCATCTGCTTGTAAGTTGACGTCCATTACAAATGGTAGCCATTGATCATCTGAAGGTAGAGGCCAGCAGGACAGGCCATAGCTACATCTTAACCATCATCGATCAATACACCAAATTTCTAGTGGCCGTCCCTGTGAAGGATTTAACTGGCCAGACTGCACAGCGGTGGAGCAGGGAGAGGTAAGTATTGCAACTTGCAAGTGCTGTGGCCATGACCAAGCAGGGGGGGCACACTCGTGGGTGATGGTAATGGCACAGGACCCCTCATAGTACGCTGGTGTGTCTGATGGCAAGTGGGCCCCCCCCACCATCAGAGACACTGTATTGTACTTTGAGGGGCCCTGTGCTAGTGCCGTCAACCATCAGTGGGCCCATCCACCTGTTCAGAGTAACAGCACTTGCCCGGGTGCACCAGATGTTGACCCAAGCCCTTGGGGGGGGTGAGCAGCCCAGTTAGGGAGGTTTAAAAAATGGCATATGTTGATGTGTAGGCTGGACATTCAGCTGCTGCAAATGGCGGAATTGGGCAAGACCGAGGAAGAGGAGGACAAAAGCGAGGCAGTTTTCTGGCAACCTATGTGTCATCAGGGGAAGGTGGGACAAAATCCTTTAAAACCCATGCATGGTTCATTTTAATGAAGGTTAGATCATCAACATTTTGGGTCGACAGACGGGTCCTTTTTTCTGTCAGGATTGATCCAGCAGCACTGAAGACTCTTTCAGATAACACACTAGCAGCAGGGCAAGCGAGCTCCTGTAAGGCATAGTGTGCCAATTCAGGCCAGGTGTCCAGTTTAGTGGTCCAATAGTCAAAGGGGAATGACCTGTGCGGGAGAACATTGATATGGGAAGAGAAGTAGTTTGTAACCATAGTTGACAACTGCTGTCTCCTGTCACTTGTAATCGATGCAGTATTAGCAGTCGTGTGAGCGTTACTTGAGAAATCATTCCACAACATGGTCATTAAACTCCTGTCTCCAACGCCACTTTGGCTGTGTGCACCACGACCATCTTCCATTGTGCCCACTATGGTTTGTGGGAGAACCAGCACCGCTGCTGTGTGCTGGAAAAGCCTCAAACAAACGGTTTACCAGAGTTGCTTGTTTGTTAGCCAATATTATCTCTAGGTTCTCCTGTGGCATGATGTTGTGTAATTTGCCTTTGTAGCATGGATCGAGGATGCTGGCCAGCCAGTAGTCGTCATCCTTCATCATTTTGGCAATGCGGGGGTCCCTTTTTAGGATCCGCACGGCATAATCGCACATGTGGGCCAATGTTCCAGGTGTCAATAATGCACTGCCACTGCTGGGTGGAGGAGCACTTTCTGGCAAATCCACATCCCTACAGTCACGCACAAACACTGTACCTGACCTTGGAATGCCAACATTTTCTCTTGCCCCCTGAGAAGCATCCTCCTGCCCAAAATAATCATCCCCCTCATCCTCCTCCTCTTCTTCTTCCTCCACCTTGTCCGGGACAGTTCCCTGACCAGACAATGGCTAACTGTCAGCAAGGCTTCACACCTCCTCCTCCTGTTCCTCCTCCGCTGCAGACACCATATCCTTAATGTGCGTCAAACTTTGCATGAGCAGAAGTATAAGTGGGATGCTCATGCTTATGATGGCGTCGTCGGCGCTTACCAGCCGTGTGCATTCCTCAAAACACTGAAGGACTTTACAGAGGTCTTTTAGCTTTGACCACTGCACACCCGACAATTCCATGTCTTCCCTCAAACTGCCTGCCCATGTATTCTCCCACAAATGCATTACAGCCTGCCTCTGTTCGCACAGCCTCTCAACCATGTGCAGGGTGGAGTTCCACCTTGTTGCAACGTCTATGATTAGGCGGTGCTTGGGGTGGTGGAGCAATCGCTGCAGCTTCTGCATATGACTGGAGTGGACGTTTGAGCGACGGATGTGCGAGCACAGTCTTCACACCTTATGGAGCAGGGATGTTAACTCTGGATAATTATTAAGGAAGCACTACACCACCAGGTTCAAAGTGTGAGCCAGGCAAGGTATGTGTGTGAGTATTGCACGGGCTATGGCTGCCACAAAATTACGGCCGTTATCACTGACTACCTTGCCTGGCTCAAGATGTAGACTGCCCAGCCATGACTCAGTTTGTCGCTGCAAGTAGTCGGCCAGTACTTCCACGGTGTGTCTGTTGTCGCACAAAGACATCATCTTTAACACAGCCTGCTGACGCTTAACACTAGCTGTTCGATAGTGGGACACCTCGTGTGCAACTCTGCCAGCTGGGGATGGAGTGCTCATGCGACTGTGCTCTGTGGACGAGCTTTCGCTTATGGAGGAGGGTCGAAAGCCTACAGCCAACTGTTTCCTATACCATGGGCTAGGCAGCGCTGTACCACCGCCGCTGTCCCCTGTGAAGCCTGCATCCATCACATTAACCCAGTGTGTAGTGATGGACACGTAACGGCCCTGGCCATGCCTACTGGACCATGCAGCTGTTGTGAGGTGCACCTTTCCACTCACTGATTGCTTGAGTTCATGGACAATGCAGTCTTTCACATGCAGGTGGAAGGCTGGGATGACTTTGAGAAAAGAAGTGCCGACTGGGTAGGTCATAGCGTGGGACTGCGTAGGCCATGAGCTCGCTTTCAACCAAACGGTAAGGCATCATCTCTAATGAGATTAGTTTGGCAATGTAGGCGTTCAAACACAGTGTACGCGGATGAGAGGATGAGTACTTTCTTGTCCTACTCAGAGTGTCTGGTAGGGTGAGCTGGACTGGAGAGCTGCATATGGGGGTAGTGGCGGTGGACCAGACGGAGTGATAGGGGGTTGGTGATGGTATTGGTGGTGATGGCCTAGATTCAGTGATGTGTTGCAAAACCATTGTGATTCCCTGAGTGCTTTGGCTTTGTGACGACACCTCAACATTTAGTGCTGGTGGTGTGCTTAATGGTGGCGGTGGTCTTACAGTGGGGGAAGCGATGGAGCATTGCTGGCTACCTTCAGTCGGAGCAGGTGCACATGTGCTACCTGAGGTTTTGTGGTCCATCCACGCTTGCAATTGCATGCTGATTAAATGTCAAAGCATGCAACTGGTATTCAAATTTCTGAGTTGTTTACCTCGGCTAAAGGTCCTTCCGCACTTCTTACAGGTAACCTTTGCCTCATCAGTAGGATTTTGGACAAAGAAGTGCCACACTGCACTCTTCCTACTATGGTATACATTTTCTGGCCTTGCACGCTGTGCTAAGTTGACTGTCTGGCCAAGCTGTCCTGCAACTCTTTTAGTTTTTGGTCCACGTTTTTGGACAGCTATGGGCCTGCCAGATAACTGCTGCTGCGATGTCAATGAGTGCTGCGGGTCCTTCTCCTTATCTGAACTATTGCCAGCGCCACCCTTCTCCCCCAATGGATGCCAATCCGGGTCAAGAATTGGGTTATCCATCACCTCCTCTTCAAAGTCATCTGCACTTTGCTCTTTACCTTCCTCTGTGTCACCATGTAAGGTGGTTATAGTATGCGGGAAGGGGCACCTGAGTTTCATCAGGGTCAGACTCTGGCTCAGTAGACTGCGAGGGCAATGTAGTGCTCTGGGTCAATGTACCAGCAGAATCATCTAGCAGTGGCTGTACATCAGTGCACTCCATGTCAGATTCATCTTGGACTGGGGAATTCAGGATTTGACTTGATAACCCAGGCATGGTATGTGAAAAGAGCTCCATAGAGTAATCTGAAGTGTGGGCTGCCGCATCCTTAGCTTTTGGTGGGGGTGAAGGACACAAGGAAAGGTGTTTTTCCTGACCAGAACCCTGCACTGACGACTCCATGCTTGCAGCTTTCGAACGTTCAGAAGAGGAGGAAATAGAGCTGGTGGCTGTTTCGGCAATGTACGTCAAAACCTGTTCCTGATGCTTTGGCTTTAAAAGCGGTTTTCCTACTCCAAGAAAAGGGAACCTTACTGGCCTTTTTGGGCCAGACGATGACACAGGCTCCACACCTCCTGCCTTAGCTGCTATTGTGCTTTTGCCAGAACCAGCCGATGCACCACCACCATCAGTACCAGCTGCGCCCCCCTGCCCACGTCCGCGGCCTCTTCCACCATACTTCCTCATGTTTGGGAAAATGTACCAAAAATACCAGCAGAGAGATGGTACTGTATGAGGAGCGTCCAGCTGTGTAAGGTGTATTAAAAAAATTAAATATACGTATATATTTTGTTAGTCACTGATGCTCTCCCAGTATGTATTTGACCGTAATCCAACAAGCAGATATATGGAACTGTATCAGAAGTGTACAGCTGTATAAGTTTTTTGTGTAACTAACAATCTCTGTATATGTATTTACAGAATGTCACACACAGACACTGACTCTGTATAGATGTGACTGTAATGCGAACGGCAGATATACAATACTGTTTGAGAATCTCCTCGGTTTGTTTTTCCAGAGTCACACACAGATAGCTTGTATTTGTCCGTGATACCAGCCGGTACACGGTAGTGTGCGAGGAGCGTACACCGCTATACGGTGTCTGTATGGAAAATTGTTAATCTCCGTCTATTTTTATACTCAGTGACACACGCTGTCTCTGTATAGTTTTGAGTGTAATCAAACAGCAGACATACAAAACTGTTTGAAAAGCGGACAGCTCGAGAAGGTGTAGGTCTGGAAAAATGGAAAATCTCCTCGGTTTGTTTTTCCAGAGTCACACCCAGATAGGTTGTATTTGTCCGTGATACCAGCCAGTACACGGTAGCGTGTGAGGAGCGTACACTACTATACGGTGTGTGAAAAAATGAACGCTCGGTAACTCACAAGAACAAAATAATAAAAGTTGGAGTGCTTTGAAAAAAGCAGTTTGAACAGCAGTGTGCACACAGCAATGCAGCTATCAGGTAGCCTTAAAAGGCAGGCTAATCACCACCAGCGCTGCTGCACAAAAGCAAAAATCTTCCCCTTTCACTGCACACTAACTGTTCAGTGAAAAGCACTATCAACAGAAGCTTTTTTTTTCTTCTTCCCTGCCCAATGCTCTCCCTTATTCAGAATCAGCAGCAGCACCTCTCCCTATTCTAAGATCGGCAGAAGTAAGATGGCGGTCGGCGGTCACGGCCTTTTATAGCCACTGTGATGCCACACAAAGCCAGCCAATCACTTCAATGCCCTTCTCTAAGATGGTGGTGGCCGCTGCCCATGTCATCGCGCTGCCCACAGTGTGCGTCCTCCATCATTGGCTGAGAAAAGGCGCTGGAAGCCTTATTTCAAACGCGTCTTTGGCGCTCGGCGACCTCATGGCCGACCTCACGCTATGGTCGGGTTTCGATCGGCGATTTTTTAATTTGACCGACCTGTTTCGCTCAACTCTAGTACTTAGTAATCATAATAATAAAAAATAAATAAATTACTCCTCAATAAGCATCTTATATTGAGTTAAAAAAATAGCTTGAGCAGAGAAGGGCAAATAAAAGTTAATGGGAATGGATTACTAGAAGAAAAAAAAATAAAACAGGGAATTTCTAAAAAGGAAAAAAATATGAATGTTGAAATCACATTGACTAATATGGTACAATATATGCAAATATGTGTGAGATTGGTAATTCTTATGTAAAGGCCTCTATCACCCAATCCACTTTAAAGCATTGTTGCACTTTTAGAAATTTTTGCCATCTCAGAGAAACTTCATAAGTTTTAGGCTGAGTTCACACGTGGCTTTTTTTTGCGTTTCCGCGGCGGTTTTATCCGCGCGATTTTGCCGCGAAAACGTGAAAAATAAGCATCCCATGCATTCCTATGGGATTCCGCAATGCTGTGCTAATGCTGCAGTTTTTACCGCGGCGGAATCGCTTCGCGGTAAAAAACGCAGCATGCTCATTAATTTGCGGAATCGCGGTGATCCCGCACCCATAGGAATGCATTGTTCCGCTTACTTCCCGCATGTGGCTGTGCACACCATGCAGAAAGTAAGCAGAACAATTGCGGATGGTACCCACGGTCCGGAGGAGAGGAGACTGTCCTCCAGGCTTTGGGTACCATATCCCTGTAAAAAATAGAATTTAAAATAAAAAAATATTGTTATTCTCACCTTCCGGCGTCCCGCGCAGCATTCCGCCTCTCTCCACGCTCCCGTTCCCAGTAATCCCGTTCTCGCGGTCATTCGCGCGACGTCATCGCAAATGACCGCGAGACATCGCGATCCCGCGAGAACGGACGTCATTGCGGGCATTTTCGCAAAGGATTACTGGGAACGGATGCGCGGGACGTCGGAAAGTAAGAATAAAACCATTTTTTATTTTTTTTTACATTCTATCTTTTACTACTGATGCCGCATAGGCAGCATCAGTAGTAAAAAGTTGGTCACACTCGTCAAACACTATGTTTGACGAGTGTGACCAACCTGTCAATCAGTTCTCCAAGCGATGCTACAGATCGCTTGGAAAACGCTAGCATTTTGCAAGCTAAATACGCTTGCAAAATGCTAGTTTTTCCGCGGGAAAATCGCGGGAATTTAAAATGCGATTTTCCCGCGGAATGGAATTCCGGAATTCTCGCAGTAATTTCCGCGAGAGTTCCGGTACGTGTGCACTTAGCCTTAGAGGGAGAGTCCGGGTGCTGAGGTGATCATCCAATAGAGAAAGGACTTCACTCTCTAAGTCTGGGTTCACACAGCTGACAATTCTTTCATGCGAGAGAATCGGGCCGATTATGCTAATGTCACTTGGATCAAACTCTGTCATAGTTTAACCCCTTCATGCCGCCGACTTTTTTGAATTTTACGTTTTCGTTTTTCACTCCCCTTCTTCCCAGAGCAATAACATGTTTATTTTTCCATCATTATGGCAGCGTCCTGTGTTTCCTGGCAACCGTGAGACACAGTGCTCCTTGTCTAAAAGATGACATGTACCGTTGATGCCGGGGTGACCCGCAGTGACGGAGTCATGACACTCTCTGAGCAACCCCAACCTCAGGTGCACAGGAACAAACAACTTGTGATGGGGTGTACAAGACAGAGACAATCCCTTTGTCTTAACCACCTCTCAGGCCACATTGACTGATGACACCACAAACTCCTTGGGAAGAATGAGCTCAGGCTCAATGACCTCAGACTGGGTGGGGCTAAGACCCTGAGAGAGAGCACCTGCCCATACAGTTTTGGTCCCAGGCTGAAATACCAAAAAACTGTAAACCGTCCATATAAAAATCATCACAATTTTTATTAGCTTAACATAATACGTAGGCAAACACAATCAATCTATAATTAGACATGATCAGTAGCGAGTCAGATGTTAAAACCATGGCATCCTGTCACGTCACCATCAGACGCGAGGCCTGCTGTTCCACCCTCAGCCACTAGGAGGAGACGGACTGTCACGCCGCCCTCGGGCTCGGGGCATGCTGTCCAGGCCTCGGCCACCAGGAGGCGCCGGACTGACACATCGCCATCGAACTCGGGGCCTGCTGTTCCTGCCTCGGTCACTGGAAGTCACCGTGGTTCACGCCCGAGTGATGGCGGCAACAGTGAAAGGGCTTCTGCGCAGACGTCTAGTGGACGCAGACTCCGCTCCAATGTCAGTCATGAAGGGGTTGGTGCATCATCATAGGGTCTGGTCCTGGGGGCGGTCCTGATGACATCAGCAGGCCGGGAGCCTGTGAGAGATGACCTGATCCCTCAAATACTTTGGGACTGGGCTTGCAAGCTGCCGGATATATTTTTGGTTCCCCTGCATGCTACTTTGTGATTCTGTAATTAAGTCTGACCTCACCCTGGATTCTGACTATTCTATTGCCTGCCGTTTTCGTTCCTTTGCCTTACTCCCGACTACTGAAGCTGACCTTGGCTTGGATTCCCTGACCTCTCTTCTGCCTGCTGATTCTGTACCTCTGCTATTCTCCCGGTTTGTGACATTGGTCTGGATATTCGACTCTGCTACTGCCTGCCGTTTTTGCACCTCTACTGATCACCTGGTTTCTGACTACGTTTTTGGCTCTCTTCCTGCTTTTCTATTGGCGACCGTCCTGCTCTGACGCACTGCTCCTATTCAGACAGCGCCTCCTGGGCTCTGCAGTAAATCCAGATCCCTGTATAGGGGTAAAGGGTATCGGGGTTACTCGGGGCGCTGTCTTTTCGCTGCCCAGACTTGCAGACGAACGTTACACATCCACTGTCCATTGTAAATTGCGATGGGATGAGAACATAACCAATTGTACTGCTGTGTTGTACTGGATGGGAAACCACTGGGTAAATCTGACATGGAGAAGGACTTGGGGATCCTAGTTAATGATAAACTTACCTGAAGCAGTCAGTGCTAGGCAGCGGCTGCCAAGGCAAACAGGATCATGGGGTGCATTAAAAGAGGTCTGGATACACATGATGAGAGCATTATACTGCCTCTGTACAAATCCCTGGTTAGACCGCATATGGAGTACTGTGTACAGTTTAAGGCACCGGTACTCAGGAAGGATATAATGGAACTAGAGTGAGTACTTTATAAAGGAGGGTAACAAAATTAATAAAGGGAAAGGGGGAACTACAATACCCAGAGAGATTAGCAAAATTAGGATTATTTAGTCTAGAAAAAAGATGACTGAGGGGTGATCTAATAACCATGTACAAGTATATAAGGGGACAATACAAATATTTCTTCGATGATATGATTATACCAAGGAAAGTGACGGTCACAAGGGGGCATTCTCAGTGTCTGGAGGCGAGGTTTTTCTACCAACAAAGAAGAGGATTCTTTATTGTTAGGGCAATGAGAATCTGGAATTCCTTGCCTGAGGAGGTGGTGATGGTAAACTCAGTCGAGGGGATCAAAAGAGGCCTGGATGTCTTCCTGGAGCATAACAATATTGTATCTTACAGTGATTAGGTTCTTTAGAGGGACATAGATCTGGGGATTTATTCTGATGGAATAAAGGCTGAATTGGATGGTCAAATGTCTTTTTTCAGCCTTGCTAACTATGTTACTATGTTACTGTAAAGTGCTAGTGCTAGATGTATTCACAGTCACAGTAAAGGCCCCGTCACACTAAATGATGTCCCAGAGATCCCACCAACGATCCGACATGATGGGATCACTGGGACATCGTTAGGCTGATCGCTGGTGAGCTGTCACATAGACAGCCCCAGCGATCAGGACTAACGACGCTGGACGCTGGTTTCTAATCTAAACGTCGGCTATCCAGGAGCCGCGCGACTCCTGGATATCCGCTGTTTTCCTTGAAAACCAGCGTACACGCTGGTTTCCAAGGTAAACATCGGGTATCTAGGAGCCGCGCGACTCCTGGATACCCGACGTTTACCTTGGAAACCAGTGTGTACGCCGGTTTCCAAGGTAAACAGCGGGTATCCAGGAGCCGTGGCTCCTGGATACCCGACGTTTACATTAGCAACCAGCGTCGCTGATCGCTGGTCTCTCGCTGCCACACGCAGCGATGCGCGCTGGGCAGCAGGAGACCACCGATCGAAAAACGGCCCAGGCTGCTCGAGCACGATCAGCGATAACCGGCAGGGGGGCTGGTCGCTGATCCCCATCACAAAATCAGTGTGACGGGGCCTTAACTGCCATTTCTATAGTCTACATAGTATATCCAAAAAGATATTCAAATCTCAAATCGCTTAGTGCTTGGTGATAAAGATAATCTTAAGCCCCCGTTACACACTGCGATATCGCTAGCAATATCGCTGTAAAGTCACCGATTTTGTGATGTTGCAGCAATATTGCTAGCGATATCGCTGCATGTGATACTTACCTCCGACCGGCTCCCCCCGCTGGCTATCGCTGATCGCGCGAGAAGCTGCTGGACCATTCCTCGTCGGTCACTTCCTGCGGCGCTTCCTGTGGAGAGACGAGTGACGCGTGGAGCCGGGCGGGAGGACGCACGATCGCCGCGTCTGACAGGTAAGTAGCAACCCCCGTCCCCAGCGATGTCGCTAGTGAGATCTGCCTGTGTGGCAGCTCACTAGCGACCACCTAGCGATGCACCAGCGATCCTGACCGCGTCATATCGCTGGTCGGGATCGCTGGTGCATCGCTAGGTGTAACGGTACCCTTAAACCACATGCAGTCACAGAAACACCACAAGAAAATCTGATACCCATAATTGGCCCATGTGGGATATCATAGCAGCAGCCCCAACGCATGTTTTGCATTGTCTTCCTATGGGAACTGTGGCATACCGTGTGTCTAAGCGCATATAAACAGAACTTACCACAGGTGTACATCCTTTCCACGTTATCAGAGCTGCGCATGTGTGTTACAGTGTGTACCAAGGATTGCATTGATTCTGGCTTCCAACATGTTGGCCTCAAAAAATTAATTAGCCAATGAACGAGTAAGAGAGTCTGGTAGTAATGAAAAGGTCCATGACTGAGGGTCACCTCTGTGGAGAGAAGTTATGACACCATCTCAAGTTTTTTCATCCCCGAAGGACACCGAATGAAGTTGGAAACAGAGTTTACACATTTTCTCAAAATTAGAAAATTGCTTACGATCAACCCCAAAATAATCAGGAAGGGGAAGCCCCTTATGTTAGGAAACTGCTGTGCTGTGGGGAACCCAGGAGTAAGGGTTTGACTATGTTGACCCACAGTATTAGCTAGATCCTGGAACATTCTCAAGAGCTTGCAATTAGTCAGCAAGCTGCTTGACTGGGTTAATTTTTTTCTTTAAAAAGGCTGTTATTTTATTATGTTATGCGCAGGAATAGCTACTTTGTAGTAACTCGCATCGGACCAGCAAAAGCACAGTCACAGGTGCACTCTGTGAAAGCCACCACTACTAGGCAAGTCCTTAAGGGCCAGGATATTCTTAACCCACTTTCAAAGGGAGGGGGGTGCTTTACAAAGCCCTTCCCAGACTGCTGTGACAGGATAGCTGGCATCTGGTGATGCTGATGATGTGGAGTCAGGTACAACAGTAAATCCAAAGCTAGCAAAAACCCAAATAAAAACCAAAGGGAATCCTCAGGACAATAGCTAATAAAGAACCAATAACGACCCTTATCAATTACTGAGACGCAACCAGAGCTCAACCAGGAAGCACTCACCATACACCTATGAAGGAGAGCTGTACAAGCAGCACTGAACTGAATTAGAGGTAGGCTTTAAATAGTCAGCCCAAATCTGTGGATAACGATCAGGTGATGTATTCCTCCTAGTTACAGTATGTCCAGGAAGCCACTCTCTGCTCACCTGTACTGGAGGGTAAACACATTCCCACCATTGGCTTACACCAGGCAAGGCACCGACCTGCGTTGCCTGGTAACCGGGAGACACAGTGTTCCATGTCTCCTGGGTTGTGAAACCAGTGGGAAGCACAGTGTCCTGTGTTCCCACATTGCTCACTACTTCCACACACGAGGCACCACCGAGTGAAGTTGCACCTCCCAAGTACGTGCTACCTCCGCAGACAGACAAGTCGAAGCAGTCTGGAAATTGGAGGAGGACAATTGTGTCCACGGCAGGTATTTCTATCAGAATGATGGGGGGAGTGGGAATTGATTCTTGAGTGACAGTTGTGGTCAGAAGCTCCATTGTGCTACAGCACATCAATGGTCTGGAAGATTTTGTTCGAAGTCTACACTGTTATCACTGTGTTTACATATGTAGATCACTGTACATTTGAACAATCACGTGACTTAGGAAAGTGAGACCCATGTTTAGGAGAACTGCTCTGGAAATGATTCTGGGTGCCAGGGGATTATTATTCTACATTACGAATATGAACATCTCGTTTGGGAGCTGAGAGGGAAGGGGAGGAGTAGATGAGGAGCTAACGTCTGCATCAAATTCAATGGACTGAAGAGAGTTAACTCAGATGTTAGGAATTGATGCCTCTCTATTCCGCAAATGTGGCGCCCCCAGGAGTATGGTCGCCACAGTGGCATTACCTTCCTCCTAGGGAGGGTGATGTCATGCTTGGAAGCAATGAAGGATCTCTCTGTCAGGTAAATCCAGCACACAGCACAGTTCCCACTCCAGGCCAGCAGAGGGAGCTCTGAACCCAAACTGCTGAGGAGCTGCTCTCTGTGGCCAGGAAAGGGAAGTTAGTGGAGTTCGTGTGGAGAAGGCGAAGTGTGTGGACGTGGGAGAGATGAGCTGGAGGATTGAGCTGGAGTCCGGTATCCGAGGTTGTATGGATACTGATGTTCCTGCAACAGAAACCAGAGGAACAGGAGGCTGTAAATGCTCTTTTCCCACATAAGACTCGGAGGCACAGCAGCAACGTGTGTGAGCCAGAAAGAGGAGGCTACAGCTGCCTGCCATATGAGTGGAGTTCTAAAAGAAAGCAAGCAAGAAGAACTTCAGTGTAACTCAGAACTGCAAGTACCTCAGATAAGCGCTAGAAAGGAGACTACACAACCCATCTGCATCGAGAGATTCCTAAGTTGCTTCCAGGCTGATTAACTCCTGTTCCACCTGTAATCTGGATCCTGGACTGCACTTACAAAGCAAAGTAAAGGTAAAGGAAACTGCACTCTGTTGTGTCATTGCCTTCTTCCTACAACCCCTTCAGCGCTGCTACATCTCTGTGCCTAACACTACACCCTCTTCCTCAACACCTATTACTACTGCCCTGGTACTACAGCTCTACCTGTGAGAAGCTATTACATCTTGCTGCCTTATACCATCTGTCCCAGTGGATCTGCACCGCAGCGTCGGCTTAACCCCTTCATTGCCGAGCACCACAGGTGGCGTCACGCATCATCTACCTATAAACTTTATTCAGCTATGTTTCATCCCTTTTGCATGAACGCCCAGGGCCACGGACCGGGTCACCGCCACTGTGACACATCCCTCTGAGACACCGGCCCGGTACAAAGTAACCCCACAGCCCTGGGGATGATCCACAGACAGACACTTAGAAACTAGCTATACACTATGGGAAGGTAAAAGCTCTCATTGCAAGAGAGTGACAGCACATAGAAAAAGCAAGTCAATTGCAAATTAGACTTTTTTCATGCTGTTTAACTAATTAAAGCAATTTTATAACATGATAACACCACTTCAATTTTACTAAGGCACTATATTTCATTATTACTTAGCAGCATTTTGTCAGCATTAAATTATGCATTTCTTCTATCAAAATGCAAAGATGTAACTTGTAACTAGAGTAGAAAAATTTTGAAAATATTCTGCATTATTTTACAGTAAAAGAGGAGTATATATAATTGACTTGTATTAAAAACTTAAGAAAGTCTGTCCAAAATAAAATGCTTATGATTTCTCTTCAGGAATCTCCTTGTTTTCTTGAAATTTTTGAATTACAAAATGTTTTTCAATCATCTTGAGGACTCATTCAGACAAGTTTATTAAACATTAGTGTGCTGCATCCATTATACCCAATATGCTACTATACATGTACGATGTTCCACACGGACCATCGGATTGCATGGAAAAAATTGCCGCAAACACTACTCTGGTCTGATTTTCGGGCCACACTTGTGCATGTATATGGTAGACAGCTCCTGCACTTGTTCGATATGTGAATGAGCACGTGGCTGCAAACACAGCCAGTCACATCTGCTGCACTTAAAAATGGATGA
The DNA here is from genome assembly GCF_039654945.1 of Dendrobates tinctorius. Classification (NCBI taxonomy): domain Eukaryota; kingdom Metazoa; phylum Chordata; class Amphibia; order Anura; family Dendrobatidae; genus Dendrobates; species Dendrobates tinctorius. The sequence goes on from NW_027361738.1 coordinate 14,071,184, forward strand.
AAAAAAGAGTCAGAAAGTTTGGTAATGAAAATTGCTTACACACCTCAGTCAGTAAAAACAGAATGGTAGGTGGTAGTCATCTGATTTCTGAATGTTTTTTTTTCCAGCTTCCTGATAGGGAAGTAAGGGAAGGTAGTGTGCAACAGGGTTCAGTGTTGGGAATCTTGGTCTAAATGATCAAGTCTGGCGTTGTTCACGTTCAGTGTTGTGCGCTTATGTGCACTGCACCACAAATCTTACTCCAGTCAGAGGCTAGAATCAAACTTCTGGTGTAACATACAGCTTTTTATAAATTACATTAGGCTGTGGTGTCATTACTCCGTTCCATCCCACTTTGGTAAAACTGGAAAGAAAATTACAAAAAAGCCACAAAAATTTTCTGCTACTGCACATTGCACAAAAATGTAGCTAATTTTCCACGTGATTTCTGCCAGAATTCTGCTGTACTTTTGATGAATCGGGGCCATTGAGTGTCATTCAGAACTACGTTATCTATAATAATAAATGCCCTAACCAGCTTCCGGTTGTAACAACTTCCGTCCAGTTGTAACCGGTGACGTCACCACACACACACGCACATATTAACCCTCAACACACCACACCGCCTCAACACACACTCCTCTCACCTTTCACCTCCACTCATGTCCACTCACTCTTTCACTCCACATACGTTCCTTTCTCTCACTCCGTTTCTCATACTCACACCGTCATCGTCGCTGCCCCGACATCTTCCTCCGCCGCCGCGATCCAGGATCCAGACGTTCTCCAGGCCGCCGACATGTTCTTGCGGGACGCCATCTTGGATGTCGTGAAATCCCGCGAGATTCAAGATGGCGTCACCGCAACAATATGTCGCTGGCGTGGACGACATCGGGATCCAAAAAGATGGCGTCGGCGAAATCTCGTGAGATTACGCCGACGCCATTTTGGATCCCGATGTCGCCCATGCCAGCGACATGTTGTTGCGGCGACGCCATCTTGAATATCGCGGGATTTCACGACATCCAAGATGGCGTCCCGCAAGAATATGTCGCTGGCGTGGGCGACATCGGGATCCAAAATGGCGTCGGCGTAATCTCGCGAGATTTCGCCGACGCCATCTTTTTGGATCCCGATGTCGTCCACGCCAGCGACATGTTGTTGCGGCGACGCTATCTTGAATATCGCGGGATTTCACGAAATCCAAGATGGCGTCCCGCAAGAACATGTCGGCGGCCTGGAGAACGTCTGGATCCTGGATCGCGGCGGCGGAGGAAGATGTCGGGGCAGTGACGATGACGGTGTGAGTATGAGAAACGGAGTGAGAGAAAGGAATGTATGTGGAGTGAAAGAGTGAGTGGACATGAGTGGAGGTGAAAGGTGAGAGGAGTGTGTGTTGAGGCGGTGTGGTGTGTTGAGGGTTAACATGGCAAGAGGTGTTAACGACGTCCGCCGACGCCATCTTGCATTCGTGAAATTGCGTCATTTACCTCACGCCGACTTGCTGTACGGACGCTTGGCATTGCCTGTACCACCATAACTACTGCTGCCTTGGTCCTATGCCTGTTTACTGCCGGTGTCTAATTACTGGACCAATTTGCCTCTACCGCCATAACTACTGCTGCTTTGCTCCTCTGCCGGTGTCTAATTACAGGGCTAATTTGCCTCTACCGCCATAACTACTGCTGCATTGCTCCTCTGCTGGTGTCTAATTACAGGGCTAATTTGCCTCTACCGCCATAACTACTGCTGCCTTGCTCCTCTGCCGGTGTCTAATTACAGGGCTAATTTGCCTCTACCGCCATAACTACTGCTGCCTTGCTCCTCTGCCGGTGTCTAATTACAGGATCAATTTGCCTCTACCGCCATAACTACTACTGCCTTGCTCCTCTGCCGGTGTCTAATTACAGGGCCAATTTGCCTATACCGCCATAACTACTGCTGCCTTGCTCCTCTGCCGGTGTCTAATTACAGGGCTAATTTGTCTCTACCGCCATAACTACTGCTGCCTTGCTCCTCTGCCGGTGTCTAATTACAGGGCCAATTTGCCTCTACCGCCATAACTACTGCTGCCTTGCTCCTCTGCCGGTGTCTAATTTACAGGGCCAATTTGCCTCTACCGCCATAACTACTGCTGCCTTGCTCCTCTGCCGGTGTCTAATTACAGGATCAATTTGCCTATACCGCGATAACTACTGCTGCATTGCTCCTCTGCTGGTGTCTAATTACAGGGCCAATTTGCCAATACCGCCATAACTACTGCTGCCTTGCTCCTCTGCCGGTGTCTAATTACAGGGCCAATTTGCCTCTACCGCCATAAGTACTGCTGCCTTGCTCCTCTGACTGTTCACTGCCTGTGTCTAATTACAGGGCCAATTTGCCTCTACCGCCATAACTACTGCTGCCTTGCTCCTCTGCCGGTGTCTAATTACAGGGCCAATTTGCCTCTACTGCCATAACTACTGCTGCCTTGCTCCTCTGCCGGTGTCTAATTTACAGGGCCAATTTGCCTCTACCGCCATAACTACTGCTGCCTTGCTCCTCTGCCGGTGTCTAATTACAGGATCAATTTGCCTATACCGCCATAACTACTGCTGCATTGCTCCTCTGCTGGTGTCTAATTACAGGGCCAATTTGCCAATACCGCCATAACTACTGCTGCCTTGCTCCTCTGCCGGTGTCTAATTACAGGGCCAATTTGCCTCTACCGCCATAAGTACTGCTGCCTTGCTCCTCTGACTGTTCACTGCCTGTGTCTAATTACAGGGCCAATTTGCCTCTACCGCCATAACTACTGCTGCCTTGCTCCTCTGCCGGTGTCTAATTACAGGGCCAATTTGCCTCTACTGCCATAACTACTGCTGCCTTGCTCCTCTGCTGGTGTCTAATTACAGGGCCAATTTGCCTCTACAGCCATAACTACTGCTGCCTTGCTCCTCTGCCGGTGTCTAACTACAGGGCCAATTTGCCACTACCACTTCATAACTACTGCTGGGCAATTACAGGGTCAATTAGTATCTGTTTACTCTACAATACTCCAGGACGCCTTCTTCACTGCCAGATAACTGCCAAATAGACTCCTTTACCTGTGCCAACATGAGTCATAACAAAAAGTATGCCAATGCCAGTGAAAGGAAAGCAGCTTTAGCACTACGACAAAAACAACGCCGTGCTAATGAGACTCCTGACGAAAAACACCATTGCCTTGAGAAGATTAAGGCTTATAAGACTCACAACAGGATGCTTCCACATCAGCATGTGGAACAATTTACTGCTACACTTCATCCCATATGCCGTTCACTGACATAACTAATCAGCAATCTGTTTCTGCCCTATCAATACCACCATTCAATACCGATGCACAGTATGCCAATGCCAGTGAAAGGAAAGCAGCTTTAGCACTACGACAAAAACAACGCTGTGCTAATGAGACTCCTGAGGAAAAACAGCATCGACTTGACAAGATTAAGGCTTATAAACGCCGTCGTCTCACACATGAATCCCCTAACTCTAAATCTATTACATTGGCTGAAGAAGCCTCTACACGCCATCACCGCCAACAACAGACGGCTTCTTCCTCATCATCTATAATAATAAATGCCCTAACCAGCTTCCGGTTGTAACAACTTCCGTCCAGTTGTAACCGGTGACGTCACCACACACACACGTTAACCCTCAACACACCACACCGCCTCAACACACACTCCTCTCACCTTTCACCTCCACTCACGTCCACTCACTCTTTCACTCCACATACGTTCCTTTCTCTCACTCCGTTTCTCATACTCACACCGTCATCGTCGCTGCCCCGACATCTTCCTCCGCCGCCGCGATCCTGGATCCAGACGTTCTCCAGGCCGCCGACATGTTCTTGCGGCGACGCCATCTTGGATTTCGTGAAATCCCGCGAGATTCAAGATGGCGTCGCCGTAAGAACATGTCGCTGGCATGGACGACTCGGGATCCAAAAAGATGGCGTCGGCGAAATCTCGCGAGATTACGCCGACGCCATTTTGGATCCCGATGTCGTCCACGCCGGCGACATGTTCTTGCGGCGACGCCATTTTGGATCGGCGAAATCCCGCGATAGTCAAGATGGCGTCGCCGCAAGAACATGTCGCCGGCGAGGACGACGTCGGGATCCAAAATGGCGTCGGCGAAAACTCGCGAGAGTTTTCGCCGACGCCATTTTGGATCCCGACGTCGTCCACGCCGGCGACATGTTCTTCCGGCGACGCTATCTTGACTATCGCGGGATTTCATGATACTCAAGATGGCGTCGCCGCAAGAACATGTCGCCGGCGTGGACAACGTCTGGATCCAGGATGGCGCCGGCGGAAGAAGATGTCGAGGATCGTGGAGCAGCGGCGATGACGGCGTGAGTATGAGAGACGGAGTGAGAGAAGGGGTCGTATGTGGAGTGAAAGAGTGAGTGGAGATGGTGAAAGGTGAGAGGAGTGTGTGTTGAGGAGTGTGTGTGTTGAGGGTTAACATGGCAAGAGGTGTGATGCTATCGCATCCTCCCGATGCTATAGCATCGGGCCATAATCTAGTTAAGTATAAAAGGCTCCGAGCCTTTGCATGAGATAATTATTGCAATGAAGTTAGGTGTTCTGTAGCAGATGTTTCCATTTGCAGCTAAAAGTTCTGACCAGACATGCCAAAAGCTAAAAAAGTAAAAAATGAAAGGCGGGTTGTAGTAATTAAGTGAACCATTTGGTATTTATTTGAATGGAAATGTATTCTCTACCAACTGATTTTAATGATGTGTACCACTATATGGTTTAGGCTACTTTCACACTAGCGTCGTGCGACGGCCGTCGCCCTGCATCGGGGTGACATACCGTCGCACGTTGTGAAAGTTTTGCACAAAGGGGGCAGCTGATGCAGTTTTTCAATGCATCCGCTGCCCCATTGTAATGTCCGGGGAGGAGGGGGCGGAGTTTGGCTACTTTCACACTAGCGTCGTGCGACGTACGTCGCAATGCGTTGTTTTGGAGAAAAAAACGCATCCTGCAAAGTTGCCCGTAGGATGCGTTTTTTCTCCATAGACTTGCGTTAGCGATGCATTGCGACGTATGGGCACACGTCACATCTGTCGTGCGACGGATGCGTCGTATTTTGGCGGCCGCGACGCACACAAAAACGTTACATGTAACTTTTTTTGTGCGTCGTGTCCACCATTTTCGACCGCGCATGCGCAGCCGAAGCTCCGCCCTCTCCTCCCCGGACATTGCAATGGGGCAGCGGATGCGTTGAAAAACCGCATCCGCTGCCCCCGTTGTGCCAAACTTTCACAACGTGCGACGGTACGTCGCCCCAACACAGGGCGACGGCCGTCACACGACGCTAGTGTGAAAGTAGCCTTTCGGCCGCGCATGCGCGGTCGAAAATGGCTGACACGACGCACAAAAAACGTTACATGTAACGTTTTTGTGTGCGTCGCGGCCGCCAAAATAAGACGCATCCGTCGCACGACGGATGCGACGTGTGTCCATACGTCGGAATGCGTCGCTAACGCAAGTCTATGGAGAAAAAACGTATCCTGCGAGCAACTTTGCAGGATGCGTTTTTTCTCCAAAACGACACATTGCGACGTACGTCGCACGACGCTAGTGTGAAAGTAGCCTTAGGGGACACTTCTGATTGTCTTCTAAGTGATATCAGTTAGATTTTTGGAAGACAAAATGGAGAAGTGTTGTAGCCACCTCTAAACTCCTTACCGTGATTGTGGGTAGTCTATAGAGGAGCAAAGGAAAATCTTTAAAATGATAGTCATTCATATGGAAAAGTCAAAATCATTAGTGAATAGATAGAAAGGTACTTTCATGTGTGACAGAGAAGAATCTCCTTATTTTAGTGGGCTAGATTCTCACCAGGATTGCCAACAGTCCAGAAACTCCTGGACAGTCCTTAAAAATAGGGCACATTTTTGCCTTGTATGTAAATTAAAAAAATAAGGCAATCATGAGTTGTTTGAAGCTGAAGAAACTTATACAGATTATTTTTACTTTAATTATTATCATTTCACTGATTACAGTGCATGCAGCAGATGTCTTCATATCAGAATTTAGGGGCTGTAGAGGAGTATCACTTATAATCATAATCATTTATTATGGTTTTCCAGCGCGTGCATAATATATATTGTCTGTCCGTGATTTTTTTATAAACTGTCCAAAAAAAAAAATAAAAAAATAGAAAGTCAAGTTGGCAACTGTGGCTCTCACATATAGTGTGCCCTGTGCTGATCACTGCATTGTGGTTTCCGCTGTAAGGGCTCATACTCACTTGTGAGAGACTCGCAGATTTCTCGTGTGAGTCTCGCGCATGAAAACCCGGCACTGCCGCTGGCACTGGGACCGGAGCGTGTGGCTGCATAGAAATAAATGTATCCGCACGCTCTGGTCCCAGTGCCGGCGGCAGTGCCGGGTTTCCATGCGAGAGACTCACACAAGAAATCTGCGAGTCTCTTGCAAGTGAGTATGAGCCCTAATTCCAGAAAAACTGGATTCTGACGGAAACCAGACATAGCTCAATAGAGCCATTCAATTCAATAAAACAGATGGAGTCACTTTGCACAAAGTATGGCCTCCATCTTGGCAGAATTCAACTTTTCCATGCTATTGTGCACTTCTGAAAGGCCAGGGTCACACTTGCAAGAGACTCAAGCGAGTCTCGCATCTCAATACTCGGCACTGCCGCCTGCACTCGGACCGGAGCACTCAGCTGCATAGAAATACATGCAGCCGCACACTCCGGTCCCGAGTTCCAGCGGCAGTGCCGGGTATTGAGACGCGAGACTCGTGCGAGTTTCTCGCAAGTGTGACCCTGGCCAAAAAGGCAGAAACTTCCAGGCCAGAGTCTAGTGTCCAAAGTGACTGTTGGCTTTATTGAAGTGAATAACTCCATAGCTTGGGAAACATTATCATTTTCAAAGGATTAGATCTACCTAAATTTGATAACAGACACACTACAAAGATTATGCAGCTTTAAGTCAAAGGGGCAACTTAAAGTGAAATGTTTAGTTTGTAGAGATCCTGTGGATTACAAGGTATTCATTCTCCCAGGTACTTAATATGAGATTGGGAATATTTAAGAGGATGAAATCAGGTTGGTATCATTGGGCCTACAGAAGAAGAACCTCTGATTTTGTCTGAGTTAAGGCTCATCACACTTGCGATGAGATCGGACGAGTGCAATCCGATAACCAAATTGGATTGCACTCAGCCCAATGTAAAACTATGGGGCAGCTCAAATCTGTGATTATTCTCTCATGCTGATTCAGCATACGAAAACAATCGTAACATGCTGCAATTGCATCCAAGAATTGGATTGTACGCGCCTATAAAAGTCTATGGGTGCATGTGATACATCGCACTGCACTCGGATATCACCCGACTTCAGTGCGATGCCGTCAATGGAGGAGATGGAGAAAATTTCTGAGTCTAATCCGCACCTGTGCTCCGATTCTCGCATGTGAGAGGATCGGCACACCATAGCATGACACTTGGGTCACGTTCGGAGCAGAGCTGGAGCCAAATGTTACTAGCATATCGCATTGGATGCCATACACTAATGTGACTCTGACCTTATTGGAAAAATCTGAGGGTCTCCCATATTTTGTTATGAGATCTAGGAACTTTGGTATATCTGTGATAAAATGGGAAGAGCAGTAGGCCAGGCTGGTTTAGCATTTAGGTAGGTTTGTTTGTATTTTTGCTGAGTTGTGTCATATATTTCAATTAAAATCTGATAAGGGATAACATATTTTGAGTTAATTGTTTCTTCTTGAAAAAGATGCCCTTGCTTGCAACCCTGCCTTCAATGTCCTTCATTGATGTTGGGTCATTAAGATGGGGTATTTTATCATCCTTTAAAATGTTCACATTTATGAATAGAAAATTCTGAAAATCTTTACTGTCATAAAGGAAAATAAAATTACACACACACACACACACTAAAATGCCATCTACAATTACACATAAAAAAGATAAAAACGAAAAGTACAAAAGATATGGTGCCCTTTTGATTTCCAGTTAAATGATCCTTGCTATGAATAAGTACACATTTACTCTTCTGTGAAAGTGTCCATGTATTAGTTTTCACATTCAGATTTTTTTATTCTAGGGCTGGTTTTACACATGAGTTTTTCTGTTACATGTACTTATTTGTTATTTTTATATACCAAACATGGATCCAACACACAGGAAAAAAAAGGGATGTGTGAAATTAACCTTAGGGTATGTTCATACTGCATGTTTGTCTGGACCAAAAAGTCTGTTTTTCAAGCATAAGACACTTCAAGAACTGCTATGTTTTGTTATTTTCTGAGTGATGTTACTACTTTTTTCTCCACCCAGTGCTTTTTCAGTGATTTTTGAGTGTATTTTTATTGACATTTTTCAGACTTTTTGATAAATCCACTAAACAAAGAAACTATTACCAATTTTTTAAACAAAAACACTGATGAAATGCTCAAAAAGATGCATGGGCTTCTTCTGGCATCTTTTTAGCTTTCCCATTGATTTTTATTACAACTTCTTAGCGGAAAACACCAAAAGAATGTACCGTACATCACTTCATTTAAACACTTGGCATATATGAAAGACTGAAGCATTTACAAGACATTTAAAAGTCTGAACATAGGAACAGTAAGCCATTTTCATGTGCAAATTAATAGAACCATTCTTTTGATTGTTTTGTTAGCATTTTTCCCACCATTATTTTGAGCAGAACCGCTCTAAAAATGTAAAAATAAAGTCAACGTGTGGACATGCCACAACACAGATGTAAGTCCTTCCCTTTGGTAGCACCTGAGCAATAGTAAGAAAATTAAAGAAACACTAAAAACTAAATAAAAAGCTGCATATCAATCCAACATTAACCCCTTCACTCCCCAAGCCTGTTTTCACCTTCATGACCAGGCCAAATTTTAAATTTCTGACCAGTGTCACTTTATGAGGTAATAACTCTGGGACACTTCATCAGATCCCTATAATTCTGAGACTGCTTTTTCGTAGCACCAAACTATAGTGCAGATTTTACTGTTATTGTTTGCGGGTACCATGACGCACTGTGAGAGCCCCTAAGGTGCCAATACAGCAGAACCCCCCCCAATAAGTGACCCCATTTTACAAACTACACCTCTCAATTAATTAATTTACGGGTGCGGTGATCATATTGACACCACAGGTGGTTCAAAGAATTTTATACCATTGGGCAGTGAAGAAGAAATAATTACATTTTTACCACCAAAATTTTGTTTTACAGATTTTACATTTTCTCATTTGGAAATGGGTAAAAGAGCACCGAAAATTCTCACAATTTCTGCTGAATGTGGAAATACCCCATATGTGGCTGTACAGTACTACTTAGCCATACGGAGCAACTTGGAAAGGATGGAACGCTATTTGCCTACTGGAATACAGATTTTCCTAGAATACTTTGCAGACTCCATATTCAGAGCCCTTAAGTGCTAGAAGAGCAGAATCCACGCTCAAGAGACGCGATTTTGGAAATTATAACCCTTTGGGAATTTATCTACAGGTGTAGTGACGATTTTGACTCCATAGGTGTTTTACAGACACAGGCAGCAGTAGATGTTGCTGAGTTAAAATTACAAACTTCCATTGTAGTGCCCAGTACGTTGTAGTGTCCTGTACACTATGCCCAGCTTGTACATCTGAAGACCAGCATCCATATATTAGGTAGGCTCTCATCGCTACAGAAATGCCAAACATGTGGATGCTAAATATGGTTTAGGCACATTGAGGCCCAGAAGGGAGGGGGGCATTTGGATTTGGGAGTTCAGAATTCTCTGAATTTCTTTTGGCGGGTGAGTAGCCATTTAGCTTTTCAAGAGCCTTTGTACTGCCAGTAACTTGGAAGCTCCCTATATTTCCATTAACACGTGATGGACCTGACTGGGGATTTTCTTTTTTTGTGAATTGATTTAAAACTTTTGTTGGGAACATTTTATATAAGAGTTTAGATAACATTTATCTGGCACTGTACTCTGAGCACATACTTTGGGGTTTCCAGCTATATCTCTCATTGACATGATTCACATGAAACCGACGGATCCATTCACTAAAATAAGACAGCAGAGTTCCTCTGGAGTGTGTTGGCCTGTGTTCACCAGTATTCTTCTTTTCATAAGGGCACAAAACTGTGGGGAACCACGCTTTTATGCAAGCCTAAAAAGACCTACACCACCGTATCATAGGCCAGATTGTGTTCACAGTGCCTCTATCTGCCTCATTATAGGGAATCTTCTGCTGGGGGTTCATACTGAATCATGTATTAGAGATTTAAACGGAAACCACGATGTAAGCGCTCAGTACAGAGAGCAGGATAAATGTGCACCGAGCCTTACAACAATCTTTGGGAGGCAGAATGAAAAAAATCAACAGCAGGTGAAGAATTGGTTTTATTTATTTTTTACGCCATTCCTTGTGCGGTATAAGTGATTAAGCGACTTTATTTTTCGGGTCGGTGCGATTACAGAAATACCAGATTTAGATTTTTTTAATGTTTGGCAGCTGTCACCCACTAATAGACACTTTTTATTGCACATTGCCATACTTTGATAGCTATAATTTTTTCATATTATGGCAGATAGAGTCCTGTGAAAGCTTGTTTTTTGCAGGATGAGTTAACGTTTTAATTGGTACCATTTTCAGGCACATGACATTTTTTGATCACCTTCTAATCCAATTTTTGGAAGGCAGAATGAGTAAAAAACAGCAATTCAGGAATTTGTTTTTGGCTTTATTATTTGAGGCTGTACGTTTACAACGAAACCACTTTTTTTTTTTGCGCCTTTACACAATAAAAACTATTTTATAGAAAATTAGTTTTACATCACTTTATTCCATAACTTTTTTTTTATTTTCCCACTGATGGAACTGTTTGGGAGCTTGTTTTTTGCAGGACAAGGTGATGCTTTCGGAGATACCATTCTTATTTACATTTGTCTCTTTATCGCATTTTATTCCACTTTTAGTTCAGTGGTATGATGAAAAAGCATAGCTGTTTGCTCCGGTTCTTTTTTACGGTGTTCACTAAAGGGGTTAACGAACATGTCAGTTTTGTGGGGCAGGTTGTTCCAGATGCAGCGATACCAAGCATGTGTGCTTCTTTTGTAATAGAAATAGAAATATATCGGTACTATATATATATATATATATATATATATATATATATATATATTGTAACGCTCTACCATGTGAGTGGACAAGGATTACTCGCTTTGCTGGTCTTTGAGGTAAACACTGGCACGCTCAGGGTTTAAAATGAAGCCATTCAGTTAATTACTAAGACAGTTCCAGCAGCCATTTGCACTGTCTGTTAAACATTCAGCTTTAGCACATGTATACAGATACAGTCTTTCACTAAAAATACTTCTCACTGACCCCAGTCAGTATAACACGGACACCTGTCCGTTACCTGCTGTTGTCGGCCATAGAAGTTCCTGGGTACCTCTTAGCCACAGAGGCACCCTATAGCCACTTCTCACACAGTCTTCCACTGACCCAGGTCAGTATAACACATGGTTGTCAAGACTGTTACCTGTTGGATCACCCAGACAGGTTCGTGGATCCCTCTTGTCCTCAGAGGCATCCGATAGATATCAGTTCACACAAAGTCTCTTTCTGACCCCGGTCAGTATCATACGGTTTTCAAGACCGTTACCTGTTGGCCACGCAGGTTCCCCGATCCCTCTTACCGCAGATGCATCCTGTACACATTTCTCTCTGACCCCGGTCAGTATCACGCGGTTTTCGAGACCGTCTACTCCTTTTGGCTCAGAATTGCCGGCACGGCATCCCCAGGCTATGCGACGTCCAAGCCTGGAACATGGGAGCTCTGTCCACACTGACAGACTCCAACACACTCTCCCCCACACCTGCAACACACCTTCATTAGATAGCCTGTAACCACTCCCAGTTACCTACATGCAGATTCACAACCACACACATATCTTCAGACAAAACTGGGTACAGTGAACCCCCTCACCACGGTGTGAGGTACATGGGTAGCCAGACCCTCCCATCTCTCATAGCTACCCGTAGCCCAGACCCAAATGTGAACAACAACTACTTAACAAAACACTCCGGGCTACATCACAGGGAGCTGCCATCCCCATGACACATACCTTCCATTAACCACGCGACCACCCGTCACACCACTATATATATATATATATATATATATATATATATATATATATATATATAAAACTTTATTTTCTGATTTTTTAAAATATTTTTACAATTTTTTAAGCTTTTTTTTTACATTTTTACTTTGCCCACTATGAGACCTTCACTTTTACAGCTCTGATCGTTGTTATAAACTAGCATTGCAATTGTTTATAACTATCAGTACTGCAGACAGACACAAGTTAGATCATGCTCTGCACATGATCTAACTAACTTGCTAGAGCTTGGTGACCCGGATGTCGTCATGACATCATTATATCACCATGGTAACGATCGGGCTCCCCCAATGGCATCACGGGGACACCAATCAGAGGTAAGAGGGGGCGCCCTTCCTCTGCCTGCCTTCTAAATGCTGCAATCAATATCGATTGCAACTTTTAGGGGCAGTTAGTGCCAGGTGTCAGCTGGGATATCAGCAGATTACCCGGCGGTGATCGTGCACGCACAGCTTCTGTGGGCGCAAAATCGCCTGTATGTACTCAGTTCATCCAAGGTCATAAAAGGGTTAAAGGGAATCTGTATCCAGTTCTTTGCCACCTAATCTGAGAACAGCATTGAGACAGAGACTGAGAGCATCTGAGACAGAGACTGAGATTTTAGCGATGTGCCACATACTGGGCTGCTTGCTGTAGTTTTGCTAAAATTACTGTTTTATCCGCTGGACATTATCATCAGGTTATGCGCACACGTCTGAAATTCCCTCGGATTTTATGTGTTTTTGCAGTGAAAACGCATAAAATAAGCAACCCATTGTATTCAATGGCATTCCGCAATGCTGTGCTAATGCTGCTTATTTTTCCGCGGCAAAATCGCATCGCGGAAAAATACGCAGCAGGCTCATTATTTGTGCGGAATCGCGGGAATTCCGCACACATAGGAATACATTGTTCCGCTTACTTTCCACATGTGGCTATGCCCACCATGCACAAAGAAAGCGGAAAATGTGCGGATGGTACCCACGGTCTGGAGGAGAGGAGACTGTCCTTCAGGCCCTGGGTACCATATCCCTGTGAAAAATAGAATTAAAATAAAAAATCGTGTTATTCTCACCTTCTGGCGTCCCACGCAGCGTCCCCAGGCTTCAGTGATCCTCCCGGCAAGTCCCGTTCCCAGCGATGCCTTGCGACAATGACCTTGGATGATGTAGCGGTCTCACGAGATGCTACGTCATGAAAGGTCATTGTCGCAAGGCATTGCTGGGAACGGGACTTGCCGGGAGGATCACTGAAGCCTGGGGACGCTGCGTGGGACGCCAGAAGGTGAGAATAACACAATTTTTTATTTTTTTAATTATTTTTAACTTTATACCTTTTTACTACTGATGCTGCATAGGCAGCCTCAATAGTAAAAAGTTGGTCACATTTGTCAAACAATATGTTGGATGAGTGTGACCAACCTGTCAATCAGTTTTCCAAGCGATGCTACTGATCGCTTGGAAAACGCTAGCATTCTGCAAGCTAATTACGCTTGCAAAACGCTAGTTTATCGCGGGAAATACGCATGCGGAATTCTAGAGTATTTCCCGGAGCAGGGAGTTGCAGAATTACAGCGGAAATTTCCGCGGGAATTCCGTATGTGTGCACATAGCCTCAGAGGACCAGTAAACCTCATGTAATGTAGTCCGTCATATTTATGGCCTTTGTATAACCCCACCCAACCGATTGCCATTGTTCTGCCTATGCACAATGTGCACAGCAAACTGTCAATCCGTTGTGTAGTCGGAGTTATACAGAGCTCAGTATTAGAGAACTGCTAGATCTGCAGCAGATAAAAATCATTTTATTGAAATCAATTTTATCAGTCTCAGCAAACAACCCAGTAAGTGACACATCACTGTAGTCAGGACCTCTTTCCCCACATTTTGTTGCTTTCAGATGGGGTAGCAAAAATCTAATGATGACTGATTGCAGGACACCTTCATTTTAAATAGTAGAAGTTGTTATGTCTAAGAATTGTTTGATCAATAGATTTACATTTTTTTTATTATCCTAGTTCATTATTTTCACATTATAAACATACCAATTAGCCTTTCCATTATTGTTTATCATATTAGAAAAAGGGGAGATTGGTCATCTGCAGCCCTTCGAATTCTTCTATTTCATCTATTTCATCCTCATGCTGCCAATTACCATGCCCTGCTACATTATTATCAAAAAGTTTGTCAGAAAACAAGAAAAGTGTCATAACTTTGCACACTGCCACTTATTATCAGTCCTGACATAATCTGATGCAATGAGAAATTAGGTCGTAAGAGAAAGATCACATTGTGGAAAGAGCACAGAACAGACACAGTAAAGGTGGAATAAATGATGTGTTGTGGTGATTGCTGATTTGCACAAGCCCAGAGTCTGCAGGACAGGATGTGAACTAAGCTCCTAAGTTAACCCATTTATTATAAAGGCTGTGGACTTCAGTGGAATTTATAGAACTTTTCCTTCAATACTATAGAAGTGATTGGAGCAGCGTTCATACATGCGCACCGTCACTAAACTCACTCAGGGGACTTTGGGACCCTGTATCTAGTAGGAAATGTAGGATAAGGCTATGTGCACACGTAGATTTTCGTCCTGTGGATTTTTCCGCGCAGATTTTAAGAAATCCGTAGGTCAAATGACCTGAATTTTTCCTGTGGATTTCTTCCTTTTTTATTGCAGTTTTCCAGCGGTTTTTGTGCGGTTTTCCACTGCGGTTTTCCGCCTGCGGATTTGGAGAATGGAGCAGGTGGAAAACCGCACAAAAGAAGTGACATGCATGCCTTTAAACAACTTCTGAGCCATGTGGGGCCCATACCAGATCGTGACCCCTTTTACCATCAGCCACTTTGGGCTTGCTTGACCGAGACTGTGACGAGAGTTGTGCAGGAGTCTCATCGAGCTTAGACAGTAGTCTTGGCCCATACCTTTGTAGGAAACTACAGTATATGGACTAGGGGCAGTGGAAGGTACCGGAGACTGACCACTGTCACCAGAAGACGGTGGTATTGTTGTCTGCTTAACACCATTAATGAGCACACTGCGTCGACCTTAGCCAGCACCATTGAGTTCGCAGCAGGAGCTGCAGTATTGACTTCCTTATATGTTTGCTAATATTTGAACCGTAATATTGTACTGTGCCTTTAATACTGTTTCCCTCAATACTGTTTAGCTCTTTACATCCCTGCGTGGAGTATTGCCCTGGAAAATAAACCTGTTAACCCTTGCTCTGCCTGCGTCCCGTCACTGCATCCCACGTTCCGGCTCGTACTCTTAAAGTACAGCAGAGCTAACACTGTACAGCAGAGCTAACACAGTAACAAGTGAAGTGTATCTCATTACAAACATTTGCAGCAGTACTTGTCCTCTCATAGTGCTATCATCTCTGCTGCAGAGGTCTGCCTGATTATAACTAACACACTACAGAAGAGTTGAACCTTGTAATATTACAAACACAACAAGCACATTTCCAGTTGTCTTCTCACAGAACTGTCAGCTCTGCTGTACCACCCACCTCCCACACTGGTTGCCAGTAAGATGGAAGCTGAAGCACTATGAGAGGACTGCAGCTGAAAATGTTTTTGTAATGAGTGATACTTCTTTTGTACTGCGTTAGTTCTGATCTCACTGCAGATCTGTGTGTGATTATGACAGCAGGCTGTCAGTCATTACATGTCTCGCACTAGTAACGTTCACTTTCAGCTAAAATAATCTTTGTAGGCAGATTCTCAGGCAGATCTAAGTTCAGCTCATTAATCTTAACTTCTCATTTGCATGAAAGAAAACCGTGGATTTCTCTTGAATGAAACATCGGATCACAGATATCAAGGTATCATTTTATTCAACTTTCTATGACTTGTGTGCCAATATAGATGGCTAAAAGAGGTTGATCCTACTGACAGATTCCCATTAATGTCGATGTTAGATTCCTAAAATTATTTGAAGCTACATCTGCCATCATCATTATGATCATCATAATATTCGTGAATCGTCATCATCAAGTTCATCATCATCATCATCATCATTCAGCACTGACATTGACCCCAGAAAAAAACATTCACCAGAATGTTTCTGATTAAAAGACAAATGAATGTGTCATAGAATCTACAAATATCTGCAGATCCTCCAGATTTCCACATGAGCATATAATAAACCTTGGGTTTTTCTCGCACTGATCTTGACCTTTGAATGCACGGACCTCTCTTAAAGTGTCCATTAAGCTGTCTAATCCTCACTGATGATTAATAATTAAGAGTTGTGCTGTAGCATATAACAACCTAGAGAAGGCAGCACCAGAATAACATAATAATAGGCTTTAACGTAACAAATATATGTAAAAAAAAATTACATCAGGAATGGTTTTATAGGTTGTTTTCCATTAACCTGTTACAAAAATTCTTCCTACAAGTATTATAATTATGGCTCCAAGCACTCATAGTGAAAAGTATTGATATGTTAAGTTCTGAGAAAAGATTATACAGTCTGCCGTGAATAATAATGATGCTCTTTTAGCTGAAACTACTGTAAATTACATCTTCTGAAAGATGGGATGCTTTAGCATGCCATTTTCCAATGGGATATTAGTTTACATATTTTTCCTAAAGCATTACAAACTTATAGGGTCTCAAAGACCCCAATCATTGTAGCCATTTCCAACAGATAATTAACCAGTTACACATCCCTCTTCGTCTCCTTATCTGCGTCAATACACTCCATGACCCACAGCACAACCAAAAATAAATTTTCGGCTGCTACTGGGCAAAAGCCATGAGTCCTTCCTTACTAAATTGAGTGTGCATATTCCAAATCCAAAGTCAGAATTGTTTTAACGCGTCAGGAAATTTTGTTACCCATATGTTTGCCCAAATGTATTAAGAACTTACGAGTCTTAATCCAAGAATTACCTGATCTACATCCAAGTTTTTGTAGTAAGCCGTATATGAAAATGTAAAGGAATAGCAACATTTCCAAAAGTCTTGTATACCAGTTTAAAAACATACTTGAGCAATGCCCAGTACTGTTAAAAGTGCTTCAGGCATCTGGCTTTGAGCTTGTGAGCAGTCATATGTGCCCATTGCAAAAATCAGCAGTAGTCCGCCGCCATCATGTTGGGATTCCAGCAGCCTTTATATCTGTTCTCCATTGTAGAAATACTTTTATGGAACCTCTCTCCATATTCATCACTTACGTGTAACAAATTGGGTGGAAAGAAGTCTAGATGGGAATCTACAAAATGCATTTTCAACGATATTCGGCAGACAAGTTGTTCATACGCTTTAAGCTTTTCGTCTACTAGTTCAGCATAGTTCTCAGTGCATCTGTTCCCAACGCAGTTCAGCACTATTAGCACAAATGTATCCCATGTTGCAAGTTCCAGAGGGTTGAGTTTTGTTCTGGATGTGTCATCATGCATTAGTTTGTTGATTTCGGGCCAACAAAAATCCTTGCCTTTATTTTAGACTCAGTTTTCAGTGTGCTAAACTTCTTCAAATACTGGAAACCATTTCTATTACGATCAATTGCAACTACAACATTTTTTACTAAACCAAGTTTAATGTGAAGAGGTGGAAGATAAAATTGAAATGGATCAACCAGTGATTTGTGTTGTACGTTGTACAGACCCACTTGTGTGCATGACTCTGAGAAACCACTGCCTCATTTTTTGTAATGATTTCTGCCATCACGACTGTTCCATAGACACAAGAAACACATATGCTTCGTGTACCCTAACTGTAGGCCAAGCAGCAGAGCTACCACTTTCAGGTCAGTAGGCCAAGCAGCAGAGCTACCACTTTCAGGTCAGCACAAATTTTCCATTTATGTTCTGAGTATTTGATCATGTTCAAAATTAACTCCACGGGTCTCTTTCATTGCGACTGCATTAGCCAATGGAAGAAATGGGTTTTCGTTAACATTGTGGAACAAGACAGCTTTCAAACTTGTTTTTCTAGAGTCTATGAATAGCCTCCATTCATCGAGAACATGTGTACCATTTAACTACATCATTAGACCATTTACATCAGTACAGAAACAGAGATTGCCTTCCATTGAGAAGTATGCAGCCAAATTGGTGTGTCAATGATGAAAGTGTGACCGTGTGACCTCATTGTAGCAAATTCCATTCCAAAAGTTTAGAAGCTAGCAGCTCTGGCTTTTCTTTAGATAATGACAGATCTCTTACCAGATCATCTAAGTATGATTGGCTCAGTAAGTATGGCTGACCCTCCGGTTGTTCTGGATCAGGAAATACATCATGCCAATCAACATTTTCTTCATCAGGATTCATCAGTTTCAATTGATCTCCAATTTGACAGTCAAAGTAATACTTGTAAGCAATATGCACTCACTTTGTCAGATACTTGCGCTGATCATAAGTTCTGTATTTGCCGCATATGTAGCAGAAATTGTCCAGATTGTTAACACATTTGCATCTGATGTGATATATGGTGAGATTATGCAGATTGTATTTGGAAATTCTATGCTATCACTGGCATAGTAGTTAGGCAATCTAAGAGTTATTACTAGTGATGAGCGCAAATGCTAGTTACTCAAATTTGCCTAGGGTTCCTCTTAACCCCTTAAACCCCAAGGGTGGTTTGCACGTTCATGACCGTGCCAATTTTTACAATTCTGACCACTGTCCCTTTATGAGGTAATAACTCTGAAACGCTTTCATGGATCTCGGTGATTCTGACATTGTTTTCTCGTGACATATTGCACTTCATGTTAGTGGTAAAATTTCATTCAAATAACTTGCATTTATTTGTGAAAAAAACGGAAATTTAGCGAAAATTTTTAAAATTTTGCAATTTTCCAACTTTGAATTTTTATGCTCTTAAATCACAGAGATACGGCACACAAAAACTTAATAAGTTACATTTCCCACATGTTTACTTTACACCAGCACAATTTTGGAACCAAAATTTTTTTTGTTAGGAAGTTATAAGGGTTAAAAGTTGACCAGCGATTTCTCATTTTTGCAACACAATTTTATTTTTACGGACCACATCACATTTGAAGCCACTTTGAGGGGTCTATATGATAAAAAATACCGAAAAGTGACACCATTCTAAAAGGTGCTCAAAACCACATTAAAGAAGTTTATTAACCCTTTAGGTGCATCACAGGAATTTTTTGAATATTTAAAAAAAATGAACATTTAACTTTTTTTCACAAAAAAAATACTTCAGGTTCAATTTTTTTTATTTTACCAAGGGTAACAGGAGAAATTGGACTGCAAAAGTTATTGTGCAGTTTGTTCTGAGTACGATGATACCTGATATGTGAGGGGAACCACTGTTTCGGCGCATAGCAGTGCTCAGTAGGGAAGGAGCACCGTTTGACTTTGTCAATGCAAAATTGGCTGGAATTCAGATCGGACGCCATGTCACGTTTGGAGAGCCCCTGATGTACTTAAACAGTGGAAACCCCCAAAAGTGACCCCATTTTGGAAACTAGACCCCCCAAGGAACTTATCTAGATATGTGGTGAGAACTTTGAACCCACAAGGGCTTCACAGAAGTTTATAACGTACAGTGGTACAATTAAAAAATCATATTTTTTCCACAAAAATGATCTTTTCACCCCCAATTTTTATTTTCCCAAGGGTAACAGGACCCTAAAAGTTATTGTGCAATTTGTCCAGAGTATGCTGATACCCCAAATGTGGGTGTAAATGACTATTTGGGTGCATGGCAGAGCTCAGAAGGGAAGCAGCGCCATTTGACTTTTTTGGCTGGAATTGAGATCGGACACCATGTCGCGATTGGAAAACCCCTGATGTACCAAAACAGTGGAAAACCCCTACAAATGACACCATTTAAGAAACTAGACCCCCCAAGGAACTTATCTAGATGTGTGGTGAGAACTTTGAACCCCCAAGGGCTTCACAGAAGTTTATAACGTACAGCCGTACAATTAAAAAATCATATTTTTTCCACAAAAATGATCTTTTCACCCTCAATTCTTATTTTTCCAAGGGTAACAGGACCGTAAATGTTATTGTGCAATTTGTCCTGAGTACGCTGATACCCCACATGTAGGGGTAAACCACTATTTGGGTGCATGGCAGAGCTCGGAAGTGAAGCAGCGCCATTTGACGTTTTTGGCTGGAATTGAGATCGGACACCATGTCGCGTTTGGAAAGCCCTTGATGTACCAAAACAGTGAAAACCCCCCACAAATGACACCATTTTGGAAACTAGACCCCCAAAGGAACTTATCTAGATGTGTGGAGAGCACTTTGAACCCCCCAGTGCTTCACAGAAGTTTATAACGCCCGGGCGTGAAAATAAAATAATCGTATCTTTTCCACAAACAAGATCTTTTAGTCACCAATTTTTTTATTTTCCCAAGGGTACCAGGAGAAAATGGACCCCAAAAGTTGTTGTCCAATTTGTCCTGAGTACGCTGATACCTCATATGTGGGAGAAAACTACTGTATGGGCACACGTCGGGGCTCGAAAGGGAAGTAATGACGTTTTGGAATGCAGACTTTGATGGAATGCACTGCGGGTGTCATGTTGCCTTTGGAGAGCCCCTAATGTACCTAAACAGTGGAAACCTCCCACAAATGACCAAATTTTGGAAACTAGACCCCCTACGTAACTTATCTAGATGTGTGGTGAGCACTTTGAACCCCCCAGTGCTTCACAGAAGTTTATAACGCCCGGGCGTGAAAATAAAAAAATCGTATTTTTTCAACAAACATGATCTTTTAGTCACCAATTTTTTATTTTCCTAAGGGTACCAGGAGAAAATGGACCCCAAAAGTTGTTTTCCAATTTGTCCTGAGCATTGAGCATGCTGATACCTCTTATGTGGGAGAAAACTACTGTATGGGCACATGTTGGGGCTCGAAAGGGAAGTAATGACTTTTTGGAATGCAGACTTTGATGGAATGCACTGCGGGTGTCATGTTGCCTTTGGAGAGCCCCTAATGTACCTAAACAGTGGAAACCCCCCACAAATGACACCATTTTGGAAACTAGACCCCCTAAGTAACTTATCTAGATGTGTGGTGAGCACTTTGAACCCCCCAGTGCTTCACAGAAGTTTATAACGCCCGGGCGTGAAAATAAAAAAATCATTTTTTTCCACAAAAATAATATTTTTGCCCCCAATTTTTTATTTTCCTAACAGGAGAAATTGGACCCCAAAAGTTGTTTTTCAATTTGTCCTGAGTAGGCTGATACCCTATATGTGGGGGTAAAACACTGTTTGGGCGCATGGCAGAGCTTGGAAGGGAAGGAGCACCATTTGACTTTTTCAACGCAGAATTGGCTGGAATTGAGATGAGACGCCATGTTGCATTTGGAGAGCACCTGATGTGCCCAAAGAGTGGAAACCCCCAATTATAACTCCAACCCTAATCCCATCACACCCCTAACCCTAATCTCAGCCCTAACTCTAGCCCTTACCCTAGCCCTAGCCCTAACCCTAGCCCTAATGGAAAAATGGAAATAAATAAGGGGTGATAACGGGGGGTTTGATTTACTATTTATGGCGGTTTTTATGTTTGGCAGCTGTCGCACGCTAAAAGACGCTTTTTATTGTAAAAATAGTTTTTGCATCACCACATATTGAGAGCTATAATTTTTCCATATTTTGACCCACCGAGTCATGAGAGGTCTTATTTTTTGCGGGACGAGTTGACGTTTTTATTGGTATCATTTTCGGGCACGTGACATCTTTTGATCGCTTTTTATTCTGATTTTTGGGACGCAGAATGAACAAAAACCAGCGCTTCATGAATTTCTTTTGGGGGGTGCGTTTACACCGTGCCGCCTGCGGTAAAATTGATAAAGCGGTTTTATTCTTCGGGTCAGTATGGTTACAGCGATACCTCATTTAGGTCATTTTTTTATGTTTTGGCGCTTTTATGCAATGAAAACAATTTTATATAAAAAATAATTATTTTTGCATTGCTTTATTCTGCGAGCTATAACTTTTTTATTTTTTTTCTAATGATGCTGTATGGTGGCTTGTTTTTTGTGGGACAAGATGATGTTTTCAGCGGTACCATGGATATTTATATGCATCTTTTTGATCGCACGTTATTGCACTTTTTGTTTGGCAGTTTGTTTTTTATTTTTATTTTTTAAGGTCTTCGCTAAAGGGGTTAACTAATGGGACAGTTTTATAGGGCGGGTCGTTACGGACGCGGCGATACCAAATATGTGTACTTTTATTGTTTTTTTTTTATTTCCAAAAAATGAATTTATTAGGGAATATTTTTTTTTTTTATTTATTTAGCGATTTTTTAAAAATTATTTTTACAGTTTTTTTTTTTAACTTTATTACATTGTCCCAGGGGGGGGACGTAACTGTCATGTGACAGATCGCTGATCTGTCACATCACAGATCACTGTGACAGATCAGCGATCTGTCACCGGCACTGCACAAGGCTTCCTCGTGCCTGCGCTTTGCAGGCACTGAGGAAGCCAGCTCCCTGCAGGCCCCCGAAGGTCCCCGTCGCCATCTTGGATTCGGGGACCTGCAGGGATGGAGCCCCCTGCAGCAGCGCTGCACATTGCGCTGCTGCGGGGGGCTCAGGGAAGCACGGAGGGAGCCCCCTCCCTGCCGATGTTTCCCTATAACCCCCGGTACACCGCGATGGTGTTTGATCGCGGTGTGCAAGGGGGTAACGTGTCGGGGGCGGTCTGTGACACATTGTGCCGGGTGTCAGCTGTGATAATCAGCTGACACCCGGCCGTGATCAGTGGCACTCACCACGTGGGCGCCGCTGATCGCTGTGACGTACTATCCCGTCCCTGGGAATTAAGTCCCAGGGCACATGGATGGGATAGTATGTCACATGGCAGAAAGGGGTTAAAAAGTACTAAGTATAGGAAATTGACAAAACATCTCAGTCACTTCTTTCTTAAAGAGGTTCTACAATAAATATAATAAGATAAATTAATAAAATAAATAATACACATTTAAATATTTAACATTTTTTTAAATACTTTTGTTTAGCAAAAAATATATGCTTTTTCTAGTGCACTCTGTCAGGATTTACTTATGGCAGCTGCCATGACATGCAGTAAGGGTGGTTTCACATTAGCGTTTCAGAGCGCAGTATGCGTTTGGCGGCGCATGCGTCCTTTTGACGGTGCGCCAACCAGCTCCAAACGCAACCTGTTGCAATTTGGTTGCGCTCGGCGCACCATCAAAAGGACACATGCGCCACTAAACGCATACTGCGCACGGCCTGCGTCCCCAGTGATAAAGATAGGGGACGCAGGACGCATGCAGCGTCATGCGCCCGTAGGCGGAGCTACCGGAGGAGGCGCGGCAGGGGCGGGGCTTAGCGGCGGCCATGCGCAGGCCATCGCTGCGCCCTGAAACGCTAATGTGAAACCACCCTTAGATGGACTGCATGAAGCATGAGACAGACGCACTAAAACTATCGGGCTGATTGAGATGGATTTTCATTCTCAGGCAGCTAAAGAAGGGAGTTTATCTTCTCCTTTAGTATGGCTCAAGTCAGTGTCCTGTCAGGTTGATTGAACAGAGGAATGTGTGTTCATGATGCCTCACTGGACGCTGCTCTGATGGGACCTCTTTCTCCTGCTTCCAGTCCTACTCCTGCTATGTCCTACTCTTATTACATGTCCTTTGAACTCTAGAATGAGGTGTGATTGATGATAGCTACCATATTGGACTCCTGACAGAGTGCAGTAGATTAATCAAACCTTTTTGCTATATAGTATTTATAGAAATGTTTAATATTTAAATGTGCATTCATTAATTAATTTGTTTATTTTTTGTACATTTCTCAGAGAACCTCTTTAAGAATCTATTTTGTCCCACGTTGCCATTAAAATGATCAAAAATAAATAAATCTGTCTTCTATCTTCTGCTAGAAGATCAGCAGCTATTTCCTCCTCCTCATTTCATATAATTCTGGTATATAAACTGCTGATGAGTTAACTGACTGCAGATGGAGCCCCTTCCACCATGCTTTGTCTGCAAAAGGGTATCGAGAATATAAAGTCCAACTCATAACATAGCCCCATCCCGCTAACCATTCTGACAGGTTTACAATGGAAGGCATTTGAGGAAAGTAACAAGATTTCTACAGGACCACTTGTTTTAGGAATATGTTAAAAATCTTGAAGTTTAATAGATTGTGAAGCCAATTTTACCTTTTGTTTACTTTGACAATGCACTGAACTCATTAAGTGAAAGACCCGATCACTGTTCCCTCGAAGCTCCAAGTCAGTGGTCCCTAACCTTTCTGATCTTGAAAGCCAAAATCAGATCAGAGAGAGAATCGCGAGCCACATTCAGCTCCGAGAGTTGGTCACGAGCCACATCCAGCTACAGCACCCCTCACAGTAGTGGCAACCAAAGCCCCCATTTCTTGTATAATGATAACCAAAGCTTTTCCATAGAAATCACCCTGAAGCAGAATACCAAGATCCATTGGTGGACACAGACAGAAAAGAGCCCCTGTGCAAGGACAATATATGAGCCCTTTGCAGTCCAATAACTCATCATCATGCACAATTCCACCTGTATTGGAGGTAGAAATGGGATCCCATACCTCTTGGGTCCTTGTGCAGCCAGACGCACAGGTTGCACCAATGATATGTCCACCCCTGCTAGATCCAGAGGTTCCCACAATGTCCCCATTCAGTATTCTCGCATCAAGCACTCCTAACACACTGCTGCATCTAGCTTCAACCATCAAATCTAACAGGTACTATCATACTGTCTCCAAAGTATTTTATTTATATTTAAACCACTAAGACCAGTATATGTGCAGGGTTACTCACAAAAGTCACCATTTTGAGATGTTCTCTTCCTGTTTGGTAGATCTGGAATTCAAGCACCAAGCTCGCAGACAGCCACGAGCCACAACTCAAGGGAACGTGAGCCACATGGGGCTCTTGAGGTACAGGTTGGGGACCCCTGCTCTAAGGTCTTGAAATGATAGTTAAGATTGAGCTGGTTGATCCTAATTAGTATATATATTTTTCAACTATTTTCATCCAAGATTGTACAGGGTATGTGCACACAATGTCTTTTTCAGGCAAGTCCACTCTGAAACCCACATGAAAAATGTCCCCAATAATACTCAAAAGCACAATATAACAACATATAAATTTCTATGTCGAAATGACGCAAAACGGTTCAAAGAAGTGACTTTTCCAATCTTTTGGAAGATGCCACAAACTAAATAAAAAAAGTATTTAGGGAGCCCAAAAAGACAGATGGATGATGCATGGTGTCTTTTGTAGAGTTTTAAAAACACGGAAAAAAATGCTGTTGTTTCTTGAAAATTCAGTAGGTTCACCCTGGTTTAAAAGACGTCATGTGCACATACCCATAGAGGGAACATTTGACCCAATCACTGGCAGGTATACTGTATGAAATGTTCAAAGTGAATATTTCGGCAGGCATTTTATTTTAAAGGGAACCTGTTAAGTGATTCATGCTGACCAAAGCATGACCAGCATGAAGCGGAAACAGGTTTCTCAATTGTTGACATCTATGCTTTGCTGTGAAATACAGTTTAATGAAGTTTAATCAGCAGACGAGAATGAGCAGACAAGTCACGGAGGTGGAGTCCCATCAGCCCCTCCTGAGGTCACTTACCTAAATTGATAGGTCTTTCCCTATACACACATAAGGAACGATCTGTCAATCAACCAGAGTAATTGGGGAGAAGTAAGTGTGGATCCGTCCTGGTGACTACTCTCCTTTTCTTTTGTAAAAAGCCTCTGTCATATCTCCTATGCCACCTATCTGAGGGTAGCACAGGATATACAGTATAAGCTTGGAAATACAGTATATATTTTATATGATTTGATTTATCATTCTTAGAAAAAAACTATTGAGTTCTGCTGTCTCTGACCATACATTGCTAATTGTCAGCTCTCCTGGTATTTAAACATATGCATGAAAAGCTATCAAATTGAGGAGGAAGTTCTCACAGACTTTTCTCATGAGTCCATAGTCTGTCACTTAAACAACAATTTTATAAGGAAATGAGTTGATAAGAAAATGAGCTGAATATTAAAAAGCTATATACCTACAAGTTAAGGGTATCTACCTAAAAGAACCGCTTTATGCCAAATATTGCCAATTTCACAATCCCTTTGGGTCTGACTGATTTGATTCACAACAATCCCAATAACAGAATTGTGAGGAGCCCCATCTGGATAAAGCGAAAGTTGACCATAAACTTCTCTGCTGCATTTATTCTTTATTGGACTGCCAGGAAAAGTTGAGTACAGGACTCAGCAAGTCCAGTAGCTGTATAGAGAATGAATGGAGTGTTGATGCCCGGGATGCATGATCTCCTCTCCATTCAGATGGAGCTCTCAGAGCCCTTTTCTTGAGATTGGTGTGAGACCATGTTGTCATACCCCAAGTGATCCTAATGTTATCTTCCTTCCTATGGAAATAATTTCAAAATGTAATATAAACCCTGTAGCAGTGCATAATGAATGCAATTTAAGGGTTCAAGGGTGCAATGCAGTCCAGAGAAAAAGAGACTCCCGACATGTTCAGAGTCTCCAGAACAGCTTGATATATCTGTCTATGAGGCAGTTGAGTTTGGTTCAGAAAACCGGTGACTGTCTGGAATTCACACTATGACTATGAATGTCGGATAAGTGAAACCAACCTCATATATCTCTGCTGTCGATACATTGCAAACACCGCTCCACTATGCACACATTTGTTGTCACATTAGGTGGGAAATGGGAATGCATGTAATGTGTCCACAGTGTAGCTGTGTCTCTAGCGTGTAGACAGCAGAGTTATATGTGCATGTAGTACATAGGTAACAGAAGTGTGCATGCAATACCATTAGGCACCCGCGTAAATATGGTGGGGTGGCACGGAAAGAACACACAAATTTCAGCCTAGGGTACATGGAATCCTAGTTATACATCTGCCCTTTAATAACGTTCTTTGCTAAAGTTACTGGCACAACATAAATTCCTTATTCCACCCATCTCATCCCATTGACCGTAAGCAAATTTCTCTAGCACTTATGATCCAAATGTTATGAACATCGATATGTATAGGGGGAAAATACATACGTATTTAGGAAAGGTTGTACAAAAGAAATAAATTGTGGGCCTACAAAAACGAAAACCCTAAAGTTTTGGACGGTTGTAAAATTATTGCCTAATATTAATTTTGCAAATGCTATATACACTACGTAATTCATTTTCTTTGCTTTTTGATAAAATGTTTGGGATGAAGATAAAAACGTCACTACACAATGTGGTTACGAAGTCAAATGGGTAAAGTACGTGATGGAGCATTGAGTGGTTTCATTGGTAATTAGGAGATGACTAAGCTTAATAATTTAGCTAGCTGTGCCAATAAATGGATGATTCTTTCATTCTATGTAACTGATTATAATTATCTTATTATTTCAAAATCAAATTTATTTTTATGCATTGATATGACCGGATTAAAATGTTTTAATATCTAATTTATTGAGCAAAACTTTTTCAACTTTTTGGGTTTATGCTCAAGCTTTGACAATTTTTTAAAAAGTGGGCACACTCCAGCGCACACTTCATCATGAAAAATTCCAGTCCTGATGAATCAGGGCCATTATCTTGTAGAAAGACGGCTGAGAAAATGGGGATAATTTTCTGCTAATCTGTTCCACTTTCAGCTAAAGAATGTCTAAAGAGTTAAGGCCCCGTTACACGCAACGAAATTGTGAACTATATCGTTGCAACGTCACCAGTTTGGTGACGTTGCAGCGATGTCGAAACTACATCGTTGCATGTGACACGTAGCAGCGATCAATGATCAGTTGTCTGATCGTTAATTGTTGCTTAATGGTCTGGGCCATAAATCTATTGTTGGTCTCCCGCTGGGCAGCACACATCGCTGCATGTGACAGCGAGAGACCAACGATCAGCGAGCTCCCAGCGCCACACAGCAGATGCTGGGAGCTGGTATACAGGGTAAACAGCAGGTAACTAAGCACTGCGTGGCACTTAGTTACCCGCTGTTTACCCTGGATACCAGAGTGCTCGCTGGTCCTGATCAGGTATCCAGGGTAAACAGCAGGTAACTAAGAGCCGCGCGGCGCTTAGGTACCCGCTGTTTACCCTGGATACCAGCGTGCTCGCTGGTCCTGATCGCTGGTGAGTGCAGACAGCTCACCAGCGATCAGCTAACTATGTCCCAGCGATCCCATCCACGTCAGATCGTTAGTGGGATCGCTGGGACATTGAAGCATGTAACGGGGCCTTTAGGCTTAACAAAAGGGGGATGATTTAATGATTTTACAGACTGGGCAGAGAAAGTGAGTTTCTGCCCTAGCCAGTTGTCTTACAGCCAGACACAATACAGTGCAGAGACTGGGGACATGGCTAATTCCCTGGACGCAAAGATTTTATTTATATATTTCCTAGTCCTTGTTTTATGAGATAAAATAGGATTAAAAGTGAATTTTGTCACTATGTTTCTGCTATGTAATCTGAGAGCATCATAATGTAGGGATAATGTAGCTGCTTGCTGAAGTTTTGATAAAATCACTGTTTTCTCTTCTGCATATTTACCAATTTTCTGAATGCTGAGCTCTGTATAACCCCACCCACACCACTGATTGGCAGCTTACACTGTGCAGAGGCAGAAAGCTGCCAATCAGTAGTGGGGGCGGGTGCACGGAGCAGGAGAACTACATGACATGAGAAAAGTAGCTTTCTAATGAAAATCTCCTGCGGATAAAACAATAATTTTACTGAAACTACATTAAGCAGCCCAGTAAGCGACACATCACTAAAATCAGGGTCTCTGTCCCTATATCATGCTGCTCTTAAATTGAATATTAAAAACCTGCTAACAGATATCCTTTAAAGAAAAGAAGGTGAGTAATGTTGGAAGTGATAGAATTTATTTTTTAAGGTATTTTCTGACTTTAGGGTTCCTATAAAATTCTAAAAATGTATCTGAATAAATATTTAGTCTGCTGGTCGTGTGAAGATCGTATCGTAGTATTTGAGTTTCATCAAAACTTTCCAAAATGGAGTTTAATGCACAACACAATACTAATATAAGTAACAATCGGATTCCATATATTAATCATAAGTTACAGTTACTAATTATCCGCAGCCAAAACAGAAGCCAAAATCAGTGTCCAGATGGGATATAAAAACAGCTCATTTACTAAAAGCCTCTTGTATTACACTGCTGCAAATAGCTGACATGATTGAAAAAATACTGGTACCGCAGTGAAAAAAGGACTTGTAGAAAGCATGTAAACATTTTATGCTTGATGGTTCCACATTGTGAAGAGACCACGTGACCAATGATAATGAGCGCAAAAGAAAAAAAGCTTTTGTATTGTAATAGGTTTATAGATTGAAGTATTACAGTGCTGAATTCCATAGACTTCAGCTGTGGCACCGTGATGATGTAGGGAGATGACTTAATAATAGTATAATGACCACTATTTGTACAGCAAACTGCAAAAATCAATAGCGCAAGCTAATATAGTAAACTTTGTAATGTATTTTATTAGACAAAAGACAAATCTGCTTATTTCTCCACCTATGTCACACTTCTTCCCCTTCCGTGTGTCTCCTGAACTCATTATCCACTCTGAAAAACAACCATCTTGGTTAATGCAAGACAGACTACCAACACAAGGACATGTCAGGTTATAACCTGCTTTTAAAACCTACAGAAGAGAGGAAGAGGGAGGAAGAGTGAGGAGCAGAGTGAGAAATCAAGGAGAAACACAACAGTATGGCTGTGCTGCAGATAGTGAATGATTCAGCTTATCCTAGTGCTGGATTCACAGCTACAATGCTCAGTATTTTTATATTTTTTTTTCTACTCATGTACATATTATAACAGAGAAAGAATAACAAATTGCTCTTTTTTGGTGTCTTGTGTATGGGAGGTATCATAGCAGTTAATTTCTACCCAATAGCTTAGAAGAACTTAAAATTAGAGCTAGGCGAACCCAAACAGTAAAGTTCGGGGTCCGTACTGAACAACTACTGTAAGGACACGGATCCTAAGCATGGACTTCTCCAGGAAGTCCATGTTACTGTTTGGATTCGGCACCCCGAACATCGGATGTTTCTCACAATGTCGCCTGCATGACAAAGCGAGAAACACCGGCGACTCTGATCGGCAGTAAGATTATTACCATCGGTCAGAGAACTGCAGCTCCCATGCTGTAAGTTAACAGTGTGCGCTAGAAGCTCTGACCAGTGGTAAAAAGTTTATCTTCAGTCACAGACGCCGACTGATGGGAGAGTACTACTCCCATCAGCCTATGTCTGCTGTTGCTGATAACAGCAAGAGCAGGAGCGGCTGATGGGAGCATTCATGTGCTGTTTGATTTTATTTATTTATAGCGCAGGCACCAGCTGATGAATACTTCCATCAGCCAGCGCCAGCTCTCACTGTTATCAGTGACAGCAGGCATAGGTTGATGGGAGTAGTAGTCCCATCAGTCAACACCTGTGACCAGAGGTAGACTTTTTACCTCCGATCACAGCTGCTGGCTCACACTGTCATCTGACAGTGTGGAAACTGTAACGCTTTGACCAGCGGTAATGATTTTACCGCCGAACAGAGCCAGTGTTTGCTGCGCTGTCATGAAGATGACAGTGTGGCAAACGATGGATGCTCGGGCTCCCCTTTCATCTCAACGGGGTCCAGGTTTGGGTACTGTTCTGGTACCTGAACTAAACTTTTTTAACTGTTTGGCCGGACCCGAACATCCATGGGCTCGCCCATCACTACTAAAAGTTTGAGATAGGGCCTGCAGAGAGGAAAACTAGTAAAAATGCAGGCTACAAGTCATATAATGGCCAGAAATAGTGTTGATCCTCATGTACACACAGGACAATTTACACTGAAATGACAGGTAACATATGAAAAGTTAAACAATCTGAAGGTACTCAAGTGCAATAGTCTGAAGATCTAAAAAGACAGCAATGGACGAAATGAAGTCACATTTGTAAGATAAAATATAAAGGACTTAAATTTGATATTATTTCTTTTATAGGCTGCGGATAGTATGGTACAATGCAAAAAGTAGGTAAATAAAGGACATAATTGATAAATTAGTTTTTTACTTAAGGCTGAGTAAGATAAATAAAACACTTTTGCTGTTTTGCCTGGAAAAAGAATTTTGGTCAGTATTTCACGTCAGTATTTGTAAGCCAAAACCAGGAATGGAACAATCAGAGGAAAAGTATAATAGAAACAGGTCACCACTTCTGTATTTTCCACCCACTCCTGCTTTCGACTCACAAATACTGATTTGAAATACTGACCAAATTCTGAACGTGTGAACATGGCCTTAAGGCCGTATCTGGTATTACAGCGCTAATGCAACGTCAGACACTGTTCATGAATAAGAGTGGCACGTCTTCTGAGTTAAAAAGGAGACCCTTCATTCTTATCCTGGACAGACACTTTTGACGTTCAGCATATTGAATTCTGAGCATATCCATTGTACTTACATTCATAAGAAGTATTATAAAAAAAAAACAGATAAGAGAAAATTGTAGAAATATTCTTGCTTCCTTTTTAGGTTAACTGGCAATACATCATTTCATAAATTCTTTCTCATTCTGATCTATATTATAGCAAATACTTTGGTTATGAAAATGGAACGATTTTACATGTCAAAACAAGAAAATTAAATGGCGTGATCAGTTTTCCTGTAGTTTTGTCTGTTTAGAGAGACTGGAATGTTCCAGTTTCTTTCCTTCTTGCACAAGTGGCTTCTGGACTGAATGCATCTGGAATGTCAGCGGTTAGGATACATCGGGTATAACTGTGTGACACATTGGCTATCTCTATTTGCAGCTTTATAAAACTAGACTGATATGAACTGACGTAAATATGGTGCTGGCACATTCCATTAATATTCGCATATGTCTTTAACCTCCAGCAATCTCTTTTATCATGGTAATAACCCTTATCCCCTTAGATATGTTTATTTCTGACTCAATCTTAAGTGCTGACCATAGCTAACTAGTCTTAGAAACCAGAGAGGATATACAAAAGATGTCTTACATGCTGAGAAATATGTGATTTTGGAGACCAAGTGAGATTATACACAGTTTAACTTTGGAAATACAGCAAACAAAATCTATTTAACTCGTCTCCAAAAGTAAGAGCCTGAACGGTTCTAATCTAACGTTTGCACCCAGCATGAGCCATTCAGCCATGAAGGATGCACAGATGGACAAATCTCATTTCACACTGTCACATCATGTCACTGGCCTTCAGCAAAGGTGCAAGATAATCATCTGTATTGTTAAAGGGTTTGTCCGGTCCAAATCGATAAGTCTCCAGTCACTCTGTGTGACTGCAGGCTTATGAGTCCCCCCAGCGTGCACACTGTGCGTTGAGGGGATTTGCCGATTTCTGAGCCGGGACTGGAGCGTATGTAGATGGGGCAATACAAGTGTATGGAGCGAGGACATGCCTACTAGACGGGCTCCGGTCGGGAGTATGTATAACAGAAACCGTATGCGTAAGAGAAACCTGCGAATCCCTGCAGCGCACAGTTAATGCACTGGGGGGATTCATAAGTCTACAGTCATGTAGAGTGACTGGAGACTTATCGATTTGGACCGGACAACCCTTATTACACATTTTGCAGTGTTCTCAGTTGTTTCTTTTGGAGCACTTTTCTGTATGGATCACGATGGACCTGTGAATGAATCACGTCTTCATCATTTTTTTTTTATTTATGACATTGTTTTAGCGTATATTATGATTTGTTTTATTTTTAAAATCAAAAAGTTAAAGGTATGAGAGTAAAAATAACTGTGTATATGTACTTTTTTTGATTATTTTTTATTTTTATAGTTTAAATTGCATTTTGTTCTCTTCTTGGTGTAAACTATATAAATTATATTTGAGTTAAAAAAAAGTCAATGGGAGATGGACTGGGTATCACAGTGGCTCAGTGGTTAGCACTTCAGCCTAGCAGCACTGGGGTCCTGGATTCAAGTCCATCAAGGACAACATCTGCAAGGAGTTTGTATGTTCTCCCCGTGTTTGCTTGGGTTTCCTCCGGGTTCTCTGGTTTCCTCCCACATTCCAAAGACATACCGATAGGGAATAGTGATGAGTGAGTATACTTGTTACTCGAGATTTCCCGAGCATGCTCGGGTGATCCCCGAGTATTTGGATGTGCTCAGAGATTTAGATTCTGTCGCCGCAGCTGCTAGCCAACCTGAATACATATGGAGATTGCCTGATTTTTAGGAAATCCCCACATGTAATCAGGCATGCCTGGGAAATCTCGAGTAACAAGTATACTCTCTCATCACTAATAGGGAATCTAGATTGTGAGCCCCAATGGGAACAGTGATGGTGATGTCTGTAAAGCGCTGTGGAATATAATGGCTCTGTATAAGCAATGCATAATATAAATATTTTATATAATAGATAGTAAAATAGTGTCAATTTGTCATTAGTTCTTCAATCACTTTAGAATAGTCACGGTGCAATAAAATTTGTTTTGCACACAGTCTTGTAATTACTTCTGCTGTACCTATGGTTAAGGATGGGTTTAGAGATGACATCTGATAAGCCTCAGTGGTTGGTTCTGTAGCCTTGTAGCTCTGGGTCCTGGATTTGAATCTGACCCAGGACAACCTCTTCATGGAGCTTGTATGTTCTTCGCATGTATCAGTGGTTTTTTCCAGTTAAGTCATTTTACTTGAAAATGTGGCAATCATGTTTATAATAGGGAAGTTGGATTGTGCTTCTTCCTGCCAAACAACTGAACTAAAGTGGATAATATTAATCAATGTACAGTGCTGAGGAATATGTAGTTACTATAAAAGTAATTGGAAGTAGCTGAGTATCACACAACCTCCTATGGGAGGAAGACCCCCATATTTAATATATATATATATATACATGTAAGGAGTTTGTATGTTCTCCCCGTGTTTGCGTGGGTTTCCTCCGGGTACTCCGGTTTCCTCCCACACTCCAAAGACATACTGATAGAGAATTAAGATTGTGAGCCCCATCGGGGACAGTGATGATAATGTGTGCAAACAGTAAAGCGCTGCGGAATATGTTAGCGCTATATAAAAATAAAGATTATTATTATTAAGAAAAATTACTAAACTAGCCACCAACAGATAAATGAGATCATTGTTTCCTGTTAACATTATTATTATTATTAGCAGCACGGTGGCTCAGTGGTTAGCATTGTTGCTTTGCAACGTTGGTGTCCTGGGATCAAATCCCACCAAGGACAACATCTGCAAGTAGTTTTTACGTTCTCCCCGTGTTTGCGTGGGTTTCCTCTGGGTTTTCCCACGTCCAATGGGGACAGTGCCGATAATGTCTGTAAAGCGCTGTGGAATTAATGGCGCTATATATAAATGAGTAAAATAAATTATTATTATGCTAAAGCTCTCCTTAAAGTATGTGACCCTGTAAAATTGGTACAATCAATTTGATTTAGCAAAAATTAGCCAAAAAAATATATAAAACTTTTAGGAGCATACAAACAATTGCAGTGGGCATATTTGGGCTGGTGTAAGGTGTCGTCCATATTTGTTGTCCAAATTTCAATATGTTTATATTGAAAATAACTTTTAATTATGTAAAACTCTTCTTACCGAGATCGTGGAATGTTTTCTGTGCTTTCTCTCCACCAAACATCTGACAGCATTGCTTCGGGATTTGATCTCTTCCCATATCTGATAAACCAAAAGCAGAGTTATAATGCCACAAGTTTAGAGGTAGCTGTGAAAAGGAAATAATGTGAAGGCTTATAACTGAATAAAATGATGTTTTCGCTTCTACTGGTCTAAGAAAATAAAATAAAATCATCAATGATTATTTTACTGTAAAACAATAATAAAAAAAAATTAACAAATATATTGTATATATACATTTATAAATATCATTCATGCAACTTCATTTTTTTGGAAAATGAGATGTATTTACTGTAATTTGATTGAATGAAATGTACAGTATATGAGTATTATTGCAATCGATCGTTGATCGGAAAGATAAAATATGTTACTACACATATTATGTATGAGACGTAATAGTATTTTCCAAAAAATAAAAACAGATGGGACATTTGGGTACAGTACAGGGGGGTTTACCACCAAACCTCTCTATCTTAGGCAGGATATTTGGATAGGACAGTAATCTGAATCTAATCTTCTACTAGAAATCTAGTAAACACTAGTGATGAGCGAGTATACTCGTTGCTCGGGTTTTCCCGAGCATGCTCGGGTGTCCTCCGAGTATTTTGGCATGCTCAGAGATTTAGTTTGTGTCGACGCAGCTGCATGATTTGCGGCTACTAGACAGCCTGAATACATGTGAGGATTCCCTAACAAACAGGCAATCTCTACATGATGTATTCAGGCTGTCTAGCAGTCGCAAATCATGCAGCTGCGTCGACACAAACGAAATCTCCGAGCATGCCAAAATACTCGGAGGACACCGGAGTATCCTCGGGAAAACTGAGCAACAAGTATACTCGCTCATCATTAATCAACACCTAATATTTAATTACTTTATAAAGAGACTACAAGGGTTAATGCCGCAGATTCATTTCTCTCCGATTACATCTGATCTGAACCTACACTTCAGTGAATTAAATCCTAACTGATCCTATGATAAAAAAAAAAAAATTCTAAATATGGCAATGTAGTAATGAAAATTCAATAAAACGTTTCAAACTTGCGATAAATATGATGTATATAAAATTTCTAAATATCGGACAATACTTTGTTGTCGCGCAGTTGATACAAAAAAAAGTCTTGAATGACTATTAATTTCCCAAAATACAGTCTGGCAATGGGTATTTGCATCATTATAATCTAAACTTCACCACATATCACATTTATTAGAATGCATGGCACTGACATTATATTAACCGTTTGAGTTACATCTCCTTCATCAGTTATTTTTTCCCATTATTACCATTGCGGAGCGATATATCTGCCTGTTTTATCATTACGTTAAGTGCTCACTCGTGCCAAATAATAAACTAAAATTCTAATATTTTCACCAACAAATATTATTTTCCAAAGCAATAATATCTAGAAAATTGGCAATAACGGTTATACCCAAAGGCTGTGTTTTTTTTTTTTACCTAAAGTATTTGAGAGGACTGGAATGTAAAAATGTCAGCTGATTATGATAATGAATACTTTTCAGAAGTGAGAAATTTAATGCACCAAGTGAAAGGCTTGACATTTCTATTGTTAATATATTTCACTACCTGCCAGACTGCAGCAAACACAGACTCAATGCCAATTGTCAGATTAAAATGGAGAACAAATGAGAAACGGGGTGTCTTAATTATTTATTTATGGATGTAGCTGAGCTGAATTTGTCATTGAATTATTACATATATATACAGATTTATAATGCACATTTTTTATTTCTATAGAAAGATTTCTACCTGCTTTGAAGCTTTAAGAACTCACTTGGCTTTTAAGGACTCACTTGGCTTTTATCCCTGAGTAGTGGCACAACTTTTCTCCCTTCTTATGTCTTCTGAGTTTGCCTTTGCATAATCGTCTGGGTGTTAAATGCCCTAGAGAGCTATCATCATCCATTGGATGCTCTGTCAGCGTCTTTCTCTACATAATGGGATGCTTAGAAATGTGACTAAAGCTTAGCTTAAAATTGGGGACAATTTCTTTACATGTTTCAGTGCTCTCAGGCACTTCTGACTTTCCACAATGTGCCATTTTCTCCCCTGTATTTTTTAATCAGCTCATCGCAGTGTTTCGCTAGCGGAGTGTCACAATGCATAAATGTCCATTGCTTCGCTTCATCACTTTCCACTAATCATTTCAGGATCCTCAGAAAAATCATGGAAAAACTAGTTTACTCAAATGAAGTATATGGCGTGCCAAATCATCACATCAGAACAATTATATAAGAGCACACTGGTACAGATTGGGAATTATTATATCCCACCACCACCTACTGTTCATACAGTGGTATATATCATTTATCCCCACCTCTTATAATATGTAGCATACATCTCTTCTAATATTTTCTGTATACTTACCCATACACCTGATGTCCAGCTAATGCTTACAGAATGTGCTGTGTATTAGCCAAGCTATTATGCTATATACCAAATGCATATAGAATATATTGCATGTTAACCAAGCTATTAAAGTGTCTGCTGTATACCCAACCGGTTCCAATCATGTATACCATATTTCCACCTAAATCCTAAAATATATACTGCAGATTCACACCTAGTTCTTGGGGTATACTCCATATTCATTCCTAATGCTTAGACTAATTTTACCCAACTGTTATTATAGATAATGAATATTCACCTGCTATATTATATACCATATATCCACCTAAATCTTATATACTATTTATTCCCCCATCTCGTAAAGTCTATTCCATATGTACACCCAATACTTATACTATGTACTGTGCATTCGACAGTCTATTAAAGCATAAACTGTAGATTCACTCACTCCATACAAGTCATACCATATATACACCCAACTCTTATACATTGTATATTCAACCACATCTTAAGATATCTACTGTAAGCACTTCTAGAGCTTATGTATATACTGTATGCACCTACTGTTCATGCCACATTTACCATTACACATATTGCCTGCTTTGCCCTCTTGTTATGGATTTAACTATCATGGAATAATGATCAAGTTTTTATCAAGAACCTGCTGCCTTGGTGCCTCAGCTTCTCTGAATTTCTACGTCGTCTTTGGACCCGGTGGGAGGCCCCGCCAAGCTAAGCACAAGTTTGGTCAATGGTGATTATGAATCTACTATTGGACAGATAGCACAACCCAAAAAAGCCTAATTTCACACCTTTCCTGACATCAGATAATGGCTTGTGTAATGTCAAATGATCATAATCCTCTTAGATGACAAGATATCCTTCTGTGTCAGGTTATCAAGGTTGTGTGTTATTTGTCAAGTTAAACTTGGCCACATCTGTATATTCACCCAATATAATATAGAGTGTATATCCACCAAACTTGTATAATGTATATTATATATCCAAAAAACTCATATACTTTATACTTATTCACCTATTATATCACCCTCTCCTATTATATATATATTGTACCTCCATCCAGCTCTTATAGTATATACTGAATAAGTACATAATGATATTCGCAAGTACTAGAGAATCACTCATGTAAGACCCAGATCTTTCAATATACACCATAAAGCCAACAACTCTTACATTATATACTGTCTATCCATCCACCGATTATATAATGTACTTTATTGCACTTTCAACCACCTCTTATTAAATATACCAAATATCCACTTAACCTGTGTTAGGAGTGGATGTACGTCTCCATAGTATATACAGTACATACTATATATTCCTTATATCCATCCACCTCTGATAATAAAGTCTTAAATTCAAACTGTTTTAATGCACATTGTTTATCCAGCCAGTTCTTCTAATATACACTTTATATCACCCATCATATCATATATTCCCCCACCTCATGGTTTATACTATGTTTCCATCCATCTCTTATCTTGTGCCATATGTTTACCCACTTCTTTCAGAGTATACTTTAATTTTCTTAACCTCTATATAACATATATTCACCTTCTTTTCCAACCATGTTATTGTGTATATCATATATATCTACCTACCTGCTATATCTATAGTTTATATTCACAAACCTTTATCACATATTTTGTATGTTCACTAGTGATGAGCGAGTATACTCGTTGCTTGGGGTTTCCCGAGCATGCTCGGGTGTCCTCCGAGTATTTTGGCGTGCTTGGAGATTTAGTTTTCGTCGTCTGATCGGCATGATTTGCGACTTGTAGACAGGCTGAATACATGTGGGAATTCCCTAACAAACAGGCATTCCACACATGTATTCAAGCTGTCTAGCAGTCGCAAATCATGCAGATGAGACGACAAAAACTAAATCTCCGAGCACGCCAAACTACTTGGAGGACACCCGAGCATGTTCGGGAAAACAAAGCAAAGAGTAAACTCGCTCATCCCTAATGTTCACCCATCTCTATTAGTATATAATGTATACACCCAGGTCCCCACCTCCTATAATATTTTCTGTACCTCTGTATACTCGTATCTCATATACTACCGTATTTGTTCCATCATCAATTTTAGTGTATATTGTATATTCATATATTTCAAAAGTGTATCTGCATGCAAGTTAATTCAATACAGGTTAATATACATATATATATATATATACTATATATATAGCCCATGGCTAAAGGCAAGAAGGGTACACTGTTGTACTAATAGAGCATGAGCTGCATTTAGAACTAAATTGTTAATTCTTTACAGGATATTTGCCAAGTGATGTGAACATGTTACTTCTGCTCTATTTGACATATTCTTATATCTGTGCCTAACATTCTATGTAAACCTACTGCACTCCTAAATTGGTGATTATCACACTGCATAGCCTCCGAGAATTAATGACAAATTTAGCTCTGCTATGTTGAGTTTTAGAAGTCTGTGCTGATGTTATTCCCATCAACTAAAACAATCTACTCTATCTATCTATCTATCTATCTAACTATCTATCATCTATCTATCCATTATCTATCTATCATCTATCTCATATCTATCTATTAAAAAAAAAATGAAGACAGCTTCAGCGACATTTCGAAACATCGCTGAAGTTCCTATGGGCTATTAAACCACCATTATTTTTTCTAAAAAAGGAGTGCTGTCTTCATTTTTATACTATATTGAGGATTGGTTTATGCCTGGAAAGTCAGGCACCCAGTTTTCATGTACTGCTTGCTAGTGCAGCTTTTAAACTTTTCTTTTACATCTCTATCTATCTATCTATCTATCTATCTATCTATCTATCTATCTATCTATCTATCTATCTATCTATCTTATCACATTATCTATCATCTATCTATCTATCTATCTATCTTATCATCTATCTATCTATCTTATCATCTATCTGTCTATCTATCTATCTAGCTAGCTACTGTAGCTAGCTATCTATATCTATCTATCTATCTATCTACCATCTAGCTATCAATCACATATCTATCTATCTATACAATTTCAAAGAAGCCAATGGAGTTACAGATCTTTTGCAGGTTATTATCTTTGCTGTTGTTCTGATATTCTCTTTGTTGTAAAATATAGATGTAGCAGAGCCGAGATTGCAATTTAAATCTTAAAAAGAAAATCAAGGAGACAAGGGAGCTCCCTCGTGTGATATTGTTATAGAGACTGTAATGTAATATTTCATATCCTAACTTATAATCTGTGCTTTAAGAAAATAACGATGTTCATTACATTGCGCACTTGATGCAGCCCCCAAAGAGCTGAATGACAAACTCAGACCTACAGCTTTCTATTGTTGGTACTCTATAAAGACCTCATACATGTTATAATTCAGTGCACACTCTTCTCTAACATACACAATAAAATAATAATAATGAACACTTTACCTTTGCCTTGTTATAAGGTTTATATAGTGCCTCAGTGCGGAGTAGTATTTGGCCATGTCCTCTGCTGGTGCGTCCTCTCCGGGGTTGTCAGGTTTTGATGGGTAAGCCTCTGCAAAAGTCCCCAAGCAGATCAGCAAGGATAGACCTATAGTCAGCACTGACATCCACAACCTCATGCTTCCCTGCATCTGGGAAAAAAAAAAGTAACACAGAATCAGAACTTCAACAAGTGACAAGCCCTTCCTATTGTTTGCCAATACCCCTGCATGATACATATTTGCTGACATTTTTCTTACTGTAAAAGTGCTGAATTTGTGAGGAACACTTCCGAGCTAAGAATTTAAAGTAGGTTGCATAAAACACATCAGTTTAGGTGAAATTGAGGTCTGCTACATCTAAAAAAAAATCAGTTCTGCGCCTTCTTTACAGGTATTTACTTTATGTGGAATAAAAACTCTTCCTATGTGTTGACCTGGCATATGGTGATGATGGTTGAAATCTGTTAACCTACAATACTATAGTAGAACAATCTGCACTAAAACAACCTTACGCTTTTTTTCTTCTCTTATGTTTCAGTAATTTTCAGCAATAAAAACATGAATTATTTGTAATATGCAAGTAAAGTGATAACATCAAACTCACAAAGAGTAAAGTGAGATGACAATGAGGAGTGGGAGCCGGATCAGCACCGAGGACAGCTCCGCCGAGTACTTACACTGACTGGGGAATGTGTCTTCTCTCCGATCTGTCTTCTTCCAGTTGCCTGACTGTCTTCTTATGTGTCTTCTCTGTAATTAGACTTTGTTCTCCCTAATACCCAGCTTGATACGACTCTCTGCCATGCTGTGGCTTTTATAGTCTTTCTTCTACAGGAGGGGCTTTGGGGGGGTATAATAGTGGATGACTAAAAATCTACTATCTCCTCCTACCTCTGAGCAGTAAGCACGTCACAAATAGGTGAGACCTTGCAGACATAGGTCATGTATAAAGGGAGGGCAGTTATGCTTCTTATTGTTTGATTTGTCAAAATGAGTTATGACTTAAAATTGGAAATATTTAATACAATATAAAAGATGCGTCTCCCCCCAGTGACGTCCCCTCACGTACCTCTGAGCATAACCCCAACCTGATTCTACGTACATTTTAATTTTATTTTAAAAGCTGCTATTGTGTGCAATTGAAAGCCGTTCTAGGCGTTCACCCCTCCTGTTACTAACCATTAGCATATCATGCAGCTGCAGCAGTTGAAAAACCTATTACTATTGCAAATCTCACACAAACTTAAACATATAGCCGATGACGAGTCTCTGACTCATGAGAATGCGAGTGGAAGATTTGGACTTAGAGAATGATTGATTTTGAACTTTGCGGTGACACAGGGGTAGAAATGTCGAAACCGTATATAGATTGGAACTCTAAAGTATTTGCTCATATGGAGGTGTCTGTGAGGATGAAATACGGGCTGTATTCATCCAATAGAGCAGATATAGAGTTCATTGCTAAATATCCATTTTTTGTACTTTTTGCTTTTAAATCTTAGTAAAATATTCACTCCCAGAAAACTCAAGACGCTGAGGCTTCTCAGAAAGCTGCACTATATATTATAGCTTTTGCCGCATGGTATTGAATTGAGAAACCTGTTTGTGCAAGGTGGAGGGGTGATCAGGGACTTTGTATTTATATTTATAATATTGTCTAGTTTAAATACACTAATTTATATATATATATATATATATAAGCAAATACAGTATGTAGCAGAGACTGGGAAACAAAGAAGCCCAATAAGGTCATATCTGATGATAAAGGATAGTAAGGTGAATGAGGTGCTCACCCGATTCGGTTGTGTAATACACAGTGATTGCTGGGATTAAGAATTGTCAGCTGCTGCAAATCCACAGGTTAGAAAAAAAATAAAGTGCCAAGAAGGAATAAGTGTGTTCTCTGCGCTGCTGATAAAAATCCAAAGATTCCAGAATTGGTAGCGATGCGGTTTACGACCAATACGTTTCTAAGCCATCTGACTTCTTCATCAGGAAAAAAACCACAATTCAAGTTTGTGCTTTTTTCCTGATGAAGAAATTGGATGACTTTGAAATGCGTTGATAACCACATCACTACCAATCCTGTCTCTTGGAATCTTCCTTTGGATTTTTATCAGCAGCGCAGAGGAGCCATGTTGGCAGTGGATTATTCAGGATACTTTCCAAGCGTGTGACAACAGACCTTCTTTACACAGGAACAAACAGGAACAATATATGATAAGCATAATAGATCAGGAATAAATCATTTGTGTGTCTCTATCTGTGCATCATCTACAGCAGGCTGCTTCATCTTCCATACACAGACACAGGAAAACTGATACTACAGTCACATGCTTTTCCTGTGTGAGCCTCTGGGAGATTTTTTTTTGTTCTAACTTTATGAACAGCAAACAAATCTAGCAACTAAACACTCATAGACAGGAATAGAGTTGTTGCACCAAACATATTCCAACACCCCCACTCAACAACTACTTATCTTGTTAGTCCCATTGCGGTTCTGAAGTCCACAAACTTGGCTCTTGATAATGGCTTTGTCATTGATAATGGCTTTGTCATCAGCTATCATCTTGTCAGACTTGCAATAAACAAACTCGAGTACACCACGTTCCACTAAGTCATGTAAGTGGTGATGTTTTACATCAAAGTTTTTAGTCCTTGCACTAATCTTCTCACTGCTGGCAAATTTAATGCATCCTTAGTTGTCCTCATAGATAACTGTTGGTTGAGCGAATGTCTTGCCGAAATCTTCCAAAAGTTGTTTCAACCAAATTACTTCTTGACTTGCATAAGCAGCAGACATATATTCTGCTTCTGTGGAAGATAATGCGACTGACACTTGTTTTCTGCTGGACCAAGAAATTGAATTTTCTCCTAACTTGAACAAGTAACCACTTGTTGATTTCCGATCACTTGAATCTCCAGCCCAATCTTCATCCACATAACCTCTGAGAGTGAGATCTCCTGATGCAAATATCTTAAGATTTAGCCTTTGAGTTTCTTTAAGATATTGAAGAATTCTCTTAATTGCATTCCAGTCTCTTTGGCGTGGCTTGCTTACACGTCAGCAGAGAATTCCAACTGTGGCTGTGATATCCGGACAAGTTGTGGTCGCTATGTACAGAAGCGCCCCCACTGCTTGTCTGTAACTCTCATTGCTGGGTAGCAGATCTTCTCCTTCCAACTTTAAGTAGGACGAGTCCATTGTGTTGACACACCTTTGGTTTCTGACTTTCCAAACTGGTTTAGGATTGCGGAAATTTTAGAACTTTGGTTGAGAAGAAAACTCCCATCTTCCTCTCTCTGGATTTTGATTCCCAAATAATATGTCACATTTCCAAGGTCCTTAGTCTCAAAGTGCTGGATGAGAATTTCACCTAGCTTTGCAACTTCTTTTTAATCTTGCTGAGACATGATTACATTGTCTACATATAGGAGAACATACATCCATCCTTTGCTACATTTTTCGTATAGAAACATGGATCAGCATGAGATCTTTTAAATTCTTCATCCATCAAAGCTTTATTCATTTTCGAGTTCCATGCTCTTGCCGACTGCTTAAGTCCATAGAGAGATTTTTGCATTTTACAAGCAATGTGCTCTTCACCCTTTTTAATATATTGGCTCATGTACAACTCTTCTTCACTGTCACCATGTAGGAAGGCTGTTTTGATGTCAAAATGTCTCACTGTCATCTGTTGAACTGCAGCTACGGACATTAAAATTCTGAATGTGATTTGCTTTGCAACTGGTGAGAATGTAGCACCATAATCTTCACCATACTTTTGCGAGTACCCTTTTGCAACCAATCTTGCCTTAAACCGGTGAACTTTACCTTCTGAGTCATATTTGTTTTTGAAGACCCACTTCCATCTGATAGCTATTTTTCCTTGTGGTAGCTCAGTAAGCTCCCATGTCTGGAGATGGTGAAGGGACTCCATCTCTTCATTAGCAGCATTTATGCACTTCTGCTTCTTGTGGACAGGCAGTTTTTGCATCTCTTACCATGACTGTGGCTCTGGTTCAGGAAGTATTCTGACCATATAAGAAAGGCATCTACCTGGGATACCTTTGTTTGGCCTTCCTGATCTCCTGACTGGAGGTTGACTTGGTTCTTCTGTGTCTTCCTTGGTGGCTTCAGAGCTTATCCACACTTCAGTATTTTCCATTTCGGTGTCTGGGTTTGGTGACTGAGATTCTTGTTCTTGCTTTTAGGTTGAATAACTGGTGTAACTTCATGGAATTTGAGTGATACAGAGTTTTCATCAATCACTACATCTCTGCTGATTGTTACTG
The DNA here is from genome assembly GCF_039654945.1 of Dendrobates tinctorius. NCBI lineage: Eukaryota > Metazoa > Chordata > Amphibia > Anura > Dendrobatidae > Dendrobates > Dendrobates tinctorius. The sequence continues at coordinate 14,116,133 of NW_027361738.1, forward strand.
TATTGGTCTCTAGGTGCAGGATTCTGTATCCCTTTTGAGCTTGCTATAGCCCACCAGGACTCCTTGCTTTGCGTGTGATACCCACTTGGAGCATTTTTCTTTGGGAATGTACGAGGGGCGATCCAAAAGTAATGATAATCAATAATAAACACAATGAATATAGTCAAAAAAATTTTTATTTTTCTACATAGTCTCCTAACAAGTCTATACATTTAGTCCATCTCTTTTCTAAACTTAGAATTCCCTTCGAAAAAAATTCTTGATCTTGACCCTCAAAAAACTCCCCAACAGCGGTTATCACGTCGCTATTGTCGTCAAATTTCTTGCCCCGGAGGTGTTCCTTGAGCCAAGGAAAGACAAAGAAGTCACTGGGGGCTAGATCTGGCGAATAGGGGGGGGTGTTCCACCAGTTCAAAGCCCGCTTCTTGAATGGTAGCCATGGCAACTGCAGCTTTGTGAGCCGGTGCGTTATCTTGGTGAAACAGCACTCCAGCCCGCAGTTTACCTCGCTTTTTCTCCTTGATAGCCTCCTGCAATCTTCTTATTTGTTGTGCGTAGTAGGAGCCCGTAATAGTGGCTCCCTTCTCCAAATGGTCAACCATAATAATTCCTTCAGCGTCCCAAAAAACGGACGCCATAACCTTCCCTGCTGAGCTTGACACTTTGAATTTCTTTGGCGTCGGTTCGTCGGCTCGTTTCCATGTCATCGATTGTTGTTTAGTTTCGGGATCAAAGTGGTGGATCCAGGTCTCATCCATGGTCAAAAACCATGACAAAAAATTCTCCTTGTCTGCTTGGAGCTTTTCGAGATTTGCTATTGAAATGTCAACTCGTTTCTTCTTTTGCTCGTCAGTTAACATTTTTGGCACCCAACGCGCGGAGACCTTTCTCATATGCAATTCTTTTGCATGGATTCTTTGAATACTGCCATATGAGATCCCTGTGACCTCAGCTACATGCCTGATAGTCACTCTTCGATCTGCCAACACAACTTCTTCAACTTTTTTCACGTTTTCTTCATTGAGGGACGTGGATGGGCGTCCTTCGCGATGTTCATCTTCCGTCGATGTTCTTCCCAGCTTAAATTCCTTGACCCAGCGTGCAACTGTGGAATATGGAGGAGAAGAGTCCCCCAATGTTTCCACCAAGTCGCTGTGTATGTCTTTGGTAGACATTTTTTTCAAGCAGAGGTATTTGATGACAGCTCTGAGCTCGTTTTTTCCATTTTGATGTTCACTCCATGGCATTTCATATTCAAATAAATGTAGCTCCCGGGAATCGTGGCCTATTTAAGTGATTTTTTTTTCCTGGACTAGTGGGTACCGAAGAGAGAAGAAAACATTTTATTTTAATTTCTGTGTGCAATAGAAATAAACGATTATCATTACTTTTGGATCACCCCTCGTACATAAATGTTTTGCTTCCAAATATCCTGAGGTGCTTCAGGTTAGGCTTCTCGCAGTTCCATAGCTCATATGGAGCTTTATTTGTGGCTTTTCCTGGCACTCTGTTTTGAAGATAGCAAGCTGTCATGATGGCTTCTTCCCAATACGTTGTAGGTAGATTCGCATCAAACAACATACTTCTGCCACTTTCACAGAGCGTACGGTTCTTTCTCTCTGCAATGCCATTTTGGTCTGGGTTGTATGGAATGGTAGTCTGGAACACGATTCCATCCTTTTTTCAAAATGGTTTGCACCTTACCACTTGTATATTCAGTTCCATTATCTGCACGCAGGGCTTTTGGCATTCTTCCAAATTTGTTGAACACTACAGCAAGATATTCTTCAAGTTTCAGTGGAACTTCATCCTTACTGTGAAGCAGGTAGGCGACTCTATTTCTGGAGTAGTCATCAATAAATGTGAGAAAATATTTCTTCTTGCTGGGAGTTTGAACACTCATTGGACCACATACATCTGTATGTATCAGATCCAGAGGCTGTGCAGGTCTAGTGGTGCTTATTTTAGGAAAGGATTTTCTGGACACTTCCCCTTAAGACAGCTAGTGTATGTCATCATTTGACTACACTGGTTGATTTCAATACCATTGGCAAGATGAGCTACCTTCCTTACTGCTTCTGGGTCTCTGTGCCCAAGACGTCTGTGCCATACATGGATACAGTTCTTATGTAGATCTTGTCTAGCACTGTACACTCTTTCTTTGCATTTTAGCTGATAAAGTTCATCTTGGATTTTTCCTTCTGCAAGAGTGTGGCCCTTCTTTGAGATGATGCAGCTGTTATCTCTAAAAGTAACTACATTCCCCTTTTGCATGAGCTTCTTTATTGACAAAAGATTGCTTTCAAGGCTGGGAACATAGAGAACATCCTTTATTGGGATCTTTCTGCTTTATGCTGAAGAAACTGGACAGTGGAGGTAGCAGTCTCCTACTCCTTCTGAAGTCATATAGTGACCATTAGCTACGATGACCTTTTCTGACTTGCTTTCATTGAGGTCAGTGAAGAAATCCTTGTTATTTGTCATATGACTGCTTGCACCAGAATCTATACACCAAATATGCTTTGCAGATGGGCCTGTACTGGCATTAAGTGCTGCTTCAGCATATGCAAAATCTTCCTTTACAGCTGTTTTAACCCTTTGATGACTGTCCTGCTTTTTAAGCTGACTCATTCTTGCTTTCCAAATTCTGCAGTCTGCTTTAAGGTGGCCGGGCTTTTTCCAGACAAAACATTCATGAGTTTCTCTTAGATCACTCTTATATTTACAGAAATCCTGTGTCTTTAATGCTGTTTCTGCTCTAGATTCAATACTGCTGCATACATGCTGTGTTTTTCTCTTGAATTCATCCACAAGTTTGCCTTTAACATACTTTTTGGTCAGCTCATCATCTGGCCGTGAATCTAGTGCAGTCACGAGTGTGTCATAACTCTCTGGAAGACCAATTTACAGAAGTGCAGCAACATGAAAATCTTTAATTTTTTCTCCAATACCCCTGAGATGCTCCACAATCTCTAGGGTGTTTCTTATATAGTCCTGCATATTCTGTCCATCAATTAGCTTAGACTGATACATCTTTCTCATGAGATAAAGCTTATAGCTGAGATTTGATCTTTCATGCACTTTCTGTAACACATCCCACATCTCCTTTGCAGTTGCAAACTGCATCTACACTGAGGGAGATCATGATTTGTGCTGATACTTCTCTAGCCAATCATCTGGTAATGGGTAAGGCACTTGTTTCTGAGTATATTTCCACATACCTTCTCTTATGAGAAGTATCTTCACCTTGAAGTTCCAGGACTTGTAGTTCTTTTTAGTGACGCTTGGCACTGAGAACTTAACAGGATTGCTGCTAGTGGACATCTTCTCTGTTGCTCTGTGCTGCTTTTGCTCTGGGCTTCTGTTGTTCTGTTACTCTGGGGTTCTGTGTCACTCTTGGCCCATAGCCTGTTGGCAGCGGATTATTCAGGATACTCTCCAAGCGTGTGACAACAGAGCTTCTTTATTCAGGAGCAATCAGGAACAATATATGATACGCTTAATAGATCAGGAATAAATCATTGTGTGTCTCTATCTGTGCAGCATCTACAGCAGGCTGCTTCATCTTCCATACGCAGACACAGGAAAACTGAAACTACAGTCACATGCTCCCCTTTTTGAGCATCTTGGAGTTTTTTTTTCTAACTTTATGAACAGCATACAAATCTAGCAACTAAACACTCATAGACAGGAATGGAGTTATTGCACCAAACATATTCCAACAAGCCACCATTACACTATATAGGCAATCCATGCAACTTCATTGGAACTACTAGCAAGAGAGACAAGTCTTCCAGTACCAAATTTAAAAGGGTAATCAGAGACTTTTATTATTTTTGCGTATGGGGCTAAGAACTAACAGGCAGGTAGTTGCTAACTATGGCCTATTCTTCCTGGAGTCAGTATCTGCTGTCTTAGATTGGTCATGGACAATTCCTGCCTGCGACTGTGCAGTTTCTGCTGACGTAACGTCGACAGGGGCATCTTCTCTTCCTCTCTGCTCTGTTGATGGGTTGCTTCTGCTACCTAACTGCGAAAAGAAGGCTGTCCATCAGCATGACATCTGCAGTGACATCTCGTCCACAGACCAGACTCGAAGAGGAAAAGCTGTTCTTTGATGAGAGGTGAAATTAAGCAGCAGAATTGCTGTCAGAGATTGTCCCCATGTGGAACAGGCTGGTAGGTAACCATTACGTGCCTGTTAGTTTGTAGCTACATGCACAAAAATAATACATGTCCTGGATTACCCCTTTACTTGGTATTGAGAATCTGCACAGGAGTATGGTCTCCAGATGTGCTGCACTACAGCAAAAAAGAAAGTGGAAAATATCCTCAAGTCATAAGAATGAGATGGAGTTACCAGTTATTCTTGTCTTAGGTGGCATCAAGCTGCACCCAAAAGCCCCTAATTTTTATCTTGACTACGGAACCCTCATTTCTTTTCTGCCACTGTTTAATTTTCTACCAAGACAATAAGGTCCTTTGACTCATAATTTGGTCAACATTTCCACTAATACCTTGTGTTTTTCTCCTTGGGGGAAGCCATCCAAGCTTTGTGATTTTGGAGGAAGCGGGAAGGATGTTATTACTTGTGGGATGTACTTACATAGGTGCTGGACAGCCCGCCTGATGTAATTGCATGGGTGAAGAATAGGCTGATAGCCTGCACATAACTCTGTGACTGGCATATTACAGATGCTTTATTTGTGTGCATTTAGTATATAAAGCATTCGCCCCTCATGGATGATGCTGCAGGTGTGTGAGTGGATGTCTATCAGTGTTTTATGCCTGTGTTACCGCCATCATGTCTGCATCCTGCAGTAGACTATTATTTTAACCATGTATTTGGTAAGTATGAATGTGGAATATTGGTGGAAATCAAGTAAATTATTCCCTAAGTTTCTGAGTTGCTTTGCATCATGACTTTGTTACATGCTATTGTTCTGCATTAACGTGTGATTAAGATTACACATTATGGACATTACTTTACAATATTATGTTCCTTAAACCACTTTTTGACAACATCCGCTAAGTAACTAGTCTATATAGAATTATGGATCTTTACTAGAGATGAGCGACTTTGCCTTTTTTAGGGTCGAGTCGGGTTTCATGAAACCCGACTTTCTCAAACGTCGAGTCGAACGAAATCGGCCGACTATAGGGAAAAGTCGGGAAACACGAAACCCAATGCAAGTCAATGGGGAGAAATGTCGGCTGTGAGTGGAGGACTGTAAACACACCTGGCATGAATTTTAACCCTAGAGGCGGCGAAATCTCTCTCTTTCTCTCTCCCACTCCAGCTACGCTCCCACTGCGCTACGCTCCGTTTCTCTCATTGGCTGAAAAAAGTCACGTGCAAGCATTCGGCGAAACCCGACTTTGGCGCTTGGGTCGACGACCGCATGGCCGACTTCACACTGTGGTCGGGTTTCATTTCATGAAACCCGACTTTGGCGAAAGTCGGCGACTTTTGAATCTGACCGACCTGTTTCGCTCAACTCTAATCTTTACTATTGAGAGATGACCTCCTGTAAGTGGAGATGACCTTTACATTCAGAATTCTGTCTGTTTCCTTTAATAAGAGAGATGTCCATGTTCGGAACTCAGATGGCTGTTACAAAGTTAATGCCGAGATGTTGAAGTAACTTGTTTGTTTCCATGGGCAACCAGGAGAATTTTGAAAGCGGTCATAAATTTGAATAGAGAAGATGAGAATTACTTAACAATCCGTACAAGCTTGGTATTTGTTATCCAACATAATATATAGTTCTACATTCAATGGTTACTAAAAAGTGATTTTGTACTTTTATTAGTTTATAGCAGGATTAGTTTATTGCTGTCCTGGCTTATTTTCAGAATTGATTCTCCTTTCTGCTCAGAAGGATACTGTAACATGTAAATTATGGGGAATCTGGCAAGTCATTCAACCTAATGCAACTGTGTAGCCTAAGAGAATATTAGTAATTCTGTGCCTGTATTAAACTAAAGCACTGCTGTATTGTTGAGAAATCTAGTTTAAAACTGTTCTGCAAATTAGATTGGAGGTGCTATGGGCGAGGCAGAGCACTTCCACTGCCTTGGCTGTCATCACCATTCTCAGAGAATTGGGTTGATTATGCAAATGATCAAATGATCAATGATCAAACTCTGGTCACATTGTGCTTTGATTCTCTCAGATGAGGAGAAGATGGAGAAAAAAAAGTCTTGATATTTTTCCATTTTGTCAGTCAGTGGAAATCGGGCAGCACTCAGATGTCATCCGAGTGCAGTCCAATGTTTTCTACGCGAGTTATTGACTTGCAAGACTGGGTGCAATCCAGATATTGTCTCAAACTGCAATCTTTTTTTCTTGGACCAGCCTCTATCCAAGGGAAAAAAAAAAATCGGACAGGTGCAGTGCCCCACAGACTAACACTGATCGGAGTGCAAAATGATACAGCCATCTGTACGAACCCTAACGTTGACATCCACTAGGTGATTGACAGTTAGCACTGCTGCAGCATTCATCCAATGAAGGTCAGAATAATTCTCAGAACGGAGCTTTGAGTCGAGGCAGTGGAAGTGCTTTGTCCTTCCCAGAGTTTGATCAGAGTGGGATCCGTTTTTCTTGGATGTAGAGAGTAAAAAAAAAATTTTCTGAAAGTTTGTGAAAAATTGGACTGCACTCAGATATCGTCCAAATGTGGTCTAATATTTTTCATGGACCCATAAACTTGAAAATTCAAGTGCAATCTGATATCAGAGGCAAATTGTGCATGCTGCAAGTCTTTTCCTCAGACCGCTCAGTCCCAGGAAATAAATCAGGCATGTGCACAGCCTCATTGAATAATATTGGACCAAGTGTGATCCGATGTTTTGACAGATTGCACTCGGACAGAAACCACGGTCGTGTGCGTAAGCCCTTACTCACTTTTCCATGCATGAACATAATTTTCCTGTATTTTCGCATCAGTTGCACAGTGTAACCAGATGACAAGTACGCACTGCTGGTGTCACTGTTAAATCCAAAATTACCAATGTTTGTGTTGGAGGAATTGGGATATGTAAATCTTGCATCCAGTCTTGCTGCAAAATAAATGTTACACCGCTCCGACATACTCACCCGGCCTCCGATCCCACGCCACAGCCTCTCGCCACCCGACGGCCACGGCGGTCACCTCTGACAGGCTCGCGGCCATCACTTTGCAGAAAGTGCAATGCCAGACATAAAATATGATTAAGGTCATCCATAGACCCCTGAAAGATAACTGGCAGGCCTGATTAAAATATTGAATATAACAAACACTTTATCTGCTGATGTCATCTGGTGGTGTGGAAATGTGTGGGCTAATCCAGGCTTAGTTCATTTTTATAAGAATGAGCCTGTATGGATCCTGTGTTGACAGGTGAAAGTGCTTATTTGTTATGACCCCCCCAGGCGACACTAAAAACCCGCTCAGGCAAGACACTATCTGCAGTGCAGCACAACACCTCCAAGGCATAGAGGGACAGCTCATGCCAGGTGTCCAGCTTTGAGACTCATTAGTTTAAAGTCACAGCGGAATTAGGGAATACGCTGATTTTGTTGGACAAGTATTGCTGACCGTCTTTAAAAATGTTTCTCTCCTTGTCAAAAACATCAGGACATGGGAGCTTGGCTGTTGTCATGAAATTGGCCCACGCCTTCAACAGTGTACCCCTTCCTCTGCTGTGTGTCTCCCTGGCCTATCTTCCTTGGTTGGGCAAGGAAGCTTGCCCCATGCCACTATCTTTGTTTAGTGGCAATTTTTTCAAGGAATTTTCAACAATGACCTACAGGTATGGCACCATTTTAAAAGATTTCACCACCTCAGGAAGAAGAGATGCAAAGTTCTCCTTGTAGCATGGGACTAGCAGGGTGAACAACAAGTAATCTTTTTTGCCAAGATGAATGTAACACGAGGGTCACGGGAAAGACAGTGGTACATGAAAATGGCTATATGTGCCAACACTTCCACGTCTCCACCATGATGATAACTATCCATCTCCTCCCTCTCTTCCTTCTCATTCCCATCTTCAACCCATTCATGTAGAATCATAGAATCATAGAGTTGGAAGGGACCTCCTGGGCCATCTGGTCCAACCCCCTGCTCAAAGCAGGATTCGCTAAATCATCCCAGTCAGATGTCTGTCCAGCCTCTGTTTGAAGACTTCCATTGAAGGAGAACTCACAACTTCTCGTGGCAGCTTGTTCCACTCATTGATCACTCTAACTGTCAAAAAGTTTTTTCTAATATCTAATCTGTGTCTCCTCCCATTCAGTTTCATCCCATTGCTTCTAGTCTTTCCTTGTGCAAATGAGAATAAAGTTGATCCTTCTACAATGTGACAGCTAGAGTTGAGCGATACCGTCCGATACTTCAAAGTATCGTATCGGATGGTATCGGCCGATCTTTAAAAAAAGTATCGGTATCGCCGATTCCGATACCGGAAGTCCCATTCAAGTCTATGGGACTTCCGGTATCGGAATAAGAAAAACCCTTTCCTGCCCTTGTACAGCCTCTCTGGGGTCTGTACGGGCCTTTCGGGGGGCTGTGCCGGCCTGCCAGGGGGTCTGTGCAGGCTCCGGTGGTCTGTGCCGGCCTGCCGGTGGTCTGTGCAGGCTCCGGGGGGCTGTGCCGGCCTGCCGGGGGGCTGTGCCGGCCTGCCGGGGGGCTGTGCAGGCTCCGGGGGGCTGTGCCGGCCTGCCGGGGGGCTGTGCAGGCTCCGGGGGGCTGTGCCGGCCTGCCGGGGGGCTGTGCAGGCTCCGGGGGGCTGTGCCGGCCTGCCGGGGGGCTGTGCAGGCTCCGGGGGGCTGTGCCGGCCTGCCGGGGGGCTGTGCAGGCTCCGGGGGTCTGTGCAGGCATCGTCCGATGGGACTACAAGTCCCATCGGGCGATGCCTGCTACCATGACAGTGATTGACACATTAGCCAATGATGGGACAGTAGTAGTCCCATCATCCGGCTAATGTGTTAAATGTAAAAAAAAAAAAAAAAAAATTACATGCTACATACATACAACATGCATACTACATACATGCTACATTCATACTACATACTACATACATGCTACATTCATACTACATAAATACTACATGCAACATACATACTACATATATACTACATGCATGCTACATACATACTGCATGCTACATACATACTACATATATACTACATACATACTACATACATACTACATACATGCTACATGCATGCTACATACATACCACATATATACTACATACATACTACATGCATGCTACATACATGCTTCATGCATGCTACATACATACCACATATATACTACATACATACTACATGCATGCTACATACATACTACATATATACTACATGCATGCTACATACATACTGCATGCTACATACATACTACATATATACTACATACATACTACATACATGCTACATGCATGCTACATACATACCACATATATACTACATGCATGCTACATACATACTACATGCATGCTACATACATACTACATGCTACATACATACTACATATATACTACATGCATGCTACATACATACTACATGCATGCTACATACATACTACATGCATGCTACATGCATGCTACATGCATGCTACATGCATGCTACATACATACTACATGCTACATACATACCACATATATACTACATACATACAATACATTCATACAATACATACATAGACATACAGTACATATAACATAGAGTAACATACTTACCAATACTTGTCACATTGTTCCCCGAAGCCATTGTCTTTTCCGGGATAAATATTAACATAACAAACCACAAAAATACTCACCCACGATCCGAAGCAGTCCACGAGTGTGTCCCACGACGATCTTGGGTAGAGAACGGCAGCATCAGATGATGCTGCCGTTCTCTACGGGCTGCAGGAATCCAATGACGGAAGGTAGGTATCCTTCCGCACTGTATTCCTCCGCCACTTAAAAAAAAAAAGTCCCTAGTCTCACTTTATGCCATTGCTGTGTGGGAAATTCCCACACAGCAATGGCATAAAGTGAGACTAGGGACTTTTTTTTTTTTAAAGTGGCGGAGGAATACAGTGCGGAAGGATACCTACCTTCCGTCATTGGATTCCTGCAGCCCGTAGAGAACGGCAGCATCATCTGATGCTGCCGTTCTCTACCCAAGATCGTCGTGGGACACACTCGTGGACTGCTTCGGATTGTGGGTGAGTATTTTTGTGGTTTGTTATGTTAATATTTATCCCGGAAAAGACAATGGCTTCGGGGAACAATGTGACAAGTATTGGTAAGTATGTTACTCTATGTTATATGTACTGTATGTCTATGTATGTATTGTATGAATGTATTGTATGTATGTAGTATATATGTGGTATGTATGTAGCATGTAGTATGTATGTAGCATGCATGTAGCATGCATGTAGTATGTATGTAGCATGCATGTAGTATGTATGTAGCATGCATGTAGTATATATGTAGTATGTATGTAGCATGTAGTATGTATGTAGCATGCATGTAGTATGTATGTAGCATGCATGTAGTATATATGTGGTATGTATGTAGCATGCATGTAGCATGTATGTAGTATGTATGTAGTATGTATGTAGTATATATGTAGTATGTATGTAGCATGCAGTATATATGTAGTATGTATGTAGCATGCAGTATGTATGTAGCATGCATGTAGTATATATGTAGTATGTATGTTGCATGTAGTATTTATGTAGTATGAATGTAGCATGTATGTAGTATGTATGTAGCATGCATGTAGTATGTATGTAGTATGTATGTAGCATGCAGTATGTATGTAGCATGTATGTAGTATGTATGTAGTATATATGTAGTATGTATGTAGCATGCATGTAGTATGTATGTAGTATGTATGTAGCATGCAGTATGTATGTAGCATGTATGTAGTATGTATGTAGTATGTATGTAGCATGCATGTAGCATGCATGTAGTATGTATGTAGTATTTTTTTTTTTTTTTTAACATTTAACACATTAGCCGGATGATGGGACTACTACTGTCCCATCATTGGCTAATGTGTCAATCACTGTCATGGTAGCAGGCATCGCCCGATGGGACTTGTAGTCCCATCGGACGATGCTTGCACAGACCCCCGGACATCAGCACAGCCCCCCGGCAGGCCGGCACAGCCCCCCGGCAGGCCGGTACAGACCCCCACAGGGTGCACAGACCACCGGCAGGCCGGCACAGCCCCCCGGCAGGCCGGTACAGACCCCGGGCAGTCCACACAGCCCCCCGGCAGGCCGGCACAGCCCCCCGGCAGGCCCGAAATGACGGCGCATCATGATGCGCACACACCGCGCATCATGATGACGTCAGGCCGTCAATCAACTGAACTTCCGATTCCGATGCCGAATTCCGATATTGAAAAAATATCGGAAGTCGGTATCGGAATTCCGATACAGCAAGTATCGGCCGATACCCGATACTTGCGGTATCGGAATGCTCAACACTAGTGACAGCCCTTTAGATATTTGTAGACAGCTATTAAGTCTCCTCTCAGTCTTCTCTTTTGCAAACTAAACATTCCCAAATCCTGCAACCTTTCCTCATAAGACAGGGTTTGCAGACCGGTCACCATTCTGGTCGCTCTTTTCTGAACTTGCTTGTTTGTTTGTTGATGTCTTTTTTAAAATGTGGTGCCCAAAACTGGACACAATATTCCAGATGAGGTCTGACCAAAGAGGAGTAGAGGGAAATAATGACTTCACGTGATCTAAACTGTATGCTTCTGTGAATACATCCTAGAATTGCATTTGCCTTTTTTGCTGCTGCATCACACTGTTGACTCATATTCAGTCTGTGATCTCTTAGTATACCCAAGTCTTTTTCACATGTGCTGTTGCTTAGCCCTATTCCTCCCATTCTGTATATGCTATTTTCATTTTTATTGCCCAGATGTAGTACTTTGCATTTTTCCCTGTTAAAAACCATTCTGTTAGTTGCTGCCCACTTCTCCAGTTTATTTATATCTTTTTGAATCCTCTCTCTCTTCTCTAGTATTAGCTATCCCTCCTAGCTTTGTCTCATCAGCAAATTTAATCAGTTTACCCGCAATTCCTTCATCTAAATCATTGATAAAGATGTTGAACAATACAGGGCCCAGGACAGAGCCCTGTGGTACCCTACTTGAGACATTCTTCCAACTGGATGTGCAGCCATTTACGACCACTCTTTGGGTCCGATCACTAAGCCAGTTATGAATCCACCTAACAGTTGCCTTGTCCATTCCATACTTAGTCATTTTTTCAATAAGGATAGTATGAGATACTTTGTCAAATGCTTTGCTGAAGTCAAGATATACTATATCTACAGCATTTCCTTGATCCACCCAATCAGTGATTCCGTCATAGAAGGAAATTAAGTTAGTCTGACATGACTTATTAGTTACAAACCCATGCTGACTCTGTTTAATCACTTCATTCTTATCCAGGTACTGACATACATGTTTAATAATTTGTTCAAAGATCTTTCCTGGTATAGAAGTCAGACTCACCAGCCTATAGTTGCCTGGTCCACCTTCCCCTTTTTGAAGATAGGAACAACATTTGCTCTTCTCCAGTCTTCTGGGACTTTTCCTGTTCTCCAAGAATTTTCAAAGATTATGGAGAGGGGTTCAAAAATTTCTTCTGCTATCTCCTTCAGTACTCTGGGGTGCAATTCATCTGGACCTGGAGACTTGAATTCATTTAGGTTAGCTAAGTATTTCCTCACTATCTTTCTGTTTATAGATATCCTGGATTCTTTTATACCCTTAATAGGACAGTGAAGAACAGTTGATGTTACGTTTCCTTTCTGAGAGAAAACAGATGCAAAATAGGAATTTAAAAGTTCGGCCTTCTCAACATCCTGTCTTACCATTTCATCATTTTCATCCTGTAAAAATCCTATAGCATCTTTGACTTTTCTTTTACTTTTGACATATCACCAAAATCCTTTATTATTGCTTTTGACATCTCTTGCAAGCCTCAATTCATTTTCAGCTTTAGATAATCTGATTTGTGCCCTGCAGGTTCTGCAGACAGCATTATATTCTTCTTTAGATATGCCTCCCTCTTTCCATTTTATAAACATTTTTTTCTTCCTTTTTAGCATGTGCTTAAGTTCTGTGTTCATCCATCCTGGTTTCCTTAAATGCTTCCTATTCTTCCCTCTTTTCGGAATTGTTAACAATTGTGCTTTGAGAATTTCATTTTTCAAGATTTCCCATCCTTCCTGGACATTTTTGTCTTTAAGGATATCCAGCCATTGGATCCCTCCAATTCTCTTTCTGAATCCCTTAAAATCTGCCTTTCTGAAATCTAACCTTGACGTCTGAGTCTTCACAGGTCTTCCTCCTCTAGTTATCCAAAATTCTAAAATAGCATGGTCGCTACCTCCTAGGGTCCCAGCCACTTTTACCTCCTCAACCATTTCCTCCCTGTTTATAAGGATTAGATCCAAGGTAGCAGTTCCCCTTGTTTTCTCCCCTACCTTTTGGAAGATAAAGTTGTCAGCAAGAGAGGATAAGAATTTCCTTGACCTGTTAGTTTTGCCTGAGAGAGATTCCCAACAAATGTCTGGATAGTTGAAATCTCCCATGACAACTATGTCATATTTTTTGGAGAACTTGGCCATTTGATGCATAAAGAGTTATTCCATATCTTCAGCTTGCACAGGCGGCCTGTAGTAAATGCCTACAATGGTGTCCTTTCCATTGTTCTGTCCTTGTATTCTTACCCAAACAGTTTCCACAGAACTCCCAGTCTCTGAAGCTTCAATCTCTGTGCAGATATACGCGTTTCTAACATACATTGCGACACCTCCTTCTCGTTTATCAAGTCTGTTTCTTGCAAATAAGTTGTATCCTTCTAGTCTTGTATTCCAATCATGTGTATCATCCCACCAAGTTTCAGTGATTCCAATGACATCATATTTCTTTTCCTGTGTTAGTAGTTCCAATTCTCCTTGTTTGTTGCCCATGCTTTGTGCATTAGTATAGAAACATTTTAGTTTGTGATTGGTTTCTCTTTCTCCAATTTTTTTATTAATTAGATTCTTTTGTCTTTGTTCTTCCTTTAGGAGAGACGGGACAAAGGTTTAGTGGCTACTGGCCTCTGTTGCGCTAGCCACCAGCTCCTTTTCCTCTGCTTGCTCCTCCTCAGCGTCCACCTCAGCGTCCACTTCCTCATTGTTACCCATTCCGCGCTGAGCAGATGAAATGAGGCTGAACTGGCTACAATCTCTCTGTGTTATGTCTTCCTCCATCCCCACCTGGTCCGCATGCAAAGCTTTATTTTTATTTCTGAGCAGTGACTGTTAAAGCAGGCACAGAAGCAACATAGTTACACTGACTACTGACCGCAGGTGACAGCTGGCAGCTTCTTCAGTCCCTCTCATTACACACCTTCTACTTTCATTATTCTATCCTCTTACATGCATCTGTACAGTAGTGATACCCTCCCTACTGATTCATTAATTTTTTCACCTCCCCTCTCATTGTCTTTTCATATCCTCCTCCCCTGTCACTCTCACTATTTCACCTCCATTTTTCCATTTATCACTTATTATTTTTTCACTCCCATCGTACACTTACATACATACCTGTTTGCACCTTGTCACTGATTTAGTTTCTACCATGTATATCCCCTTTCCTCTAATACCGACAGTGCGCCGTGTGTATACATCGTAAAATGGCCGCTCCCAACAGACTTCACAAAAATGGCGCCTCATATGCGCATGCTCATGGATCACCCCCAGAGCAGGAATGGGACCGCCACTCGGTACCGGGCCGGTGTCTCAGAGGGACGTGTCACGGTGGCGGTGACCCGGTCCGTGGCCCCGGGTGTCCAATGTAAAATGGGTGAAATGTAGCTGAAAAAAGTTTATCTATTTGTAGATGATTCGTGACGCCACCTGTGGTGCTCAGCAAGGAAGGTGTTAAGCCGACGCTGCGGTGCAGATCCTCTGGGACAGATGGTGGGGCGCAGCAAAGATGTAATAGATCTCCACAGATAGAGCTGTAGTCCCAGGGAAGTAGTAATAGGTTTTGAGGTAGATGGTGTAGTGTTAGGCACAGAGATGTAGCAGTGCTGAGTGGGTTGGGGCAGGAGAAAGGCAATGACGCAGCTGAGTGCAGTTCCAATTCTTTTACTCACGTTTCTGGCACAGACAGGTGCCCGCTTCAATGCTGCAGCTTCCAGGTCAGGGACTCAGCCAACTCCCAGGCAGATGGAATTAACCCTTCCAGCACTCCCTTTCGTGTGCCTGTTCCGAACGTCTCCTTTCTAGCGCTAATCTGAAGTACTTGCAATTCTGAATTACACTCAAGTGTCTCCTTATTAAACTCCACTCGTATGACTGGTGGCGGTAGCCTGCTTCGGGGAAACCATACACTCGCATCCCGGCTCACGCACAAGTTGCCACTGTGTCTTCGAGTCTTTGGTGGGAATAGAGCGGTCTCAACTCCTATTCCTCCCGTTTCTGCTGCAGGATTATCAGTATCACAAACAGCCTCGGATACCGGCGCCTGGCCTTGGCGCAATCAGCTCCCACCTGCGGGGAACTTCTGCCTTCCTCCCCCTCTCAGGGGATTCTGCTCCCCACTTCCTATCAGCTTTCCCTTCTTAGTGTTTCTAAGCTCCACCCACCACCAAGCACCCTTCATGAACCAAAGCAGCTGCTGTAAAGGGGGCTCTGCTGTTCTAAGGTCTCTGTGCTGGATTCAGGTGCTGGAGTCTGGTCAGGTTTTACCATCTTACCTGGGAAGTGGGATACTACACGTCAGGAGGAGGTGCAGTACCTCTGTGGCGAATGATCCCTCAGGGGCGCCACACTCACCACCACCAATGTCCGTGTATCTTTAAAGGCCTCTTTTAACTACCGGTTTGTCACTGATGTCAGAGGTATTTCCTTCTCATGCAAGCTGGAGCTGAGTGCTTGAACGTGATACACCTGTGGACCGCAGGGCGCTACCTATGAGTGGCCCACAAGTAGGTAGTATAGGATATAAAAGAGTAACATGAGAATAGATCAGACACACTCTCTTTGAGAAAGCAGATCAGCGAAATGCACATGGGGGCATTCATGGTACTGTGTATGGTCGACTGTTTACACCATGGGTAAGCACTACAATGCACTCCTCCCCATATGGATTGACTAAACTTTGTCTATAGATACATGTATTTGTCTATATATGATTCTGGATTACACTAGCACCCTTGGTTTGGAGTGTCTATTGGGACGCCCTCACACCCAGGGCTGTGGGGTACTCGGTACCGGGCCCGGTGGATCTCAATGGGAGTTGTCACGGTAGCTGTGGCCCGGCCCGTGGCCCTGGGCGCCCATTGTAAATGTTCAGTGTCAATGAATAAGTCGTGACGCCACCTGTGGTGTTCGGCAATGTAGATGTTAGGCCGACGCTGCAGACAGATCCTCTGGGACAGATGGTGTGGTGCAGCAGTGATGGTATAGCCCTCCACAGGCAGGGCTGTTGTCCCAGGGCAGAGTAGGTATGGTGACACTTAGGTGGTGTAGTGTCAGGCGCAGGGGATGCAGCAGTGCCGGGCAGGTTGACGCAGGAATAAGTGGAGGACACCAGAGCATGAAGTTCCAAAGCTTTACTCACAGTCTGTTGTACAAACAGGTGCCTGCTTCCACGCCGTGTCCTCCGGGTCTGGGACTCAGTCAACCTCCAGGCAAGATGAAGCACTCCTTTCCAACACTCCGCCAACTTGTGCCTTTCTGAACGTCTCCTCTTATAGCGCCTTTAGATGAAGTACTCCTAGTACTGAGTTACACTGGAGTTCCTCTCGTCTGATGTTCCTATGAACCCTACTTGTACGGCAGACAGCTGTAGCCGGCTTCGGGGACTCCTTGCTACTGAGTCCAAGCTCACTATCCCGTTGCTATTGTGCCCCCAAGTCTTATGTGGGAATAAAGTGGTCACTACTTCTATTCCTCCGGTGTCTGCTGCAGGACCATTAGTATCCATACAACCTCGGGGACCGGGCCCCGGCCTTGCGCTTAGAACTTCTAGGAAGGGTTCTCTTCTCACCAACGTCCTCTTCTCTTTTACTCCTCATGTTCCATACTAATCTTTTCTTTCTATGGAGAGTCAGGCTTTCAGTCTATGTTGCTCTCTTTCTTCCTTTCCCGTGCCAGCAGACCCAAGTCCCTGGGATCTGCTGCAGCACTTCCATCCATCTATCCCTCTCTTTAGGGATCTTCTTCTCTCTCCAACCAACTACTGACTGACTCCTTAAACTCTTCCCGCTCCTTGAAATGTTATCTAACTCCACCCACCTCCCAGCACGTTTCGTTTTCCAAGCAGGGAGACACCAAGGGGTGCTTTGCTATACTCCAAGCAGGGAGCCGCCGAAGGTGCTTTGCTACACTACTTTGTGGTGTGGGGTGCAGGTGTTGGAGCGTGGTCAGGAGTCTCCACCTTACCTGGATGGTGGGATACCACACCTCAGGAGGAGGTGCAGTACCTCTGTGGCGACTGAGCCTCAGGGGCGGCACATACCCCCCGTTAAACACAGCACGTCCGCGGGCTGCAAGGCAAACAAAGTTGACAAACACAGGAACATACAAAATTTTTGCACTGCTTAGTAAACAGTTCTTATCTAATCTTCTCAATGTGAGAGGCACTCATTCTTGAACGTTGCAAACAATTCTAAATTAACTATTTAAAGTCTTAATTCAAAAGTGCAAGTTTCATCATCAACACATTTCTTCATCACCTTTCTTGTTCACATTTTCTACATTTTCTATCATTAGCTTAAAGTGACAACCACTGATACCTGGTTCATCACCTGCATCTTCCAAATCTTCATTCTTTATTCAAATCTCTCATCTCTTTATTAAAACATTCCTAAATCCTATATAAAAGCTATTATAAAACACATTATCAAATACTTCACATTAAAACATCAAGTGCTGGACACCGTTCCCAGCCGGGATCTCTTGCAGTGTCCTTTGATTGGAGCCATGCTCCAGATGAGGTAGACCTTATCTTCGCAAAGTGTCTATGTAAAACCAAGAGAGGGCACCTAAAGAGGTGCAAACTATTTACAAACAGTCCTGGATCATTCAGCGTCCATGATCTCCACAGTTCCAAATGAAAAATATGCTGCCAATGCAACTGGGCAACAAAACTGGAAAACAGAAAAACATGATGAACAAAATAGAAGAAGGCACAACAGTGCAAATACCCTCCTGGGTAACAAAGTTAGTTATTTTGCAGGTTATGGCTAGTTGTCCCTTCCTGGGGTACTGGAAGCTGTTGACTTGGGCTGCTGCTTCCATGGAAGAACTTCTTGACGATCTCTTCCTGCTGCTGGATTCACATGATACAAAGTGGTGGTACCTGGGGGTACATATAGCTTCTCTCCTGTATAGGCTGCCAGTAGCTCTTCAGGTATGCGGCGGATATTCATTGCGTACCAACCTCTCAACCCCTCATGCCAAGTGAAAGTCACGTACTCCCCTGACTGCAGGTCTCTAGCAGGGTGCCCCTTCCTCAGGTGCGACTCCACATCCTGCCGATTAAAGAAAAGGTCACTAATTCTTTTGGGGTCTGCAATGAACCCGAAACCTCTCTCGTGGTTCACATTTATGACTTGCCCCCAACCAGCTGCATCCCGGGGATCATAGTGACCAGCCCGTACCTTCTCCTTTCGGTTCAGATCAGGACCCAACACAGCCAGTCTCTGCTGTCCCCTCTCCCTCTGTTCCGCTGCCAATTTGCGGAGGGTCTGCTGATAATAAGGCTCTTCCTCCTCTTCCTCCCGGGACCTGCTTTCACCCACTGTTGACAAGGGTGCCCCTGCTGGGTGTTCGGATGTCTCCCCCCAGGGTTCAGCGTCCCGGTCCCAGACAAGGTCCAGCACGACCTGTCCTGACGCTGCCACGGGGGTACACCCCAGGGCCTTCCCAGGTGCAGGGGCAGTAGACATACCTAGGGCCTCCTGGCGGTGTTCCGATGCAGGCTTGAGACGGTGGGCAGCTGCAGGGATATCCACCGGAGTGGCTGGTCCGGGTGCCGGCGGTGGTGGAGCAGATGGCAGCTCCGGGTCTGCAGGGGCCTCCGATGGGACCTGCGCAGCCACGTCAGGTCCAGGCAGGAGCACAGCCTCAGCTCCTGGGGTCTGCGGTGACTCTTCCAGACAGGTCGCACCCAGCCGTATAGACAGCGTGGAGGTGTATACTCGCGCTGCCTGAGGGTAGTCCGGTGCAGCGGCGGCAGGTACCGCCGGTGAAGGTACCGGGTCCAGAGGTGCCGGTGGTGTAGGCCCCTCCTGGGCGTGCTGCCTGCCCAACTTCCGTAAGGCCTCCTGCCTCAGTCGCAGATGGCACATCAGCTGGGTTATTTCGTCCTCCAGCTGTTGGCAGTTCATCCCGGAGATGGGGTTGGAGCCTTCAGCCATGGCGCCGGGGAGATCCAACTCAACCTCCGAGTGCTCTACAGGCCTCCTCCCTGCTCCTTCCAAGATGGTGTTCTGGCGTTCTTCTTCCTGCCTGAGCTCTTTTCCCACCACTGGCCTTCGCCCCTCCTTCTGAGGGTGGCGTCTTTTTCCTACTCCTCCATACCAAGCCAGTATACGAACCCCTCGGGGGGTGGGCCATGTTGAAGTTGCATAGAAGTTCAGACAGGGGAGTCTCAGGACAGTTCGCGGTCTTTTCTTAGGACCACCCATTTTGTCACGCCCTTCTTCACCGCACCAGCGGTCATTTTTAGCGTTCATTTTGCAGTCTATCAAATTGGGTCTTCTGCACATCTCCGCAAACTCTTAAGTTCAATAAATTGTAGGCACACAGAACCTGATGGCATCAGGTCTTGTCATTGTCAGGACTCTAATGTCAGGACCCTGTCGGCGTCGGCAAACTGCCACGCCGAGCAGGGTGACTTACCCACACTATGGGAGAGCGCGGGATCCAATACAGTAGTGACGGTTCAAGCAGACAGGACCTGCGGCACTGAAAATAGTAAGGAGTCCCAGGACCTAGATCATGTGACTGCAGGTGGCAGGGCTTAGCGTCCTACTGCTGCAGATGATAAAAACGCAGGTCAGACAAGCGAGGGTTCATACACGAAGAGGGTTGTGCGGTACCAGAGGGACGAGAATAGTCAAGTCACAGGCAGAGGGTCATACACAGAGAGGTAGCGCAGTACAAGAGAGACAGGCAGAACTCGTAACAGGGACAGAACCGGGTCAAAACCAAACAAGCAAGCAAGATATCAGGCACAAGGCACACGTACGCACGAGGTCAACTAACTCAGCCGAGGGCAGGAGTATAACTGACACCGGACCTAGGTCAAGTGAGCATTAAATAGCCGACCTCTGACAGAGAGAGGCAGAAACAATTAACCCCTGTCTGACCAAGACGGGCCAAAGACAAAGCCCATCTTGGATCATGACAGTACCCTCCTCTCAATGGGGGGCCACTGGACCCCTGGGTCTCTCAGGATACTTGGCGTGAAAGGCCCGGACCAACTGATCCGCATGAACTGATCGAGCAGGAACCCACGACAGGTCTTCAGGACCATAGCCTTTCCAATATACAAGATATTGAAGGGCACGACGGACCAACCTAGAGTCAACAATTCGTTCCACCTCGTACTCAGACTGACCGTCTACCAAAACCGGTGGAGGGGAAGACGATGATCCCTCCCCACAGGACCTCACAGGTTTCAAAAGGGCCCTATGGAAAACATTGGGGATCTGTAGAGATGGCGGGAGACGCAACCGAAAAGCCACCGGGTTAACCGCTTCAGTAATTTCATAGGGACCAATAAACTTAGGTCCAAGCTTCGCAGAGGGGACCTTGAGCCTTATATTCTTGGTAGATAACCATACCTTATCCCCAATCTGGAACACCAGCCCCGCGGACCATTTTTTGTCTGCAAAAAGCTTATATTTATCCTGGGCCTTCGTAATGTTACTCTGGACCTCCCGCCATACCTCCCCCAACCGCTGGATAGTCTCATCCTCCCCAGGACACCCAGAGTCCAAACGGGAAAACTCTCCGAAATGAGGATGAAACCCATAGTTGCAGAAAAAGGGAGATGTTCCCGTAGACAGGTTAATGCGGTTGTTAAACGCAAACTCGGCCAAAGGTAATGCAGTACACTAATCATCCTGTCGGGCTGAGGTCAAGCAATGCAGAATTTGCTCCAGAGACTGATTGGTCCGCTCGGTCTGCCCATTAGTCTCTGGATGGTAAGCTGATGAAAAAAACAGACCAATACCCAACCTCATACAAAATGCCCTCCAAAATCTGGAAACAAATTGTACTCCTCTATCAGACACCACATTCAAGGGTACCCCATGCAACCGCACCACATGCTCAACGAACAATCTGGACAATGTTTCCGCATTAGGTAGAGCTGCCAAAGGTACAAAATGTGCCTGCTTACTAAACATGTCCACCATAACCCAAACTACGGTATTACCCTTGGAGGAAGGAAGGTTGGTGATGAAATCCATGGACAAATGAGTCCATGGTCTCTCAGGAGTTGGCAGTGGTAACAATTCCCCGGCCGGCCAGTTATGGGGGTTTTCGCACGGGCACAAACATCACATGCAGACACATATTCCCCAACATCAGAGGCTAAAGAAGACCACCAGAATATTCTAGCAATGGCCTTCCGGGTAGCCGAGATACCTGGATGTCCACCCAGAACTGAGTCATGGAACTCCCGGAGGACCTTGAG
The DNA here is from genome assembly GCF_039654945.1 of Dendrobates tinctorius. NCBI lineage: Eukaryota > Metazoa > Chordata > Amphibia > Anura > Dendrobatidae > Dendrobates > Dendrobates tinctorius. The sequence goes on from NW_027361738.1 coordinate 14,137,851, forward strand.
ACGAAACTAAGCTGGTACGTAAAGTTTATCCACCGGCTTAGCCGGAGGTGCAAGAGACTGGGCTTCCCGAATCTCCGAATTCCAACATATTAGAAATACCTGCCACCACCACCCCGGGCTGAAGAATGGAGGATGGAGGTTCGGGGGGGAACCGAATCTAGACTGCGTGACAAGGCATCAGCTCTGACATTTTTGGATCCTGGCCGAAAAGTGATAGAGAAGTGGAATCGGGGAAAAAAAAAGTGACCATCTAGTCTGTCTAGGAGTCAACCTTTTAGCTGACTCAATGTAAGCTAGGTTCTTGTGGTCTGTAATTACGGTTATAGGATGGACAGCCCCCTCCAAAAAATGCCTCCATTCTTCAAAGGCCAACTTCACGGCCAGAAGTTCTCGATTCCCAACATCATAGTTTCTCTCTGCAGGGGAGAATTTCTTTGAGAAAAAGGCTCAAGGTCTCAAATTAGTCAAAGTGGCAGGTCCCTGGGACAATACTGCCCCCACCCCCACCTCTGAGGGGTCCACCTCAACAATAAATGGTTCAGACGGGTCCGGTTGAATAAGAACCGGAGCAGACATGAAACTTTTTTTAAAAACTGAATCGCCGTATCGCTGCGGCTGACCAATTCTTGATATTCGCCCCCTTTTGAGTCATGTCTGTGAGGGGTTTAACCACCTGTGAGAACCCCCTTATAAATTTGCGATAATAATTGGTGAATCCTAGGAAATGCTGCAGAGCTTTTAAATCACGAGGTTGGACCCAATCGACAATGGCCTGTACCTTATTAGGATCCATGCAATATCCCTCAGCAGGCACAATGAACCCCAGAAAAGACAGTTCCTGTACAAAAAATAAACATTTCTCTAGTTTAGCAAAGAGACAGTTCTCCCGAAGCCTTTGGAGGACTGCTCGAATATGACCAATGTGAGCCTCTTTATCAGGAGAGTAGATCAATATGTCATCCAAATACACCACCATAAAACGTCCAATAAAATCAGAGAACACGTGATTTATGAGATTTTGGAAGACTGCTGGAGCATTGGTCAGACTGAAAGGCATGACCAAATTTTCAAACAATCCTTCAGTAGTGAGAAAAGCAGTTTTCCACTCATCTCCTTCCCGGACTCGGATAAGGTTATACGCTCCCCGTAGATCTAATTTCGAAAACCACTTAGCTCCGGACAACTGGTTGTACAAATCAGGAATAAGTGGGAGGGGATACATATTTCTCACAGTTATCCTATTTAACTCTCGAAAATCGAGGCATGGGTGTAAACCACCGTCTTTTTTCTTTACGAAAAAGAACCCCGCCGCCACAGGAGAGACAGAAGGACGAATGTGTCCCTTACGGAGACTCTCGGAAATGTATTCCTTCATAGCAGCCCGTTCGGGACCCGAAAGGTTATACAAGCGGGCCTTGGGCAATTTAGCACCTGGAACCAGGTCAATGGCACAATCAAATGGGCGTTGTGGTGGTAAAACCTGAGCCTCTTTTTTGGAGAAAACGTCCGTATAGTCTTTTAGGTACTCCGGAATACCTTCCAGACCCACGGATGACACAGACACAGTAGCAAGACATTTTTCAGAACAATAGGGATCCCATATAACAATATCCCGAGATTCCCAATTAATCACTTGATTATGTAATTGTAACCAGGGGAAACCCAACACCAGTCCTGCAGGCAGGTTTTCCATAACAAAGCATGAAATATGTTCCTGGTGTAAGGAACTCACTTTAAGGAGAAACTCCTCTGTAAGAAATATGACGTCATTCTTAGCCAGTGGTGTTTTGTCAATGGCAACAACGTGGATAGGAGTCTCCAGCCTAACTGTCCCTAACTTACACCTGGACACCAAGTCAGAGTCAATAAAGTTCAACGATGATCCGCAATCCACGAAAGCAGAAGCACTCCCACAACAAAGTTCCACTTGCAACAACATTTTTGAAAATGGAGAAAAAGGTACCTGAGAGTCTGGGTGACCTCCATGACAATCACCCGGGCTCAGTCGCTTGCTGGTCAGTGAACAGGAGGGGCAATTCTTTTTCCAATGTCCGGAAGCACCACAGTGAAAACAGCATTTTTCCAAGCGCCGTTGTCTCTTTTCTTTCTCCTTAACGTCGATGGTTCCCATCTCCATGCTTTCCAATGTAGGACTGGCTCCCCTTCCTTGGGAAAATAACGGGGTTTCAATCTGCATCACTCCCCTGGCCCGTAGCCTGCGATCCATTCGGATGGCTTGTGTCATAGCGTCCTCCAGGGAATCAGGCGGAGGGTGGAGATCCAAGGCATCCTTCAGACATTCAGACAGGCCTCTACGGAACAAACCCCGGAGGGTGGCATCATTCCAGCAGACCTCAGCAGCCCAGCGTCTGAACTCTGAGAAAAACCACTCGGCTGAGTGCTTCCCCTGGAACACACTCATCACCCTGTCCTCAGCCATACGCATCCGATCAGGCTCATCATAAATATGCCCCAGGGCCTCAAAAAATGCATCCACAGTCATACGCTCAGGGGCAGTGGTCAGAAGGGAGAAAGCCCAAGCCTGGGGAGCTCTCCTTAACAGAGACATAATGACCCCCACTCTCTGACTTTCATCCCAAGAAGAGTGTGGTCTCAATGAAAAAAAAAGCTTACAGCCCTCCTTGAACACTTTGAATTCCCTTTTATCTCCAGAAAAGGTATCTGGTAACTCAACCGGAGACTCAGGGGAAATTAACATAACATCCCGAGCCCCCGATGATAAAACCCCGAGCACAGTGTCAGCGATCAACTGCTGAGACTGAGCCAGGGCGAGTTGTTCCCCCAGGAGTCTCTGAGACATCTGAGTCAGGTGCTTTACCTGCTCAGAAAGAGCATGCATAGGATCCATCACACACACAGGAGAAAGGGAGCAGAGAAAAAAAAATGGTAACGGTCAGTTATAATGTCAGGACTCTAATGTCAGGACCCTGTCAGTGTCGGCAAACTGCCACACCGAGCAGGGTGACTTATTCACACTATGGGAGAGCGCGGGGTCCAATACAGTAGTGACGGTTCAAGCAGACAGGACCTGCGGCACTGAAAATAGTAAGGGGTCCCAGGACCTAGATCATGTGACTGCAGGGGGCGTGGTTTAGCGTCCTACTGCTGCAGATGATATAATGTACCTACTGCAGGGAAACTGTAGAAGAGGAGAGGAAAACACAGGTCAGACAAGCGAGGGTTTGTACACGGAGAGGGCTGTGCGGTACCAGAGGGACGAGCAAAGAATAGTCAAGTCACAGGCAGAGGGTCATACACAGAGAGGTAGCGCAGTACAAGAGAGACAGGCAGAACTCATAACAGGGACAGAACCGGGTCAAAACCAAACAAGCAAGCAAGATATCAGGCACAAGGCATACGTACGCACAAGGTCAACTAACTCAGTCGTGGGCAGGAGTATAACTGACACCGGACCTAGGTCAAGTGAGCATTAAATAGCCGCCCTCTGCCAGAGAGAGGCAGAAACAATTAACCCCTGTCTGACCAGGACGGGCCAAAGACAAAGCCCATCCTGGATCATGACAGTCATCCTGTTTGTGATGCCAAGTTTGGGACACCCTCACACCCAGGGCTGTGGGGTGCTCGGTACCGGGCCCTGTGGATCTCAATGGGAGTTGTCACGGTAGCTGTGGCCCGGCCCGTGGCCCTGGGTGCCCACTGTAAATGTTCAGTGTCAATGAATAAGTCGTGACGCCACCTGTGGTGTTCGGCAATGTAGATGTTAGGCTGACGCTGCAGACAGATCCTCTGGGACAGATGGTGTAGTGCAGCATTGATGGTATAGCCCTCCACAGGCAGGGCTGTTGTCCCAGGGCAGAGTAGGTATGGTGACACTTAGGTGGTGTAGTGTCAGGCGCAGGGGATGCAGCAGTGCCGGGCAGGTTGACGCAGGAATAAGTGGAGGACACCAGAGCATGTTGTTCCAAAGCTTTACTCACAGTCTGTTGTACAAACAGGTGCCTGCTTCCGCGCCATGTCCTCCGGGTCTGGGACTCAGTCAACCTCCAGGCAAGATGAAGCACTCCTTTCCAACACTCAGCCAACTTGTGCCTTTCTGAACGTCTCCTCTTATAGCGCCTTTAGATGAAGTACTCCTAGTACTGAGTTACACTGGAGTTCCTCTCGTCTGATATTCCTATGAACCCTACTTGTACGGCAGACAGCTGTAGCCGGCTTCGGGGACTCCTTGCTACTGAGCCCCGGCTCACTATCCAGTTGCTATTGTGCCCCCAAGTCTTATGTGGGAATAAAGTGGTCACTACTTCTATTCCTCCGGTGTCTGCTGCAGGACCATTAGTATCCATACAACCTTGGGGACCGGGCCCCGGCCTTGTGCTTAGAACTTCTAGGAAGGGTTCTCTTTTCACCCACATCCTCTGTTCTCTTTTACTCCTCACGTTACATACTAATCCTTTCTTTCTATGGAGAGTCAGGCTTTCAGTCTATGTTGCTCTCTTTCTTCCTTTCCCATGCCAGCAGACCCAGGTCCCTGGGATCTGCTGCAGCACTTCCATCCATCTATCCCTCTCTCTAGGGATCTTCTTCTCTCTCCAACCAACTACTGACTGACTCCTTAAACTCTTCCCGCTCCTTGAAATGTAATCTAACTCCACCCACCTCCCAGCACGTTTCGTGTTCCAAGCAGGGAGACACCAAGGGGTGCTTGCTATACTCCAAGCAGGGAGCCGCCGAAAGTGCTTTGCTACACTACTTTGTGGTGTGGGGTGCAGGTGTTGGAGCATGGTCAGGAGTCTCCACCTTACCTGGATGGTGGGATAGCACACCTCAGGAGGAGGTGCAGTACCTCTGTGGCAACTGAGCCTCAGGGGTGCCACACTATATATACTGTAAATATGCTATTCTTACCCACAGTCTGACCTCACTTCACTTTACAACTCTTCTCATATTTGATTAACCTCCTTCTTTGATCCCTCAAACATGTATCAGTCAAAAACTTTTTGATGTTTTTTGATACGTATTAATTTGTAACAAAATTCACACTTTATCTTAATACCATATATGATTTTGAGTCATGCTGTTTAGATACTTTGTATCCTTCTATGGGTTGTATATGTCAGTAACTCACCCAGTTACCAATTTGTTAATGATGGGGAGACTAATTTATATAAACTTATAACCCCTACAACCATTATGATATGTTTTTGGATATCTTTAAGGACATAAGCAACATAGTTGCACTGACTATGGCGTCATTGCCCCTCACAATGTTTGTGGAGTCCTCAAAGTCTTGGAGAACCAAACAAATGTCAGACATGCATGCCGCCTCTTCAGTCGTTATGTGTAGAGGCTGACCAGAATACCTACGAACTTGTTGGAGCTGGTACTCAACCACTGCCCTCTTCTTGTATTTGCTGCCACAGTACTGCCAGAGCCGCGGCAGCTGTAACCGACTTGATAAAATAGGAGCCTTCGCAGCGTACCTTGACCAGAAGCTGTGGCAAATCTGGGCATGTTTTCAGAAACTGCTGAACTACCAAGTTGAGTGTATATGTGTGAGCTTGCCAAGCTTCACAGTTGCCACCAGATTTCGTCCATTATCACACATGACCATGCCTGGTTGGAGGTTCAGCGGCAAAAACCATAGATCTGTCTGGCCTGTTATTCCTTTAAGTAATTCTGCCGTGATGTGTGTTTTGTCTCCAAGACAAATTAGCTTCTGCAGAGCCTGTTGCCGCTTCGCTGATGCAGTGCTGCAGGGCTTCCAGCTTCAGGCTGATGTGAATGACATGCTCTGAGATAACACAATGGTAATGGAGGATGAGGAGGAGCAGAATAGGGTGCAGGAACTGCTGTAGGAGGTGGAGTAAACCCTGATAGAAGTAGGGCCAGCAGTCCTTGGCGTCCAGAGCACATACGCCGTGCCAGCGTGTGACGTGGCCCCAGCCTACACAATGTTCACCCAGGGTGCCATCAGAAAAATGTGGGCCACAAGCACTTGTCCTCTTGTTGGTCATTAAGTGGACAATGCCAGTAAGTGTGTTGATAAGGGCATGGGTGATGTTCCTGGACACTTGCTGTTACAAGGCAGAGATGCCACACCGGGAGAAAAGTGGTGGCTGTGGACCGAGTACCAAGGGACGGCTGCCACCATGACTTGACAGAAATCCTCCGTGTCTACCAGCCTAAAAGACAAAATTTCCACAGCAAGCAGCCTGGAAATGTGCCAGTTTAAAATTGGGGTTTGTGGGTGTGTGGCTGGGAACTTAGTCATCCATCCCCTCGTCTTCCACCACCGCACCCTGATCCTCTTCACTTTGTGACTTAACAACAACAAGACTTAGCGGCAACTGTGTCTATTAATCAGCTTCCACCTTATCCCAAATATGCCAGTCATATTTTCATGGCCATGGCTGCTCTAAGTTTTGTGCATCACTAAACAGCATGTCGTCCTGTCCCTCTGGGAGCAGGCAGATTGAGAGGCCACAATTAAGAAATGTTGTGGTAAACAGTTCCTCATAGTGTCCTAGTGTGGGATCACTAGTCTCCTGGGTCTCAACATGGTGGGAGGCAGGAGGATCAGGGTGAGGATTAAGTGATCCAGACTTTACGTTGGTGAGACTGGATCGTGTGGAAGAGGCCCTCCGCCCCAGGGGTTGCTCGTTTAAATGACAGCGCCTTGCGATGTGTCCCGCCTTTCTGCAGCGGCGACAGATGGGCTGTCCGTCTTCATTGTAGCAATCACTGTCTCTCCCTCTGATAGGTGGGATTCTCCTCTGCCGTCGCCACGGGATGTCATCTGGACTGGAAGCAAGCTGAATCTTCTCCTTTCGGGACACTTGCATAGACTGCACAGTTTTGGTTAGTGCAGCCACACTTTTGGTCAGCTCCTGGACGTGGAAAGTAGGTCTATGAAAGAATAATCCTCCTTGGTTGGCATGATGACCCCAACTGAATTCTGGGAATAGGACGCTGCCTCTTGTCGATATGTCAATACTGGACATCTAGAGGGCGCTGTGAGGCTCCTATTTGTTTCACACAACACCCGGATGGCTCTATCCTTGAAGTGGGCAAAGTCCAAGTGAGGATTTTGGAGGGCCATTATGCGCAGTTGTGTCCTTTGATTGTCAGACAGGAGACACTCAATAAACTGCTCAGTTAGCAATCTGTCCTCATCTTGCACACTGTCAGGATCAACCTGCTTTACAGCTCACAGCGCCTCCTGTAGGTTAAGGGCATAGTCCCATATACTGTCCCGCATCCTTTGTTTGCACCCAAAGAATCTCATTTTTATTTTTGCTGCAGGCGGGTGTCAAAGGTGTCCTTCAGCCTGATTAATATTTGCTTAACAGTTCTTTTATCAGTGTCTGGCTAGGACTTCACTTCCCTCAGAGCTGCACCAGTTACAGTGGGGCAAAAAAGTATTTAGTCAGTCAGCAATAGTGCAAGTTCCACCACTTAAAAAGATGAGAGGCGTCTGTAATTTACATCATAGGTAGACCTCAACTATGGGAGACAAACTGAGAAAAAAAAATCCAGAAAATCACATTGTCTGTTTTTTTTTTCATTTTATTTGCATATTATGGTGGAAAATAAGTATTTGGTCAGAAACAAAATTTCATCTCAATACTTTGTGATATATCCTTTGTTGGCAATGACAGAGGTCAAACGTTTTCTGTAAGTCTTCACAAGGTTGCCACACACTGTTGTTGGTATGTTGGCCCATTCCTCCATGCAGATCTCCTCTAGAGCAGTGATGTTTTTGGCTTTTCGCTTGGCAACACGGACTTTCAACTCCCTCCAAAGGTTTTCTATAGGGTTGAGATCTGGAGACTGGCTAGGCCACTCCAGGACCTTGAAATGCTTCTTACGAAGCCACTCCTTCGTTGCCCTGGCGGTGTGCTTTGGATCATTATCATGTTGAAAGACCCAGACACGTTTCATCTTCAATGCCCTTGCTGATGGAAGGAGGTTTGCACTCAAAATCTCACGATACATGGCCCCATTCATTCTTTCATGTACCCAGATCAGTCGTCCTGGCCCCTTTGCAGAGAAACAGCCCCAAAGCATGATGTTTCCACCACCATGCTTTACAGTAGGTATGGTGTTTGATGGATGCAACTCAGTATTCTTTTTCCTCCAAACACGACAAGTTGTGTTTCTACCAAACAGTTCCAGTTTGGTTTCATCAGACCATAGGACATTCTCCCAAAACTCCTCTGGATCATCCAAATGCTCTCTAGCAAACTTCAGACGGGCCCGGACATGTACAGGCTTAAGCAGTGGGACACGTCTGGCACTGCAGGATCTGAGTCCATGGTGGCGTAGGGTGTTACTTATGGTAGGCCTTGTTACATTGGTCCCAGCTCTCTGCAGTTCATTCACTAGGTCCCCCCGCGTGGTTCTGGGATTTTTGCTCACCGTTCTTGTGATCATTCTGACCCCACGGGGTGGGATTTTGCGTGGAGCACCAGATTGAGGGAGATTATCAGTGGTCTTGTATGTCTTCCATTTTCTAATTATTGCTCCCACAGTTGATTTCTTCACTCCAAGCTGGTTGGCTATTGCAGATTCAGTCTTCCCAGCCTGGTGCAGGGCTACAATTTTGTTTCTGGTGTCCTTTGACAGCTCTTTGGTCTTCACCATAGTGGAGTTTGGAGTCAGACTGTTTGAGGGTGTGCACAGGTGTCTTTTTATACTGATAACAAGTTTAAACAGGTGCCATTACTACAGGTAATGAGTGGAGGAAAGAGGAGACTCTTAAAGAAGAAGTTACAGGTCTGTGAGAGCCAGAAATCTTGATTGCTTGTTTCTGACCAAATACTAATTTTCCATCATAATATGCAAATAAAATGAAAAAAAAACAGACAATGTGATTTTCTGGATTTTTTTTTCTCAGTTTGTCTCCCATAGTTGAGGTCTACCTATGATGTAAATTACAGATGCCTCTCATATTTTTAAGTGGTGGAACTTGCACTATTGCTGACTGACTAAATACTTTTTTGCCCAACTGTAACTGGCCTTTGAGGATGCTGACTTTTTGACTCTCAGACAGGGGTATACTGTAAACAAACTGCATAGTCTCTCCTTGAAATTTTTCAGGGCGTGTGATTCCCCTGAGTACTGTGGTAACCAGGCTGCTCCTGCGATGTAGGGCATTAATAGCGGCTTGATGGGGGCTGTTGCTGCTCTTGCCGCGGTGACTGGCGGTATTACAGAGGATATGGCTGCACCTACCGCTGCTTCTGGCTGGCTTATGGGGCCTGCGGCTGCGTCCGCCGCTGCATCTCCATCTGTGCTAGACATCCTCTTCTCCCCTAGTGAATCTCAGCCAGGCTCTGCGGGTCGTTACCTTGGTGCACGGCTGCTCCACCTGCAGTAGCGACTATTCTCCTTCCGGCCTCTCCCATCTGGCTTCCTGCTTCTTCCTTCTGATCACGGAGCGTGGCCCACGCTTTACTTCACACGCTGCTCTCAGGCTCCGCCCACAATGACACACCCCTCCCTTCCCGCGCACAGCGTTTTATTACAATGGCGACGGTTTCACTATTTAACAAAGTCTCTGGCACACAGTACCCGGCGATGCCGGGCTTGCAATCCTGTTTGTGATGCCAAAATGGAGTACCCCCTCAGGGCTGTAGGTTAGTCAGTACTGGGCTGGTGTCTTAAAGGGACGTGTCACGGCAGCAGTGACCAGGTTCGTGGCCCTGAGTGTCCATGAAAAATAAGGTCCTGGGCCCTGTATTGTTCAACATCTTTATCAATGATTTAGATGAAGGAATTGAGAGTAAACTGATTAAATTTGCTGATGACACAAAGCTAGGAGGGATAGCTAATACTAGAGAAGAGAGAGAGAGGATTCAAAAAGATATAAATAAACTGGAGAAGTGGGCAGCAACTAACAGAATGTTTTTTAAAAGGGAAAATGCAAAGTACTACATCTGGGCAATAAAAATAAAAAAAGCATATACAGAATGGGAGGAATAGGGCTAAGCAACAGCACATGTGAAAAAGACTTGGCTATACTAATAGATCACAGACTGAATATGAATCAACAGTGTGATGCAGCAGCAAAAAAAGGCAAATGCAATTCTAGGATGTATTCACAGAAGCATACAGTCTAGATCACGTGAAGTCATTATTGCCTTCTACTCCTCTTTGGTCAGACCTCATCTTGAATACTATGTCCAGTTTTGGGCGCCACATTTTAAAAAAGACATCAACAAACTGGAGCAAGTTCAAAAAAGAGCGCCCAGAATGGTGACCGGTCTGCAAACCCTGTCTTATGAGTAAAGGTTGCATGATTTGGGAATGTTTAGCTTGCAAAAGAGAAGACTGAGAGGAGACTTAATAGCTGTCTACAAATATCTCAAGGGCTGTCATATTGTAGAAGGATCATCTTTATTCTCATTTGCACAAGGAAAGACTAGAAGCAATGGGATGAAACTGAATGGGAGGAGACACAGATTAGATATTAGAAAAAACTTTATGACAGTTAGAATGATCAATGAGTGGAACAGGCTGCCACAAGAAGTGGTGAGTCTTCCTTCAATGGAAGTCTTCAAACAGAGGGTGGACAGACATCTGTCTGGGATGATTTAGCGAATCCTGCTTTGAGCAGGGGGTTGGACCAGATGGCCCAGGAGGTCCCTTCCAACTCTACGATTCTATGATTCTATGAGGAATAAAGTCTATTTGTAGATAAGTTTGTGACGCCACCTGTGGTACTCGGCAATAAAGGTGTTAACCGACGCTGCTTGTACACACCGTTGGGGCTGGTGGTTATGCAGCAGAGTTGGTTCAGCTCTCCACAGGCATAGCTTAACCCCAGGGCAGTTGTAAGTGCAGGATGGTGGATAACTGTAGTGCAGGGCTGCATGTGTGATCAATAACTGCAGACACAAGAGTTACTGTTCCTTTTATGTTTTACTGAAGGCTTGAGGTGCAGACCAGAGCACTGGTACAGATGGAAATGGAGATCCAGCAGCCTGAAAGCAGATCAGGGTCCCCTGAACCAGGTGTTGTTGGAGGCCTCCTTTCTGCGCTAATGTCTGAGGTCCCTGCAGCTGGAAGCTATACTCGGTCCTCTGTTCTCTACAGTCCTTGGTACTTGCTCTTATGGCAGGCAGCTCAAGCCTCTTCATCTGTGGCAGCTCCAGGCTCTCGAATGCTGCTGTGTCTTCAGGGTTTTGGTGGGGCAAGGAGGCCTGCAGTCTCCTGCCCTCCGGATTTAGCTACTGAGACTGTTGTTCTCAGACAGCCATGGACTCCGGTGTCCAGTGTCCAGAGCACTGACCTGGGGTGAGCTTCCATACAACTCCACTTCCCCAGGTTTCCTTAGCTCTTTCTCCTTTCCTCTCTCTACTTTAGTCTGGGGAGCAGCTCCTTCATGCTTCTTGCTCATTCTCACTCCCAGACTCAACTAACTAAACCCTCCCCCGGCCCAGAACTTGCTGGAAGCTCCCCTAAAACATGGTTCAGAGCTCCCCCTTCTGGTCTGGAGTAGGAAAAGTGTTGTGTGTAGAGGTTACCTGATCAGGGAACTCCACTCTGCTTCCAGGGATGTCATAACCCCCCCGGGAGGCAATCACACTGTGGCAACTAGACTCCTGGGGTGCCGCTGTAGGGAGCTTGGCACATATGGCCAACTTTATGTACTGCTGCCTTTCCCATGACCCTTGCTTTACATTAATCAGTTTTATTCTCTGGGTCAGTATGATGACAGCGATACCTCATTTACATAATTTTTTTATGTTTTGCCGCTTTTATACAATATAAACTATTTTATAGAAAAAATAATTATTTTTGCATTGCTTTATTCTGAGAGCTATAACTTTTTTATTTTTCCGGTGATAGAGCTGTATGGCAGCTTGTTTTTTGCAGGACAAGATGACGTTTTCGGCGGTACCATGTATATTTATATCTGTCTTTTGGATCGTGTGTTATTCCACTTTTTGTTCGGTGGTATGAAGATAAAGCATTTTTTTGCCTTGTTTTTTTTTAATGGTTGGTGTTCACTAAAGGGGTTAACTAGAGGGACATTTTTATAGGTCAGGTTGTTACGTATGCCGTGATACTAAATATGTGTACTTTTATAGTTTAGATTTTTTTAAATTCAAATATTGATTTAATTATAGAATAAATATTGATTTTTTTTTTTATTATTTTTTTAAATATTTTTACAATTATTTAAAAAAATTTTTTATTTTATTCTATCTTTTACACTGTGTACCACTATGGGACACTCATTTTGTGCAGGCTGATCGCTTATATGGCATGCAGATCTGCATGCCATATAAGCTGTCAACGCTGCACTTAGTGCACACTGACATCAGAGACTTCCTGACATGCACTGCGCATGACAGGAAGTCTCTGAGCTCTGGTAACCCGGATGTCATCATAACAACATCGGGTTACCATGGGAGTGATCAGGACCCTGCGTCATGCTGCGGGGTTTCCAATCCAAAGGCAGAGGGACTGTCACAGCTGACAGTCCCTCTGCCTGCTCCTGGAATGCTGCAATCATGTTTCTTCGCAGTGTGCTGGTGGTTAAAGTGTCGGGAGTGGTCCGTGACCGCTCCAGGCACTTAGTGCCGGGTGTTAAGCCCCCGTTACACATAGCGATATCACTAGCAATATCGCTGTAACGTCACTGGTTTTGTGACGCAGCACAAAATACTGATACTTACCTGTGACCGGCTCCCCCGCTGGTTATCGCTGATCGCGCGAAAAGGTCCTGGATCATTTCTCGTTGGGCGCTTCCTGCTTGGCATCCTGTGGCGCCGACAAGCTACGCGTGGACGCGGACGGGAGGACGTCAGGATCGCCGCGTCTGAAAGGTAAGTAACGTCCGCTGTATCGCTGCTACATCGCTGTGAGATCTGCCTGTGTGGCAGCTCACTAGCGATCATTTAGAGATGCACCAGCGATCCTGACCGGGCCGTATCGTTGTCGGGATCTCTGGTGCATCGCTAAATGTAAAAGGGCCTTTAGTCTAATGTGTAAGGGGTCTTAAGCTCTCCCAAGTGGCAACTACAGGTAGACAGCATGCTATCTTATCATTTTCTTGTATGCAAGGAGCTTGGAGCTGTGTATAAGAAAAAAAGGCCAGTTATACCATTCTAAAGATATACAAATAAATTATGTAAAACAGAATTTTTTTTCTTAATTAGAATAAAAAAATGAAACAAAATGATATCCAAGGAAACATCTATACAGTAGTAGCAGTGTAAATTTCTCTTATTATAATGAATTATTTATATAGTAGTAGATCATAGAAAGTAGCATTTTAGTCATGCAGCATATATTTTATCATTAAGAACATGAAATGTTCTAAAAAAAAGTACCTCTTTTTACAAAATGAGTTGACAGAAATGATGTTTCAGGTACATCTCGTAAAGTAGGTTTACACTAAGAAATTAGTCTATGTAATTGTCCATGTCGCTTATAAATAAGTGGAATTATAAAAGCTTTTCGGTGAGTAATCACACTTTATTTGAAATGGAATTACAATTTGCCTGTTATTTGTTTTTCATTGGAATATTCAAGTTACATGGTGTTTTGTATTGTTTTAGAAAAATAAAAACAACTTAGTAAATTAAAAAAATTAGGTATTGTGTTATCTATACTGTTTAAAGAGAAAAGCTTAATCAGACTGATCCATGTCCCAAACTAGAAAATACCCTCATTCAACAATTGGACAACTGATGGTAATGGAAAAGTGAGATGTGGCATGCTCTAGATTTGCCTATTTCCTATGCAGAATTAGAGCACTAGGGGAGATATTCCTTTCATTCTCTTACATAACATGATATCCTCTCCAGAACATATTTTAATTACATTGTCTCCAAAAAGAGAAATATATGCGTAAACGTCATATTAAAATCAAAGATAAACTAATCTCTTACCAAAGAAATGCTTTATAACATTTAAACATGAGTTTTGTTTGACATAAAAAGGCAAAAATGATTTTACTATTCCTGCTGCTCCACAAATACTGATGATATTGATGTTATATAATTAATTTCTTTGTCTGCTTGTTAATCCTATTTAGAGTAGCAACACACACAGTTCTGTGGAGCTAAAATATAGGGATTCGGGATGTGTCAGTGCTCCATTGCCACTAGCTGTATAATTACAAAGCTTTGCAAAAAAAAAAAGAATTTCAATTAAAGAGAAACTCCTGCATTATATATGCTTTATTAAATATTGCTTACAGTAGATTCAAAGGTGATAGAATCAAAGGATGCACACAAGATATACAGGTGCTTCTCACAAAATTTGAATATCATGAAAAAGTTAATTTATTTCAGTTCTTCAGTACAATAAGTGAAACCCATATATTAAAGCATATAGAGTCATTACAAACAGAGTGATCTATTTCAAGTGTTTATTTCTGTTAATGTCGATGATTATGGCTTACAGCCAATGAAAACCCAAAAGTCATTATCTCAGTAAATTAGAATACTTTATAACACCAGCTTGAAAAATGATTTCAAAATCCAAAATGTTGGCCTACTGAAATGTATGTTCAGTAAATGCACTCAATACTTGGTCGGGGCTCCTTTTGCATCAATTACTGCATCAATGCAGCATGGCATGGAGGCGATCAGCCTGTGGCACTGCTGAGGTGTTATGGAAGCCCAGGTTGCTTTGATAGCAGCTTTCAGCTCGTCTGCATTGTTGGGTCTGGTGTCTCTCATCTTCCTCTTGACAATACCACATAGATTCTCTATGGGGTTAAGGTCAGGCAAGTTTGCTCGCCAATCAAGTACAGTGATGTTGTTGTTTTTAAACCAGGTATTGCTACTTTTGGCAGTGTGGACAGATGCAAAGTCCTGCTGGAGAATAAAATTTCCATCTCCAAAAAGCTTATCTGCAGAGGGAAGCATGAAGTGCTGTAAAAATTCCTGGTAGACGGCTGCACTGACTTTGGTCTTGATAAAACACAGTGGACCTACACCAGCAGATGACATGGCTACTCAAGCCATCACCTTTGTGGAAACTTCATACTAGACCTCAAGCAGCTTGGATTGTGTGCCTCTCCACTCTTCCTCCAGACTCTGGTACCTTGATTTCCAAATGAAATGCAAAATTTACTTTCATCTGAAAACAACACCTAGGACAACTGAGCAACAGTCCAGTTCATTTTCTCCTTGGCCCAGGTAAGACGCTTCTGGTGTTGTCTATTGGTCATGAGCGGCTTGACACAAGTAATGCGACACTTGTAGCCCATGTCTTGTATGCATACATCTTGGATTACTCACTGCCCGACCATCGGTGTGGTCCCCGGTGTGCCCCTGTCTAATGCTGTTGACGCGCCACAATTCCCAGTGTTGCATCTAGTGTGCACTTCTCTCCTCTTAAAGGGGCAGCAAGAGACTATAGTAAATGCCCTCTGATTGTTACTGAGAGGCATTTAGTATAATTAGTACACCTGCTGGATGGCTCTCAGCCTACTGTTGGGAGTAATCCTGTATGAAAGACTCCCTCTCCCTAAGGGAGTTGCCAAGCAACATGTTTAGTCATTAGGTAGTGTGGTGTTCTACCAGTAAAGTTGTGAGGTTCCAGCGTGGCTAGAGTCCTGACCCCTAATCCCTGGTCCCGATGTGGCTAGAGTCCTGACACCTAATCCCTGGCCTGGGTGTGGCCAGTGTCCTGAATGCAAATCCCTGGTCCCGATGTGACCAGAGTCCTGACACCTAATTCCTGGTCCCGGTGTGTCAAGATTCCTGAACCTCATCTCCTGGTTTTGCAGGAAGATGGACCGGACCAGTGGTGCCTCTCTTGTGCCGGTCCCGGAACCAAAGGGACTGTCACCATTGTTGCAGGGGGTAAGGTATTCAGACCTGAACTGACCTTTGCACTGGACTGAAGGGGCGTGACTGAGATAAAAGGGGCTGTGCGCGGGAATCGGGGACACTTGGCAGGTAGACAGAGTACGCAGCAGGAGACAGTTAACTCTCTCTCCATGAGACGACTCCTGGATACCGTTCCTCCCTGCCGTACGCTGCTTCACACCTCCTCTGACCGTGATGGCATTGATTGCATGCCTACACGTACCTCTGAGACAGAATTGACTACGCGTGCCATTCTACAGACCAACATGGGCGCGTGGCCTACCCTTGAACAGTGGTATCAGCCGGAGCCAGCTGGCTTGCATCCCGCCTCTGTCACTGTAGTCTGCGAAACTCCGGCAGAATTAGAGACTGCCCCGCGATCCGCACATTGTTCCGTCTTTGCAGGACATCATCCAAGGGAACCCGGACACACCGCTTTCATCAGAAGACAGTGCCTTGACTACCTTCAGGACCAAGCCAGAGACTTCACGTGCTTCCTTCGGCGCCACTGTGGAAGAACAAGCCTGCATCGCTCTGTGAACTTCAGACTGATAAGTTTGCCGGTTACTTAGATAACTTTATTGTTTCCCCTGTTGTATGCGTTCTGCCTTCACCCCCTTCATCACCAAAAATCTCGCTGCGTGGAGTATCCCCTGTAATAAATCCCCTTTAACACTTGATCTGCCTCCTGCTCATCACTGCATCCCGTGTTCCTGTGCTTTCCTACAGTCCATGAGTGGCCAGTTTCTGAACATTATTCCCCTCTCTGTATGCAGCAACTTCCTTATTCAGTATCCCTATCTGGTGTGTCTGAACATAGCCCTAATCAGTGTCAATGAACCTGACCAGTTGCAGAACCGGGATCTGCCTAGGAGTGATACCTGGCAGCTACGTGCAGTCCAGTCTGTCTCATCAGGCGCTCCAGTGAACACCAGGTAGGAAATACCTGCTGACATACTCACTTTAATCAATTTATTGTTAGCGTGGGTGGTCAGGAGCCAGAATCTCCAGGAGTGGACCCTCTGGACCGTGACACAGAGGGGCCCCGGGCAAGCTGCCAGGTGGAACCGACCCCTATACAGGGACCGTTAGGAGCAGGCCCAGGGGTTCAAGTACCACGGTAGCTGGTACTGAGAGGGGTGGCTCAGGATGGACTGGAGTAGGAGTGCGGGACTGAAGTGTAGACTGTAAGATTGGAATGTGGAGAAGCCTGCGAAGCCTGTGACTGTATAAGTACATCAACTACACTTTCAAAATACTGTACTTTAATTCAAAATGTTGTTATGCATTCAAACAGTGCAACACCATTATTGTTGCATTACAGTGGCATGTAAAATGTATAAAAAGCATAGACAAATAGTTCAGGATTTGATTACTATTTGGAGTTCATTTAATTGGTATATATTAACCCTTCAAAAACTTTTTTGCACCGTTGTATATCATAGAAATGTACCCTAGACCACAGAATAGTGTGTTGGTAAGAAATGCAACCCAGGAAAAATTTTAAACACTTTTTTGGAGTGTTCCATACCTCTAAAATGTTACAGAAGGCATGCAATACTCTATGGATGAGTAATCTAGTCCAGAAATTACCGATGCTCGCAGTGATTTCATTGAGGTCACTGCAGTTCACTGGGCCGCTCACAGTGAAGTGTGGGAATGCAGCTTCAATGACCAGTGGTGACCCCTACAACGTCACCACTCGTCACTGTTGCTGCTATTACAGCACCCCATTTTCTCATGGTTTTCAGCCTAGATAGTGGTATCATGCCACCATTCAGGTTGTAAACCACATATCGCAGACATGGATAACGGTGTGGGAGGGAATGGCTTATCTTCATGTCGGACAGGTGAGGGATATGGTTATTCTTTTTTTTTTTTTTACAGATGACAAGGGCGGTACAAGAATTTCCCTGTATAATAGAACAACACTGCTAAAGCAGGTGACACAGGGCAAAAGTAGAAAAATTACACCTTATACATCACATGAGTATATGTAGCACATCAAAAATAAATGCAGCACAGCAGATGACAAGGGCATCAGAAGATTATCTTCACATCAGGGACAGGTGAAGGATATGGTTGTTTATTATTTTTAATATTTTACAGGTGTCAAGTGCTTCAATGGATTGGGCATAAGGTGAGTATAACTGTGTTTTTTATTTTTAGATAAATGTGTAAAACGGTGCTTTGTATTATTTCAAATAAAGGATTTTATTGTTGCTGTGTGTTTATTTACAAACTTACTATGGGATTAGTAATGGGGGCGTCTTATAGAAGCCTCTCCATTACTAACCCCTGTGCTTGATGTCACCTGACAATTATTACGCGCCCCGATGCTCACCTGGGGTCCCCCTCCTCCCGGTGCATCCCTCCTTCATCCTCGCGCCGTGCCCTGTCTGGCTTTGCAGGGTCATGGCGCGTCAGAGGCACGCACATGCGCACTCGCTCGTTTCTGACCGCGGGGCATCCTGGGAGCACGTGACCCGGTGGCTCCGCCCCAACATGGCGGCGCCCACCGGGTATTTCTGTCTGGCGTCTTGAATGGTAAGACGCCTGTTTGTCTTTCTCTGTGGCGCTTAGCGTTCCTGCGCAGCGTTGCCCCGACTCTCAGGTCCCCCCTCTCTCCTAGTCTGCGCTCTGCTCTCCGCTCCATAGCCCCGTCTGGACCCCCGCTCAGTTCCCTCTGCTGCCTCCGTGCCTGACCCTTGCCTGGTCCTTCCCTGCTGCTGTCATCGGTAGCCCCTTAGCTAGGGTTCCGTCTGTACCCCTAGGTCAGTCCCCCCTAACCTTCCTTCCTTCTGTCTTCCAGCGTTCCTGCTCTGGCTCCATCCTGATCGGTCCTGGTTCCCTACGTTCTGTTCCTTCCTGCTCCGGGTCGACTCTAGTCAGTATCCTTTGGCCTTTCCCTCTGTAAACTCCCTGGGTCGTCCCTTTGGTTCTGGCTGTCGTGGTCTCACCCCCCTTGGGCCTGCCCCTAACACTCCCTGTATAGGGGGTGGTCATCACCTGGGCCGCTCGCCCTCGGGGGCTCTGGAGCCACGACCCAGAGGGTCCACTCTCTGGTTCCTACTTAGAATCGTAACAGAACAAACAGGCCATGGACCCCGCTGGAGCCGCTGCGGCCCAAAAGGAGTTGCTGTTTTTGCGGGAGAATCAAACTCATATCTTGGCTTTCATGAAATCCATGGATTCTCGTCTTTCCGGGCTCCAGTCCTCTGACCCTGGGAATGCCTCCCAACTGGCTGGACTGCAGCAGGAACTGGCCCAGCAAAGAGATACCCAGACCCATATCCTCAGTTATATGGCCTCCATAGATGACCGCCTACTCTCCTTACAGTCGGCTGCTGCAGCCCCCGTTCCAGCCCATGCGCCTCACTCGCCACCCCGTTTAGCTAAGCCGCCCCGCTATAACGGGGATCCCAAGCTGTGCCGAGGTTTCCTGAATCAATGCCGCCTCCATTTCGAACTCCTGCCCCTGCAATATTCCACTGAGCGGGCTAAGGTGGCTTTTATTGTCTCCCATCTTGAGGGAGACGCTTTAGCGTGGGTTAACCCCCTCTGGGAACGTGATGATCCGGTAGTCTCCCAGCTAAGTACTTTCTTCGAGACGTTTCGTCGAGTGTTCGACGAGCCGGGTCGCCTGGCCTCTACTACGGAATCTTTATTTAACCTCCACCAAGGGTCCCAAACCATGGGTCAGTATGACATCCGATTCCGAACCTTATCTTCTGATTTGGGATGGAATAACGAGGCCTTGGTAGGGGCCTTTTGGCGAGGCCTCGCGGGTCGAATTAAGGATGAGTTAGCTGGGCGGGATACTCCCACTGCCTTAGAAGATCTCATTTCACTAGCCACACGTATCGACCTTCGGTTCCAGGAACGTGCTCGCGAGAGGAGACTTCCCCGTGCTTCCCCAACCATCCGCAGTCTACCCTGTCTCCGGCCCGGAATATCCGCTTCTGCTTCCATGCCTGAACCCATGCAAGTAGACCGGCTTAAGGTATCTGGACAACGCCGGGAGGAAAGACGCACTCACGGTCTCTGCTTCTACTGTGGTAGTGACTCCCATCTGGTCCGTACCTGCCCGGAACGTCCGGAAAACTCCTCCGCCTAGGTCAGGTAAGAGAGGCCTCCCTAGGTGTGTATGATACCTCTCTACCCCTCACTCTGTCTGTCTTGTTGCACGTTGGTGGAAAACGTTTTTCTCTGGCAGCCTATGTGGATTCCGGCGCAGCGGGAAATTTTATTAGGCTCAAAGAGGTTCTTAAATTTTCGGTCCCGGCCAAGACCTTAGAAACTCCACGGATCCTTGCTTCCGTGGACGGTAAACCTCTCCAAGAGACCATTACCTTGGTCACCCATGAGGTAGAATTCCAGGTAGGGGCCCTACACAAGGAGAGGATTGCTTTTTATGTCCTAGCGAGCATCTCTCACCCTATTCTTCTAGGCCTTCCCTGGTTACGAGCCCACGGCCCTACCTTAGACTGGCATAAGGGTAATATCCTGCGCTGGGGGGAGTCCTGTAGGTCTGGGTGTCTGCTGCCGGTGCGTCCCGTGGGTGGTTCTCCTTCCCCCTCCTTACCCTCCGGGTTGCCCATTGCTTACAGCTCTTTTTCGGATGTTTTTGACAAGAGGGAGGCTGAGAACCTTCCGCCTCACCGACCCTATGATTGCCCCATCGAGCTCGTCCCTGGAGCCACCCCTCCGCGGGGTAGGATTTATCCGCTCTCGCCGGCAGAGACGCAAGCCATGTCGGAATACGTTCAAGAGAACTTAGCCAAGGGTTTCATACGGAAGTCTTCCTCTCCTGCGGGCGCAGGCTTCTTTTTTGTCAAGGAGAAGGATGGGTCGCTCCGCCCGTGCATTGATTACAGAGGTCTGAACAGCATCACGATTAAGAACAAGTACCCGTTACCCCTCATCCCCGAACTCTTTGATCGCCTGAGAGGGGCGCAAAAATTTACTAAACTTGATCTTCGAGGAGCCTATAACTTGGTCCGAATTCGCGCTGGGGATGAGTGGAAGACCGCATTCAACACCCGTGACGGTCACTATGAATACCTGGTGATGCCGTTTGGCCTCTGTAACGCACCAGCGGTATTCCAGGAGCTCGTTAACGATATTTTTCGGGATCTCCTTTACTCCTGTGTCGTGGTTTATCTTGACGACATTCTTGTCTTCTCTCCAGATCTCTCCACCCATCGACGAGATGTACGGCAAGTGTTGCAGCGTCTAAGGGAGAACCACCTATTTGCCAAGTTGGAGAAATGCGCCTTCGAACAACCGTCTCTGCCGTTCCTTGGGTATATCGTTTCGAAGTCTGGATTGAGGATGGATCCCGAGAAAGTGTCCACGATCCTGGCCTGGCCCCGTCCCCTTGGTCTCAAAGCCATTCAACGCTTTCTCGGCTTTGCTAACTATTATAGGCAATTCGTTCCTCATTTTTCCACCATAACCAAGCCCATCTCTGCTCTCGTGTGCAAAGGAGCCAATCCCCGCCTCTGGCCTCCCGAGGCAGAAGACGCCTTTCAAACTCTGAAGAGAGAATTCGCTACAGCGCCCGTTCTCCACCGTCCTGATGCCGAGAGACCCTTCATTCTCGAGGTCGACGCATCCTCCGTGGGAGCAGGGGCGGTTCTCCTGCAAAGAACCTCCTCTGGCCGGACTGTCACCTGTGGGTTCTTTTCTAAAGCCTTTTCTCCCCCCGAACGCAATTACTCCATTGGGGACAAGGAACTACTGGCAATCAAACTGGCTTTAGAGGAATGGCGTTACCTTCTCGAAGGAGCTGTCCATCCCTTTACGATATTTACCGACCACAAGAATTTGGCCTATGTTCAGTCTGCCCAAAGGCTCAATCCCCGGCAAGCCCGATGGTCCCTATTTTTTGGACGCTTTGATTTCGAGCTCCGCTTTCGTCCGGGTAATAAGAACATCAGAGCTGATGCCCTATCAAGATCATTTCTCCCGACCGATGAAGAGGAGAGCCCCGCTCACATCATCGATCCAGCAAAGATCGTCACCCTAGCCCCTCTAAGTTTGGTCAACCCACCACCAGGCACCTTTGTATTGGACCATGACAGAGTAAGGGTTATGCACTGGGGACACTCTTCTAAGGTCGCCGGGCATGTCGGAGCCAAGAGGACTCTATCCCTCATCTCCCGCCATTATTGGTGGCCTTCACTCCGCCAGGACGTCCTGGAATTTACCGCTTCTTGCTCATCCTGCGCCCGGAATAAGATTCCACGACAGCTACCCTCTGGTCTCTTACATCCTTTGCCGGTTCCATCAGTTCCCTGGAGCCACATCGCCATGGATTTCGTCACGGATCTACCTCCATCTTCCGGCTGCTCTGTCATTTTGGTGGTGGTAGACCGTTTTTCCAAAATGGCTCATTTCATCCCGCTACCTGGTCTGCCTTCTGCGCCCGAGTTGGCGAAGATCTTCGTGCATCATGTTTTCCGTCTTCATGGTTTTCCCCAGCACATCGTGTCTGACCGTGGTGTTCAATTCACCTCTCGTTTCTGGAGAGCTCTCTCTAGCTCAATGGGGGTAGTCCTGGATTTCTCCTCCGCCTATCATCCACAATCCAACGGCCAAGTGGAGCGGATCAATCAGGTGTTAACCACTTATCTTCGACATTTTTCTAATGCACACCAAAGTAACTGGGTCTCACTGCTTCCCTGGGCGGAATTTGCTCACAACAATCACCCCAACGAGTCCTCTTCCAAATCTCCCTTTTTTGTAGTTTTTGGGCAGCATCCGGGCATTCCCCTTCCCGTGTCCCCCACCTCGGGCGTGCTGGCGGCGGACTCCTTGTCCTCAGAATTCTCTAAAATTTGGGAGGAGACTAAAAGGTCCCTTGAGAGAGCTAGCGATCGGATGAAAAGATACGCTGACAAGAGGCGCCTGGACACCCCTCGTTATCATCCAAGCGATAAGGTCTGGCTGTCCTCGCGCTTCCTCCGACTTAAAATCCCCTCTTATAAGTTAGGTCCACGTTACGTTGGCCCCTTTGAGGTTTTGACTCGCATCAATGATGTAACCTATAAACTAAAATTGCCTGCCTCCCTGCGGATCCCCAACACTTTCCATGTCTCGCTTCTCAAACCCACAGTGTTTAATCGCTTTCAGCCAGCCTCGTCCCACGCTCCGCAACCTAGCTCCGCTGGGGACGTCTTTGATGTCAGGGACATCCTGGCAAAGAGGACCGTCCGAGGTAGAACCTTCTTTCTGGTAGATTGCGAAGGATTCGGTCCTGAGGAAAGGTCATGGGAGCCCCAGGAGAACATCAATGCTCCTCATATCATGAGAAGGTTTCTATCCTGCCTGAAGAAGGAGGGGAGTAAGAGAGGGGGTACTATTACGCGCCCCGATGCTCACCTGGGGTCCCCCTCCTCCCGGTGCATCCCTCCTTCATCCTCGCGCCGTGCCCTGTCTGGCTTTGCAGGGTCACGGCGCGTCAGAGGCACGCACATGTGCACTCGCTCGTTTCTGACCGCGGGGCATCCTGGGAGCACGTGACCCGGTGGCTCCGCCCCAACATGGCGGCGCCCACCGGGTATTTCTGTCTGGCGTCTTGAATGGTAAGACGCCTGTTTGTCTTTCTCTGTGGCGCTTAGCGTTCCTGCGCAGCGTCGCCCCGACTCTCAGGTCCCCCCTCTCTCCTAGTCTGCGCTCTGCTCTCCGCTCCATAGCCCCGTCTGGACCCCCGCTCAGTTCCCTCTGCTGCCTCCGTGCCTGACCCTCGCCTGGTCCTTCCCTGCTGCTGTCATCGGTAGCCCCTTAGCTAGGGTTCCGTCTGTACCCCTAGGTCAGTCCCCCCTAACCTTCCTTCCTTCTTTCTTCCAGCGTTCCTGCTCTGGCTCCATCCTGATCGGTCCTGGTTCCCTACGTTCTGTTCCCTCCTGCTCCGGGTCTACTCTAGTCAGTATCCTTTGGCCTTTCCCTCTGTACACTCCCTGGGTCGTCCCTTTGGTTCCGGCTGTCGTGGTCTCACCCCCCTTGGGCCTGCCCCTAACACTCCCTGTATAGGGGGTGGTCATCACCTGGGCCGCTCGCCCTCGGGGGCTCTGGAGCCACGACCCAGAGGGTCCACTCTCTGGTTCCTACTTAGAACCGTAACAACAATACAAAGGTGACATCAACCCTAACTGTGTTACCCCAGTTGCCACTGCCACAGTGGGTCACCTGAGGGCTGATATTGGTAGCTTGTGGGGGCAATATATTGGACCCCTTCCCAAGCTTATAATATCAACCCACAGCTGTTTGTTTAGCCTTTACTGGTTTGAATTTATAGGGGGACCCCAAGTCATTTTTCTCTAGAGTTCACTGTAAATTCACCAGGGAAGGCTAAGCAAACAGCTGTGAACTGTTATTAATAGCCTAGAAACCTTCTGTGGTATTGTCCCTTGTCCCAAATTATTAACATCAGCCCCCAGCCATGGGCTTTCGCTCTGCTAGTTAAGAAAATTATGCCAAAGCACACGCCATTTTTTCATTTACCATATATAGTTGTGTATAAGCTGAGATTTTCAGCACTTTTTTGTGCTGAAAATGGCCCCCTCGGCTTATACATGAGTCATTGTCCAGAAAGCCGGGGGGAGGGGGAGTGGTGGAGCAGCGGCAGGAGCCGGCGACTGTGGCACAAAGACAGCTGCAGCTGCAACTGTCGGCTAACAGAAGACATCATACTCACCCTTCTCGTGCCAACGCTGCATCTCCGTTGCTGCATCTCCATCCCGGCGCCGGCAGCTCTTCCTGTGCTCAGCGGTCACGAGGTACTGCTCAGTAAGGTAATGAATATGCACGTGTCTCCACTCCCATAGGCGTGGAGCACATATTCATTATCTTAATGAGTGGTATCACATGACCGATGAGCACAGGAAGAGCTGCCAGCGCCGGAACATATCAGGACAAAACAGAGGAGCCACATACCAGGACAGGACAGGGGGAGCCACGCATAGCAGAACAGGGATAAGGGGACAATGCATACCCAACTTATACTCGAGTCAATAAGCTTACCCTGTTTTCCGTGGCAAAATTAGGTGCCTTGGCTTATACTCAGGGCAACTTATACTCAAGTATACATGGTAATTCTTAATTTTACACTGGATTTTTTAAATTTAAGTATTTTATTTGTACAGGGGCGACACAGATGCTGCACTGATCTTAGTGGGACCAGGTGACAATGATGAGCACTGTCTTCAGCAGCCATACAGTGCTAGGGAACAGAGCAAACTGTACAGCTTCTTCCCAGATGCTGTTACGTGTCACGCTGATGGCACACAGATGTTATCCATGTGTCATCAGTGTGCACATGTGCAGCACGCATTTTGTCCATGCTGTGCAAAAAAATCTGACATGTCTGCATGTTTTTTACACGGAAACATGGTACATGTGAAAAACCTGACATGTGCGCACCACCATTGAATACAATGAACATACAAACCTCTTGCGAATGTGGTCTTTGGTGGGATTTGAACCCAGCCATAATGCTGCCTTTTACTATTTTCTTTAGTCTGCTCTTTTCATCTTTTGTTGTCTGGTGACTTTCTATGTGTGGAAAAAGAGCAGGGTGCAGGAAGTGATCACATTAAGTAAGCAATTTTTAGGTCTCACCGTTATAATTAAAATATTTATATTCTAGTTGGCATAAGAAAGTCACATATAAGGGTCATGGACTTATTTCCTTCCTGCTGTTTTATTATTGCTATTATGATAATCTGATATATTTTTTCTTTTTTTTGTCCACACTCATTGTTGCTATCTAATTTGTTAATGTTTATTATGCCTTGAGGTTGTATTCCCTCAATTAATTTGCTTTTCTACTTTTCATTGTCTGATGCAGCCCATGTAAAAGTACTACAATTGCTATAGCACAGTTATGTTAGAAGATTTTCTCATTATATTTCCAAATAAAGCCTACAGTGGAAATAACAACAATATTAATATTAATTAACATAAATAATATTATTAATAGTAATAACTATACAGCTCTGGCAAAAATTAAGAGCCCACCATATCAAAACCCTGTCATGGGCAGCCCATTCTCCAGACCTGAACCCCATTGAAAACCTCTGGAATGTAATCAAGAGGATAATGGATAGTCACAAGCCATCACACAAAGAAGAACTGCTTAAAATTTTGCTCTAGTAGCAGTGTGAAAGACTGTTGGCAAGCATGCCAAGACACATGAAAGCTGTTTTTAAGAATCACGGTTATTCCACAAAATATTGACTTCTGAACTCCTCCTGAGTTAAAACATTAGTATTGTTGTTTCTAAATGATTATAAACTTGTTTTCTTTGTATAATTTGAGGTCTGAAAGCACTGTTTTGTTTTTACTTTTGACCATGTTTCCTTCTCAGAAAAAAAAAATAAATTTATTGCTTGGAAATTCGGAGACATGTTGTCAAAAGTTTGTAGACTAAAAGAACAATTTACATTTTACTCAATACTATACCAATAAAGAGAAAAATCAGATAATCTGAACATTTGGAAGTGGTCTGTTAATTTTTTGCCAGAGCAGTACTTACTTAAAACTCTCCTGGTCTCTGTGACCCAGTGTTCCTTTTTCTCTCAACTCTAGAATGAGTGGGAAGATCCTTATGACTCATAAAAGTCATCAATCCATGCAGATGGTATAGGCAGAATAATATCTTCCATTTCCAGCCCTGTCCTAAAAAATAATCTTGAAATCTAATTGGTTTCTAGGAGCATGACTGAGATTTCTTTTGTTAGAACTGGTTTTATGCAGGAGGATTGCAATGTCTAAAGTGCCTTCTAGAAGGCTATCCTGTAACTTAATGTCTCACTCACCTAGGATTATTTGAACTAGTATTGATTTGTAGCCATATAAATGGCACTTTAGAGACTTTTTTCATTTTTTTTTATATTTCCTCAATATTGCTTTAAGTCCCTCTGTCTCCCAACTGATTTTAACACACTATGCCAGGAATGCTTTTCCATGCCATTTTACAAAAAGCTAGATCATTGTACTGTGCTGAAGAGTTTAAGAAGAATCACATCTACATTTAGGTCCAAAAAGATATGACAGTGACACAAGTTTTGAAATTTTAGCTATTTATCAAAACATGTTCAAGATAATAATAATCTTTATTTTTATATAGCGCTAACATATTCCGCAGCGCTTTACAGTTTGCACACATTTTTCATCACTGTCCCCGATGGGGCTCACAATCTATATTCCCTATCAGTATGTCTTTGGAGTGTGGGAGGAAACCGGAGTGCCCGGAGGAAACCCACGCAAACACGGGGAGAACATACAAACTTCTTGCAAATGTTGTCCTTGGTGGGATTTGAACCCAGGACTCCAGCGCTGTAGCGCTAACCACTGAGCCACCGTGCTGCCCTTATAGATAGTTTTATAATCAATGTGGGCTTAAAGTGCAGACTCTGAGCTTTAATTGGAGGGTATTTACATCCTGATTGGAGTAAGGGTTTAGGATTTACAACTCTTTAATATGTTTCTGCCTCTTTACAAAGTAACCAAAACTAATTGGGCAATTATCTCCAAAGCTCTTTAATTCGATGCATGGGCTCTTCCCGCATTAATCCATCATCAATTAAGCAGGTAAAAGGTCTGAAGCTTATCCCATGTGTGGCATTTGCATTAAGAAGCTATTGCTGTGAACCCATAACATGTGCTCAATGGAGCTCTCAATGGAAGAGAAACAGACCATCATTAAGCTGAAAAAAGAAGAAATCCATCAGAGAGATGGCAGAAATGTTATGAGTGGCTAAATCAGCAGTTTGGTACATTCTGTAAAAACAGATCACACTGGTGAACTTGGGAACTCAAAAAGGCCTGGGCGTCCATGGAAGACAACAGTGGTGAATAGAGTTGAGCGAAACGGGTCGAAAAATTTCAAAAGTCGCCGACTTTTGGCAAAGTCGGGTTTCATGAAACGAAACCCGACCCTAGGATGAGGTCGGCCACGAGGTCGGCGACTTACGCGCCAAAGTCGCGTTTCAAAAGTTTGTTTTGCGCTCTTTTTCAGCCAATCAGGATCCACGGACACTGTGGGAAACGTGATGACATAGGCAGAGGTCGCCACCATCTTTCAGAAGGGCATGCAAGTGATTGGCTTGCTTTGGTGGGCGTCACAGGGGTTATAAAAGGGCGTGCACGCCGACCGCCATCTTACTTCTGCCGATCTTAGCATAGGGAGAGGTTGCTGATTCTGTAGGGAGAGCGTTAGGCAGGGAAGAAGAAAAAAAAACTGCTTCTGCTGCTAGCGATTTTGCCTGTACAACACACCAGTCACTGTGTGTGCAGTGCAAGGGGAGGCTATATTGTGGTGGGTCAGCGGTGTTGGTTGTTAGGCTGCCTTCTAAGGCTTCCTGACAGCTGCATTGCTGTTTACCCACTGCTCTGCAAACTGCTTTTTTAAAAGCAATCCCAATTTTTTTTTTTTCCTGCTGAGGTACTGAGCGTGCATTTTTTCACACCATACAGCGTCAGTGGGCCTCACACAATCCAAAAGTGTCCAGTGTCCACTAGTGTCTGCGGAAATTCAAAATCTCACTTATCCTGTAGTCACTTTTTTCACACCTGTGCCATCGAGCCTGTGACATAGCGCTCTGATATTCAGTGGGCCTCACACAATCCAAAAGTGTCCAGTGTCCACTAGTGTCTGCAGAAATTCAAAATCTCCCTTATCCTGTAGTCACTTTTTTCACACCTGTGCCATCGAGCCTGTGACATAGCGCTCTGATATTCAGTGGGCCTCACACAATCCAAAAGTGTCCAGTGTCCACTAGTGTCTGCAGAAATTCAAAATCTCCCTTATCCTGTAGTCACTTTTTTCACACCTGTGCCATCGAGCCTGTGACATAGCGCTCTGATATTCAGTGGGCCTCACACAATCCAAAAGTGTCCAGTGTCCACTAGTGTCTGCAGAAATTCAAAATCTCCAGTATCCTGTAGTCACTTTTTTCACACCTGTGCCATCGAGCCTGTGACATAGCGCTCTGATATTCAGTGGGCCTCACACAATCCAAAAGTGTCCAGTGTCCACTAGTGTCTGCAGAAATTCAAAATCTCCCTTATCCTGTAGTCACTTTTTTCACACCTGTGCCATCGAGCCTGTGACATAGCGCTCTGATATTCAGTGGGCCTCAAACAATCCAAAAGTGTCCAGTGTCCACTAGTGTCTGCAGAAATTCAAAATCTCCCTTATCCTGTAGTCACTTTTTTCACACCTGTGCCATCGAGCCTGTGACATAGTGCTCTGATATTCAGTGGGCCTCACACAATCCAAAAGTGTCCAGTGTCCACTAGTGTCTGCAGAAATTCAAAATCTCCCTTATCCTGTAGTCACTTTTTTCACACCTGTGCCATCAAGCCTGTGACATAGCGCTCTGATATTCAGTGGGCCTCACACAATCCAAAAGTGTCCAGTGTCCACTAGTGTCTGCAGAAATTCAAAATCTCCCTTATCCTGTAGTCACTTTTTTCACACCTGTGCCATCGAGCCTGTGACATAGCGCTCTGATATTCAGTGGGCCTCACACAATCCAAAAGTGTCCAGTGTCCACTAGTGTCTGCAGAAATTCAAAATCTCCCTTATCCTGTAGTCACTTTTTTCACACCTGTGCCATCGAGCCTGTGACATAGCGCTCTGATATTCAGTGGGCCTCACACAATCCAAAAGTGTCCAGTGTCCACTAGTGTCTGCAGAAATTAAAAATCTTCCTTATCCTGTAGTCACTTTTTTCACACCTGTGCCATCGAGCCTGTGACATAGCGCTCTGATATTCAGTGGGCCTCACACAATCCAAAAGTGTCCAGTGTCCACTAGTGTCTGCAGAAATTCAAAATCTCCCTTATCCTGTAGTCACTTTTTTCACACCTGTGCCATCGAGCCTGTGACATAGCGCTCTGATATTCAGTGGGCCTCACACAATCCAAAAGTGTCCAGTGTCCACTAGTGTCTGCAGAAATTCAAAATCTCCCTTATCCTGTAGTCACTTTTTTCACACCTGTGCCATCGAGCCTGTGACATAGCGCTCTGATATTCAGTGGGCCTCACACAATCCAAAAGTGTCCAGTGTCCACAAGTGTCTGCAGAAATTCAAAATCTCCCCTGTCCTATAGACACCTTGTACCTTGTTTTACATTACTATATAGTTTGTTGGATTTTGTCTACATTTCTACCAAAAATGAGGAAGGCTGGTGGAAGAGGCCGTGAAATTGGGCGGGGGTTGGCAGCTGGTAATGATGGTGTTGGTGGTGGATCTGATGGTAGTGGCAAAAGCAAAATAGCACCGAATGCAGGAGGTGTTGAGCCTGCGTCATCGTCTGGCTCCACAAGGCCTCGAAGGCTTAGTTTTCTAGGAGTTGGCAAACCGCTTTTAAAGCCAGAGCTTCAGGAAAAAGTTTTGTCTTACATTGCTGACTCAGCCTCCAGCTCTATCGCCTCCTCTTCTGAAGTTGTAAAAAATAAAAGCACTGAGTCGTCATTGGAGGCTGATGTTCATGAACCACACCTTTCCTTGTGTCCTTCACCCCAACCAAGATTGAAGGATGACGCAGGCCATACTACTGATTACTCCATGGAGCTGTTTTCACATACCATGCCTGGATTATAAAGTGAAATGGTGAATTACCCAGGCCAAGATGAATCTGACATGGAGTGCACTGATGCACAGTCGCTGATAGATGATTCTGCTGGTACATTCACTCAGAGCACTACATTGTCCTCGCAGTGTACAGAGCCAGATTCTGACCCTGATGAGACTCAGGTGCCCCTTCCCGCACACTATACCACCATACACGGTGACACAGAGGAAGGTGCACATGACATTGAAGAGGAGGTGATGGATGACCCAGTTGTTGACCCAGATTGGCATCCATTGGGGGAAGAGGGTGCTGCTTCCAATAGCTCAGATGAGGAGGAGCATCCACAACAGACATCGACATCGCAACAGCTGTTATCTGGCAGGCCCGGAGCACTCCAAAGACAGGTTCCAAAAATCAAAAGAGTTGCTGGACAGCTTGTCCAGAGGGTCTGCCAAAGTAGGAAGAGTTCAGTGTGGCACTTTTTTGAGCAAAATCCTCATGATCAGGCCAAGGTTATCTGTAAGAAGTGCGCAAAGACCTTTAGCCGAGGGAAAAATCTGAAAAATTTGAATACCAGTTGCATGCTTAGACATTTAACCAGCATGCACTTGCAAGCGTGGACACAACACCAAACCTCAAGTGCCACATGTGCAACTGATCACAAAGAAGGTAGTCAACAACGCTACATTGTTTCCCCCACTGTAAGCCCACCGGTTAGCACAGCAGCAAATGTTGAGGTGTCGTTGCAAGGCCACAGCAGTCAGGGAATCCCACTGTTATATCAACGAAATACTGAATATAGGCCATCAGAAAGAACACCAACTCCATCACCATCATCAACCCTCTCTCAGTCCGCCCTGTCCACCGCTACTTCCACCATATGCAGCTCTCAAGTCCAGCTCACCCTCCCAGACACAATGAGTAGGTCAAGAAAGTACTCAGTCTCTCATCCGCGTACACTGGGTTTGAACGCCCACATTGCCAAACTAATCTCGTTTGAGATGATGCCCTATCGGTTGGTGGAAAGCGCAGCTTTCCGCGAACTCATGGCCTATGCAGTACCACGCTATGACCTACCCAGTCGCCACTTCTCTCGCAAAGCCATCCCAGCCCTCCACCATCATGTAAAAGACCGCATTGTCCATGCACTCAAGCAGTCAGTGAGTGGAAAGGTGCACCTCACAACTGATGCATGGTCCAGTCGGCATGGCCAGGGCCGTTACATGTCCATCACTGCGCACTGGGTTAATGTGGTGGATGCAGGGTCCACAGGGGACAGCGGTGGTGGGACAGTGCTGCCTAGCCCACGGTATAGGAAACAGTTGGCTGTAGGCGTTCGACCCTCCTCCTCCTCCTCCAGAAGTGAAAGCTCGTCCACAGAGCGCAGTCGTACGAGCACTCCATCTGCAGCTGCCACTGTTGCACACGAGGTGTCCCCCTATCGAGCAGCTAGTGGAAAGCGTCAGCAGGCTGTGTTGCAGATGATGTGTTTGGGCGACAGACACACCGCCGAGGTGCTGGCCGAGTACTTGAAGCGACAAACTGAGTCATGGCTGGGCAGTGTACATCTTGAGGCAGGCAAGGTAGTTAGTGATAACGGCCGTAATTTTGTGGCAGCCTTAGCCCTTTCAAAACTCAGCCACATACCTTGCTTGGCTCACACCTTGAACCTGGTGGTGCAGTGCTTCCTCAAAAATTATCCGGAGTTAACAGCCCTGCTCCAGAAGGTGCGAAGACTGTGCGCGCACATCCGCCGGTCGCCTGTACACTCCGTTCGTATGCAGAAGCTGCAGCGATTGCTCCACCTTCCCAACCACCGCCTCATTATCGACATTGCAACAAGGTGGAACTCCACCCTGCACATGGTGGAGCGGCTGTGCGAGCAGAGGCAGGCCATAATGCATTTGTGGGAGGATACACGGCCAGGCACTTTGAGAGCAGACATGGAGTTGACAGGTGTGCAGTGGTCAAAGCTGAAAGACCTCTGTAAAGTCCTTCAGTGTTTTGAGGAATGCACACGGCTGGTAAGCGCAGACGACGCCATCCTAAGCATGAGCATCCCACTTATGCGTCTGCTCATGCAAACTTTGACGCACCTTAAGGAGCAGGCGTCTGCAGCCAATGTTGATGAGAAGGAAGAGAAGGAGGGAATCCTTGATGACATTCAGCCATTGTCTGCTCAGGGACCTCTCCTGGACGAGGTGGAGGAAGAAGAGGAGGAGGAGGATGATGATGGGGATGATTACTTAGGGGAGGAGGATGCATCTCATGGGGCAAGTGAAAATGTTGGCGTGGCAAGGTCTGGTACAGGGTTTGTGCGTGACTGGAGGGATGTGGATTTGCCAGAAAGTGCTCCTCCACCCAGCACTCGCAGTGCATCATTGACACCGGGAACATTGGCCCACATGTCAGATTATGCCTTGCAGATCCTAAAAAGGGACCCCTGCATTGCCAAAATGATGAACGATGACAACTATTGGTTGGCCAGCATCCTGGATCCACGCTATAAAGGCAAATTACAAAACATCATGCCACAGGAGAACCTTGACCTAATATTGGCTAATAAACAAGCAACTCTGGTAAATCGGTTGCTTGAGGCATTCCCAGCACACAGCAGCGGTGATGGTTCTCACACGAGCCGTACGGGCCGGGGCAGCTTGGCAGAGGTGCTCATGGTGCACACAGCAGAAGTGGCGTTGGAGACAATGACAATGTTGTGGACTGATTTTTCACAGACCGCTCACACAACTGGTAATACTGCATCGATGGAAAGTGACAGGAGACAGCAGTTGTCAACTATGGTTACAAACTACTTTTCCTCCCATATCGATGTTCTCCCACACAGGTCATTCCCCTTTGACTATTGGGCCGCTAAACTGGACACCTGGCCTGAATTGGCACAATATGCCTTACAGGAGCTCGCTTGCCCAGCTGCAAGTGTGCTATCGGAAAGAGTCTTCAGTAGTGTTGAGCATTCCGATACCGCAAGTATCGGGTATCGGTCGATATTAGCTGTATCGGAATTCCGATACTTAGTTCCGATACTTTTTTCATATCGAATACCGGAATCGGAAGTTCCCATAATGCTAGGAGCCCGCTCGATTTGATTCAGCCAATGGGGATCCTCAGAAGTGTGGGCATATCCTGTTAGGCATGTAGGCATGTTAACTACTGGCATGGCTGTGATTGGCTGCTGAAATGATTTCATGATGCACTATAAAAAGCACTGCAGCCGCCATTTCTGGTCACTCTGCTGTGAATTCAGTTAGGGACAGGCTGCTGTTGAAGACTGTGAGGGACAGTTAGAAATTGCGATTCTAAAAACAATATTGTGCTTTATCCAGGCTACATAAACCACCACTGTAGCTTGCTTTTCCCTAGCAGCATCTGCAACGGCTGTGTGAGTGCAGACCCACGCTGTGTAGTGTGTCCTGCAGGCACGTCTGCTTGTAGGCCGGCCAGTGTGTGTCTCTGCCTCATACACATTTTTCTTTTATTGCTGCTTTTTTTTTCTCCTGTATAGTGTGCTTCCATACGTATCCATATACATTGGTTGCAAACACTAAAGGAGTGGACAGCGGAGCCTTTCAGCAGCCTTTCAGTGCTATAGCCCATTTCTCTGCACTGTTTTTGGCTGTCTGATAGGTCTCTCTGTGTGTGAGTGCAGCTCACGTTGCAGTGTGTTCTACAGCCACCGCTAGCTGTAGTCCGCTCAGCGTGCGTCACTGCCTCATACATAGTCCTTTTTTTGCAGCAAATTTAGCCAGATTTTTGCTCCTATATTAGTGTGCTTCCAACCGCATCCATTGTCATTGGTTGGTTGCAAACACTATATAGGATTAGATAGAGGAGCCTTTTTGCTGGCTTGTGCCCTTGAGGACCAGCCAGGCTAGTATCACCCTATTTTTTGGAGCCTCATCAATTGCATTGTAGGTTAGCTTCCTGCATTGTAATCGCTCCAAAAAGTTTGTGATACTATAGCTTTCAAACTTTGGTCACATCCTTTCCTTTCCTTTCCCCCCACCCAAAAAAAAAAAAGGAAATAAAGTTCACCAAACACTCCACTTTACAGTTGTCTAGGCCACATTAGATCATATTAAAGTGTATTACACACACTCTTAGCCAAATTAGTGTTTCTTATACTGGTTAGCAGGTGTTCAGGAATAAGAACACTAAGCCACCCCTTTTTTACTTTTCTGCCTATCTTTATCAGTCTACCAAGATGAAGAAGGCAGGGAGTAAGGCACGTGGTCGTGGCCGTGGAGTTTCATCAGGGAGAGGACGGGGGGGATTCAGCAGGGAGAGGACGTGGGGATTCGGTATCTGCTGCGGCCACCAGTGACCCGGCATCCCCCACTTTTACCAGGCAACAGTCCTTCATGCGCAGCTTTGTAGGACCTCGCCATACCCCACTACTGCGTGACGAACAAATTGAAGCCGTTGTCGGATGGATGGCAGCTAACGCATCCACTTAAATGACTTCCGCATCCTCCCAAGGCCAGAGCACTGAAGAGCAACCATCTGTCTCTTCACCACCTGCCAAATTGCCCAGGCAGTCTGAGAGCCCTGGACAGGAGCCATCTCAATCTTTACTTCTGTTCTCAGAATCTGTTGGCTTGGAAAGAGGTGGCCAGCCAAGCAGCATTCTAGAGCGTGAAGAAGAGGGAGTATGCAGTGATGCGCAACTGCTTTGTCCCTCTGAATCTGAAGAGGCGGGTGGGCCAGTGCCTATGGTCAGCACACCTCAGTATGCATCAGATGATGATGAGACTCAGTTGCCAATTTCTGGTGCGTACGGAGCTGGCGAGACAACCCAGGACCAGCCGGTGCTTGAAGAGGGGAGTGGAGATGATGAGGTCCTTGACCCATCATGGCATCAGCCACAGGAAGGTGGTGGGAGCAGCTCTGAGGAAGAGATTCCCCGAACGGCCAAAAGAGGAGGGAGAGGGCGGGGGCAGACTTGGTTGCCTGTAGCCTCCACTTTGGCACCCATGAGGAGCAATCCTCTTCCAAAACACAAAACGGGCGCTCCCAGGACTTGCAGTGCGTGGTCTTTTTTTGACACAGTTGCAGATGACATTTGCTTTGTCAAATGCAAGCTGTGTCATCAGAAAGTGAAACGAGGGAAAAATGTGAGCAACCTCAATACCACAATTATGTGGAAACATGTGCGTACCAAGCACGAGGTGGAGTTACACAGACACACTGAAGATGTAGGCCAACCTTCAGCAGCACCTACCACCTCTTCAGCTCGTGTTGGGGCCTCTTCCTCCAGCTCACACACAGCTGGTTCGGCTTCCTCACTGGAACGCCATGGAAGAACCACTGCCACTGTTGTCCAGAGACCCAGTGAAATTCCACCCACTGAACCACGTTCGCAGTCATCAGCACCCTCCCAGGCCACTCACCAGCAATCGGTAGCACAGGCATGGGAGAAAAAGCTGCCATACTCGGCAAACCATCCCCAAGCACTGGGTCTGAATGCCGGCATTGCCAAACTACTGGCCCTTGAGATGCTGTCATTCAGGCTGGTGGAGACTGACACATTCCGGAACTTTATGTCATTGGCAGTTCCACAATACAATGTGCCGCTTTTATTTCAGCAGGCAAGCTGTCCCTGCCCTGCAAAAGCATGTGGAGGGAAAAATTAAAAATGCGCTACTAAATGCCGTCAGTAGCAAGGTCCACCTGACCACCGATGCGTGGACCAGTAGCCATGGACAGGGACGATACCTTTCCCTCACTGCCCATTGGGTCAATGTTGTGGAGCCGGGTACAGATCTGGAGAGTGGCTCTGTATGTATTCTGCCAACTCCAAGGATTGCAGGAATGCAGTCTGTGCATATTGAGTCCTCCTCCTACTCTAGTTCCTCGGAATCAGCACTGCGTGAGCCTGTTAGGCCAGATATGAGCACAGGTGTGGCCAAACGTCAACAGGCCGTCCTTAAATTAATTTCTTTGGGGAATCGGAGCCACACAGCACAGGAGCTCTGGAATGCCATCAAGCAGGAGAGCGATGTGTGGTTTATGCCAGCGAATCTCCAGCCAGGTTTGGTAGTGAGTGACAATGGCCGAAATCTAGTGGCAGCTCTGGGCCTAGGCAACCTCACTCACATACCATGTCTGGCACACGTGCTCAATTTGGTCGTGCAGAGCTTTCTGAGGGACTATCCGGATCTTGATGCACTGCTGCACAAGGTTCGCCTAGAGTGTGCTCACTTGCGGCATTCCAGCATGGCAAGATCGCGCATTGCATCTCTGCAACGCCGATTCCGCCTGCCAGAACATCGCATCATATGTGACCTCCCCACCAGGTGGAATTCAACGTTACATATGTTGGAGCGGTTGTGTGAGCAGCAGGCAGCAGTAATGGAGTACCAGCTGCATCAGGCGCAAACAAGTCGCACTGTGCGCCGGACACACTTCACCACCACTGAGTGGGCCACTATGAGGGACATCTGCCAAGTTTTGCGTGCTTTCGATGACTCCACGCAGATGGCCAGTGCAGATGATGCACTAATCAGCATGACTGTCCCCCTCATCTGTCTGCTTCAAAAAACCTTACAAGCACTAAGTGAGGAGGTTTTTGAAGAGGTCGAGGATGAGCAGTCAGAAATGCCATCTGCTTCTGGCAAGTCTGCGCAACATGCTTCCACACAAAGGCCCAGGCAGGGGACACTTAGTGAGGAGGATGACAAGGAGTCAATGGAGGAGGAGGAACACATCTCTCCAGAGGAGGGAGGTACACAAGGCTCTAGTAGTCAGTGTGTACAGCGAGGGTGGGGTGATGCTGAGCAGGCAGAGATGCTGCCTCAAGCTGGGGACAGCGTTTCCGGTCCAGTTGGCAGTCTGCAGCACATGGTTGATTTCATGCTGCAGTGCTTGTTAAATGACCGCCGCATCGCCAACATTCTCCACACGGCTGATTATTGGGTGTACACCCTCCTAGATCCTCGCTACCGGGACAACTTACAAAGCCTCATACCACAGTTGAACTGGGAGCGAAAAATGCGGGAGTACCAAGAAACACTTGTGCAGGCCATCATGTTCTCCATTCCCCCCACAAGTGTTGCTGGTAGTGCTTTTCAAAGCAGCCATGTGGGTAGAGGCAGTGGAGGAAGCTCTGCACAAAGAGGTAGCAGAGGCAGTGCCGCAGGACAAGGCAAGGCCAGTATGGCCCAAATGTGGAAAAGTTTTGTGGGACCGCCACAAACGGCTACACCATCACAGACGGCTCCAGTCAGCAGGAGGCAACGTTTCCGTCAGATGGTGACAGACTACTTGTCGTGCCCTGTTAGTGTTCTCCCAGACGGCTCTTCCCCGTTCAAGTATTGGGTCTCTAAGCTGATACATGGCCAGAGCTTAGCCAGTATGCATTGGAGGTGCTGGCTTGCCCTGCTGCCAGTGTATTATCGGAACGTGTCTTTAGTGCTGCAGGTGGTGTGGTAACAGACCGTCGCACGCGACTATCCGCCGATAATGTTGACCAGCTTACTTTTGTGAAAATGAACAAGGCCTGGATCTCACCTGAATTTGCCAGTCCTCTTCCAGAATAAATAATTGGCTGGCAACAGGATCCAGGTCTCCTGTTGTGTTCATGTTTCTATGACCTGAACTTTATTTCCTGGGCTACAGCAACGCCCATTGTTGCTCAGAAGTGCTCTCTGCACAGACAAAACACTCGCTCATGTGTAAGTGGGGTTCGGTAACGTCAGCTGATCCCCTGCTGTGTGTACGGCAAACTCTCCTGCTGCCTACAACTTCTGACTACCTCTGATTTAATATGTTCTCTGATTTGCCCTCTGTCTCCACTCTGTTTTGAGTATTTCCTCCGGCCTACAACACCGCCTGTTTCTGCTCTCAAGTGCCGTCTGCACAATCCACACTTGTTCCTGTGGTACCTGGGTCCTGTAACATCTGCTCATCTCCAGAGTTGAGCACGGCAATGTCTCCTGCTTTGTCTACATTCCCACTACTTGTAGTGGAAATGTGGACAGAGCAGGAGACATTGCCTGACTCACCTCTAGGGAGAAGCTGCTGTTACAGAACCCCAGTACAGGAACAAGTGTGGGTTGTGCAGACGGCATTTCAGAGCAGCAACTGGCGTGGTTGGAAGCCAGCGGAAATACTCGAAACAGAGTGAAGACAGAGGCCTAATTGGAGTACGTTGACAGTTAGTAGTAGTATAGAAACAATCGCAAACTGCCACCAAGTAGGCCTCGGCCTACTACCTGATTTTCCCTGGGCTCCGACACCACCAGTTGGTGCTCAGAAGTGCTGTCCGCACAGACAAAACACTCGCTCATGTGTAAGTGGGGTTCGGTAACGTCAGCTGATCCCCTGCTGTGTGTATGGCAAAGTGCCCTGCTCCCTCCACAGTCAAACAACCTCAGATTTACACCTGGCTCCAAGTAGGCCTCGGCCTACTACCTCATTTTCCCTGGGCTCCGACAACGCCAGTTGGTGCTCGGAAGTGCTGTCCGCACAGACAAAACACTCGCTCATGTGTAAGTGGGGTTCGGTAACGTCAGCTGATCCCCTGCTGTGTGTACGGCAAACTCTCCTGCTGCCTACAACTTCTGACTACCTCTGATTTAATATGTTCTCTGATTTGCCCTCTGTTTCCACTCTGTTTTGAGTATTTCCTCCGGCCTACAACACCACCTGTTTCTGCTCTCAAGTGCCGTCTGCACTATCCACACTTGTTCCTGTGGTACCTGGGTCCTGTAACATCTGCTCATCTCCAGAGTTGAGCACGGCAATGTCTCCTGCTTTGTCTACATTCCCACTACTTGTAGTGGAAATGTGGACAGAGCAGGAGACATTGCCTGACTCACCTCTAGGGAGAAGCTGCTGTTACAGAACCCCAGTAACACAGGAACAAGTGTGGGTTGTGCAGACGGCATTTCAGAGCAGCAACTGGCGTGGTTGGAAGCCAGCGGAAATACTCGAAACAGAGTGAAGACAGAGGCCTAATTGGAGTATGTTGACAGTTAGTAGTAGTCTAGAAACAATCGCAAACTGCCACCAAGTAGGCCTCGGCCTACTACCTGATTTTCCCTGGGCTCCGACACCGCCAGTTGGTGCTCAGAAGTGCTGTCCGCACAGACAAAACACTCGCTCATGTGTAAGTGGGGTTCGGTAACGTCAGCTGATCCCCTGCTGTGTGTATGGCAAAGTGTCCTGCTCCCTACACAGTCAAACAACCTCAGATTTACACCTGGCTCCAAGTAGGCCTCGGCCTACTACCTCATTTTCCCTGGGCTCCGACAACGCCAGTTGGTGCTCGGAAGTGCTGTCCACACAGAAAAACACACTCGTTCATGTGAAAGTGGGGTTCGGTAACGTCAGCTGATCCCCTGCTGTGTGGAGGGCAAACTGCTGCTGCCTCCAAATTTTAGCTACTTCAGATTTAAACATTCTCTGATTTGGCCTCTGTCTCCACTCTGTCTCTAGTATTTCCCCTGACCTCCAACACCGCCAGTTCCTGCTCACAGTTGCTGTCCACGCATTCCACACGTGTTCCTGTGTTACTGGGGTTCTGTTACGTCAGCAGATCCCCCAATGTGTGTCCGCCACTGTCTCCTGCGCTGTCCACCTTCCCACTGCAAGCGGTGGGAATGTGGACAGAGCAGGAGACAGTGGCAGACACACATCAGGGGATCTGCTGACATTACAGAATCCCAGTAACACAGGAACACGTGTGGATTGGGCAGACGGCTACTGTACGCATAAACTGCCGGTGTTGGTAGTCACGTGAAATCCTGGAAACAGAGTGGAGACAGATGCCTAATTGGAGCACGTTGACAGTCTGTTGTAGCCTACAAACAATCTAAAACTGCCACCAAGTAGGCCTCGGCCTGCACCCTGGTTCTCCCTGGGCTCCAACAACGCTAGTTGGTGC
This sequence comes from Dendrobates tinctorius, assembly GCF_039654945.1. Classification (NCBI taxonomy): domain Eukaryota; kingdom Metazoa; phylum Chordata; class Amphibia; order Anura; family Dendrobatidae; genus Dendrobates; species Dendrobates tinctorius. The sequence goes on from NW_027361738.1 coordinate 14,178,162, forward strand.
TCGGAAGTGCTGTCCACACAGAAAAACACACTTGTTCATGTGAAAGTGGGGGTCAGTAATGTCAGCTGATCCCCTGCTGTGTGGAGGGCAAACTGCTGCTGCCTCCAAATTCAAACAACGTCTTATCTTAAACTGCCTCCAAGTAGGCCTCAGCCTACAAAATGACTATCCCTGGGCTCCATCATCATCAGTTGTTGCTCGGAAGTGCCGTCCATACAGAAAAACACACTCGTTCATGTGAAAGTGGGTGTCAGTAATGTCTGCTGATCCCCTGCTGTGTGGAGGGCAAAGTGTCCTGCTCCCTCCAAAGTCAAAATACCTCAGCTTTACACCTGGCTCCTAGTAGGCCTCGGCCTGCACCCTGGTTCTCCCTGGGCTCCAACAACGCTAGTTGGTGCTCGGAAGTGCTGTCCACACAGAAAAACACACTCGTTCATGTGAAAGTGGGGTTCAGTAACGTCAGCTGATCCCCTGCTGTGTGGAGGGCAAACTGCTGCTGCCTCCAAATTCAAACAACGTCTTATCTTAAACTGCCTCCAAGTAGGCCTCAGCCTACAAAATGACTATCCCTGGGCTCCAACATCGTCAGTTGTTGCTCGGAAGTGCCGTCCATACAGAAAAACACACTCGTTCATGTGAAAGTGGGGGTCAGTAACGTCTGCTGATCCCCTGCTGTGTGGAGGGCAAAGTGTCCTGCTCCCTCCAAAGTCAAAATACCTCAGCTTTACACCTGGCTCCTAGTAGGCCTCGGCCTGCACCCTGGTTCTCCCTGGGCTCCAACAACGCTAGTTGGTGCTCGGAAGTGCTGTCCACACAGAAAAACACACCCGTTCATGTGAAAGTGGGGTTCAGTAACGTCAGCTGATCCCCTGCTGTGTGGAGGGCAAACTGCTGCTGCCTCCAAATTGTAACTACTTCAGATTTAAACATTCTCTGATTTGGCCTCTGTCTCCACTCTGTCTCTAGTATTTCCCCTGACCTCCAACACCACCAGTTCCTGCTCACAGTTGCCGTCTACGCATTCCACACTTGTTCCTGTGTTCCTGGTGTTCTGTAACGTGAGCTGATCCCCCAATGTGTGTCCGGCACTGTCTCCTGCACTGTCCACCTTCCCACTGCAAGTGGTGGGAATGTGGACAGAGCAGGAGACATTGGCAGACAAACATCAGGGGATCTGCTGACATTACAGAACACCAGTAACACAGGAACACGTGTGGATTGGGCAGACGGCTACTGTACGCATAAACTGGCGGTGTTGGTAGTCACGTGAAATCCTGGAAACAGAGTGGAGACAGATGCCTAATTGGAGCACGTTGACAGTCTGTTGTAGCCTACAAACAATCTAAAACTGCCACCAAGTAGGCCTCGGCCTGCACCCTGGTTCTCCCTGGGCTCCAACAACGCTAGTTGGTGCTCAGAAGTGCTGTCCACACAGAAAAACACACTCGTTCATGTGAAAGTGGGGGTCAGTAACGTCAGCTGATCCCCTGCTGTGTGGAGGGCAAAGTGTCCTGCTCCCTCCAAAGTCAAAATACCTCTGCTTTACACCTCGCTCCTAGTAGGCCTCGGCCTGCACCATGATTGTCCCTGGGTTCCAACAACGCTAGTTGGTGCTCGGAAGTGCTGTCCACACAGAAAAACACACTCGTTCATGTGAAAGTGGGGGTCAGTAACGTCAGCTGATCCCCTGCTGTGTGGAGGGCAAAGTGTCCTGCTCCCTCCAAAGTCAAAATACCTCTGCTTTACACCTTGTTCCTAGTAGGCCTCGGCCTGCACCATGATTGTCCCTGGGTTCCAACAACGCTAGTTGGTGCTCGGAAGTGCTGTCCACACAGAAAAACACACTCGTTCATGTGAAAGTGGGGGTCAGTAACGTCAGCTGATCCCCTGCTGTGTGGAGGGCAAAGTGTCCTGCTCCCTCCAAAGTCAAAATACCTCTGCTTTACACCTCGCTCCTAGTAGGCCTCGGCCTGCACCATGATTGTCCCTGGGTTCCAACAACGCTAGTTAGTGCTCGGAAGTGCTGTCCACACAGAAAAACACACTCGTTCATGTGAAAGTGGGGTTCAGTAACGTCAGCTGATCCCCTGCTGTGTGGAGGGCAAACTGCTGCTGCCTCCAAATTGTAACTACTTCAGATTTAAACATTCTCTGATTTGGCCTCTGTCTCCACTCTGTCTCTAGTATTTCCCCTGACCTCCAACACCGCCAGTTCCTGCTCACAGTTGCCGTCCACGCATTCCACACGTGTTCCTGTGTTACTGGGGTTCTGTTACGTCAGCAGATCCCCCAATGTGTGTCCGCCACTGTCTCCTGCGCTGTCCACCTTCCCACTGCAAGTGGTGGGAATGTGGACAGAGCAGCAGACATTGGCAGACAAACATCAGGGGATCTGCTGACATTACAGAATCCCAGTAACACAGCAACACGTGTGGATTGGGCAGACGGCTACTGTACGCATAAACTGGCGGTGTTGGTAGTCACGTGAAATCCTGGAAACAGAGTGGAGACAGATGCCTAATTGGAGCACGTTGACAGCCTGTTGTAGCCTACAAACAATGTAAAACTGCCACCAAGTAGGCCTCGGCCTGCACCCTGGTTCTCCCTGGGCTCCAACAACGCTAGTTGGTGCTCAGAAGTGCTGTCCACACAGAAAAACACACTCATTCATGTGAAAGTGGGGGTCAGTAACGTCAGCTGATCCCCTGCTGTGTGGAGGGCAAAGTGTCCTGCTCCCTCCAAAGTCAAAATACCTCTGCTTTACACCTCGCTCCTAGTAGGCCTCGGCCTGCACCATGATTGTCCCTGGGTTCCAACAACGCTAGTTGGTGCTCGGAAGTGCTGTCCACACAGAAAAACACACTCGTTCATGTGAAAGTGGGGGTCAGTAACGTCAGCTGATCCCCTGCTGTGTGGAGGGCAAAGTGTCCTGCTCCCTCCAAAGTCAAAATATCTCTGCTTTACACCTCGCTCCTAGTAGGCCTCGGCCTGCACCATGATTGTCCCTGGGTTCCAACAATGCCAGTTGGTGCTCGGAAGTGCTGTCCACACAGAAAAACACACTCGTTCATGTGAAAGTGGGGGTCAGTAACGTCAGCTGATCCCCTGCTGTGTGGAGGGCAAACTGCTGCTGCCTCCAAATTGTAACTACTTCAGATTTAAACATTCTCTGATTTGTCCTCTGTCTCCACTCTGTCTCTAGTATTTCCCCTGACCTCCAACACCGCCAGTTCCTGCTCACAGTAGCCGTCCACGCATTCCACACGTGTTCCTGTGTTACTGGGGTTCTGTAACATCAGCAGATCCCCCAATATGTGTCCGCCACTGTCTCCTGCGCTGTCCACCTTCCCACTGCAAGCGGTGGGAAGGTGGACAGAGCAGGAGACAGTGGCAGACACGCATCAGGGGATCTGCTGACATTACAGAATCCCAGTAACACAGCAACACGTGTGGATTGGGCAGACGGCTGCTGTACGCATAAACTGGCGGTGTTGTTGGTCACGTGAAATCCTGGAAACAGAGTGGAGACAGATGCCTAATTGGAGCACGTTGACAGTCTGTTGTAGCCTACAAACAATCTAAAACTACCACCACGTAGGCCTCGGCCTACACCATGATTGTCCCTGGGCTCCAACAACGCCAGTTGGTGCTCGGCAGTGTCTTTGGCACGGGGACTCCCTGTTGCCCAGCCTGGTTCCAGCACGCCTGCTGTTTCCGGGTAGTGTCAAGGTCACTATGCCACCAATCCGTTGTCCTGTCGTCTTGCGGCCGGGTTAGCCGACTCTACGGTGCCTGCAGTTTAGGTGACTCCTATGTGGGCTGCGGGAACTGGCACTGAAGGCTGGATCCGTAGTGCCAATGGGACATGGACCCCCTGTAGGACTGTGGGTTTTGGTAACTGCGGCCGGCTTGCGGCCTGGCTACTTTGCTTTCAATGGGTACCTTCTGCTACCCACCCGGGTTCCAGCACTGTCTGCTGGTTCTCGCCAGAGCCTTTGGCCTAGGTGCCTCCATCTCGGTATCCGAGGTCCAGCACCGTCAGCTGGTCCTTGGTAGTGCTTTCTAGCACAGGTACCTCCTGCTTAGTAACCGTGGTCCAGCACCGTCAGTTGGTCCTCGGTAGTGCCATTGGCTCTTGTAGCTTTTGATACCCATCTGGGTTCCAGCACCGTCAGCTGGTTCTCGGCAGTGTCTTTGGCACGGGGACTCCCTGTTGCCCAGCCTGGTTCCAGCACGCCTGCTGTTTCCGGGTAGTGTCAAGGTCACTATGCCACCAATCCGTTGTCCTGTCGTCTTGCGGCCGGGATAGCCGACTCTACGGTAACTGCAGTTTAGGTGACTCCTATGTGGGCTGCGGGAACTGGCACTGAAGGCTGGATCCGTAGTGCCAATGGGACATGGACCCCCTGTAGGACTGTGGGTTTCGGTAAATGCGGCCGGCTTGCGGCCTGGCTACTTTGCTTTCAATGGGTACCTTCTGCTACCCACCCGGGTTCCAGCACTGTCTGCTGGTTCTCGCCAGAGCCTTTGGCCTAGGTGCCTCCATCTCGGTATCCGAGGTCCAGCACCATCAGCTGGTTCTTGGTAGTGCTTTCTAGCACAGGTACCTCCTGCCTAGTAACCGTGGTCCAGCACCGTCAGCTGTTCCTCGGTAGTGCCATTGGCTCTTGTAGCTTTTGATACCCATCTGGGTTCCAGCACCGTCAGCTGGTTCTCGGCAGTGTCTTTGGCACGGGGACTCCCTGTTGCCCAGCCTGGTTCCAGCACGCCTGCTGTTTCCGGGTAGTGTCAAGGTCACTATGCCACCAATCCGTTGTCCTGTCGTCTTGCGGCCGGGTTAGCCGACTCTACGGTGCCTGCAGTTTAGGTGACTCCTATGTGGGCTGCGGGAACTGGCACTGAAGGCTGGATCCGTAGTGCCAATGGGACAGGGACCCCCTGTAGGACTGTGGGTTTCGGTAACTGCGGCCGGCTTGCGGCCTGGCTACTTTGCTTTCAATGGGTACCTTCTGCTACCCACCCGGGTTCCAGCACTGTCTGCTGGTTCTCGCCAGAGCCTTTGGCCTAGGTGCCTCCATCTCGGTATCCGAGGTCCAGCACCGTCAGCTGGTCCTTGGTAGTGCTTTCTAGCACAGGTACCTCCTGCTTAGTAACCGTGGTCCAGCACCGTCAGTGGGTCCTCGGTAGTGCCATTGGCTCTTGTAGCTTTTGATACCCATCTGGGTTCCAGCACCGTCAGCTGGTTCTCGGCAGTGTCTTTGGCACGGGGACTCCCTGTTGCCCAGCCTGGTTCCAGCACGCCTGCTGTTTCCGGGTAGTGTCAAGGTCACTATGCCACCAATCCGTTGTCCTGTCGTCTTGCGGCCGGGATAGCCGACTCTACGGTAACTGCAGTTTAGGTGACTCCTATGTGGGCTGCGGGAACTGGCACTGAAGGCTGGATCCGTAGTGCCAATGGGACATGGACCCCCTGTAGGACTGTGGGTTTCGGTAAATGCGGCCGGCTTGCGGCCTGGCTACTTTGCTTTCAATGGGTACCTTCTGCTACCCACCCGGGTTCCAGCACTGTCTGCTGGTTCTCGCCAGAGCCTTTGGCCTAGGTGCCTCCATCTCGGTATCCGAGGTCCAGCACCATCAGCTGGTTCTTGGTAGTGCTTTCTAGCACAGGTACCTCCTGCCTAGTAACCGTGGTCCAGCACCGTCAGCTGTTCCTCGGTAGTGCCATTGGCTCTTGTAGCTTTTGATACCCATCTGGGTTCCAGCACCGTCAGCTGGTTCTCGGCAGTGTCTTTGGCACGGGGACTCCCTGTTGCCCAGCCTGGTTCCAGCACGCCTGCTGTTTCCGGGTAGTGTCAAGGTCACTATGCCACCAATCCGTTGTCCTGTCGTCTTGCGGCCGGGTTAGCCGACTCTACGGTGCCTGCAGTTTAGGTGACTCCTATGTGGGCTGCGGGAACTGGCACTGAAGGCTGGATCCGTAGTGCCAATGGGACAGGGACCCCCTGTAGGACTGTGGGTTTCGGTAACTGCGGCCGGCTTGCGGCCTGGCTACTTTGCTTTCAATGGGTACCTTCTGCTACCCACCCGGGTTCCAGCACTGTCTGCTGGTTCTCGCCAGAGCCTTTGGCCTAAGTGCCTCCATCTCGGTATCCGAGGTCCAGCACCGTCAGCTGGTCCTTGGTAGTGCTTTCTAGCACAGGTACCTCCTGCTTAGTAACCGTGGTCCAGCACCGTCAGTTGGTCCTCGGTAGTGCCATTGGCTCTTGTAGCTTTTGATACCCATCTGGGTTCCAGCACCGTCAGCTGGTTCTCGGCAGTGTCTTTGGCACGGGGACTCCCTGTTGCCCAGCCTGGTTCCAGCACGCCTGCTGTTTCCGGGTAGTGTCAAGGTCACTATGCCACCAATCCGTTGTCCTGTCGTCTTGCGGCCGGGTTAGCCGACTCTACGGTGCCTGCAGTTTAGGTGACTCCTATGTGGGCTGCGGGTACTGTCACTGAAGGCTGGATCCGTAGTGCCAATGGGACATGGACCCCCTGTAGGACTGTGGGTTTCGGTAACTGCGGCCAGCTTGCGGCCTGGCTACTTTGCTTTCATGGGTACCTTCTGCTACCCACCCGGGTTCCAGCACTGTCTGGTTCTCGCCAGAGCCTTTGGCCTAGGTGCCTCCATCTCGGTATCCGAGGTCCAGCACCGTCAGCTGGTCCTTGGTAGTGCTTTCTAGCACAGGTACCTCCTGCCTAGTAACCGTGGTCCAGCACCGTCAGCTGTTCCTCGGTAGTGCCATTGGCTCTTGTAGCTTTTGATACCCATCTGGGTTCCAGCACCGTCAGCTGGTTCTCGGCAGTGTCTTTGGCACGGGGACTCCCTGTTGCCCAGCCTGGTTCCAGCACGACTGCTGTTTCCGGGTAGTGTCAAGGTCACTATGCCACCAATCCATTGTCCTGTCGTCTTGCGGCCGGGTTAGCCGACTCTATGGTGCCTGCAGTTTAGGTGACTCCTATGTGGGCTGCGGGAACTGGCACTGAAGGCTGGATCCGTAGTGCCAATGGGACAGGGACCCCCTGTAGGACTGTGGGTTTCGGTAACTGCGGCCGGCTTGCGGCCTGGCTACTTTGCTTTCAATGGGTACCTTCTGCTACCCACCCGGGTTCCAGCACTGTCTGCTGGTTCTCGCCAGAGCCTTTGGCCTAGGTGCCTCCATCTCGGTATCCGAGGCCCAGCACCGTCAGCTGGTCCTTGGTAGTGCTTTTTAGCACAGGTACCTTCTGCTTAGTAACCGTTGCCCAGCACCGTCAGTTGGTCCTCGGTAGTGCCATTGGCTCTTGTTCCTTCTGCTACCCATCCGGGTGCCAGCACTGTCTGCTGGTTCTCGCCACAGCCTTTGGCCTAGGTGCCTCCATCTCGGTATCCGAGGTCCAGCACCGTCAGCTGGTCCTTTGTAGTGGTTTCTAGCACAGGTACCTCCTGCATAGTAACCGGGGTCCAGCACCGTCAGCTGTTCCTCAGTAGTGCCATTGGCTATTGTTCCTTCTGCTGCCACTACAGGTTCCAGTACTGTCAGCTGGTTCTCGCATGAAGACAACCACCAAGATACAGAACAAAAGACAGAAGAACAAGATGCAGAAGAAGCAAAAGCAGAAGAACAGAGAGCAGAAGAACATTAAGCATAAGACAAAAAATCAGCATAGAAGAAATCAAAATTATAAGCAGAAGAAGACTAAGCAGTAAATGGGGGTGAGTCCGTTCCTCCTCGTGGTGCCCCTGGAAAATGCCTGCTGCTGCAGGCCAAACTGAACGCGGACAAATCCTGTTGTAAATCTTTTGTGACAGGCAGAACGTAAGGTGTAATCTTATAACTTTTATAGATAAGTACTACAGGAATGCCTGTCACCATAAGAAAATGAAGAAAAAGAAGAATAGGAAGTAGATGAAGAAATAGCATATGAAAATTAATAATAGCTGAATAAGAAGAATATGAAGAATGGAAAAAAAAAATTAATGGGAAGAAGGTGAAGAAGAAGATGAATAAGGTGAAGAAAAAGTTGATGAAAAAAATGCTACTGCTGCGGATCATGAAGGAGAAAGTGTGGGAGAAGTACAAAAGAAGGTGAAGAGCATGGAAGTTGTGAAACATACATATCTGACTAAATATAAAAAAGTTAACATAGTCAATATCTTTTTAACTCCGAACGTCTTGAAAAAAAAAATTGGAATTAATGCTATGCCATGTGATTTGAATAAACCACTATGCTTTTAATGTCTCCTCCACCTCCCACAATACATTCTACATGATTCTTATTTGTTTTCAATTATGTAGAATTAGCCAACAAGGAAATAAAGGCCTTTTTTTAATTCCGATACCGGAAGTCCCATTGACTTGAATGGGACTTCCGGTATCGGAATCGGCGATACCCGATATTTTTTTCGTATCGGGCGATGCCATCCGATATGATATTTTTGGGTATCGAACGGAATCGCTCAACACTAGTCTTCAGTGCAGCTGGATCAATCCTGACAGAAAAAAGGACCCGTCTGTCAACCCAAAATGTGGATGATCTAACCTTCATTAAAATGAACCATGCATGGGTTTCCAAGGATTTTGTCCCACCTTCCCCTGATGACACATAGGGTGACAGAAAAATGCTTGCTTTGGTCCACCTCTTCCTGGGACTTGACCTATTTTGCCCTTTGCATCAGCTGAATGTCCAACATCAACATATGCCACTTTCTAAAACTCCCTAACTGTGCTGCCTCCCCCCCATGGCCGGGGTCACCACCTAGCGCATGACACCGTGCGAGTGTCGTTGCCCTGGACAGGTGGGTAGGCCGACTCTTGGGCGCGGGCACTGGCACAGGGTCCCTCATAGTGCAATCAAGTGTCTCTGACGGTGGTGGTGCACACCCGCCGTCAGACACACCGCCGTACTATGAGGGGCCCAGTGCCAGTACTGACGCCCACGAGTGGGCCCCCCTTGCTTGGGCAGGGCCCAGCATTTGCAATCTTTACCTCTCCCTGCTCCTCCGCTGTGTAGTCTGGGCCGTCAAATCCATACTGTGCCTGACACCGTCTGAGCCTGCCTCCTGATGTATAGACATATATTTTGAATGTGTACGCTATCCATACATGTTATCCTGGGATACGGTACCCTTTCTCACCTTTGTGCAATCACGTGCAATCCATACTGGGCCTAACACCGTCTGAGCCTGCCTCCTGATGTATAGACATATATTTTGAATGTGTACGCTATCCATACATGTTATCCTGGGATACGGTACCCTTTCTCACCTTTGTGCAATCACGTACAATCCATACTGGGCCTAACACCGTCTGAGCCTGCCTCCTGATGTATAGACATATATTTTGAATGTGTACGCTATCCATACATGTTATCCTGGGATACGGTACCCTTTCTCACCTTTGTGCAATCACGTGCAATCCATACTGGGCCTAACACCGTCTGAGCCTGCCTCCTGATGTATAGACATATATTTTGAATGTGTACGCTATCCATACATGTTATCCGGGGATGCGGTACCCTTTCTCACCTTTGTGCAATCACGTGCAAGCCATACTGGGCCTAACACCGTCTGAGCCTGCCTCCTGATGTATAGACATATATTTTGAATGTGTACGCTATCCATACATGTTATCCTGGGATACGGTACCCTTTCTCACCTTTGTGCAATCACGTGCAATCCATACTGGGCCTAACACCGTCTGAGCCTGCCTCCTGATGTATAGACATATATTTTGAATGTGTACGCTATCCATACATGTTATCCGGGGATACGGTACCCTTTCTCACCTTTGTGCAATCACGTGTAATCCATACTGGGCGTGAGAACGGCTGGCGAGCTGTTAAGCAAGCTACAGCACCTGTGGTTTGCACACGTAAGTTTTTCATTTTTTCAGGAATGACGGTTAGGCCTAATTCCGGAACTGCGGTTGACCTGCACTTACTAGGAAATCATCGTTCGCGGGTAATAATTGTAATCAGTGATCCCCATCACTAACGTTGTTCAGCGGGTTATCTGCAACTGTAAGCGACAAACGCTGGCCTTTTCAGTGTAGCGCACATGCAGCCACGGACATGTAAGGGCATGACACACCAGTTATTGGCCAATCTCATGTGCCAGAGCCTCACGTGTCCCTCTAGTAAGCCGGACTCGGACCGCGGTGCATGACGGAGTCTCGTTCGTTAACGGAATTAAGCTTGCAATGTGTGCATCTGTTCTGTAGCTGGCATGGTTGAGGTTTCCCAGGTGGAGTCGAATTTAACCGTAGGCTCCACTCCTGGTGGTGCCCTTCTGGACATTCCTTTAAGGTTTAGCTTTGCAACCATACTGCCCACGTAAAACAAACACTTTGCCTTCCTGAACGCTGTTTGGAGGGTCATGACTCGTGGGAATAACGCCGCCCAATCAGTTAACCTGCTAGAGAGATCCTTCATTGCTCCCAAGCATGACATCACACTCCCTAGGAGGAAGGTAATGCCACTGTGGTGACCGTACTCCTGGGGGCGACACAAGTGCACTGATGCCCAGCCACTGCTCGATGAATCTGCTGGTACATTGACCCAGACCACTACATTCCCCTCGCACTCTACACGGCCTGAATCTGACCCTGATGAAACTCAGGTTACCCTTCCCATATACAGTTCCATCTTACACGGTGACAAAGAGGAAGCTGCAGATGAAAGAGCAGGTTCGGCCCACCCGCCATCAGACACACCACCATACTATCAGGGGCCCTGTGCCAGTGCTGTCGCCAACGAGTGGGCCCCCCCTGCTTGCTCAGGATCACAGCACTTGCAAGGTTGAAATACTGTGCAGTGAGATGGAAGATGGGGACGACGAGGAGTCCAGACTAGTACAGGGATTCCCTAGCGAGGAGACTTATTTGATTGTTTTCAATGTTGGGATAGCAATTTTTGGGGAGCACTATACTCTGGAGAATGATAGATGGGGCCCACCATACACTGGAACATTCCAAAGGTGGACATCAGACACTGGAGCAGCATTTACAGGGCCCATTATACACTAGAGCATTAGAAATGGGGCCCATTATGTTTGGAGCATTATTTGGGCCCATAAGACAGTGGAGCTTCATCCATGGGGACCAACATATACTGTATCATTATGTGGAGCTCATCATATACTGTTTCAAACATTATATGGGACCAATGATTCTGTATGGTGAAATAGATGGGCCTCGTCATGAGATGTAAAAAGTGAAGTATTTTTCATTGTACTATACCGCTATTTCTCTGCTGTATCGGAGCATGATGAGTTGTGGTATGTGTTAAAGGGGCGCTCTTTGGCCCAGGGCACATGAAAACCTGGAGCCAGCCCTACCCCCCCACAACTTTAGCCAAATAACCCCCATTTTTCAGTGCGTAACTTGTATTATGAAGTTAATTAAGGTTGACAAGCTTAAGTAAAAAGAATTGATGCTTTTGGCATTCAAATGGGCACTGTAGGTGTGTTTCCTGTCCTCCTCTCACAGCCGACTTTTATTCCACATTGACTTACATTGGGTTTCATGTTTCGGGACGACCCCGACTTTTCCCTATAATCGGCCGATCTTGCTCGACCCGACTTTTGGAAAAGTCGGGTTTCACGAAACGAAACTCGACCCTAAAAAACCAAAAGTCGCTCAACTCTAGTGGTGAATGAAGGCAGAATCCTTTCCATGGAGAAGAAAAACCCTGTCACATAATTTACCCGAGTGCTAAACACGCTCCAGGAAGTAAGTGTTTCAGTACAATGATGAGTAAAAGGGTAAAAATTTTGAACTTTTGACTTTCAGGCTCCATATCTCACCATTCACTACTGCTTTGAACATAAGACTACCATAATTTTATAGACAATCATCTTGGCTATCTCATATGGAAATTTGATTTGCAACTGTTTAGCATATGATTAGTTACTTTTCCTCCACCATTGAGAAAGTGACAGGCACAGACCTTCACTTCAGCTCAGACGCTAGCAAGGTGGAGGTGAGGTACTGCTATGGGCTGGTATTATTACAGATGAGCTAGTTGGACATTTTTGGGTATAGACTCAAAATCAACTCCCAAACCAACTGACAGATTTTAGAATACACTTTCTTTAAAGGGTTGTCCACTACTTGGACAACCCACTCACATTCCTAATGTTTTTGACCATTGAAAGATAAACACTTATACTCACCTTTGGTGGCAGCGCTGTTGCAACGGTGTCGGCTCCTGAGTTCCCGGGGCTCGTGAGAGGTTGTTATGTCATATGAGCCCTGCACTCAATCAACCCTGGCATCACTACCCCCGCCTTCAGACAAATACAAATTCAAGAGGAAGTCAGAGTGCCCTTACTTGCTGTTGATGTTCATTACTTCTGAAGGTGTATATAGTGAAGCCGACACTGATTGATCATAGGGCTCATGTGACATAACAACCTCAAGTGAGCCCCAGGATCGCGAGTGCTGACACCGCTGGAACTCCAGCAGCACTGGAGGTGAGTAAATTTGTTTTTATTTTAACAGTGCCAAACATGAGTAATGAAAAAGGGGTTTTCAAGTAGTGGACAATCCCTTCAATGTATCAGGACAAGTTTGTTAAAACCTGTGCCTACCAGCCCATTGATAGATAGATAGATAGATAGATAGATAGATAGATAGATAGATAAATAGACAGAGCAATCGATACTGAGGCAGGATTCAATTAAATCAAATGTTAGTGGTTAGGATAAAAAATGCTTCAAACCTGAATGTTTAAATGTGTCAGCTTAAAAGACACATCAGTCAAATAAAAATTCAATTTACTTTGAAGCAAATTTGGTTTTGTGTATTTGTCAGATTTCATGTTACAGTTACTGAGGCAGCAGTGTGGGTATTCCACTCTAAGCGACTGATGTAAAATTTAGCTTGCAAAGGAGTTGAATATTCATTCATTCATGTGGAAAAGGTACAACTGAGAAATGTAGTTTTATAATTAAATGTCTTAGGCCTCTTTCACACATCAGTTTTTTGGCGTCAGTCGAAATCCGTCGTCCAATTTTTTTCTCATAGACTTGTATTAGTGGCGGATTGCAATGAATGGCCTCACGTTTTGTCCGTCGTGAGCTGGATCTGTTGGAAATTGTTTGTCCATCGTCTGGAGACGACAGACAAAGTAACGTTTTTTTGTCAGCATCGAAAAGTCAGACAGCAACGGATCCAGCGCCGTCCGTCGTTGGCTATAATGGAAGCCTATGGGCGCAGGCTCCGTTGCTGTCCGTCAAATGACGGAATCCAGCGATGGATTCTGTTTTTTTAAACTGAGCATGCTCCAAATCTTATTTTGTAGCCAATTGGCCAGACAGCCCCAAATCTATATAAACCTGCCAGGTAGGGCTCCACTCCTCAATGTGCCAGCAAGCATATACAGCCAGCATCCAGCCAGGATACAGCCAGCATCCAGCCAGCGTGCAGCAAGTGTGCAGCCACACAGAGGCCAGCGTGAGTCCTGCCAGCGTGAGGGCGGCATGTGTGTGTGTGTGTGTGTGAAGGCGGCGTGTGTATGTGTGAGGGTGGCGTGTGTGTGAGTGCGGCCCAGCTTTTTTTATTTTTCATTTACTGTACTTGTATTTCCAACAAAGTGCTGCGGTGTGTGTGAGTGTGTCATATGTGTGTGCGAGTGCGGCATGTGTGTGTGAGTGCGGCGTATGTGTGAGTGCGGCCAAGCTTTTTTTAAATTTTTCATTTACTGTACTTGTATTTCCAACAAAGTGCCGTGGCGTGTGTGTGTGAGTGAGTGCGGCATGTGTGTGTGAGTGTGGCGAGTGTGAGTGTGGCGAGTGTGTGTGCGGCGAGTGTGTGTGCGGCGAGTGTGTGTACGGCGAGTGTGTGTAGTGTGTATGGCGAGTGTGTGTGTCCAGCCAAACTTTTTTTTATTTTTCATTTACTGTATTTGTATTTAAAATAAAGAGCAGTGTAGCTCCTACTTTCTTCTTTCACAAAAAGTTAAAAAAGTTAAAAAAATAAATAAATAAAAATTGCTCCAAAAATTGTCTGTAGTATCATTTCACCAAGTTCACTTTAAAATTGTGGTTTATGTCACACAGGAAAGCACAACATGCAATACAGAGGTGTTTGAGGTTCTATTTTTTTTTTTTTTTTTTTTAAAGGTGTATGCAAATGGGGAATGCAGAAATTGGGTATTTAAAATGTTACCAGAGTTTTTAAAACATAGCATCTGTGGTCAATAGATCTTCAAGTGGGGGTTTAGGGATTTCAAGTTGGAAGGAGGGTATTAGGTGTTTGCAAGGTATAGGTTTGTGTTTTTTTGGGAAATACAGGAGGTGGAGGTTTTGCCAGCTTGCGCATGGTGCATATCAAGTTGGAAGGAGGGTATTAGGTGTGTGCAAGGTACTACTTGGGTGGCTGTGTTAGGTTTGTTTTTTTGGGGAAATACAGGAGGTGGAGGGTTATGTCTGCTTGCGCATATCTAATCTTTAAATTATAGAGGGGGGGTGGTTTAGAAACCTACAAAAGTACATAGCATTTTTTGTTTGGGGGCATAGGGGGATTTTTTTTGGGGGGAGGGGTTGAAATCCTAATAGCTCTGGAGCTACCTTTTTTTGCAGACCTCGTTGTCACCCGTCTGCTCTGGGAGGAAGTTTGCTTTGTGTTTTCACTTTACAGGTGAAAGGGTTATCAAGCGGTGGCGGTCACTCAGGGTTCACTTCAAGAGGGAGTTCAACAAGGAGATGCAGGCCGCGAGTGGATCAGGAGGACGCAGGAGCAAGTACAAGCATGCTAGAGCCCTGTCTTTCTTCCAGTCAACGATGGTGAGCAGAAGGTAAACATTCTCCAATCCATTTATTAAGTCAAAATGTTTACATGTCTAACCTTATTTTTTGGTTTCAGCCAGGGCAATGCAATATCAATATATTAACTCTTTTTTTTTGACAGCACCATCTGCAGCACTCAGGAGCCTGCTGCTGAGTTGGACCCTTCTGGAGCAATCCTACAGGAGTCCGCCACCGGGGACCACGTCAAGAGACCCGTCCCGTCTGACCCTTCCCTGACATCTGGTCCCTCGGCCCCATCCACCAGCGCTGGAGCATCATGGCAGACTTCATCACATGAAGCTGCTGGTGACGAGATAGCTTTCCCTTTACCCCACCCCTCTGACACTGCCGCCACCTCTAGAACACCTTTGGGTTCTGGCCGGGAGCGCCAGAGAGGTCAGGAAAGTAGCTATGCGCTCGAGTTCTTGCATCTAAATGCAGCTTCCAGAACACGATCAAGCTTTGGCCGAGCAAATGACTGCTGGATTCAACCTGCTGCACTACAGCATGCTTGAATTCAACAGTCGTCTAGATAGGATGCATTTGGATGCAAGTACAGTGCTGTGCAAATTAATTGGGACAAAGCATTTTTTTAAGTTAAATCATAAGTTGGTTACCAGTCAGTGATTCAAACCAGTTTTAACTGCTTTGAACAAGCACTCACACCTGTTCAAAGCAGTTAAAACTGGTTTAAATCACTGACTGGTAACCAACTTATGATTTTACTTAAAAAATGCTTTGTCCCAATTAATTTGCACAGCACTGTAAGTCACCAAATCATTGCTTTTTTCAGGCAGTACTCGAGTGCATGGAAAAGCTATCTCCTGACAATCAGATGCATGTCATGCAAGCCTGCCAGGTTGCTCTAGCGCAGGTCTCCTCCCAAGCCCCTCCACCTGCCCCGGTAGTTCCTCCCGCACCTGCCCCCCCTCCAGCCACTGTCCATCCTCCCACTTCTTCCCAGTACCAGATTCCGTCCCAGTACTATATTCCGTTCCAGTACCAGATTTCTTCCCAGTACCAGATTCCTTCCCAGTACAAGATTCCTTCCCTGGCCCAGCTTCCTTCACCGTACAATCTCCCACCTACAACATATGTACCTCCATTCCCTGCCCAACCTGTACTCCCTACACAACCTCTTGTTTTCACCAGCCCTTCCACTTCAGATCAACCCCAACCCGGTCTCCATTCCCCCACTATGGACGAGGTCCGCCCTGTCAGCCCCTCCGATACTATTTCCACCCCACACTATACTAATTTGTAAATAAAAATATTTTTTGGTTTAAAAAACATTTGTCTTTTTTTTAATGATAGGTTACTACACTTTGGGTAAAAGGTACAAAATGTACAATAGTTTGGGTGAAAGGTAAAAAACGTACAAAAGTTTGCGAAAAAGGTACAAATCTTTTCAAAGTTTTCTGCAATGTCCAGCCACCTGTTCATTGTGGGATGTGGGATATACTCCTCATGTAAACAGTCCCACAATGCCTGGCAGGTCTGTTTTACAATCCCCAATATGGATGAAATTCCAAGCCTGAATTGATAATGTAGTGAGGAAAGGGATTCGACCAGTTGCAAGGAATCTGTTCAAAAAGGCAAAGACAATAATTAAATACACGCTCCGCCGGAGATATGGAGAAGCGGCAATACGTGTCATTTCTCCTGATTACTTCTCCAACATGTTCCACCAAAAAATCAACATTTTCTGCTCTCATGCGTACATACTTGAAAAACTCTCGGGGTTTACCCTCAATTTCATATACAGCATTGAATAGACCCCACGTGTCATTCGCCGTGCTGTGATCAGGTGGATCCAAAGACGTCAATGCAGACACAGACGCAGAATGCGCTGTCTTTCTTGCTCCTTTTCCCGAATGATCACTGCCAAATGATTTGCCTCAAAAGCAAAATCCGCATAGATGTTCACAATCTTCGCTATAACTCCTTCCATTTCTGCCACTTGCTCTACAACCTTTCAAACATGGGGTGTTAAAACACTCTATATATAGGTTTCCAGTAGTTTCCAGTAGCCAATCACATTTTGGGAGCCTCCCTTTTGGCGTTTTTAAAAAACGGATCTGTCGAAAAACGGAAGAAATGGATGTAAAAAATGGATGCAATGGATGCAACAGATCTGTTTTTTTGACGGATCCGCTAGTTGGATCTGTTGAAAAAATGGATCTGTCTCATCAGTTTTTCACAATTTTTGATGGATCCGTAAAATCCGTCGTGCCAACGGATTTCGACTAACGCCAAAAAACTGATGTGTGAAAGAGGCCTAACCATGTAGTCAGGTTCACCTGGTGAGGTGGATTCGAAAAGTTGCAGGTTAGAGTGGATACTTTGATAGTTCGAGCAAAAAAGACGCAGACAGCAGGTTTTGTTGGACAGCAGACAAATAGGCAAGGTAGGACACAGACTGGAAGCCACAGAGCAATGAGGGCAGAAGGAGAGGAAAATGGCAGGCCTGAAGCAGCAGACATATGTAGATGGCGGAATCTTCAGCAGATAATAACATGAGCAGTCTCTAATGAAAATTTGTGATGCTTATAGCAAAAGATAGTTTAGTAATAACAAGTGGAGGGTTAACCAATAGGTCTGAGGGATTGCAGAAATCACAGGAGTTTGCAAAAGATGAATGCAGCATAGTGATCAGTCTATAAATATCGGTCCATAATGCATATTGCAAATGATTGGTTGATCAACAAGTCTTGAGGAGCAGTAGGTGATAATTGTAAAAATCGCTAGAGTCTGAGATGATGTCAGTAAATACCAGATGGTGGCAAACGCCAGACAGTAAGGGAGAACATTACAGTATCAGATCTCCTTAAATGGCTTTGTGACATAATGTGGCTGTCAAACACTAGGGAATTGTAAAACCTGCTGTGTATTACAACAGTGGGTGGCAGCCATAGGAAAAGGGAGCGGAGCCTAGCCCTAAAGATGGAAGAGGTGCAAAATATGTAAATTGTCTCTAGAATTACAACTCAGC
The DNA here is from genome assembly GCF_039654945.1 of Dendrobates tinctorius. Classification (NCBI taxonomy): domain Eukaryota; kingdom Metazoa; phylum Chordata; class Amphibia; order Anura; family Dendrobatidae; genus Dendrobates; species Dendrobates tinctorius. The sequence continues at coordinate 14,195,963 of NW_027361738.1, forward strand.
CTCATATGCTGAAATTTTACCCACAGGATTGCAATATCATACAAACTTTAGATAAGATTGTCAGTTTCTGGAAAAAAAAAATATTTTTCTAATCCTGGGCAATTCCATTTTATTGAACTAAATAAAGGGCTGTTGTCCTTGTAACAGAAAAACTTCACCAAAAATCTAGTATTGCTGCTTACCAGAGACACAAGGTGAGAGAAGGTATTTCGGTAACTCTTAGGTAAAATTGTTTAAAAAAAAAAAATCACAAGCTTTGCTATTTTTGTACTTTTTTCTGCTCCTCTCTATTAATTGCTTTTCGGAGTTTAATGATATGTCAGTTAATTTTTACAATTTTTCATTAAAAACAATTAGGCAATGTGATTTAATAGAATTTAATAAATGCATAAAATAACTTACCTACAGTATAAAGTTATGAGACTGTATAGACATATAACATATGAACAACTAGAATAATTAGCTATTGCCATATGTAACAATTTTCACTGTTTCATTCACCTTAAGTTATAACACCATTGGAATTTCCTTATTATTTGCCTGGATTAAGGTCATCTTTAATACAAGGCAATCACACTAGTTTCTTCAGAAGTAGCCTCCAGACAAAGCAGAAACTATGCCGAGGAACAGATGTTAGTTTACATATTATGAATTTTGATGCAGTATTTTCTAATATGCCTGATTTATAAATATCTGGGGGTAAGATAGCTCATGCAATACCTGCTGCAAGCAACTTTTATGTAATCAAGTCTTTCCAATGAGACGTAGAACTGCCTTAATTTATACATGCATAATTTAACAATTATTAGCTTTTTTAGTTTACTACACATGAATAGTTGAGTCAATATTGGTAGCCGAGGTATCATTATAGTAGTAGACACAGTATCTAATGGAATTTCTAACACCAATGGAGAGCATCTTGTCCATTTCCATTCTAACAGCTATGCCTTCCAGAAATTTGTTTCTAAAATAATTTTCTCTTTATGAGGATTATTTACATACTATGGGTTTGATTTATTAAGCTACATGCACCAGGTACAGTGTCTGGCTTATTTGTGATGAAAAAAAACACCCTTCTGTATTCCATGTTTCATACCGCATTTATGCGTATTGACATGCCTGACAAATGGCATGGCGTATAAAAAACTGGGTGATCTAAATCGTTACCCAGTGTGCCAAATCTGCACCAAAATGGCAACGTGATTAGGTACATTGTTAAAGTTCCAGTAAAGGAATCCTCCAGCAATGTAGTGGTAAGGTAAAACTTCTCATTTACTGTAAATCTTTAAAAACACATGGTAGTGGTAGAAGCAAATCGACATACAGATAGTGATGAGCGACTATGCTCGTTACTTGAGATTTCTGAGCATGCTCGGGTGTTGTCCGAGTATTTTGGCGTGCTCAGAGATTTATTTTGTGTCGCCACAGCTGCATGATTTGAGGCTGCTAGACAGCCTGAATACATGTGGGGATTGCCTAATGTGGAGTTTTATCTTACTTATTTCTTAATTGCTGGAGGATTCCTTAGTTGAAGTTTTGCCTTGCTGCAGCCCTGACTTGAGTGGTTCCATAAGATGATTTCCCTGGAAACAGATGCACCAACCGTTGTTGAGCTGACTTTCCCTCCCCGCTTCCCTTGTATTGCTACTATAATTTCACAGTAAATCATCTAATAGGTTGTGCAAACTTAACTAATCTTATCATACAGCATAAGTCACTAATAAATTTGACCCATTTTAAGACTTTTCAGTCTAAGTTTCACCTGTCTAAAAGTTGGACAGCTTTAGTAAACCAGCTTCTTTATGATCAGACATGTCTACTTTTCTGAAATTATTTTAACCAGTTCATGACATGGCCATTTTACCCTCTTCCTGACCAGGCACATTTTCAGGTTTTAACTTAAAGTGAATCTGACAGGTGATACATTCTGTTCAACCTATGGGCAGCATGTATTAGGTGCTGGCTGTATGATCTCAGCCAGGTATATTTGACACTATGGCATACTTTAAACGTCCCCCAGGAACCGAGCAGCCCTGCAGTCTAGTTGAATACGTGGGTCCCTAGTGGCTTCTCCCTGCCCGCTGCCCTGGATTGACAAGTCTTTGCATATACAGTATATGCATGAAGGCAGAGACCTGTCAATCCAGGGCACAAAAAACGAAGTGTCTTTTAGTTCCAGCAAAGTGGATGGATTTATAGAAACCTCATGCCCTCTGGGCGTTTTATTACTCCGCGTAAACTGACCTGCATTGCGTCTTTGAAATCCACAAAATGTCAATTTCTCTTCTGAATGCACTGAGTTTTATGTGTGGCTTTTTCTTACAGAATTCTGTTAGATGCAGAAGATCTGAAGGTAAAAAACGAATATGCGTTTTTAGTCTAAGTCTGCTGCAGAAACGCACTAAAGCACATATAATGAACACATGACTGTATCAATAAAGTTTTGTCAAAGCGAAATATCAGGAAGTATAAAAAAACAAAGCAGTTTTATTTAAAAAATGACAAAAGACAAAAAAAGCAGGTTCAAAACCATAACAAAAACGAATGTAAAAAAAAGCACTAAAAATACACAATGAAAAAATTATAAGTAATCTAATTTACTCACTAGGTGCAGCAATGCTGCAGAAAATCCACAACATCGAAAACTCACCAAGTACTCATTGTGGGAACGTAGTCATAGCACTGCTTCAAACATCTGTGCAAATCTTTCTGATCGTGGACCACAATACAAGGAATGACCACGTCTCCTCACCAGAACAACACAGCCTCATAGACACATAGACATGGAACAAAGTGTCCGCCAAGATCAGGCGAGAAGGTATGTATTCAAATAAACTTTATTCCAAGTAAAGGATCAGATATCCAATATGGTGAGCACTTTTTACTGATGATATCGCTTGCAATCTTCAGTCATGTCACAAATAATTGAGTTTTATATTAAACTGTGATAATATGCAAGGAACCCATCATTTATTTCTGTCTCATAGTTTTCCTTTTGGCTATACTGAATTATAGATATATGTGTACAAATTGCCATTAAACTATTCACTGGAGCAAATGTGATTTATAAATAATGTCAGCAATGAGTCTTAATCTTCTAATGAGAAATAATGTTGTCTAATGACGTTCATATTAGGACATTGCTGGTATGTTCTATATGTTCTATAATGACATACACATATATAGTACACAACAATGTAAACCTAAATCCTGAGAGAGCCTAAATCACAATCCTACATTTTGATACAAATAATGGTATTCCTACAATGGAAGCAAACTATGCAACTGCTATTGCCCGTGAGTTGGACGTGGACCTGATGCAAAATGGCTTACCATCTACCGCTATCCAACTGCCGCTGCATGCCTTGCAACCAGAAATGTCAGCAGATTCCCCTGGATAAAAAGCCAAGAAAGAACTCTGCTTATTGGCCAGCCAATTTTTCTGAAATTTGTGACTGACATCTTCTGTGACTGCACCGTCATCATCTCGTCAACTCTCCAACACGATGTGATTCAACAGTCCTGGTGCTTACGCAACTCGCTGTGTACTACTGTGACTGCAAAAGACCGCCCCGTACATGAGTACAATTAAAGATCTTATTTTTATTTTGCAGGGTGGCTTGGAGAATTATATACAGCATTCCAGAATGCTGTAACACAGGGCTGAAAGGTGGAGGCCGTAGATTATATGTGAAAAACCTGGTGACAGGTTCCCTTTAAGATGTGGATATAGTGATGGGCAATTTGGAACTAAACAATATTATCATGGATGTACAAATAAGAACATTGGCAGGAAACATTGTTGAAAGGACATAAAAATGAAAATGTTGCAAGCCTCCGCTCTCTAACTTGAGGCACTGATATAATCCATGAAAGAAACTCAATCAAAATATAATTTTCATATACACTAAAGATCTCTATGTAGCAATTCAGTCTGTTTGAACAAATGTACTGAAAAACAATAACAAAATCTTTTTTTATCTGAAACCCTGGAATTGCTGCTAATAAAAAAAGGCAAATAAGGAATGCTGCCAGGGGATTCATAGTGGAATATTGATTTCTTACTGTACCTCAAAGAACAATGAATCATTTTACCTTCAGAAAGTGAACTCTTGTTCCAAATCGAAACAGCGGCATCAAAAACAAGAAATGATCAGCAGTTGAATTGATTCAGACAACTGCTAATAAACAAGTAAAACTAAGGGCAGAAGCAGACGGCCATAGACTCCGTCATCCGATGCAGTGCTCCATTTTTTTCCTTAAACCGGCTCTGTCCAAGGAAAAAGATCTGACGTATTCACTGCCCCCATAGCATAATGTTTTCAGTCTGATATTTTGTCCGAACGCACTCGGACTGAAAATACACTTGTCTGCACCTGTCCTAACACAAATAGATCTCTGGGGTTTATGTGTATTGATTGAGTATAAAAGTAACTTTAAAGATTGGCCACCTGTGTTTGAAATATCAGCAGTGACCTGTCATTCACAGACTGAAGGCAGATGCCGGGGAATCACAGACAGGGAGAAGACTCAGTCTACAGTCCAGCCCATGTACACCAAAATCTAATTATCAGAGAACGTCAAATGGTGAGTAATTTCTTTACCCCCAAGGTGTTTGCACATTATTGACCAGGCCAATTTTTACAATTCTGACCACTGTCACTTTATGAGGTAATAACTTTGGAATGCTTCAATGGATCCCGGTGATTTTGAAATTGTTTTTTCGTGACATATTGTATTTCATGATAGTGGTAAAATTTATTTGGTTTGACTTACGTTTATTTGTGAAAAAAATGGAAATTTGGTGAAAATTTTGAAAATGTTGTAATTTTCCAAATATGAATTTTCATTCCCTTAAATCACAGAGATATGTCACATAAAATAGTTAATAAGTAACATTTCCCACATGTCTACTTTACATCAGCACAATTTTGGAACCAATTTTTCTTTTAGGAAGTTATAAGGGTTAAAAGTTGACCATCAATTTCTCTTTTTTCCAACAAAGTTTACAAAACCATTTTTTTAGGAACCACATCACATTTGAAGTCACTTTGAGGAGTCTATATGAAAGAAAATACCCAAAAGTGACATCATTCTGTTTGACAAGGGTACTAAGAAAAACGGACCCAAAAAAGTGTTGGGTAATTTCTCCTGAGCATGTTGATACCCCATATGAGGGAGAAAACCACTCTTTGGGCAGAAGGGATGTCACTTGACTTTTTGAATGTAAAATTTCCTGGAATCATTAGCAGACGTTATGGTCCATTTAGAGAACCTCTGATGTGCCTAAACAGTGGAAACACCCCACAAGTGACCCCATTTTGGAAACTAGACCCCTTAAAGAATGTATTTTGATGTGTGGCGAGCACCTTGAACCCCGAGGTGCTTCACAGAAATTTATAAAGTTGAGCCGTGAAAATAATAAAATCACATTTTCCTCACAAAAATGTTATTTTAGCCCCTAATTGGCATTTTCATAAGGGTAACAGGAGAAATTGCACCATACAATTTGTAGTGCAACTTTTCCTGGGTACCCGGATACCCCATATGAGGGAGAAAATTACTGTTTGGGCACACTGCAGGGCTCAGAAGGGAAGGAGCGTCATTTCACTTTTTGAATGTAAAATTTCCTGGAATCATTAGCGGACATTATATCCCACTTGGAGAGCTCTTGATGTGCCTAAACAGTGGAAAACCCCCACAAGTGACCACATTTTGGAAGCTAGACCCCTTAAAGAACATATTTAGATGCGTAGAAAGCACCTTGAACCCCTAGGAGCTTCACAGAAGTTTATAACGTTGGGCTGTGAAAATAATAAAATCACATTTTTCCCACAAAAATGTTATTTTAGCCCCAAATTTGGCATTTTCATAAGGGTAACAGGAGAAATTGCGTCATACAATTTGTTGTGCAATTTCTCCTGAGTACGCCAATACCTCATGTGGGGGAATATTACTTTTGAGGCACAATGCAAAGTTCAGAAGGGAAGAGGAAGCATATTGGAGGTCAGAATTTGCTGGAATAGTTCAAGGGTGCCATGTCACATTGGCAGAGCCCCTGAGGTGCCAAAATAACAGAAACCTCCTATATGTGAACTCATTTTACAAGCTACACTCCCCATTGAATTCATCTAGTAATGCAGTGATCATATTGACACCACATGTGCCTGACAGAATTTTATACCACTGAGCAATGAAGAAAGAATAAATTAAATTTTTACCAATAAAATGTTGGTTTAGCCCCAAGTTTTTAATTTTTCTAAGGGCTCAGAGAATTTTTTTTTGCGACAAACTAAAGTGCATTTTTTCCTGAGTGTGTCAATACCCTACATCTAATTGGGAAATATTTTTCAGGCACAGTGCAAAGCTCAGAAGACAAAGAGCACCACATATTACTGTTATGGTTTGCAGGTGCCATGACCCACTGGAAGAGCCTATGAGGTGCCAGAACAACAGAAGCCCCCATAAGTGACCCCAATTTACAAACTACACCTCTCAATAAATTCATCTATGGGTGCAATGATCATATGGGTGCAGTGATAATATTGACACCAGAAACAAGCAGCAATGAATGTTGCAAAGTGAAAATTGCAAACTGCCGTTAGAGTGACCAGTACATTATGCCCAGCCCGTGCTTCTGGAGACAGACATGCACCTGTAAGTTAGACGGGCTCTCATCGCTTCAGAAATGCCAAACATGTGGACGCTATATGTGGTTTAGGTACACTGTGGGGCTCAGAAGGGAGGGGGCATTTGGATTAGGGAGTGCAGAATTTGATGAATTTCTTTGAGAAGGTTATGGAGCTATTTCGCTTTTCCAAAACTTTTGTACCACCAGTAATGTGAAGGCCCCCTATATTTCTGTTAACATATGACAGACCTGAGTGAGGGCTTGCTTTTTTGTGGATTGAGTTGAAGCTTTTACTGGGAACATTTTACATAACATTTGGGATGACATTTATACGGCGCTCTACGGTGACCACTTACTTTGGGGTTTCCATCTAAGTGACGTGATTCAGATGAAACACCAAGGGATCAATTCACTATAATGAGACAGCAGAGTTACTCTGGACTCTGTCTGACCTCTGTTTAGCGTTGTCCTTATTTTCAGAAGTGCACAAAACTGTGGCCGACGGCACTTTATGCAGTCCTAAAAAGACGGACATCACCGGATCACAGGTCAGACAGCGTCCACAGTTCCTCCATCCGCTTTATTATAGGGAATCTTTCGCCAGTGGTTTCGTCTGAATCACACATTTCAGAGATTTACACGGAAACCCCGGTCTAAGCGCTCAACACAGAGCACAGGATAAATGTGAGGCAGAATGAAAAAAACAACAGCAGGTGAAGAATTGGTTCATCGTACAGTATAAGTGATTAGGCAACTTTATTCTTCGGGTCAGGACGATTACAGATATACCAGATTTATATCTGGTTTTTATGTTTGACTGCTGTCACCCACTAATAAATGTTTTTTTGTTGCAAAAACTAGTTTTTGCATCACCATATTGGGACAGCTATCATTTTTCCATATTTTGGCCAACAGAGTCACGTGACAGCTTCTTTTTTGCGGGACGAGTTGACATTTTCAGTAGTACCATTTTTGGGCACGTGACATTTTTTGATCGCTTTCTATTCAGATTTTTGGGAGGTAGAATGAACAAAGACAAACAATGCAGGAGTTTTTTTTTGTTTTTTTTTATATCATTCCACGTGTGGTAAAATTGATAAGGCAGTTTATTTTTTCAGGTCAGTACAATTACAGCGATACCACAGTTATTTTTTTTATGTTTTGGGGCTTTTACACAATAAAAACTACTTTATAGAAAAAATTATTATTTTTGCATTGCTTTATTCTGAGAGCTATAACTCTTTAACTTTTCTGCTGATGGAGCTTTATGGTAGCTTGTTTTTTGCGGGACAAGATGATATTTTCAGCGGTGCCATTTTTATTAACATTTGTCTTTTTGATCGCCTATTTGTGCATTTTTTGGTCAGCGGTATGATGATAAAGCATAGTTTCTTGACTCGTTTCTTATTTATTTTTTATTATGTTCCCTGATGGGGTTAACTAATGGGACAATTTTATAGGTGGAGTCGTTCCAGACTCGGCGATACCAAATATGTGTATTTTTATTGTTTGTTTTTTTTTACGTAAATAAATGTATTTATTAGATTATTATTTTTTTTCTATTTTTCTATTTTTTGTTCTTTATTTGAGGATTTTTAAAAAATATCTTTACACTTTTTAATAACTTTTTAAAAAATTTTTTACATTGTCCCAGGATGCGACATCACTGTACATTGACAGATCACTGATCTGATGCTCTGCATTGTTTCTGCACTGCAGGGCATCAGAGCAGCATCTGACAAGCATTCGAGAAGGCATATGTCAGCTCTTGCTCTTAGCAGGCGTTCACAGGCCACCTTCTCTGCAGGACCCTGAAAGACTCCATGGCTATCTTGGGGCCTGGGGACTCTATGCGATCGCTCTGTGCTGATGGAAGCAGACAGGGAGATCACTCTCTGTGCAATGCTTCTCAATGTCGCTGTCACTATGTAGGGAAGGTGGACTGACGTACGGACCTGTCTGTAGTAGGAAGGCAAAGGTATAGTGTATTGTAGGTGGACTGTTATAGTGAAAGATGGGAAACAGCTGGAGATAAAAAATAAGAGTGTAATGTTGGAGTTTGACCATTAGAGGGCAGTGGAGAGTTGTGAGTATAGGACTAAACAGCAGACATTGGCTAAAGAAACCGTCAAGTCATGGGGGGCGGGGTTACCAGAAGGAGAAGGATATAAAAGATGTAGAGAAGGTTCTGGAAGGGTCAGTCAGCGAGAGGAGCACAGGAGACAGGAAGATATGCTGAGGGGAAAAGACAGGAAAGAAGCTCTGGAGGGGACTGACAGTTGAGACGGTCATGGGGGGTGGCCCAAACGACGGAAGCCGCAGATGGAGACAGCCTGGGAGTACCAAACGGATGATGTACTCAGACTGGTGAAGCGCTGTGGTAGATAGGCCGAGGGCAGCCACAGCGAAAAGAGCCACGAGGGACGCCACGACTACAGGAAAGGAAAGTGAAGGTACCCGGGCCTGTGTACGGAGAAGTGTGAAGCTGCTGTGGTGTATTGCTGTGGCTGTCAGGAGGACGGCCAATAAAAACGGACCTGTTGAACACAAATTCTGTCTCTGTCTCGTGTCTGTCTACGGCAAGAAGCGGACCAGTCCCCAGTCGGGGCCCCTACCTACATTTGGCTTAGTCGGCAGGATAATTGCCGCAAATACAACATCTTCAGCGGCAAGCCTGCCTCAAAGTACCAAAGGACGCCAAGCTGTATGGGATGAAGATTTTATTTTTCCCTGTGGATTACAAACCGGGACTGTGTTTAGGATTGCTGGCTGTCATCAGGTGGATCCAGAGCAGAAAAGTGTTTTGTCAAAATGGCTGTGGCATTTCAGCACCAAAAAGAAGCACAGGAGTTTGCAGCCACATTGGACAACCTGGGACTATGTCGCACCCGCCCCTGGGGGGAGTGGCCTACATCAGGAGACAGGTGCCCTCCCATGCTGGACCCTGGAAGATGGGTGGAGAGGCTGATCAATGACCCACCCAAGAACGGGAGTGGCCCAGGTGGAGAGACTGGGTGCAGCTGCTTGGCGCCATTGAACTTCGGGACTCGGACGAGATGCGATGCTGCAGCTGCCATGGCCTCGGATGCCTGGAATGGAACTGGCATCAGGAGATCGAATCCTGTCAGGAGACCTGCCCCTGGGTGCCATTCTCGGTACCCCGGACCATGCTGGAACAGCCGCTGGAGGAATCTGTACGAGTTCTCCCCGCAGAACCTTCTGGCCTGGAGGCTGGTCCTGCCAGACGGCGGGATGAAGAACTACAGCGGACCTCAGATGACAGGACCGGGAGCTGCAGAGGAGCAGCGGAGACCAGCGACTCCCTGGAGCGACCCCTGGAAGAGCGGTTGAGCGGCCTGAGGGGAGCTGCTCCCGCTCCCATGCTCCGTGCATGAGACAGGCCCCAGGGCCTCGACACCAGCCCTCAGTCTCCCCGCTCAGCCTCCCATTCTCCAGCGCCCCCAGCTCCTGATGACTTTGCGGCTCCTGCCGGGCTGACCAATGCCCCCACCAGCGACCCTGAGCCGCCTCGTCTGGCGGCGCCCCATTTCACGTCGCCGGTGTGGAACAGACTTGCGGCCACCCCTGCCACGCTCTATCTTCCGGCGGTGGCCTATCCACCGGGGCCTGCCGCCACTCCAGCCCCGCTCCAGATCGCTGCGGCAGTTGAGCCGCCAGCCTCCATGGCCTACTCACCTGCATCCGCGGCCGCCACTGCATCATCCTCAGCCCTGGTTGTGGCCTACTCGCCGGTGACCGCGGCCGCCTCTGCCCCGTCCGAGACTCTAGTTGCGGCCTGCTTCCCCAATGCCTGCGGCCGCCTCTGCTCTGCTCCAGGCCCCGGTTGTGGCCTACTCACCGGGCCCTGCGGAGGAGGTGCCAATCCATATGCAGGGGTGACTGAGGCCTTCCCTGCCCCTGAGACTTGTCCACTGTACAAAGACACTGCAGTGGCGGAGCACTCTTCAGCCCGTGCCAGGGCCTGGCTGCTAAGTAAAGAGAGGGCGCAGGATGTGCGCCGTGAAACTATCCTTGGCCCCTTCTTCCCCTTCTAATGTATCTCTCAGGAGGGAGATGTACTCCTAGGTCCTGAGCAATAAGAACACTCGGGGCCCAGAGACACTTCAAGCATCCCGGAGACTCCATGGCTGTGGAGTTCCCTGCTGACTGATGAAACATCGGCCGCCAGGAGGTGGCCTGGAGTATCCTTCAGAATGGACTACCGGGACTGCTGTGCGCTGTTGTGCAGCCTGGGGACTGTTCTGCGTCCCCCTTGGGGTAAAAAAAAATATACCCTACTCATGATGCATGCATGGAGGGAGTGTTCTCCTTTAAAGGAAGGGGGAGCCCTAATGTTGTGTTTAAAGTAATGTTATACTTTATTTAAAGGAAAAAAAAATGTTTTTGACAATGTTGAAGATGTTGCTGCATAATGATGTCGATAGATATAGCTATAGATATAATGGAAAGAAGAAAGAGTGGATAATTTTTATAATAAGGGTAATTCCTTAGTAAATAGATAATAGAACTCATTTAAGTGTTATATAATAGTCAAAGCAGTATGTGTAGAGTAATGTATGATGAAACTAGGTATCGTATAGTGAGTTTGAAATGTTGAAGTGCTATTTAAAAAAAAAATGTTCAACAGGTCCCGGGTGCTTGGAGTAAGAACAAAAAAAAACGCCGACCATGACTACTTAAATTGATGGGACAGGAGACACGGATGGGATCAGAACAGACAATGGTCCCTAGGTCAGGTCCCAAGTACCACTTACACCCCCCACAAAGGACAGGATGACGCTGACAATGACCTGGTAGGTTAGGGCCTCGGTCATCGCGCTCCAAAGGGAAGAATGTTACAGAAGGGGAGAAAAGTGGGAGGTGCGCATCCGTAGAGTAGTCCAGATGGACCTAACCCAACCTGAAGGAATTGTCATGGTGGCGTACGTGCTGGCGAGTAAGCCGTAAGCTACTCGGAGCATGATTGATCCCGGTTTGGTTCAGCCCCCGCATATCGCGGGCCTGGCTCAACAACCGGTCCGACAAAAAGAAGGTGGGGAAGCTTCAGAACGGATAAAAAAGGGAGACAAGATTGTCGAGGATGACAATGGATAAAGGAAGGGAGAGTGTAGGGAAGGTGGACTGATGTACGGACCTGTATGTAGTAGTAAGGCAAAGGTATAGTGTATTGTAGGTGGACTGTTATAGTGAAAGATGGGAAACAGCTGGAGATAAAGAGGAAGAGTGTAATATTGGAGTTTGACCATTAGAGGGCAGTGGATAGTTGTGAGGATAGGACTAAACAGCAGCCATTGGCTAAAGAAACTGTCAAGTCATGGGGGGCGGGGTTACCACAAGGAGAAGGATATAAAAGAGGTAGAGAAGGTTCTGGAAGGGTCAGTCAGCGAGAGAAGCACAGGAGACAGGAAGATCTGCTGAGGGGAAAAGACAGGAAAGAAGCTCCAGAGGGGACTGACAGTTGAGACAGTCACGGGGGGTAGCCCAAACGACAGAAGCCGCAGACGGAGACAGCCCGGGGGTACCAAACGGACGACGTACTCAGACTGGTGAAGCGCTGTGGTAGATAGGCCGAGGGCAGCCACAGTGAAAAGAGCCACGAGGGATGCCACGACTACAGGAAAGGAAAGTGAAGGTACCCAGGCCTGTGTACGGAGAAGTGTGAAGCTGCTGTGGTGTATTGCTGTGGTTGTCAGGAGGACGGCCAATAAAAACGGACCTGTTGAACACAAATTCTGTCTCCGTCTCGTGTCTGTCTGCGTCAAGAAGCGGACCACCCCCCGGTTGGGGCCCCTACCTACAACTATTGACAACGGCATCAGAGAGGATGAAAATGACAACGATCGGTGCTGGCATTGCGGCAGGGTGTCAGCTCTCACGTAGCTCTGACACCCGCACCTGATTGTGTAAGCCTGCACAATTGTGGCGCCGTACATGTACTGCAGTTTTCATAAACGTGGCTCCGCGCAGCATATACGGCACATGTCGGGAAGGGGTTGAGGTCAAAATTGGTTCCGTGACTAAGGCTTAGGCCGGGGTCACACTTGCGAGGAATACGGACGAGTGCTATGTGATAAAACATCGCATAGCACTCAGATCAGTATTAATCTATGGGGCAGCTCCCATAAACTTTATTTTTCTCGGCCGTTTTCAGCATCCAAGTGAAAGTCTCGGCGCATTCGCACCCATATAAGCATATAGGGGGACCCCCCGCTATTTTTTTGTAGGGGATCCCACTATTTTTGCTAACTATCCAAGGTAAGCAGACTGCTGCGGCCTGGTATTATCAGACTGGTAAGGTTTGTGGATATTGGATCCTTACCAGACTGAAATAAAAGTCCCAGTAGTCTGCTATACTCTGGCTGGTTAACAAATATGAGGGGACCCCAGGCCATTTTTTTTTTTTAAATTATTATTTATTTATTAAAAAGGAAGGGACCTCTGGCTCTGCTTTCCTCCACTTTCTGTGTCATGGTACTTCTGGCTGTGTCACAAGATTCACCATTATGTAAATTAGTACACATGCATAGTAAGCTGCGTTCCTGCACTTAATACGCATGTGACTAGGAAGATAATGCAATTTTACCCCATCTAATAAAAATGTATGGGTAATTTACGCAGCGGAGACGGAGCGTCTCCACTACATAAATTGACATGCTGCGGTCTGGAAAGACGCGCCGCATGTCCGTCTCTGTGGGTGAGCTGCGGGCATCGGTGCACGCATAGTGGACATGGGATTTTTTGAAATCCCATCCACTGAGCTGTAACAGCTGGGCGCTGCAGTTTAGACATTGCAGGTGTGCGCAGCGTCCAACCCGCAGCGTTTACTGACCGTGGGAACATATCCCAATATATCTGCAAACAGGAAATCAATTTTTTTTTCCTTCCCAGAAGTCAACTCTCAATTAACTTTATTTCAAGTGACAAAAAAACGCATGCAATGAAAAAACGCATCTTAACAAAAAATAACATAATATAAGAAATAATACTACAAATAAAATAATATCCTATTATATAATAAATGAATCAAGAAAAAACGAGGATGGCACAGCTGTTACCGTGTACTCCTGAATGGTGCGCGGTGTGCAGGAAGCTGACAACTGGTAAACTCAGGTGCTTAACCTGGAACCAGACAATCCTCAGAATCCACAAAGGAAAAAAGGTAGCACTCATCGAGTTGAAGAAACTTCATTCATTTATTGACATATAAATCACATGTCGGGCCGGGGGAGTGACGAAAGGAGTGCAGAAAGGCTGACAACGGCCGTTTCGCGCTACACGAGCATTGAAGCGCTCGTGTAGAGGGAAACGGCCATTGTCAGCCTTTCTGCACTCCTTTCGTCACTCCCCCGGTCCGACATGTGATTTATATGTCAATAAATGGATGAAGTTTCTTCAACTCGATGAGTGCTACTTTTTTTCCTTTGTGGATTCTAATATCTTATTATGTCGTGCCTCAGTTCTTATTAGAATATTGCACTTGTAGATGCAAGCATTATTATGTAAGTAACATCAAGCATCATTCATTACCTTATCCAGGATGTCATCATAGATTTTACACGAAAGAGAAACCTTCTCATTAAACAAGTATTTAATTGTCTCCTTACGCCTTGTGTTTTATTTAGCTAGAACTGTGGCTTGAGAACTAGAAGAATATTCCTTGCTTTTTAGTTTTAATTTAACGGATATGTTTCATGAGAGTTGAAGGGATCTATTTTCTTGATTAATTTAATTTGTAACAAATTTGGTAACAATAATGGTGACTGAAAAGATGGCTTTATTATTATCAGTGCTATGCCCCCTCATCCAGTAACACTCAAGTAAGATAAGAACATATGAATATGCTGTATTCTTAATATGCACTCTAGAAGCGTATTATTATCAGATAGTCAGAATTATCTATGCCTATAAAAATTAAGCAGGCTTAATTATCCTTAAAGCATAATTATGTTGATGTAATTAGTCATTCATGTAGAGTTGCTGTTGTCATCTGTTACTAATTCTATAGGAGGCTTTCTATTCACTATACAATTCTTGACCTCCCCATACAATGTTTTTGTTGTTCTTTTTTTTTTTTAAATATGGGGATATAAAGATATAGGATATGTAGGATATATAACTGAACAAAAACCATTTATCGTATATACTCGAGAATAAGCCGACCCGAATATAAGCCGAGGCATCTAAATTTACCACAAAAAACTGTGAAATCTTATTGACTCTAGTATAAGCCTGATGAAAAAAAGTTTTTTATGGTTCCAGCACACGATGTGAAAAAATTAAGAAAAGCCTTTATTTAATCCATAATTAAAAAATGCAATTCCAGTGATGATAAAAGCATGTGTAGGCTTACGCGTTTCGGATCATATTTGACCCTTAATCATAGCATAGTATAAGCCTGGTATGCATGGCACCCTCATCCGTATGCTGGCATGCATGGCCTCCTCATCTCCATCCTGATATGCGTGGCCTCCTTATCCCCATCTTTGTTTGCATGGCCTCCACATCCCTATCCTGGTATGCGTGGCCCCCTCATCCACACCCTGGTATGCATGGCCACTTCATCCCTATCTTGGAATGCATGGCCCCCTCTTCCCTATACTAGTATGCAAGGCCACCTCATCCCAATCCTGATATGCATGGCCCCCTCTTCCCTATACTGGTATGCATGGCCTCCTCATCCCCATTCTAGTATACATGGAACCCTCATCCTCATCCCCATCCTGGTATGCATAACACCCTCATCCCCATCCTGGCATGCATGGCACTCTCATCCCTATCCTGGTATGCATGGCCCCCTCATCCCCATTCTAGTATACATGGCACCCTCATCCTCATCCCTATCCTGGTATGCATGGCCCCCTCATCCCTATCTAATCTGCATGGCACCCTTAACCCCATCTTGGTATGCATGGTCCCCCATCAGAAAAAACATAAAAAAATAAACCATCCTACTCACCTTCCCTGCGCTCCCTCGCAGCATCCTCTTCTGATGCCAGGAGGCGATTTATGTTTGTAGGCAGTGCTTGGCAGTGACATAATTTTCTGCTTACAAGCAGAGGACAGCTGCCGGATTGCTCACTGCTCTCCACGCTAGGACTATGGGAGTGTGGAGAAGTGACTATTCATGGATCTTTAATAGCGGGCACAGTGACCTCAGCCACTGGCTTGTTGCAGGGGCCAGGCGATCACGTGTGCCTACTACTAATGAGAATGAATATTCACTTCTCCCCATGCCCATAGGAGTGGAGAGCAGTGAATATTCATTCCCTTAAGTAGCAGGCACACGTGATTGCCCGACCGCTACACAAAGCAGGCGGTTGCAACTACTGTGTCGCTATTAAAGAGAAATTAATATTCACTTCTCTCCTCACCCATGGGAGTGGAGAGCAGTGCATAATCATTCGCTTATGTAGCAGGCACACTTTAGAGCCCTGCAGGAAGCCAGCTGCTACGGCTAACAGTGTGTCCACTGTTAGCATGTCAGTGTGCTAGCTATTAAAAAGAAATTAATTAATGTTCCTCCCCCATTTGGGCTATGTTCAGACGCAGCATTTTTTAAGCGTTTTTCAACTTTAACATTGCTTTCACCCAATGCAAATGCATTTACTTGTAAATATCAATTTAACAACCCTAGCTGGCCATGTGGTGTGTGACCCATAAGCAGACACATCTTGATTCATTTATGAATGAGGGACTCAGAGTCACAGAGCCTATTTTTACTGGGGCATCAGGTGGCATTAATCTGCATAAAGGGCCATTATTAAACAGTGGGTCTCTTAAAATGTTATTGACTATGCAGTGAGTGAGTGGGGTGCCAAGAATTACGACGCACCACAATACCCCTTTCACGAGAGGTACAGGAGGGCTTCCAGAAAAAATGTTACATTGAATGCAAGGCCTGGCTTGCCCCAGTTTCATGCACCCCAATAAGCCTTTGAACCCATATACTGGATGGACACAGGAAAATCCACTTCACAATATTCATTTTGTACTCCCATTCTGTTTTCTTTTGCATAGACTGCAAGGCCTGTCCTGCTACCAAATCAAATGCACCCCAATAAGCCTTTGAACCCACCTACTGGATGGGCACAGGAAAATCCACTTCACATTATACATTTTGGACTCCCATTCTGTTTTCTTATGCATTGACTGCAATGCCTGCCCTGCTACCAAGTCATCTGCACCCCAATATGCCTTTGAACCCAGGTACTGGATGGGCACAGGAAAATCAACTTCACATTATTCATTTTGTACTCCCATTCTGTTTTCTCATGCATTGATTGCAAGGCCTGCCCTGCTACCAAGTCATATGCACCCCAATAACCCCAATCCCCCTTGGAGGGCCTCGTAACAAAAAATGTCCCATTAAAAAGGAGCGGGTCTCCTAGACTTGTATTGGCCATTCAAGTGTATTGAGCTGACAAACATCTTCCCCTGTGGGGTACATCTCAACCTTTTCCATAACAAGTATTTAACGCTCAGAAAAAACCCCCACCCTTGTTAGGATTTCGACACTGGCTGTAGCAGCACGGAACACGTTAACGCTGGTGATCTAGTGGCGGCGGATAATGAGACGTGGAGGAAAGCCTGGTTAAAAACTATGGCCAATTTAAAGGAGCGGGTCTCCTAGACTTGGAATGCCCATACACTTAGTGTATTGGTTGTCAAATATTTTCCCATGTGGGGCACACCTCAACCGTTTTCAGAACAAGTATTTTACACCTATCATAGCCACCCTTGTTAAGCAATCGACACTGGCTGTAGCAGCATGGAAAACGTTAACGCTGCTGACCTACTGACGGCGGATGATGAGACGGGGAGGAAGGCCTGATTTAAAGCTATGCCCAATGTAAAGGAGTGGGTCTCCTAGACTTGTAATGCCCATACACTAGGTGTATTGCACTGGCAAACATTTCCCCTGTGGGGTACACCTCAACCTTTTCCATAACAAGTATTTTAAGCTCATCCAAAACCACCCACCCTTGTTCAGAATTCGACACTAGCTGTAGCAGCACGGAACATGTTAACACTGATGATCTATTGACGGCGGATGATGAGACATGGAGGAAGGTCGGATTAAAAACTATGCCCAATTTAAAGGAGCGGGTTTCTTAGACTTGTAATGCCCATATACTTAGTGTATGGGCTGGCAAACATTTCCCCTGTGGGGTATACCTCCATGTTATGAATGAGTCACCGTAGGAGGCAAAAACAGAAATACTAGCTAAGTCCAGAAAACCAGAGAAGTTGGCAGCTATCGGATTGCAGACCCCTGAACCTATCAACAACAATTAGCAGTAGCCGTGGGGGGTTCCTACGGTGCCCTAGACCCCTCGATCACAGCCGGAGAACTAAATAGCCTAAAGACAGAAAGGGAAATCTAAACTGCCCCAGAGCAGACCCCAAAGCAATAGGCAGCCCCCAACATATAATGACGGTGAAGCAAGATGAAAAAACACTCACACAGATAGAAAGATAGGCTGAGCAAATGATGGGGCCCAAGCTAACTAAATAGGACAGGATAGAAAAGCTGCTGTCTGCAATCCGCCAAAACCCTATCAAAACAAGAGCCAACAGACTGATAGGGAAAAAAGCCCTGAAGACGCTAGGCTTCAAAAAGACTATATCAGTATTCAGGTATTTTCTGAAGACAGAGCAAAAAGGAATTCAGCTCACCCCAGCAGGGAATGGCAGAAATGCAGAAAAACAAGGCAAAACAAAACCAAAACACAAATGCAAAAAGCAGAGCAGAAAACTTAGCTTTTGAGGAGCAGGAATCAGACTGGTCTCCTAGAATCCCTCTGAGAAATCACCAGCAAGGCAGAAGGGCGTCGGCTGCCTTATATCCAGTCAGCAATTCCAGTCACCCAGTCATCATCATCCTGCTCAGGTGCTTGGTAATCAGCCTCACTACCTTCCTTCACCAGAAGAGGGAGTTCATCAGACCTCAATGGTGAAGGGGAAAATGAACTCACAACACCTCCACCTTTTTCAGATCAAGAATTTTACGCCCAGCATAACCACCCACCCTTGTTAGGATTTCGACACTGGCTGTAGCAGCACGGAAAATATTAACGTTGGTGATCTAGTGGCGGCGGATGATGAGACGTGGGGGAAAATCTGATTTAAAACTATGCCCAATTTAAAGGAGCAGGTGTCCAAGACTTGGAATGCCCATACACTAAGTGTATTGAGCTGGCAAACATTTCCCCTGTGGGGTACACCTCAACCTTTTCCATAACAAGTATTTTAGGCCCATCAAAACCACCCATCCTTGCTCACAATTTGACACTGGCTGTAGCAGCACAGAACACGTTAACGCTGGTGATCTAGTGGCGGCGCATGATGAGATATGGAGGAAGGCCTGATTAAAAACTGTGCCCAATTCAAAGGAGCGGGTCTCCTAGACTCGGAATGCCCATACACTTAGTGTATGGGCTGTCAAACATTTTCCCCTGTGGGGTATACCTCAACCATTTTCAGAACAAGTATTTTACGCCCAGCATAACCACCCACCCTTGTTGAGAAATCGATACTGGCTGTAAAAGCACGGAAAACTTTAAAGAAGCGGGTCTAGACTTGGAATGCCCATACACTAAGTGTATGGCCTGGCAAACATTTCCCCATGGGGTAGAACCAGGAGAAGCAAAAGAGCATGCAATCATTTATATATAAAAATATCAAAATTATTTATTAAATAACAATGTTACAACCTAAATAATAATGAGGTGCTCATAAAAACTGTGTGCAATAAATCCCAAAAATCACCTCCCAAAACTCCCCAAGATGGAAAACCCGGTAAGTGGTAAAATTGGAATATAGCACATGTCTTGTCACATATAGAAGTACCATTTCAACATCCAGGAGGTAAATCACTAAGGATCAGTGGCTAAGTACAATTCCAGTGCTGCCTGCTAAAGGGGTTGGTAAAATACTACCATAAAAAAGTGCCCACAGAAAATTGCAGGAGACCCATGTAGCGACTTACCAGGAAGGGGAAGGAGAGGAGCGCCCAGCTGTGGAACCCCCGACGCGTGTTTCGCGACGTCCCCCGCCGCTTTGTCAAGGAGGGCCTGCCGGGGGTCTGTGCGGGCCTGCCGGGGGTCTGTACGAGCCTGCCAGGGGTCTGTGCGGGCTGCCAGGGGTCTGTGTGGGCCTGCCGGGGGTCTGTACTTGCCTGCTGGGGGTTTGTGCGGGCTTGCCGGGGGTTGTGTGTGTGTGCAGGCATCGTCCGATGGGACTACAAGTCCCATCAGGCTATGCCTGCTACAATGACAGTGATTGACACATTAGCCAATGATGGGACAGTAGTAGTCCCATCATCCGGTTAATGTGTTGAATGTAAAAAAACAAAAAAAACAAAACATACATACTACATACATACTACATATATACAACATTCATACAACATACATACATACTACGTACATACTTCATATATACTACATTCATACAACATACATACATACTACATACATACTACATTCATACACACTACATACATACTACATATATACTACATTCATACAACATACATACATACTACATAATACATACATACTACATATATACTACATTCATGCAACATACATACATATATACTACATTCATACAACATACATACATACTACATAATACATGCATACTACATATTTACTACATTCATACAACATACATACATACATACTACATAAATACTACATACATACTACATTCATACAACATACATACATACTACATACTACATACATACTACATACTTACTACATACATACAACATACATACAACATGCTACATACATACTACATACATACTACATACAATACATTCATACTACATTCATGTTGTATGAATGTAGTATATATGTAGCATGTATGTAGTATGTTGATGGGACTACTACTGTCCCATCATTGGCTAATGTGTCAATCACTGTCATTGTAGCAGGCATAGCCCGATGGGACTTGTAGTCCCATCGGACGATGCCTGCACACACACACAACCCCCGGCAGGCCCGCACAGACCCCCGGCAGGCCCACACAGACCCACGGCAGGCCCACACAGACCCCCGGAAGCCCGCACAGACCCCCGGCAGGCCCGCACAGACCCCCGGCAGCCCGCACAGACCCCTGGCAGACCCGCACAGACCCCCGAGAGGCCAGTACAGACCCTGCCCGCACACACACACGCACAGTCTCCACCCACGCACCTCCCACACTCTTCCCAAGCTGGATGTGCAAGTAAAGAAAGGGTTTATTTTCACTCGTGCCCCATTGACTTGCATGGGTTTCCGGTATCGGAATCGGCGATACCCGATATTTTTTGGGTATCGGTCCGATCCAATCCGATCCGATATTTACCGATATCGGAAGGTATCGTTCAACACATGTCTTCATACATAGCATGAGACGAGTGGACATGAAAGTCTGACATATGTAACATCCTCCAAAACTTTGATGAATCCACAAAGAGGATGAGCGTCAATGACACCATAATTAACGTCTCCATCCTGCTTATCTGTGTTCTAATTTGAAGATTTAGAGTTATTATAGAGCAAAAACATATTTACAGTTTAACAGTTTCAAACACAAATGTCCTAAGTAGCAACGATAGCAATAATCCAATAATTAAACCAAAACAAAACTACCCTGCTGGTAACTGCTTACAATCTACACTAAGTAACAACGATAACAATAACTAAACCCAAACAAAACAATCCTGCTCGCGACAACTTACAATCTAAAATGAGGTGGGGGAGATAAAAAATTCAGGGGTGTATATACAAGCAGGTATTTACAATTGTTGAGGAATGAACGGGACTGGGAGCAGCTCCTCAAGGCATCTTGAGACGAGCTACTACGACCCCAAGAGATCATACTGTTCTTAGGGTTTCCCACCTCCTATGTGGGAACAGGCAATAGTGCAGGGGACACAGAGTGCTGTCGCCAATTTCTATATGTCAGGGGCTCCAGCACTACCGGAAGCTGGGTCACTTACAGTCCAGGCACCTGGGAATCGGGCTCCAGTTGTCATGATTAGGACATGGTTAATGTCCTGTACTCACAGGGTTTACTTTTGCCGGCCTCTCTTTGGATCTGGGAGGGGTATTTATACTCACTCCAAACTAGCATTCTCTGTCAGTTATACTGCTGTTCTGGTGTGTCGGACCCCTGGTGTGCGTGTACTCTGCGTTGTTTGTTTGCTTCCCATGCATGACCCGGCTTGTTCCTTCACTCTGAACTCCGTCTCTCGTTTTGGTACTATTGTCTTTTCTGGTTCTGACCTCCTGGCTTGGCAATCATTACTCCATTACAGTTTACCCCTATTGTACCGTCTAATGCCCGTTCTGGTTTTCTGATCTATTGCTACTTCCTGACTATCCATTCTGTCTAATCCTTTGGTACTGTATTGCTATCTCGTGCTTTGACCTCAGCTTGATCTGGTTTCTGTCTCTGTCTATGCCCCTTGGTAACATTGTCCTGTAGTTACCTTTCTAGGAGTTTCCCTGCAGCTCCTAGCTCTGTGGAGCTTAGGCCACGCCCCCAGCAGTCACATGCTTCAGGTCCTGGAGCATGCATTGTCACCACTGCTGCTCGCTCCGCAGGTATCTTTGTGCACAGTCTTTGTACTCAGGACACGCGCACTGGCTCAGTGAGCAAGTGCAGTGCGGTGTTCCTGACATTATAACTGACCGTTTCAGTTTTTTTTTCCTCTGAAGAGAAAAAAAAAGTGTGTGTTATCCTCATGGATCCCGTACAAGCTTTGGCTGATCAGGTCAAGCACCTGACCTAAATGTTCCATAAACGCAATGTGGAATAGCGCACGATGGCCCATACCCAGCAACAGTTGGTGGTTACTGTGCAGGGGGCTGTCGATGCAGGGGCTTCTAGTTCTGGGGTTAGAGATGTGTCATTAGCGTCCCCCACATCTCCGGTCAAATTGCCCAAACCTTTCTCAGGGGATAAAAAGGAGTTCAGGTCTTTCAGAGAAGGATGCAAGCTTTTTTTTCTCTAAGGCCCCGCTCCTCCGGGGATGAGTTCCAGAGGGTGGGGGTCATTATTTCCCTACTTCGGGGGGCTTCGCAAGCATGGGCTTTCTCTCTGTCTTCCTCTGTTCCTGAACGTATGTCAGTGAACTTGTTCTTTGAGGCTCTAGGGCACATCTATGATGAGCCTGATAGAGTGCGTCTGGCTGAGGATATGGTGATGAGTGTGACACAGGGGAGGCACTCTGCTGAATGGTTCTGCTCAGAGTTTAGACGTTGGACCGCCAAAGTATCCTGAAACAACGCCGCCATGAGGGGGCTGTTTCGCAGGGGCCTTTCTGACATGATGCAGGCGGTCCGTATGGACCGGAGACTCCGTGCTAGAGGAATGATGCAACAAGAGTCTCCCTTGTACCCCAAATTGTGTGACACTGCACCTGTATCTGAGCCCATGAAGGTTGGGTCAGTCTCGGTTAAGGAGAAAGAGAGAAGGCACCGTAGAGACAACCTACTATGCTTTTACTGTGGAGCCTCTGGACATTGGAAAAGGAATTGCCGCTCCTGCCCTTCTTCAGAGAAACCATCAGAGAAACAACTGAGTCTGGGCAACAATCGAGGAGGTTGTCCAGACTCCCAGGTGCATTTTTTCTCACGTACAAAAATGGTGCTCCAGGTTAAATTGGAAATTGCTGGTGGTCCTGTTATGACCACCGCCTTTGTTGACTGTGGTTCCTCCATTAATCTGATTGATGCCAAAGTTGTGACTCTTAATAAGATAGGGACAGACAGGTTAAAAGACCCTGTTAAAATTGTGGCTGTGGATTCATCCCTTCTTACCCGGGATGGAATTTGTTTTATGACTGAAGTTTTTTCTATGAAAGTGGGCTCCACTCATGTGGAAAATTTAAGTTGTTTCATTATGAATAATCTGCCTGCAGGACTGGTATTGGGAATGCCCTGGTTGCAACGCCACAATCCTCTTATTGATTGGGTGAAGGGGGAAATCACCCGATGGGGATGTAATGATAATGGTCTGTGTTGTAACCCGGTTCCTTTTGTCAATCCAATAAAATCCGTATCTGTGTCATCTGTAGGTCTGGAGGGTATTCTGGAGTACCTGAGAGATTTTAACCCCTTAAGTCCCAAGGGTGGTTTGCACGTTAATGACCAGGCCATTTTTTACAATTCTGACCACTGTCCCTTTATGAGGTAATAACTCTGAAACGCTTCCATGGATCCCGGTGATTCTGACATTGTTTTCCCGTGACATATCGTACTTCATGTTAGTGGTAAAATTTCATTCAAATAACTTGCATTTATTTGTGAAAAAAACAGAAATTTGGTGAAAATTTTTAAAATTTCGCAATTTTCCAAATTTTAATTTTTATGCCCTTAAATCACAGAGATATGGCACACAAAAAACTTGATAAGTAACATTTCCCACATGTTTACTTTACATCAGCACAATTTTGGAACCAAAATTTTTTTTTGTTAGGAAGTTATAAGGGTTAAAAATTTACCAGCGATTTCTCATTTTTGCAACACCATTTTATTTTTACGGACCACATCACATTTGAAGCCACTTTGAGGGGTCTATATGATAGAAAATACCCAAAAGTGACACCATTCTAAAAACTGCACCCCGTAAGGTGCTCAAAACCACATTCAAAAAGTTTATTAACCCTTTAGGTGCGTCACAGGAATTTTTTGAATATTTAAAAAAAATTAACATTTAACTTTTTTTCACGAAAAAAATACTTCAGGTTCAATTTTTTTATTTTACCAAGGGTAACAGGAGAAATTGTACTGCAAAACTTATTGTGCAATTTGTCCTGAGTACGCTGAGACCTGATATGTGGGGGGAACCTCTGTTTCGGCGCATGGCTGAGCTCAGAAGGGAAGGAGCGCCGTTTGACTTTTTCAATGCAAAATTGGCTGGAATTCTGATTGGACGCCATGTTACGTTTGGAGAGCCCCTGATGTACCTAAACAGTGGAAACCCCCCACAAATGACCCCATTTTGGAAACTAGTCCCCCCAAGGAACTTATCTAGATATGTGGTGAGAACTTTAAACCCACAAGGGCTTCACAGAAGTTTATAACGTACAGCAGTACAATTAAAAAATCATATTTTTTCCACAAAAATGATCTTTTCACCCCCAATTTTTATTTTCCCAAGGGTAACAGGATCCTAAAAGTTATTGTTCAATTTGTCCTGAGTACGCTGATACCCCACATGTGGGGGTAAACCACTATTTGGGCGCATGGCAGATCTCGGAAGGGAAGCAGCGCCATTTGACGATTTTGGCTGGAATTGAGATCGGACACCATGTCGCGTTTGGAGAGCCCCTGATGTACCAAAACAGTGGAAACCCCCACAAATGACACCATTTTGGAAACTAGACCCCCCAAGGAACTTATCTAGATGTGTGGTGAGCATTTTGACCCCTCCAGTGCTTCACAGAAGTTTATAACGCCCGGGCGTGAAAATAAAAAAATCGTATTTTTTCCACAAACATGATCTTTTAGTCACCAATTTTTTTATTTTCCCAAGGGTAACAGGAGAAATTGGACCCCAAAAGTTGTTGTCCAATTTGTCCTGAGTACCCTGACTCCCCATATTTGGGAGAAAACTACTGTATGGGCACACGTCGGGGCTCGAAAGAGAAGTAGTGACGTCTTGGAATGCAGACTTTGATGGAATGGTCTGCTGGTGTCATGTTGCTTTTGGGGAGCCCCTGATGTAACTAAACATTGGAAACCCCCACAAGTGACCCCATTTTGGAAACTAGACCCCCTAAGGAACTTATCTAGTTGTGTGATGTGCACTTTCTATCCCCCAGTGCTTCACAGAAGTTTATAACGACCGGGCGTGAAAATAAAAAAATCGTATTTTTTCCTCAAACATGATCTTTTAGTCCCTATTTTTTTTATCTTCCCAAGGGTAACAGGAGAAATTGGACCCCAAAAGTTGTTGTCCAATTTGTCCTGAGTACGCTGATACCCCATATGTGGAAGAAAACTACTGTATGGGCACACGTCGGGTCTCGGAAGGGAAGTAGTGATGTTTTGGAATGCAGACTTTGATGGAATGGTCTGCGGGTGTCATGTGCATTTGGAGAGCCCCTGATGTATCTAAACTATTGAAACTCCCATTTCCCCATTTTGGAAACTAGACCCCCCCCACGGAACTTATCTAGATGTGTGCTGAGCACTTTGAACCCCAAGTGCTTCACAGAAGTTTATAACGCCCGGGCGTGAAATTAAAAGATCTTTTTTTTCCACAAAAATGATATTTTTGCCCCCAATTTTTTATTTTCCTAAGAGTAACAGGAGAAATTGGACCCCAAAAGTTGTTTTGCAATTTGTCCTGAGTAGGCTGATACCCCATATGTGGGGGTAAAACACTGTTTGGGCGCATGGCAGAGCTTGGAAGGGAAGGAGCACCATTTGACTTTTTCAGCGCAGAATTGGCTGGAATTGAGATCAGACGCCATGTTGCATTTGGAGAGCACCTGATGTGCCCAAACAGTGGAAACCCCCAATTCTAACTCCAACCCTAACCCCAACACACCCCTAACCCTAATCTCAGCCCTAACCCTAGCCCTAGCCCTAACCCTAACCCTAGCCCTAACCCTAACCCTAGCCCTAACCCTAGCCCTAACCCTAGCCCTAACCCTAACGGGAAAATGGAAATAAATACATTTTCTTTTAATTTTATTATTTTTCCCTAACTAAGGGGGTGATAAAGGGGGGTTTGATTTACTATTTATCGTGGTTTTTATGTTTGGCGGCTGTCGCACGCTAAAAGACACTTTTAATTGTAAAAATAGTTTTTGCATCACCACATATTGAGAGCTATAATTTTTCCGTATTTTGACCCACCGAGTCATATGAGGTCTTATTTTTTGCGGGACGAGTTGACGTCTTTATTGGTACCATTTTCGGGCACGTGACATTTTTTGATCGCTTTTTATTCCAATTTTTGGGACGCAGAATCAACAAAAACCAGCATTTCATGAATTTCTTTTGGGGGGGTGCGTTTACACCGTTCCACGTGCGGTAAAATTGATAAAGTGGCTTTATTCTTCAGGTCAGTACGGTTACAGCGATACCTCATTTAGGTCGTTTTTTATGTTTTGTCGGTTTTATGCAATTAAAACTTTTTTATATAAAAAATAATTATTTTTGCATCGCTTTATTCTGAGAGCTATAACTTTTTTATTTTTTTGCTGATGATGCTGTATGGCAGCTCGTTTTTTGCGGGACAAGATGGCGTTTTCAGAGGTATCATGGATATGTATATGCGTCTTTTTGATTGCGCGTTATTGCACTTTTTGTTCGGCAGTATGATAATAACTCATTATTTTTTGCTTCGTTTTTTATTTTTATTTTTTAAGGGATTCTTTAAAGGGGTTAACTAATGGGAAAGTTTTATAGGGCAGGTCGTTATGGACGCGGCAATACCAAATATGTGTACTTTTATTGTTTTGTTTTTTTTTATTTCCAAAAAATGAATTTATTGGGGGGAATATTTTTTTTTTCCTAATTTATTTGGCTATTTTTTAAAATTATTTTAACACTTTTTTTTTTTTTAACTTCATTACATTGTCCCAGGTGGGACATCACTGTCCTGTGACAGATCGCTGATCTGTCACATCACAGATCACTGTGACAGATCAGCGATCTGTCACAGGCACTGCTGCAGACTTCATCATGCCTACGCTTTGCAGGCACTGAGGAAGCCGGCTCCCTGCAGGCCCCCGAAGGCCCCCATCGCCATCTTGGATTCGGGGGCCTGCAGGGAAGGAGCCCCCCCGCCCCAGCGCTGCACATTGCGCTGCCGTGGGGGGCTCAGGGAAGCACGGAGGGAGCCCCCTCCCTGCCGATGCTTCCCTTTAACCCCGGTACACCGCCATCGTGTTTGATCGCGGTGTACAAGGGGTTAACGTGGCTGGGGCGGTCCATGACCGCCCCTGACACATTGTGCCGGGTGTCATCTGTGATAATCAGCTGACACCCGGCCGCGATTTGCGGCGCTCACCACGTGGGCGCCGCTGATCACTATGACGTACTATCCTGTCCCTGGGAATTAAGTCCCAGGGCACATGGACGGGATAATACGTCTCATGGCAGAAAGGGGTTAAAGATGTGTTTTCCGAAAGCGAGGCTGATGCGCTCCCACCACATAGACGATATGATTGTGCTATCGATTTAGTACCTGGAGCCAAATTATCCAAGGCTCGTTTGTTTAATTTGTCCAGGCCTGAGAACCAAGCTATGAAAGAGTACATTAAAGAAAGCCTTCGCAAGGGGCATATTCGGCCCTTGTTCTCACCCGTGGCAGCGGGGTTTTTCTTTGTAAAGAAAAAAGATGGTGGGTTGCGACCGTGCCTCGACTTTCGAGAACTGAACAAAATTACTGTTAAGAACACGTACCCTCTCCCGTTGATTCCTGATCTATGCAATCAACTCACGGGGGGCAAAATGGTTTTCTAAGCTCGATCTACGAGCGGCTTATAACCTTATAAGGATCCGGGAAGGGGACGAATGGAAAACAGTGTTCCTGACAACTGAGGGGCTGTTTGAAAACCTGGTTATGCCCTTTGGTCTCACTAACGCTCCTGCGGTTTTTCAGAATTTTATTAATGTTGTTTTTTCTGAATTGATTGGATGTTACATAGTCATTTACCTGGATGACATCTTGATTTACTCTGAGGACAGTCAGTCACACTTGCATCATCTGCGTACGGTGCTTATGAGATTCCAGGAGAACCATTTGTATGCTAAGCTGGAGAAGTGCTCATTTTTTATGCAAAAACTGTCTTTTCTGGGTGTAATTGTATCCGGGGTGGGATTCCGCATGGATCCAGGGAAGGTTCAGGCCATTAGTTTGGGTGCAGCCTCGTGACCTGAAGGGGTTGCAGCAATTTCTGGGCTTCGCTAATTATTATAGGAAGTTCATTAAAGGGTTCTTGCAGGTGGTAAAACCCTTGACGGACCTCATTCTTAAAGGGGCAGATGTAAAAAATTGGTCAGTGGCCGCAAAAAATTCCTTCCTGGCATTAAAGAAGTGTTTTACTACAGCCCCTGTGTTGGTACAACCTGATTCGTCAAGACCTTTTATCGTCGAGGTCGACGCTTCGGAGGTGGGGTTTGGGGGCAGTATTGTCACAGGGCCCCTCTACCCTGACTAACCTCAAACCCTGTGCCTTTTTCTCTAAGATGTTCTCTTCGGCCGAGAGAAACTATGATGTCAGTAACAGGGAATTGTTAGCAGTTAAATTGGCCTTCAAAGAATGGAGGCATTTTTTGGAGGGGGCCGCTTATCCCATTATGGTCATCACTGATCATAAAAACCTGGCCTATATCGAGTCTGCTAAGAGATTGACCCCCAGACAGGCTCGGTGGGCACTTTTTTTTTCTCGATTTCATTTTACCATAACGTTCCGACCAGGGTCTAAAAATGTAAAGGCAGATGCCTTATCCCGAAGTTTTGATTCTGTGTCACCTCCAGAACCTCCTTCCTCCATTCTTCAACCGGGAGTGGTTGTAGCCGAAATCTCCTCTGAGTTACAGAGAGAGATTCTGGAAGCACAAGCACAAGCTCCCAGGAATAAACACCCAGGTAAATTGTTTGTACCCGAACAATTCCGTCCCACACTCCTTCAAGAATTTCATGACTCTGTGTTAAGTGCACGCCCTGGTATTGCAGCTACCCGGGGGCAATAGCTAGGGGTTTTTGGTGGCCCTCTATGGGTACTGATATAAAAAGGTTTGTGAATACTTGTGGGGTGTGCGTGTGCTCTAAAAGCTCTCAGGTCCGGAAGGCCAGGGAATTGTTGCCTTTGCCAATTCCAGATAAACCATGGACACACCTGTCCATGGACTTTATCACTAACCTTCCACCTTCCAAGGGCAACTCAGTGGTATGGGTAGTGGTTGATAGATTTTCTAAGCAAGCCCATTTTGTGCCATTACCTGCATTACCATCCGCTGAAACCTTGGCCCGCTTGTTTATACAGCACATTGTTCGACTACATGGAGTGCCTGTGAATGTGGTGTCGGACAGGGGTGTGCAATTTGTGGCCAGGTTTTGGAGAGCGTTTTGTATGAAGTTGGGGGTCACGTTGTCATTCTCCTCTGCCTATCACCCGGAATCCAACGGACAAACGGAATGCACCAACCAGTCATTGGAGCAGATTCTGAGATGCCTGGCCTCCTCCAGACAGGAAGACTGGTGTGAGGTATTACCCATGGCAGAATTTGCGTTCAACTGTCGGATTAATCAGTCTACCGGAAAGTTTCCCTTTCTGGTCAATTATGGGTTTGTTCCGCAGTTTGGGGAATTTTCCCGTATAGATTCGGATTGCACTGGTGCCAAGGGGATGGTACAACAATTAAAAACCCTCTGGAAGGAGGTCCAGGGGAACATCTCCAAAGCCCAGAAGAAGTTCAAACATTTTGCAGCCAGGAGGAGGGGGGGTGGTTCCTGCTTTGACAGTGGGGGAAAAAGTCTGGTTGTCCACCCGTAACATCAAACTTAAAATACCCTTTATGAAGTTGGGCCCCAAATTTATTGGCCCATACAAGATTGTAGAGGTGATCAACCCGGTGGCATACAGATTACACTTGCTCACCTCCTTCAAAATCTCTAATGTCTTCTACAGGTCCCTATTAAAACCTGTGGGGACAGTTAGAGAAGATCCCTCATCTGTGGCTCCACCAGTGTTGGTAGAGGGTCAACTGGAGTACGAGGTAGGGCACATCATTGATTCACGGTGGGTGCGCCGGAGACTTCAGTACCTTATCCATTGGAAGGGATATTCCGTTGAGGATCGGTTGTGGGTTCCAGCCAGTTCGGTGCACGCTGAACGACTGGTGCGGGCTTTTCATGCCAGGTACCCTGAGAAACCTGGGGGTCCAGTGGCCCCCCATTAAGAGGGGGCTACTGTCATGGTTAGGACATGGTTAATGTCCTGTTCTCACAGGGTTAACTTTTGCCGGCCTTTCTTTGGATCTGGGAGGGGTATTTATACTCACTCCAAACTAGCATTCTCTGTCAGTTATACTGCTGTTTTGGTGTGTCGGATCCCTGGTGTGCGTGTACTCTGTGTTATTTGTTTGCTTCCCATGTATGACCTGGCTTGTTCCTTCACTCTGAACTCCGTCTCTCGTTTTGGTACTATTGTCTTTTCTGGTTCTGACCTCCTGGCTTGGCTATCGTTACTACGTTACAGTTTACCCCTATTGTACCGTCTAATGCCCGTTCTGGTTTTCTGATCTATTGCTACTTCCTGACTATCCATTCTGTCTAATCCTTTGGTACTGTATTGCTATCTCGTGCTTTGACCTCGGCTTGATCTGGTTTCTGTCTCTGTCTATGCCCCTTGGTAACATTGTCCTGTAGTTACCTTTCTAGGAGTTTCCCTGCAGCTCCTAGCTCTGTGGAGCTTAGGCCACGCCCCCAGCAGTCACGTGCTACAGGTCCTGGAGCATGCATTGTCACCACTGCTGCCCGCTCCGCAGGTATCTCTGTGTACAGTCTTTGTACTCAGGACACGCGCACTGGCTCAGTGAGCAAGTGCAGTGTGGTGTTCCTGACACCAGTAAGCAGATGGAGGCAGTCTCCCAAGCCTTGAAAGGAAGGAGAAGCAAACACCTGAAGAACATTACTTAATTTTTTCCTACCTTTTGTACTTTGTGCAAAGCCTTTATGAGTGTAAGAGTAGATCAACTACACCTTTAAAAATATTTGAATGAGGCTTACCAGTTGTTGCTTTTCACGGGTCTATGGATGATGCTCCTTGCATTTTTTTCCTAGCTTTGCACTACATCAACTACGCTTTCAAAATATTTCTGTTAAATATATTTTTATGGATTTAATAAATCATCCATACTGGTGAACACGGTCATTGCTACATTATGGGGATATATAAAACTGCAAAAAGAGCTGAAAAATATTTTTGGATTCAATTACTCATCCATAGAGTATTACATGCTCTGGGATAAATGTCAGTGGTATATAACCCTTCAAAAAAGCATTAAAAAATGTTTTGGTACAAAATTACTCATCCTTATACTATTACATGCTCTGGGGGGTCTCAAACATTACCATGCAAAACTTTTATGAGTGGAGGAGTGCCACAACTATACTTTGCGCACAATATTTGTATGAGGTACTACAGTTGATGCCTTCAAGGTGGCATGGGTGACTCTGCTTGTAATTTTTGGCAGGCTTTGCACTTAGTGCATAGCCTTTAGGAGTCTAGGAGTACCACTATATGACCATTTGAACAGAATGTGCATGAGGTCCTCCTTTATGTCTAATTATTATTAGGTCTCATTATTATTTTAAAAAATCCCTTTGAAATGTTGCCTTATCTAAAAGTCATTATGTAGATTTTGAATGTTTTATTGGCAGTCCTTAAAGTGGAGTAAAAGTGTGACACTATTGTTCTCAACAAGGATCTGGAGGTCAGAGATGCTTCCAGGGGGTCTTTCCAATGCTGTTCTTCCATTGAGCACTTTTTCCATCCTTTCAACATTTTCACTAACTTAACAGTTAAGCAGGTGTGGGGCTCTTCTTGCAAGCTTACAATCTATAATGAAATATGGATGTCATGATCCATGCTTGATCAGGACATATAAAAAACACAGGTAACCTTTTTTTTTCCTAAGCTGTGCTTAAGGTTGTTTTTTGCCCCCGGTGGCCATTAGGATTATTGCGCTGTGGTGTCGTTTGTTCTAAGTTTGCCCCCGGTGGAGGTGAGCGTCATTGCACTCTAGGTTCTTTAGCTTAGTGCACATGATTATTATGCAGGTGTGATTACTGGCTCTGCTATAAAAGAGTCACAGGTGTTGCAATCAGTGTTGGTGATAGTGTTCATTTCAACCATCCTTGGTGGATGAAGGAGCTGGAGAGCGTTCTTTGCAGCACTGTCTTAGCCCGGTGTGAAAGGAGTCATATGGGATTTCCTTGTAGCTCTGACAGAGCTTGGTGGCAGTGATTCAGGAGGAGAGCTGCATGCTGGTGGTGGACTCTCTTGCCAGGAGCAAGTGCAACAGAGTAAAGCTAAGTGGTGTCTCCCTGTTTGTGTTTTTCCTTATTGTGTATTAGTAAAGCGGAGGGGCCAGTGCCTGCGCCACCCAGTTCCCTAGCAAGGAATAGGTGTAGGGTGTGCTAGGGTGACAGGTTCCTGATCGGCGCCCGGTGCGGAACCGGCATAGGGAATGTTAGGAGTGTTAGGGACACTGACTCAGGGGAGTGCAGGAGGTCTCCACATCCCCTTTCCTTATCGCAGGGCCCACCGTTGTAACTGTTTCCCTTCCCTTTGTCTTGCTGTTTAGTTACCAGCCTGCGAGCCGTGTCACACAGGACAGTATCACGTGCCGGGTCCTGTTGTTCTAGTTACCGGCCTGCTGGTCGCATCACACAGGATGGGTCCACGTGACATTGGGGGGCACAAAAGGTAAAAAGTGCTTATCCTGTACGGTCCCAGACGTCATTATAATAAATAAGGGTATTTTTGTACAAAGCTGAAACAATTGGCAAAAAATAGCATCTTAATATGTCCAGATACTGTACAAAGTGCAACTTAGTGCATATCTGGGATGGTAAACTGATGAAAGAAGTGGCCAGATTCTGAACAAAGTGTAGGACAGGAAAGCTGAGAAGTATTAGATTGGTGAGGAGATATAATAGACCAACTATTCCCATGTGTTTTTGTTTCATTTATTCAAGTACTGGAATATCTTTGGGCACCCATGTCCTGGCATAAGCAGAGCATTACTATCCAAAATTAGGAAATTATTGTTTCGAAGGTGAATTGTGTCATTTGCATTTCCCTGGATATTGTAGGATGCAGAGCATTTGTGTGGCATTCTGTTTAGGTACAATTGGTACAATTGGTACTTTCAACTCTAACATCATAGAATGTTAGAGTTGGAAAGGACCTCCAAGGGGGGTTGGACACGATGATCCTTGAGAGCCCTTCAAACTCTAACATTCTATGAATTAGCATCTGTCAGTTGGTGAATTTAGCACACTACTTGAGGGAGGTATACTGCTGCGCCATCTATAAGGGCTGCCAAAATAAATACATTTCCTCTCATCTAATGCTAAATTAATGTACTTCCTCTTTTCACCTGATTTGTGCATGGACAAAAATGACTGCAGATTTTTAAGAGGAAAGCCATAATGCTTTATTTTAAAACACTTAAAACCTCATGAATGCAAAGTGTGTTATATTTCTCTAAAATCTAATTGAAATGTCATGGGAAAGAATAATTATACAGCTCAGATTGCTTGTTTTACAAGTGTTAATAATCAAAATGGAACATCCACACTGAGGTTTACAAATTAATAAATTTATGCAAGCAGTATTTTAATCAGATTTTTATTATGTTGTAATTCATACTTAGAATTTTCTATCTTATGAGTAAATCAAATTTTGCAAAGTTGCTTTTATAGTACAATAATCATGGTTTTTATTGTGTTAAATTATACTGTGGCAAAGCTACTGGTAAAGTCATAGAGAAAGATATGTTTCACTATGCCTAATGGTATGCAAATTGCCTCTTCAGAAAGAAAGAGGACTTTTACTCTACAGCGCCACCTATTGGTAGTAGCGATCCTACAAGTCACAATCAACCCTTTAACGAGTCTTGCAATATGACTTAGGATACAAGCCAAATCAGAATCTCAATTTGCAGACACGGTGTTTCGAGCTATTGGCTCTTGTCAGTGCAAAGTATGAGATCTGATTTGGCTAGGTGAGAGGCTCTGGACTGAGGTCTAAGAGGTAAGGTTTCTCCTTGCGGAGAGTGACATGCCAGCTGTGGCTTGTCAAGGTAAGGAGGCTTATTCGCCGTGCAATGCTCCTCTGGGAAAATAATATGCAAATTGCCTCTTCAGAAAGAAAGAGGACTTTTACTCTACAGCGCCACCTATTGGTAGTAGCGATACTACAAGTCACAATCAACCCTTTAACGAGTCTTGCAATATGACTTAGAATACAAGCCAAATCAGAATCTCAATTTGCAGACATGGTGTTTCGAGCTATTGGCTCTCGTCAGTGCAAAGTATGAGATCTGATTTGGCTAGGTGAGAGGCTCTGGACTGAGGTCTAAGAGGTAAGGTTTCTCCTTGCGGAGAGTGACATGCCAGCTGTGGCTTGTCAAGGTAAGGAGGCTTATTCGCCGTGCAATGCTCCTCTGGGAAAGTAATATGCAAATTGCCTCTTCAGAAAGAAAGAGGACTTTTACTCTACAGCGCCACCTATTGGTAGTAGCGATCCTACAAGTCACAATCAACCCTTTAACGAGTCTTGCAATATGACTTAGGATACAAGCCAAATCAGAATCTCAATTTGCAGACACGGTGTTTCGAGCTATTGGCTCTCGTCAGTGCAAAGTATGAGATCTGATTTGGCTAGGTGAGAGGCTCTGGACTGAGGTCTAAGGGGTAAGGTTTCTCCTTGCGGAGAGTGACATGCCAGCTGTGGCTTGTCAAGGTAAGGAGGCTTATTCGCCGTGCAATGCTCCTCTGGGAAAATAATATGCAAATTGCCTCTTCAGAAAGAAATGGTGTCAGTGTCTAATGGTGTCAGTGATATAAAACCCAGAGTTTTTCCTCCAGCACAGTAAGTGTTGCGATGGTTAAGCTAAGTTATGTTATAGTCTGGTTTTTATGTGGACATTTATAGAGTGGGTGGGAGAATGTACACCTTATCTCCACCTACAGAGCCTGGCACCGCCGTGTGCTGACAGTACCTTGGTGATGTCGCAATCATGTGATCAGTCACATGGTCTGGGGCTTAAATTGCTGACTTCCAAAGGTTTTAGTGTTCAGTGCACCTGGAGGCGAAACTCTCCAGAATAGTGTTTGTGCCCATGTAGTATGTAAAGGATCTGAACCATGTATATTGTACCGGTAAGCCGGTTGAACCCCGCTAGGTTGGTCCCAGTAGGCAGCCTCTTGACATTCAGTGTCTTAAATAAACCCTTCAGAAAAATATTGAATTTCTAGATTTTTTTTAACGCTCATCATTTCAGATGGCCAAATATCGAGGCTTGCATATACACACATCATAGTACCTCACTACCACTTGCATATAAAATCGGAGAGAGCAGTGTTATTAAATGAGTCAGTGCTCAGCTGCGAGTTTTTCCTTCCCAACCTAGAAATACAAGCTGGCAACCACCCCAGAATTGGTTTAAGAACACATGGAACATGCACAAAAATGAACAGGTCAGTAAGAAACTGTTCACACCACCTGAAGACTGAGACACAGAAAAAACACACAGTATGACAAATGTGCATGAATTCTCTGTTGTAAAATATATGTAACAGTAAGCAGCAAGTGCTAGTAAGAGATAGATAGGACATTAGATAGGACTGCTCCGAGAAGGGTTACCGTGACGTGGTGGAGTGGCTTGGTATACATTTTTTGCAAAAAACATATCAACTAAATACCCTGTTTTTGTTATCATCTCTTACTAGCACTTGCTGCTTACTGTTACATATATTTTACAACAGAGTATTCATGCACATTTGTCATACTGTGTGTTTTTTCCGTGTCTCAGTCTTCGGGTGGTGGGAACAGTTTCTTACTGACCTGTTCATTTTTGTGCATGTTCCATGTGTTCTTAATCCATTTATTTCTTGCTTATGCAAGCTTTGGGAGATCCCCACCTCTCTCTTGTGGGACATGCACATAAAAAGCCATTTTGCCCAGCGTGCCCATACCGTGCAGCGCCTTTCTGATTCCTGCTCATGTAGGTATTGTTCACATGATCAGGTTTTTAAATACATTATATAGGACTGCTCCGAGAAGGGTTACAGTGACATGGTGGAGAGGCTTGGTATACATTTTTTGCAAAAAACGTATCAACTAAATACCCTGTTTTTGTTATCATCTCTTACTAGCACTTGCTGCTTACTGTTACATATATTTTACAACAGAGTATTCATGCACGTTTGTCATACTGTGTGTTTTTTCTGTGTCTCACCCCAGAATTGGTGTATCACATTAGATACGTCAATTTTAGTGCTTTGCCCGACTCTTCCCTATGACAATCAAAGTAAAAAAAAAGGGAATTTGCCAGCAGGTTTTTGCCACCTCATCTAAGAGCAGCATAATGTCAGCAAAGAGACCTTGATTCCAGTGATGTGTCACCTAGTTTACTGGTGCAGCGGGTCTGACACAGAGTTTTTAGTTTGAGAATGTAGTAGAGCTTTTAAAGCTAACCCCGTGCCCACCAGGCTCTATATGTACATTGTCTATAGACAGTGAGCTGCTTATCACACAAGGAGGTGGAGTCAGACGAGAGCGCACACAGCAGCTAGTCACAGCAATGATAATCACCAGGTGATAAAACCTTCAGTCTAAGTAAACAAGAGCACACAGCCTGACATGTGACACATTGTTGAATTCTGTTTTTTAACCCCTACCATATGCTGTCCTCAGATTACATAGCAAAAAACTGCTGACAGATTACCTTTAAGATCAATAAATAGTTGTTTTATTACATATCCTTGATTGGAACATTTTTGATTTGGCATGCTACAGCTGGCTGCAGAACAGAATGTTCATCGACTCCTGCCATTTCAGATATGTTATAGTTTGATCACTGTTGAGGTCAGTGAGTAGATGCAGCGGTCATGTAACTGTTCTGGCCAGAAAAACCAGTACAGAAGCTGGCTGATACCTGAGCAATGAAAATGGAGGAATATGAGGTAAGGTTTCATGTGTTCATGCTGTATTTTGTGTGTACTTAAAGGTTTCTATAAAAAAAATCAGTCTGGACAACCCCTTTAGGATAGCTTTAATTGAGCCAGTGTTCACTTTAGGTTTTACAGCCAAAATGTGACATCTGAAACAGACCTTACTGTATAAAGTTTTATGTACAGTATAATAAGTTCATAATAAAGTGTTGAGTTTGAAAAACACTTTTTTTGTGTTTATTGTCTGATTTTTTTATATATAAAAATGAACTTGCTGATAAAGAAGGAAGTGAAAAATCTTAATTTAGTTTAGCATCTATTTTTTCCTTACATTTGTTTGTGAATCATGCTTCAGAAAGACAATGTGTCATGTAATGACTTGAAGCTTCGTGACAAGTTTCTTTCTCTTTACAGTGAGTAGCTTGAAATGTTTGCACCTGGTCTGAATCTAGCAAATATCAAAATGCTCTTTAACTATGCTTCCTGCTTAATCACCAACACAAAGCTTATGAAAATGGGTTCCAAAGCAATGAGAATGATGAGGCCATAGGTAGTTAAATCATTGCATTTTGGCTTCAATTACAGTCTTGATGAGCTTTCTCTTTTCCATAGTGATTCTAACTTGTGATGGTATTTTTGCAAAAGAAATAAAGAAAACTAAAGCATGCAAGCACCATGCAGTGTAAATGCTCGGATTTGTAATACGGTAGTTTTTATGCCGATTTTTGTTTGTATGAAAATTGAATTAAGCATGATTGTGTGGCAATATTTGGCTTGAAGAGATGTATTCTAAACTGAGCTTTCTCTTATTTTTCTTATCTAGATCTATGATTATAAAATATCTTTGTACCATGTTACCAGTTATAAGTACACTCCATAACATATCAGTAGCAACTTAACTGGTATCTAGCTCTGCCTAATCATATTAGTTAATTAAGAATCACTTAATTAAAACTTCTCATTTCTTAAATCTGTGTCTAGCATATTTACAAATTCATAAAGGTAGAGAGTAATAATTACATTTACGGTATAATAGACTATGGCCTCGATTCATCATTTGTGTTTCTTTTTAAGTCACTTTCCTTTTTTGTCTTGTATTAGTAAGCCCTTATTGTATCAAATTCATCAAAATGGAGTATACGATTCATTAATTGAGCGTAAAGTAAGAAAATGGGTTTTCTTCTCGGCATCAACTGTGTTTGCGACTTTTGTCACGAAAAGTCACACTTGGTGACAAAAAATGCACAAAAATTGGGCCAATATATTGGCGTACTCAAAAGTGCACCATGTGGGGACTTTGGAGGAGTTGCTGTTACCAGGATGCAGAGAGGGGCCAGAAGATCACGATGTCTGGTTGCACAAACCCCTGCAGGTATTAGAGCTGCTTCTAATTCCTTTTAGCAATGCAGGTCTTCCTTGCAATGGTTACTCAGTTCTGTCTATCTCCTGGAGCTCTACCTCCTGAATTGTCTTAGCTGTTCTGTGTTTGCCATTCCTCTTAGGTATATATGCTCATATCTTGCACTACGTAAATACTGGTGATAGTTTACAACTTCCTGGTTTGGTGGTGAAGGAGAGTTCTGAATTAGTAGCAGTTGGTTGGTGTTGTTTAAAGGAGATACACATTCCAAAGACATACTGATAGGGATTCTAGATTGTGAGCCCCAATGTGGACAGTGCCAATAATGTTTGTAAAGCGCTGTGGAATTAATGGTGCTATATAAATGAGTAAAATAAATAAATAAAATAAATATTTGCATGAATTTGGTATTGTGTGTTTATCCTTATGCTCTTTCCCATTTAGTTTGTCCCTCCTACTGTTCCCTTGATTTCCACTCGGTTGTTTTGTGAGTGTGTTTTTCTATAATTGTAGTTTTCTTTTATCCCTGTCTGCTTCCCCTGTGTGTCAGGTTTGTGTTATACTATACACTTCTGTCCCATAACTCACTGGGTGGGGAAGGAAACAGATCAGCGTGCATACAAGAGTATAGCAAGGTACGAGAACCCAGCATCACCATCATCAGGGGTAATCTGAAGAACAGGGATAGCCTAGGGTCCTCCTTGCTTGAGGGACACGGAAGGAGCCCATTGCCCCGGGAAGTCATGCTACCGTATCGTGACAGCTGCAATTGAAAAATCGGGCTAAAACATCTGGAATTGCTGGACTCCGTCTATAAAGCGTAGAAAAGAAAAAAATAAAGGCGAGCACATATAAAATATAATTAGAAAAAAGGTGCATATAACATAATGAACTGGGTGCAAACAAAAAAAAGGTGGAAATCGCACAAATTAGACAAAAAAACAAGCTCAAAAGCAATGATGAATTAATTTAATTCTCCAGTTTTGCCAATTTTTGGAAATTCTAGTTTCCACTTACCATAAATAGTGTAAGAGGCCTTTACAAAGAAATATTTAAATGAGTTCCCAAATTATTTGTTTAACAGCTATTCTGAAATAAAATAATAAATATAAACATGGAGGACCTCCAATGAATGGAGTAAATGTGCGCATGATCGATGATCGCTTAATTCATGTGGGGCTCTTTAGAACCCCAATTTTGGGGACTGATGGGAGTCCCAGTGGCCAGAATACCAGCGAATGAGAAGTTATTCCCTATTTTCTGTGTTTAGTTTCTCTTTAGCTTTATCATAGTCCCACCACATATGTCTTGCGTCTAACTCTTTAAATTTTGCCATGATGCTATTGAGAAAAAAGCGCTGCCAATCTAACCAGAATATAAGGCCACCTAAGTTGAATTTTTTAGTGACTTCTATATGATTGATACAAGGCACATGTTTTAATGAATTCAATTAATCTTTCCTGTCCTCTGCTGAGAAAGATTTATAGATATCTTTCTGAATTGAGCACATAGCTTGTTTGTAAGATAGTCTTTTCATTCAGGGGACTCTCATAAATTATGGAGAGTCCTTGTTTGTAATTATGTATTTAATTAGCATCTTTTTTGACGTTATCCAGCCCTATCCATATGCATTAAATTAAATATATAAATATATTATATGAAAAATTCCCATATTTTTCTAGATGAAATTTTAGTGCATAAAGGGCTCCTCTAGCCTCTCGTCCCGAGGACTCCTGGGTACATCAAAGACAGCACGGATGTGTTGAATGACATGGAAAATCTTGTTTGGCAATCTAATTTCTTGTGGATTACTTTGGATGTCATCTCATTATACACCACCATCCCTCATACAGTAGCCCTTTATGCACTAAAATTTCATCTAGAAAAATATGGGAATTTTTCATTTGATCAAATTAATTTTGTCCTGGAAGTTGTACAATTCCTCATAACCAATAACTATTTTACTTTTAACCAGAATTTTTATAGGGAAATAAGTGGAGTTTCAATGGGGGCAAAATATTCCCCCTCTCTTGCTAATCTGGTTATGAGCTGGTGGGAGGAATTGTATGTATACACTGTGGATAATCATTTTAGGGATTGCATACTACGATACGGCAGATACATAGACGATGTCATCATTGTGTGGTGCTCTGATGCATCTGCTGTGCAGGATTTGGTATGTTACTTCAACTGTAACCCTTTTAATCTTAAATTTACAGTCCACCACAATTCTTCTTGTATAGACTTTCTTGATCTTAAATTGAGGGGCACACCAAACGAGCCAGTCATTAGTTCCACTTTTAGGAAAAATACGGCGGGTAATACTATCCTACGTGCCAATAGTCACCATCCCAAACACACAATTAGGAGTATTCCAGTGGGAGAAATGACTAGGGCTAAGTGTAACTGCAGTACCCAAAGTGATTATAAAAGGGAAGGTGATGAAATCAAAAAGCGATTGGGTGATAGAGGATATAAAAAGTGGAGTCTGAATAGAGCTGAAAAAAT
Source organism: Dendrobates tinctorius (assembly GCF_039654945.1). Classification (NCBI taxonomy): domain Eukaryota; kingdom Metazoa; phylum Chordata; class Amphibia; order Anura; family Dendrobatidae; genus Dendrobates; species Dendrobates tinctorius. The sequence continues at coordinate 14,237,194 of NW_027361738.1, forward strand.
AGTGGATAAAAAAAACCACGGTTTAAACCAGAATCTGATACTGGGAAAAATAATATAAATCCTGTAACTCTAGTTTTACAATATAGTAACCAGTTCTCTAGTGTCAGAAATATGATTCTCCACAATTTGTCGATTCTGTAAGAAGATTCTGAAATAGCGGCGATTATTAAAAACGGGTGTAGAGTAGTATCTAGAAGAGTGTCCTCCCTGAAACAGACTCTCTCACCAAGCTGCTTTAGATCTTGCAATACCCAGGCAACTAATTGGTTAAACATTAATGGGTTCCACAAGTGTGGGGCCACAGTTTGTAAAATCTGTAGATTTTCTAAAAAATGTGTGGAATTTTTCAATTCAAGTGGACACAATAAGTTCCCCATAAAAACATTCCAAAATTGTAACACAAACAATGTGGTTTACATCATGGAGTGTACATCATGCTGCTTGAAATATGTTGGAAGTACAAAGCGACAATTAAAGATGAGAATTAGAGAGCACATTTATGATGTTGAAAATGTGAATACAAATAGAAACACGTCCCAGGTTTCAAGGCACTTCATAGATCGCCATCGGAGTAATTTGGAGTCGCTTAAAATCTATGCTATAGATAAAATTCATAAACCCATGAGGGGAGGTGACACTGAAGTGGCCCTGAGAAATAGGGAAGCCTGGTGGATATTTAAATTAAACACAAGATTACCACTAGGTCTTAATAAAAGAAAGGATATTATGTTGTTTTACTAATTCATAACTCAGGAACTAGAGAAATATTTTCTGAAAAATCCAACAATTTGTATCGAGTTTTTTTTATCTCGAACATATGTTCAGTCTATATTATGTAAATTATTCAACAAACAACTATTTTTGGAAGATCAAAAATTATTGCTGGCGTGCTGGGAACACCCTAATGTTTGTCACAAACAAAGCAAAAATTGGATATAATCCCCTTTTTTTGAGTGATCCAGATCGTCAGAATATTACTGATTCCTGAGTGTGTGTGTGTGTGTGTGTGTGTGTGTGTGTATATATATATATATATATATATATCAATATTGTAGGGGCAGCACTGCAGCCTTGCAGTGCTGGAGTCCTGGGCTTGAATCCCACCAAGGACAACATCTGCAAGGAGTTTGTATGTTCTCCCCGTGTTTGCGTGTGTTTCCTCTGGGTACTTCGGTTTCCTCCCACTTTCCAAAGACATACTGATAGGGAATTTAGATTGTGAGCCCCATCGGGGACAGTGATGACAATGTGTGCAAACTGTAAAGCGCTGCGGAATATGTTAGCGCTATATAAAGATTATTATTAGGGTATCGAATTAATTTCTGCCTTATGTTGTGAATATATCTACAATATGTTCACTTATAGCGTTTTTCTATGTAAACTTGCCGCTATAATCATGTCAAGTTTTTATTGTTTTATTTTGTGTATTTTAGTGTTCCATTTTTGTATGTCTCAATGTAGGCTCACTACATTTATTTAGCTGTGTTGCCACCTTGTCTATTATGTTTTAATTATTCCACCGGTGTGTATTCCGGATCTTGGAATAAAGGTGCAGCGCTTTCTAATGTCGGTTATCATGATTAAGGGAGCTTGGTCTCCAGAAAGGCATCGATCCGACAACCTGTAATTTGTCATGCTGATGTTTTATCCTCTCTCTGGAACGTTTTTGTAGTGAATAAAAAAACTTTGCTTTTCACTACGCTATTGAGCTGGACAATTTACTTCATTTGGATTCCTCATGCCCTGACATTGCAGGTCCGTGCTCCAGGCATTGCAAAGATGCAAAAACGGTGAGCTGGAAATCTTTTTCTTGTCACCTCATAGCCATCCATAAAGTATAATGCACAGCCCACAGTCATCCACATAGTATAATGCACAGCCCATAGTCATCCATGTAGTAGCGTGGCCAGTGATTTAAAATAAATAAATACTTACCTTCTCTTCGCTCCTCTGTAAAGGGGTTAAGTAAGATGTTCAATGTTGTATTTATTACTCATTGCTAAATGGTACTGCTACATGTTCACATGTATTACCACACATATGGAATGGTACTGCTACACCTTTCTGGGTATTACCATTGTTTGTATTTATGTTCTATTGTCATTGCTGTTTTTATTTGCTCATAGTTGTGATAATATTTAGTGCTTTGCAAGATTTGCTATTTACAGAATAGGGAAAGCGTAGTGCTCCCTTTGAACACTAGAGGGGGCACTTTAGTATTTAGGGCTCTTAGTAGGATAGGGCTAAGTGTAGGAGGGGCTGCTGGGAGTTAAGGATAGATGAGAAGGAAGTTAGTTTAGACGGAACCAGGGTGCCAGAAGTGTCCACATGGGCTATAGGCCCAGGATGGCTCGGCAGCCACACAATGTTAAGCAGCGATAATCCAAGTTATCCACGGTTATTGAACATCACTTTAGTGGACCAAAGCAGTAGAGAAGATGTGGCGACTCATAGCCTGGGGAACGCTCTTAGAGCGGGAGTCGGACGGATAAAAAATGATTTTAAAATCCGAAATGTTAGCCTACTGAAATGTATGTTCAGTAAATGCACTCAATAATTGGTCGAGGCTCCTTTTGCATCAATTACTGCATCAATGAGGCATGGCATAGAGGCGATCAGTGTGTGGCACTGCTGAGGTGTTATGGAAGCCCAGGTTGCTTTGATAGCAGCCTTCAGCTCATCTGCATTGTTTGGTCCGGTGTCTCTCATCTTCCTCTTGACAATACCCCATAGATTCTCTATGGGGTTAAGGTCAGTCAAGTTTGCTGGCCAATCAAGCACAGTGATACTTTTGTTTTTAAACCAGGTATTGGTACTTTTGGCAGTGTGGACAGGGGCCAAGTCCTGCTGGAAAATGAAATTTCCTTAACTTTTTGATGATGTTCTAATTTTGTGAGAAGCACCTGTATACTCTATGATACTAGCCAATCAAAAAATAGCCACTTGATAGAGGGCAGAAATCAAATGCTTACAAAGCAAAGAAAAGTGTTCCAAAACCAGAGATAGGGCAGAGACACACTGGCGAATTTTTCGTCCGAGAATCGGATCGTAAAACTTGCCCTGGCCGGCATCTCTCCTGACCTGAACTTGACAGCTGCATAGTAATCCTTCACGCTGTCATGCTCAGGTCAGGAGAGATGCCGGCCAGGGCAAGTTTTATGATCCGATTCTTGGACTAAAAATTCACCAGTGTGTCTCTGCCCAAACAGGGGCAATTGGAGGAGGCACTCAGTTTAACTTAAAAAATAATGAAAAAATCTAATGATTTTATGGTAAAATAAATGCTGTAAGTAAAAAAAAAGAAAAAATGCTGAATTGTGGTTTTTTTTGCTGTTTCGACACACTCTGAATTTGTTTCCCACTTTCCAGTACATCACATGATAAAACGCATGGTGTCATTCAAAAGTACAACTTGACGTGCAAAAAACAAGCCCTCATACGGCTATGTTGATGGAAAAATAAAAAATGTATGACTCTTGGAAGAAGGGAAGCAAAAAATGCTAAACCGGAAAAAATTGCCCCATTCTTAAGAGGTTAAATAACTGCACCAGCCGAAGTAATTGGACATTTCATCATCTGTATTGAGTGTGCATGACTTGGCACCCCAGCTAATGTAGAATAGAGAAGTAGCCAAAATAAGTGGATATTGTGGGGGCATGAAAAGAAGAATGTTTTCCAGTATGCCTCGTTAATGCAGTAAGACCAATATTTAAGATCCAGATGGGAAGGTTCTTAAACCATAGAAACATTTGCAATAATTCTCCTACAAATTTATGATGTGCGTGGTATTGTACTGCATAATTTAATTTATTTTTACTCCTAGAATTGTAATTGTGATGAAAATTGACATGAAGCATTGAAGCCATCAGTGTCTCGGTTTGCTAAGAAACACTGCTATATATATATTTTTACAAACTGGAGAAAAATTGTAGTTATTCAGCTGCTCCTTAATGTAAAATAATGTCTAAATTTGCTTTTCCATCACCTTTGGCTTTTGTTTATGGCACATATATAGGACATGGATTGCACTATTGTAAGCGTAATTGGCATGGGGTAAGGCAGGTTTACATGCCAATGACGTTGGCAGTACAGTCTTGATATGGTTGTCTTTATTTCACAATGTCACTCCCAGCTGTTCTCATGCGTCAGCATTGCTTCACCCTCCTCCTAAAGGTCTGCGTTTCAGTACTTTACTCATAGATCTACGACTCGAGTGTTTCACATGTGCCCTGAACAATTAATGCAGTGTTTTATCACTTGAGCTTTGCGATGAGAGTGATGTATCCATGATCCGTCAGATAATGACAGGTGCAGATGTTCCATCAAAGAACTGGTATGTGCAGTTGATTTAAAAAAATAAATAAATAAATTGTGCTCCATAGCTTTCCTTTTCTGCAAGATTTTTTTTGTCTGATAGAAGAACTCATTCATGCATTATTTATAAATTGAAATCATTTGTTAGATAATTGACTCGGAACAAAAAAAAAAGGAAAGTAAGATAATGTTTTTTTACTGCACATCATTCTGCTGCAGTGTGTTTCTTACCAAATTTCTTGCTTTCAGAAATCAGAAAATATCAATTAAATGTATCATTTTAAATTAACAACACTATGGACGGCATACAGAAAATCATTAAAACAATCAAATGCAGAAGGTAAGAAAAAACTGTTGAACACTAAGGGTGCTTTCACATTATGTTCTTTGAAACATCCTGTGGTTGCCTTAGGCTTATAATCGAACGGGATCCAGGCGTATGCGCCAGCAGGGTCATTGACTATAATAGTGCGGAAAGACGTGTCTGTCATGAATCATTTGCACTTTGCAGGCATAATCCTACGGGAGGTAGGTATACGGGATTTGTAGGGGGTTCAGACCTAATTAGTGTTAATGTACCCTAGAGCCCGATTCATTAAGATTGGCATTTTGCACATGTTGTGCAGTGTTAATGGATGAGACAACTGGAGTAAAGTACACCTCATTTATTAAGCCACCTATATGAACCGAATTTTGGTGAATAAGATTTTCGGATGTAGCCATGCCTCGTTCTGCGCACACTCAATCCGTTTGGGCATAAAATCACCAAAAGTTTCAACATTTTTGTGCAACCTTGAGTTGAGCAAAACTTGGTGACATTTGAAGATGTTTTACAGCAGAAAACTGGTTTCTTATTTCTTGAAGAGGACGTGGATTACACTGTCAAACACACAGAAATTGTTTGCTCTTCTGGTAAAATCAACCGTTGATCCACAGCAGCCTTGATCAAGTCTGCAAATTTTGATACAATTTCTGATATTTATCAAGTAGATAAGACCCTATCCTGGCAAAATTATTTATCCTTAGCTTTTTTTTGCATTTTCTACAGCATAAAACTCGTGAATTTCATCTCCTCTGTTACCTCCATATAGTAATAGTACCTCCCTGTACTTCCATGTAGTAATGTTGCCCCATGTGTGCCTCTGTATAGTAATAGTGCTTCATCTGTGCCTCTACACAATAATAGTGCCCCGACTGTGCCGCTTTATAGGAAGAAGGCTGTCCTTTGATCTATACAAAACCAATGCATTATCATTAACCCCTTTGCCACAAAGCCTGTTTTCACCTTCCTGACCAGGCCAATTCAATTCTCACCACTGTCATTTAATGAGGTCATAATTCTGGAACGTTTCAACGTATCCCACTGAGGATTCTCCGCTTCTCCAGTGGGTCAGTCCGACCCTTTCCATGAATATATTGTAGTAACTGTAAGATTATGGAATCCTTACCCTCATGGCTCAAAAACAAGAAAGCTAAATAACACCAGCATTGCAAATACATGTAGTACATGTTCAACATAAATCATTCCCAAGATGAAATGTAGCCATGATAACAATGGTTTAAAACAATTCTAATCTACTTCAGTATTAATCAAAAGCCTCATAAATATTTTTTGTCACAAAGCCCATCCTATTATGGCTCATTGTCAGCGTCACCCCTAACTAGTATGTGAAAGCCGTTACAGTATCCCTATCCGATAGATAAATCATGACTGTCCAGAGAAGCCCCTTAGTGCACAGAGTTCATTGAATTGTGTCACTCTTTTTACTGCTATGAAAATAACTCTGTATGTCCCCAGAATAGATCAGAGGCATACAGAAGTACAGTAGAGAAATCATGGACCTGTATGGCAGACCTATCATTGCTATGTACAAAGCCTTAATACAGGAATGTGCATGAGCCTTATGTGCACTATACTATTACATGCGATATACTATTATTATTATTATTTATTGTTATAGTGCCATTTATTCCATGGCGCTTTACATGTAAGGAGGGGTATACATAAGAAAAACAAGTACAATAATCTTAAACAATACAAGTCATAATTGATACAGGAGGAGAGAGGACCCTGCCCGCGAGGGCTCACAATCTACAAGAATGCATTCAATTCATATGTCAATTAGTATATGGTAAAATGTATTTAATGCCTATTCTAAAAAGAAGACTTTATTCAGGAATTGTATATTGCAAAACAGAACCCCAAACCGGCCTATCACTCAGTCCATAAAGCTGCTAATCCAGGACATGAGAAATATCGTAGTTATGAAAAATAAGCGTTATATCTATTTAGCATAATATTGATGAACACTAAAGGAAACACAATCTAGTAGCGCCTGTTGATTAGATGACTATTACCCAAATCCCATTGCAAATAAAGCACACAGTCATTTTATGAATACGGCAAGAGAAAGGAAAGAAATTCACTTTCAATTTAGTTATAGAAGAAATGTGCATATGCATATGTGCATACTGATATGAGACCGTAGTTAATTAAATTCATGGACGATGTTCAGCACACATTTATGTAATATAAAGCCAGTCAACATGGTAGTGCAAAATTAGGAATGCACCTTATTGTCTCTTTTTCCGAAAAATCCTAGTTGCATAGTTTGTACATATGTAGCAGCCATTACTACGATGCACGGTACATCTCCTCTACTACATTACTTTTATTCCCCTTATGTTAAATAAATTTAACTCTACCTCTGTAGCAAAGTTATAACTAAAAGGAAACCTGTCACCTCAGAAAACGCTATTTATGCATTTCCGTCTAGACTGAATGCCTCATTCAGAGCCGCTGAGATCACTGATTGGCTGCGATGCTGATGTCTCATTGATAGCATGGCAGCCAATGTCAGACACCAAAAACAGAGGCAGAAGCTAGTGATGAGCGAATTTGTTCGGAAAACGATCGGCAAACATAAATTCGGTAACATTCGGTAAAAGTGCGGGAAAATATTTGCATTGCCATAAAAGAATTTTCAGCACTTTATCAACGATAATGGTATTGTATCATGAGCGTTTGGCACTTGTTTCATGAGGGGAGGGAGTTTGCAGAGCTCAGTGGTGCGGCGTTTTTGTAAACAGTCATTTTTTTCCCTAACTTTATGTGTGCACATTCCAGCTAGCCAATCAGGGTGCAGGAAACACCTACAATGTCCTGACACTACAGCTTGTGTCATTGGCTGCTGAAATCACATGTCCCTCTCCATATAAATAGCGGACATCTTGTTTTAGCTCTTTTTGGCATTGTGACTGCGCAGAGAGGCTGGTCCTGACGCTGGCACTGTTAGCAGCAAGATTTTAGCTAGTTAACTGGGCAGTTGTATAACAGTAAGATAGTGTAGCTAGATAGTGTCCAGTGTGGCTGTTAAATTTACCTTTCAGCATTTTTTTTGCCATTACTGAGGTCCACAGACAAAGCCAGCAGGGCACATGTCCTACAAGTGTGTTGTGCTTCTATTGTGCTCCATGCATGAGTATAGCATTTTAAATAATATTTTTTCACTTGGTAAATGTGAATCAGCCTGCTGTATCCCACCTTGTAATTAAGTGCTGTTGTTCTGCCCTCTGAATAGGTCAATGTGTTTTGTCTTATGTGCTGGGTTAGTTATAGTACCATCTAGTGGTGGTTGAATTTATAGCTGTGACTGCAATAGCATTTACAGCCTGTGACTATAACAGAAGCAATACACTGTGAGATTGAAACAATGCTTTGTGGGAAGGAAGCAATGTATTATGGCACAAAGAAGGTGCCATTTTCTTCTTGTATTTCATAAGGACAAATGTATTTATCTGTCTTCCTGTTAACTCTCCAACTTGAGTTCTTTCTTACAATGCAGTGTGTGCAGAGATGTTATTAATTGTATAGCAGTCAGTGCTCAGTAGATGTAATTAGACACCTGTGTTTTTTCTATGTACATTGCATCACACTGAATACTTCCTGTACGTGTTAGCTGTGTGATCATCTGCCCAATACTTACTTATCTCATTTGTATCCTTTATAGTTTTACCACTCTCTCGCTCGCATGTTCTATACTCTTCACAAATAAACAAGTTAGGCTACAGAGAACAGTCTGCTTATTTTGGGAGACAGAGCCGTGGATTATGCTGTATGCTAGAGTGCACACCGTGTCAACATTTATGAAGGCAGAACAGTAAAACAGATGCTAGATGCCTGCGATAGTGAATACAACTTAAGGAGCCACTTGTACCCACACCACACTGCCTGCGGATACTGCAGCAGCCGCCATACAGTCACAAGTACCAAGAGTGCAGCCCGCCAACAAGTGCTACATCTTTCCCACCACGCCAGAATATACTGGCTCAGTTTCCAGCCAGTAAATTCTGCAGTACGCAGCTGAGCTCACAATGTCTCGACACAGCACATCCTCACTCAAAACGAGGTCATGAGCAAGTTCTGATAGGTCGTCATTAGCAGACCTCGCTGGTGTCACGCGTGCCGAGGCCGAGGCAGCCAAGGAAAGATCGTCCTTCGCCGAATGAGGGATGCATCTAAAGCTGAGACAAGCAGAGCAAGATGCAGAAACCGCACGTTTGAAGGCAGTGAGAGAGACAGAAGCTGCACGTTTGCAGGCAGTGAGAGAGACAGAAGCTGCACGTCTGCAGGCAGAGAGAGAGGCCGAAACCACACGTCTGCAAGCCAAAACCACACGTCTGAAGGCAGAGAGAGAAGCCGAAACCGCACGTCTGCAGGCAGAGAGAGAGGCCGAAACCGCACGTTTGCAAGCCGAAACCGCACGTCTGTAAGCAGAGAGAGGCCGAAACCGCACGCCTGCAGGCAGAACTAGAAAGACTTACTGCAGACAAAGAGACAGCAGCTGCAATAGCTAAAGCAAAGAATTTGGAAGCTATGAAAGGTCCTGATTATGAGAGACGCAGCAACATTCTCGGGCCAGATCTAGAGCAGCAGGATCCTGCGCAACGCGTCGCAGAGTACGTGCGTCTACATTCCAGCGTAGATGACAGCCCTGGCGCATCATATCGATCAGCCTATGCTGATTACCAGCAATTCAAACCCGGGCTTCACTACCATAGGCAAGGAGACGTTCAGCACAGAGATGTCGACCACAGCTACCATTCCACTGAGAAGGTACAGCTCCCATCCCTCCTTAAAGAGACACCATCTCCACTGAGAAGGTATCGCACAGACTATCTGGAGTCAGAAGTGTCTTAGGGGTATGGTGATACACAACACACTAGACATGACTATAACACACCGGTTCATGCCAGCACTGACCGAGCCACCATGGACCTTGCAAAGTTCCTTGCCAGCCGAGAACTGGTTACAAAGGGACTTGTAAAGTTTACTGATAAACCAGAGAACTATCGGTCATGGCGAGCCTCGTTCCGGAACGCCATTCATGGTCTGGACCTTTCTTGTAGTGAGGAGTTAGATCCCCTGGTAAAGTGGCTGTGAAGTGAGTCAGTCGAGCATGCCAAAAGACTGAGAGACATTAATGTAAAGCATCCTCGCACAGCCCTTCATAAAGTGTGGGAAAGACTTAGTGAATGCTATGGGACAGTAGAAGTCATAGAGAATGCTTTATTTAAAAGAATTGACGATTTTCCTAAGGTAGGACCTAAAGGTTATATAATGCTTAGAGAACTGAGAGATTTATTGAATGACTTGCAGGTTGGCCAGCAGGAAGGAGTCTTGCCCGGATTGGCATTCTTGGACACAGCTAAGGGTGTCAATCCGATAGTACAGAAACTTCCTTACAACCTACAAGAAAAGTGGATTACATATGGTTCACAGTATAAGCAAAATCATAATGTATCATTCTCTCCTTTCACTGTATTTGTTTATTTTGTCACCAAACAATCTAGGATTAGAAATGACCCTAGTTTTGACTTTACTCTGTCGTGTTCCACTGCCCCCGGTGTCAAACCCAGTAGGACATCTGTGGCAGTCCACAAAACTAACATTGTTTCCACAGGCCCTCCTCACAATGTGAATAAACCCCCTGCAGAAGAGAGTAAGCCTCAGGATGTCAGTAAACATTGTCCTCTACACAAGAAACCACATCCTCTACTAAAATGCAGAGTCTTCTGGTCGAAGTCTATAGAGGATTGCAAAGGTTTCCTCAAGGAGAATAACATCTGCTTCAAATGTTGTGCCACAACCTCTCACTTTGCCAAGGACTGTGAAGCTAGCGTGAAATGTGCAGATTGCAGCAGCACAGATCACAATACAGCCATGCACCCTGGATCAACCCCACGAGTGTTGTCACAAGCAGAGGAGCATGATGAGAAGCAGAAAGACACCGACAAAGACATCCCTGAGGACAGCTCTAAATGTATGGAGATCTATAAGGGACTCACAGGAGGAAGGTCCTGTTCAAAAATCTGCCTTGTCTGAGTCTATCCTGCAGGCCACAAGGACAAAGCCCTCAAGATATACGCAATCTTGGATGGCCAAAGTACAGGTCCCTAGCCAGGTCCATCTTCTTTGACAACTTCAGCATTGTAGGCCCTGGTTCTCCCTACACCCTGAGGACGTGTTCAGATACCGTTGAGACGGCGGGGACAAAAGCAACCAGATACAAGGTGGAATCCATTGATGCCCAAACCTGCCTATCATTACCGACCATCCTGGAGTGCAACCAGATTCCTGATAACAGGTCAGAAATACTGTACCTTCACGGGAAGTGGCGACACATCACCCCCATCTAAAGCATATAGCCCACCTGATACCTGAGATGGATCCAGGAACCCCAATAGCTCTACTTCTTTAAAGAGATATACTACAAGTCCACAAGGCTAGAGAATGTATAAACGGCTCCAGGAACGCTCCATACGCACAGAGGCACGACCTTGGATGGGTAATCATAGGAGACAGTATAGGTAATGGGGTGCTCACCACAATAAAGTAGGTGCTCAGAGGTAAAGAATAAATACTAGTAGAAAAAAAAAACCCCGGCACACTCATATAAATTTCAAGGGATAAACGCACGTAGCTGCTAATGATTTTTATTCAGAATTTTAGTGGACCAAAAAATGATAAATACAGATAAAATTATCCAACGTTTCGGCTCGCAGGCCTTTATCAAGGAATTATCTGCAATAATAAACAAATTTTTCAGATACATGCAAATATTCTTATGCAAACAAAAAAATAAAAAATAAAGAAAAGGTCCATATAGTATATTCCAGTGTCATAATCAGCGTCGGACTGGCCCACCGGGGAACCGGTGGATTCTCCGGTGGGCCCTGGCATCTGGTGGGCCCTGGCACCTGCTGGCATACAGGGCCAGCAGTTGCCTAGGGCCCCCGCTGCTCCAGGGGCCCCCAGCCAGTGGTGTGTCGCACACCATGCAGCTGCTATGGGGGCCCCTGCCAGCGGAGCAGCAGCGGGTGTCAGGAGGCAGGAGCCACTTCCCCGCTGCTAAAGAGAAATGAATATTCACTGCGAAGCATTGAATCTCATTTCAGGTCTCCACCCCCAGAGGCCCCGCCCCCAGCCCAGTAAGCCGCTCTGCATCAGGGCCGGCGCCGCCCTCAGTCCCCTCTGCTCCTGGCTCACAGCCAGTGCGCGATGACGTCACTACATCACGCACCCGCTGTGTGTCTGGCAGAGGGGGCAGCTCCTGACACTGAAGCCGGGATCAGCGTGGGAGCGAGGAGGAGAGGTGAGTATTGTGTTTTGTTTGTTTTTTATATCTCTCTCGCTCTCTCTATCTGTCTCTATCTATCTATCTATCTCTATATATCTCTCAAATCTATCTATCTATCTATCTATCTTTCTATCTATCTCTATCTATTATCTATATCTATCTATCTCTATATCTATCTCTATCCATTATCTATATCTATCTATTTCTATATCTATCTCTATCTATCGCTCTATGTTTATATCTATCTTTCTATCTCTACATCTATCTCTATATCTATCTATCTCTATATCTTTCTATATATATCTCTATATCTATCTATCTCTATATCTTTCTATATATATCTCTATATCTATCTATTATGTCTATTTATCTCTATATCTATTATTTCTATATTTATTATCTATCTAGCTACCATCTATATCTATCTATCTTTATCTATCTATATATATCTCTATCTAATATCTATATCTATCTCTATACCTATCTATCTATTTATCTATCCGTTATCTATCTCTATATCTTTTCTCTGTGTCTATCTATCTCTATATCTATATCTCTCGCTATCTATCGCTCTATCTCTATATCTATATCTATATCTATATCTATCTTTATATCTATATCTATATATCTATCTCTATCTATCTCTATATCTATATCTATTTCTCTCTATATCTATCTCTATCTCTCTATAGCTATCTATCTATATATCTCTATCTATCTCTATATCTATCTCTGTATATCTATCTATCGCTCTATCTCTATATCTATCTTTCTATCTATATATCTATCTATCTATCTATCTCTATCTATTTATCTCTATATCTTTTCTCTGTATCTCTCTCTATAGCTATATCTATCTATCTCTATATCTATTATCTCTATATCTATTTCTCTCTATATCTCTCTCTATATCTATCTATTTATCTCTATCTCTATATCTATCTCTCTGTATATCTATCTATCTATCTATCTTTCTTTCTATCTCTATATCTATCTCTATATCTATCTATCTTTCTCTATCTATCCATCTATTTATCTCTATCTATTATCTATATCTATCTCTATCTATCTATCTATCGCTCTATATCTATCTTTCTATCTCTACATCTATCTCTATATCTATCTTTCTATCTATCTATTATGTCTATCTATCTAGCTATCTCTATTATCTATATCTACCTATCTCTATATCTTTATCTTACTCTATCTCTATATCTATCTGTTATCTCTATATTTATTATCTATCTTTATCTATCTTTATCTATTATCTATATCTATATCTATCTCTCTATCTATTTATCGATCTCTGTATCTATCTCTCTCTATCTCTCTCTATCTACCGCTCTCTCTATCTCTATCTTTATATCTATATCTATCTATCTCTATATCTATCTATTATCTCTATATCTATCTACCTATCTATCTCTATATCTATCTCTATATCTATATCTGTTTCTCTCTATATCTATCTCTATATCTCTCTCTATAGCTATCTCTATATCTATCTATATATTATCTCTATATCTATCTATCTCTATATCTATCTGTTATCTCTATATCCATATCTATCTCTATATCCATATCTATCTATCTCTATATCTATCTTTCTATCTAACACTATATCTCTATATCTATCTCTATATCTCATTATCTATCTATCTCTATCTCTCTCTTTATCTATCTATTGATCTATCCATCTATCTCTATATCTATCTATTATATCTATCTATTATCTCTATTATTTATATCTATCTAGCTATCTCTATCTATCTCTCTCTATATCTATCTATCTATCTTTCTAACTCTATATCTATCTATCTCTATACATATCTCTATATCTAGATATTATCTCTATATCTATCTCTATATCTATCTTTCTATAGCTATCTGTCTCTATATCTATCTATCTATCTCTATATCTATTATCTCTATATCTATTATCTCTATATATATCTCTATATCTATTTTTATTTATAGCCATCTATCTATATATATTTATCTCTATATATATCTATATATGTCTATATTATTATTATTATTATTATTATTATTATTATTATTATTATATCTGTATATCTCTATCTATTATCTATCTCTATCTGTATATCTATCTATCTCTATATCTTTCTATCTATAGCTATCTATCTCTATATCTATCTATCTATCTATCCATTATCTATTTTCTATCTGTCTCTATATCTATCTACCTATCGATCTATCTATCTATCTATATTTCTTTCTATATCTATCTTTATATCTATCTCTATCTCTATGAATCTTTCTATCTATATCTATCCATTATCTACTTTCTATCCATTATCTACTATCTATCTCTATATCTATCTATTTCTACATCTATCTTTCTATCTATATCTATCTAACTCTATATCTATATATCTATATAGCATTATACCCTATGAGGGGGGCAGTATTATACCCTATGAGGGGGCAGCATTATACCCTATGAGAGGGCAGCATTATACCCTATGAGGGGGGCAGTATTATACCCTATGAGGAGGCAGCATTATACCCTATGAGGAGGGCAGCATTTTACCCTATGAGGAGGCAGCATTATACCCTATGAGCAGGGCAGCATTATTCCCTATGAGGGGGTGCATTATTCCCTATGAGGGGGGCAGTATTATACCCTATGAGGGGGGCAGTATTATACCCTATGAGGGGGCAGCATTATACCCTATGAGGGGGTGCATTATTCCCTATGAGGGGGTGCATTATTCCCTATGAGGGGGGCAGTATTATACCCTATGAGGGGGCAGCATTATACCCTATGAGGGGGCAGCATTATACCCTATGAGGGGGCAGCATTATACCCTATGAGGGGGGCAGTATTATACACTATGAGGAGGCAGCATTATACCCTATGAGGAGGGCAGCATTTTACCCTATGAGGAGGCAGCATTATACCCTATGAGCAGGGCAGCATTCCCTATGAGGGGGTGCATTATTCACTATGAGGGGGGCAGTATTATACCCTATGAGGGGGCAGCATTATACCCTATGAGGGGGTGCATTATTCCCTATGAGGGGGTGCATTATACCCTATGAGGGGGGCAGTATTATACCCTATGAGGGGGGCAGTATTATACCCTATGAGGGGGTGCATTATACCCTATGAGGGGGGCAGTATTATACCCTATGAGGGGGGCAGTATTATACCCTATGAGGGGGTGCATTATACCCTATGAGGGGGGCAGTATTATACCCTATGAGGGGGGCAGTATTATATTCTATGAGATGGCTGCATTATATTCTATTAGATGGCTTCATTATACTATGTGAGGGGGCTGCTTTATATTATATGAGGGGGCTACCCCAACTCCTGCTACATAATTAAGACATGTACAACCTTATATTATACCCGGATATTAGCGTGTTTTACCGCACAATTGGTGGTCTGGTTTTTAACTCTATGCAGCTACGTAGTGGGCCCCAAGAATGATTTTCTCTGGTGGGCCCAAGGTGTTCCAGTCCGACGCTGGTCATAATCAAATACATTATACACGATAGATATATAGCACACAACAGAGTTATCAAATGCGGTGCAATATTGTGATTTAAGAAATACTTTCACAAGAGAGAGTATATACAGTATATATCCGCCCAAACATATATAAGATATATAGTAAAACAGAAAAATGATGCAAAATGTATTCAATACCTGTAAATAGATAGAAGAAGACAAACGGGTCCTAAATGCTGACTGGATATATGTTCAATAGTGACCCATAAGAGTCACCTACTATGAAACAAAAAACATAGAAAAAATGTATATACACGTGCCATAAAAGACTAGACAAAAAGGATCAAAGATTGTCTCCCAAAAGCAACGTTGCATTTAGGACCCGTTTGTCTTCTCCTATCTATTTACAGGTATTGAATACATTTTGCATCATTTTTCTGTTTTACTATATATCTTTTATATGTTTGAGCGGATATACAGTATATACTCTCTCTTGTGAAAGTATTTCTTAAATCACAATATTGCACCGCATTTGATAACTCTGTTGTGTGCTATATATCTATCGTGTATAATGTATTTGATTATGACACTGGAATATACTATATGGACCTTTTATTTATTTTTTTCTTTATTTTTTTATTTTTTTTTTGCATAAGAATATTTGCATGTATCTGAAAAATTTGTTTATTATTGCAGATAATTCCTTGATAAAGGCCTGCGAGCTGAAACGTTGGATAATTTTATCTGTATTTATCATTTTTTGGTCCGCTAAAATTCTGAATAAAAATCATTAGCAGCTACGTGTGTTTATCCCTTGAAATTTATATGAGTGTGCCGGGGTTATTTTTTCTACTAATCATAGGAGACGTCTGCCTAAGAGGAGCACACAAGCCAGCCTTAGTCGACATCATGCTTGCCAATACTCTTGAAAATGGATGTCCGTCTCTCTTCCAGCCATGAAAGAGTAGCTTCCTGGTAAAACAGTTGCCACACAATGCTCCTCTACATTGTCTGTTAGCTGATCCATCCTGTGAAGACCACACATGTGACAGCGACCAAGATCACATAGGGTGCACAGCTTTCCACAGAACAAGAGAGGACAACAAGGTAGCAATGTCCATAGAAGACAGACTGTTTTTGGACATCACGAATCGAGAGACGGTAAGAGATGTCAAAGAGTTGGATGGCCCCTCTACCATTTAAACCCCAGAGGCAATGTTTACCCAACAACAGAGAACCCGTCTATGGTCGATTTGTCTCCCTCAAACGCAAATTTCAGAAGGAACCTGAAATGAGAGAGCACTTCTTTGCCTTCATGGAGAAAATACTTCAGAATGTCCATGCAGAAATTGCACCTGTACTTTAAGATTTAGAGGAATGTTGGTATCTACCCATTTTTGGCATGTATCATCCTAAGACACCTGGTCAGATAAGAGTAGTATTTGACTCAAGCGCCAGATATGAAGGTGTCTCGCTAAATGATGTCTTTTTGTCTTACCCAGATCTCAATAACATACTTCTAGGAGTACTTCTTCGCTTCTGCAAAGATGCAGTGGCATTCATGGCTGACCTACAACAGATATTTCATTGCTTCCTTGTCAAAAAGGAACATAGAAACTATTTGAGGTTTTTCTGGGACCGCGATAATGACCCCTACATAGACATCGTGGAATATTGGATGAAGGTACACATTTTTGGGAACGTCCCTTCCCCTGCTGTCGTCATCTATGGTCTTAGATATTCAACCAGAGAGGGCTAGGCAAAGTACGGGTCAGATGTTAGATCATTTGTGGAGAAGGACTGCTACATGGACGACTGCTTGAAATCTACACCCACAGATGAATCGGCAGTCAGTCTCCTAAAGAGGACACAAGAAATGCTCCCTTTGTCCAACTTGAGGCTGCACAAAATTGCTTCCAACAGCCAAAAAATGATGGCAGCCTTTCCCTCTCAAGATTACTCAACTGATCTAAAAGACTTGGATTTAGACACAGACTCCCTTCCCATGCAACGGAGCCTTGGTTTGCTCTGGGATTTGAAGAGAGATGAATTTACCTTTCGGATCAATGAAGAAGAAAAAGCTTTCACATGCAGAGGCATCCTATCCATGATAAACAGTCTGTACGAACCTCTAGGATTTGTAACCCCTGTAACTATCCAGGGAAAATGATGTTGAGCACACAATACCCAGACTGGAACTCTGTGTGGCTGTGCTGAACTTATCTCGACAGAAATTGACCTGGAAATCAAGGATGTTGAGTTCTACTCAGACAGCAAGGTAGTGCTGGGGTACATTTGCAATGAAACTCAACGCTTTTATGTTTATGCCAGCAATCAGGTGCTAAGGATCAGGAGATCCACTTGCCCTAAACAGTATGTCCACACACCACAATCCTGTGGACCACGCAACTAGATCCATTGAATCAAGACACCTTAAGAAGACAACCTGGTTTACGGACCCTGCATTCTTATACCGTTCAACGCCTTAAAGTGACGAATCAGACACCTTTGAACTGGTAGATCCAGATGCAGATGAAGAAATCCGCCCTCAGGTATCTGCTCTAAGGCTACTTTCAGACTTGCGTTATGAGGCGCAGCACAGGGCCGCCACTAAGCTCCGCCCCGGCCGTGTCTCCTATGGTCAGCTCCTCCTATGGGCGCATGACGCTGCATGCGATCAGCGTACCCTATATTTAGGGTTGGGTATACTGGCCGTGCGCTGGTATGTTTTTGCCGGCGCATGCGCCCTTTTTGCGCTGTGCCGAGCGCACAAAAATGCAGCACGGTGCGTTTGGCACATGTCAGCGCAGCGCAAAAAGGGTGCATGCGCCAGCAAAAACACACCAGCGCACGGCTAGCGTACCCAATGCTAAATATAGGGTACGCTGGTCGCATGCAGCGTCATACGCCCATAGGAGGAGCTGACCGGAGGAGGCACGGCTGGGGGCGGAGCTTAGCGGCAGCCATGCGCTGCACCTCATAACGCAAGTCTGAAAGTAGCCTAAGTACGGTGACTTCAGACAATCACCTCAAGTCCCACCATTTCAGCAGGTTTTCAACCTGGAACTCACTTGTTCGTGCCGTTGCTTGTTTAATTCATGTGGCTCAGTCTTACAAGTCAACACCACCCTCCATTCAGAAGTCTTGTAAAGGTTGGCACCACTGCAAGCACACCTTTACCGCTCCAAACTAGGAAAAAGAAGTCGCATTAGTTAATGCCAACCGGGGAGTGTTCTGTTCTCTGAATAGGGCAATGTGTTTTGTCTTATGTGCTGGGTTAGTTATAGCACAATCTAGTGGTGGTTGAATTTATAGCTGTGTCTGCAATAGCATTTACAACCTGCGACTTTAACAGAAGCAATGCACATGGGATTGAAGCAATGCTTTGTGGAAAGGAAGCAATGTATTCTGGGACAAAGAAGGTGTCATTTTCTTCTTGTATTTCATAAGGACACACTAGGGGATATACACTAGTTTCTTTAATATTGCGTTGATACAGGGAGCTAGTCTGATTGCCGTATGTGGAGTCGGGAAGGAATTTATTTCCCCAATGTGAAGCTTACTGTTTGCCACATGGAGTTTTTTTTGCCTTCCTCTGGATCAACATGTTAGGGCAAGTTAGGATAGGATATGGGTTGAACTAGATGGACTTAAAGTCTTCCTTCAACCTTAATAACTATGTTACTATGTATTTATCTGTCCTCCTGTTAACTCTCCAACTTGAGTTCGTTATCCGGGTAAAGCATATCTGGTAAGCTTAATATCTTTCTTACAATGCAGTGTGTGCAGAGATGGTATTAGCTGTATAGCAGTCAGTGCTCAGTAGATGTAATTAGACACCTGTTTTTTCCTATGTAAGTTGCATCACACTGAATACTTCCTGTACTTGTGTTAGCTGTGTGATCATCTGCCCAATACTTATTTATGTCATTTGTATTCTTTATAGTTTTAACGCTCGCTCGCATGTTCTATACTCTTCACAAATAAACAAGTTAGACTACAGAGAACAGTCTGCTTATTTTGGAAGACAGAGCCATGGTTTATGCTGTATGCTAGAGTGCACACCGTGTCAATGTGTATGAAGGCAGAGCAGCTGTGGTGATATGAAACTGTCTGTAGACCTAAGGCAAATTAAAAAAAATTATAATTTTTCAGTTGCAAAAAATTAGACAACCTGCCATATCACACTTTGTCATTTTGTTGGGTTGAAATTAAGCTGCAGAGGCCTGATCCAGAGGCCAACCAAAAATTCTTGTGTTCCAAACGTCATACAGTAGGGGACTGAACTTTAAAATTGTTTGTAGCATATAGTGTGTTATACATATCCAGAGGGCCCAAAAAATTCTTCTGTTCCACAGTATTTTACCTGGTAGATACAGACGGTTTCCGAAAGCTGATGGCTGTCGCAGTCCCCCAGTACCAATTGCCCAGTCGCCATTACATTTCTAAGAAAGCTGTGCCTGGGCTAGACCAGCATGTCGCAGACAACATCACTTGTTCCTTGACTAAATCTCTGTCTGCCAGGGTGCATTTCACCACAGGGAAACGCACCCTGAGGAAAAGATTCTCGAAGGGGTACACTGCAGCAGCTCGGACCCTGGGTAATTATGTGCACCTTTTAGCTAATATATATCTTATACTTTGTTATGTCAACATGTATTTGTTACTATTTTTAACTTTGATCAGCTATGGTGTGCAAAGAAACTTTTCTGCTCTCTAGGCTTCCAATTGATTATGTTCTTTATATCATGTTTCATATTCTTTTCATGGATTTTTTGGAGTCTTCTTTGAGACAAAAAAAAACAGGCTAGTCCTGTAGGATTTATTTATGTCCTTATTCACTTGCATTTTGTGTTCTTCCCCGATCTATTTAAAGCATATTTGTTCTCATTAATTAATTTAGGGACCTTATTGCAAGTTCTTGTGTATTCTTTGTAACTGTTGGACATAATTCATCCTCCTGCTCAGCATTATCTTATCTTTTCATTTTTTGTTCTGTGTGATGTCATCCCTTTTTCAAAAATATTTTTAATATATGTTTCAATAAAATTTATATTTTATGTGAATCTATTGGAGCACTCTTTTTTGTATAGGTTTCTTCTGTCTTTACGGTCCTCCGTGTTTATTTTTGGGGCATTTTTTGTGCTCTCTGCCTTAATGAGACACGCCATTCCAACAGTGCAGAGCAAATCCCCACCACCTCCGTACTGCGCAGCCAGGGCTCACCACAATCAGGCAGTATTAAAATTGAAATGCATTGGAGATCGCAGTCATACAGCAGAAGAGTAGTGAACAGCTCTCTAGGCTGAGTATGATCAATGGGTGTCTCAGCAGCTAAACCTACATCCAGGGAAGGCCATGTCCAATAACGGTGCAAACTTGGTGGCGGCCCTACGGTGAGGAAAGCCCCCACACGTGCCTTGCATGGCTCACGTCCTCAACCTAGTAGTACAGCCTTTTCTCTACTACTATCCTAGACTGGTGAGCTGCTCCAGAAAGCACATAAGCTGTGTGCTCATTTACGCCATTCGCACCCCTCAGGTCATTGACTTGCATCGATACAGAGGTCTATATTCATGCCAGTTAACAGGTTGATATGTGATGTGCCAACACTGTGGAATTTCACTCTGCACATGTTGCAGCAACTGTCGCAGCAGCAATGAGCCCTGACGCAGTATGTCATGTTGTATAGCCTGGGCCAACGCAGTACACATATCACGCTTACAGAGTGGGCACAGACTAAGGACCTCTGCACCCTTCTGCACAGTTTCGAAATGGCTACTAAGATGGTTATCACTGACAAAGCCATCATCAGCATTACTAGACCAGTTATCTATATGCTGGAGCATACTTTGAATAACCAAGGGGAGGAGATGGTGGTCCCAGAAGAAGGGGAGGAAGCAGTGGAGGATCTGGAAAGGATAACGTTGTCTTTAATTTCCAGACTGTCGTCACCGAGGGAGGCTGGTGATAGACAAATCCTCCTCTCTCTGTTATTCATGGTTGGTGGGAGGGGATGGAGGAAACGAGCCTCATTGTTACCCAGCCACCAACACAGCATAGGCTTAGACCTCATGGTAGAGCCTGACATATGAGTGCCTTCTTGCTGCACTATCTGCAACATGATCCCTGTATAGTTGTGATTAGGAATACTGCTAACTACTGGGTTGCCACTCTGTTAGATCCACATTTTGAAACCAAATTTTGACAGATGCTTCCTGCCCTGGAAAGGGACCTGTGAATGCTGGAGCATCGAAACATACTGTTACACAACCTAGAGAGCTTTTCCCCAAGACAACAGTGAAGCACACAGTTTGCATCGCAGCTCTAAACTTCCAACCTCCGGCACGTCAATTCGTCAACACCAAAACATTAGCAGCAGTGGTGTAAGTGGAAGAATCAATTTTTGTGAGTCCTTTGACATATTTGTTAGTCTAGCTTGTGCACCAGCACAACAGAATCCAAGTCTTACATGTGGTGAACGAATGGTGAGGATGGTACAGGAGTACCTAGAACTGAATATCAATACCATCAGGGAGGGTTTGGACCATTTCACATTTTGGTCTTCCAAAATGGATGAGAGACCTGGACATTTTATTGTTCCCGGCAGCCAGCGTTCCCTCAGAACGTGTCTTCAGCGCTGCTGGTGGAGATGGATAAGCACAGCCAGCTGTCCCCTGAAAGTGTAGACTGCCTAACTTTCATCAAGATGAACAAGTCATGGATCTCCAAGGACTTTTGCGCCCCAATCACAGACTGTACAGACTACAGTTGTGGCCAAAAGTATTGCCACCCCTGCAATTCTGTCAGATAATACTCAGTTTCTTCCTGAAAATGATTGCAAACACAAATTCTTTGGTATTATTATCTTCATTTAATTTGTCTTAAATGAAAAAACACAAAAGAGAATGAAGCAAAAAGCAAAACATTGATCATTTCACACAAAACTCCAAAAATGGGCCAGACAAAAGTATTGGCACCCTCAGCCTAATACTTGGTTGCACAACCTTTAGCCAAAATAACTGCGACCAACCGCTTCCAGTAACCATCAATGAGTTTCTTACAATGCTCTGCTGGAATTTTAGACAATTCTTCTTTGGCAAACTGCTCCAGGTCCCTGATATTTGAAGGGTGCCTTCTCCAAACTGCCATTTTTAGATCTCTCCACAGGTGTTCTATGGGATTCAGGTCTGGACTCATTGCTGGCCACCTTAGAAGTCTCCAGTGCTTTCTCTCAAACCATTTTCTAGTGCTTTTTGAAGTGTGTTTTGGGTCATTGTCCTGCTGGAAGACTTTTGTCTCATCTGACCAAAGAACATTTTTCCAAAACATTTTAGGCTTTTTCAGGTAAGTTTTAGCAAACTCCAGCCTGGCTTTTTTATGTCTCGGGGTAAGAAGTGGGGTCTTCCTGGGTCTCCTACCATACAGTCCCTTTTCATTCAGACGCCGACGGATAGTACGGATTGACACTGTTGTACCCTCGGACTGCAGGGCAGCTTGAACTTGTTTGGATGTTAGTCGAGGTTCTTTATCCAACATCCGCACAATCTTGCGTTGAAATCTCTTGTCAGTTTTTCTTTTCCGTCCACATCTAGGGAGGTTAGCCACAGTGCCTTGGGCTTTAAACTTCTTGATGACACTGCGCACGGTAGACACAGGAACATTCTGGTCTTTGGAGATGGACTTGTAGCCTTGAGATTGCTCATGCTTCCTCACAACTTGGTTTCTCAAGTTCTCAGACAGTTCTTTGGTCTTCTTTCTTTTCTCCATGCTCAATGTGGTACACACAAGGACACAGGACAGAGGTTGAGTCAACTTTAATCCATGTCAACTGGCTGCAAGTGTGATTTAGTTATTGCCAACACCTGTTAGGTGCCACCGGTAAGTTATAGGTGCTGTTAATTACACAAATTAGGGAAGCATCACATGATTTTTGAAACAGTGCCAATACTTTTGTGCACCCTCTTTTTTATGTTTGGTGTGGAATTATATCCAATTTGGCATTAGTACAATTTTTTTTGTGTTTTTTCATTTAAGACAAATTAAATGAAGATAATAATACCAAAGAATTTGTGTTTGCAATCATTTTCAGGAAGAAACTGAGTATTATCTGACAGAATTGCAGGTGTGTCAATACTTTTGGCCACAACTGTATTATACTATTTCTTCTGTGGTGAAATTGATGCCACTTCTGTGGTGTAAGGCCCTCATTTGATTAAATGCGAACACTCCCGGTTGGGTGTCCATCTGCTGGATTGGGTGTAGTGAATGACCTGTCGGTCCCTATTATATTATTTCTACTGTGGTGAAATTGATGCCACTTTGGTGGTGTCTGTCAATCATTTTGGGAAATGTGAACACTTCTGGTTGGGTTCTCCTTCATGCATGTTGCTTGTAGCAGTAGGCCTCCACTTCTCTGGACTCAACTACCTTTGTTACTATCCTTAAGATTTTCTGATAGTGGTAGTCTACAAAACTGATATTTGTGCCACCTGAATGTGGCTCAGCATAGAAGCAGGTAGAGGTGTTCCATGTGGTATCAGGGATCCCATAAAAGGGAGCCTACAACGATCCCTCACCCACCTCATCTTACTGTGACGTTCAATTGAAAGCTGTAACTGCTGTCCCAGACCCCAATATCTCACGCCTGGCTGATTGCTGCAGTTCCATGCTACAATTTGTACTGTGGGTGAATTGAGGCCACTTTCCTGGTGTATGTCCCTCATTTCATTTGTTTTGGCAGAATTTGGAGCCATTAAAAGGTGTTGTGCATGCTTTTTTTTTTACCTCCCTTTGAGCTGAACGGCGTTCGGCGAATACTCGACGAATTAATCGGCGAATATTGCAAATTTAGCAATCGTAATCTGAACCGAATATTGAAATATTCACTCATCTCTAGTCGAAACCATAGGATTCCATAATAGAGTCTCTATCACAGGAGTTGTGCATAGCAAATGTGGTACCAATATTCAAAAAGGAGATAAAATATGAGCCTGAAAATTATACACCAGTAAGTTTAACCTCTACTCTGGGTTTTCTAAGAGATGTTATCCTGGAGTTTCTGTATTAAATAACCTGATAACCCATCATCATCATATGTTTATTAGAGATCTATCCAGTCATAACTACTCTGATCAGCTTCTATGAGGAAGTTAGTTCCAGAGTGGACCAGGGTAAGAACGTGAATGTTGTATATTTGGATGTTTCAGTCTGCTTGAGAAAGACTTTTGGAAGCCGAAACGTCGCCACTAGAGTTGAGCGAAATGGGTCGGTCAAATTCATAAGTCGCAGACTTTCGCTAAAGTCGGGTTTCATGAAACGAAACCCGACCATAGCGTGAGGTCGGCCATGAGGTCGGCGACCAGAGCGCCAAAGTCGCGTTTCAAATGATGCTTCCAGCGCCCTTTTTCAGCCAATGATGGAGGACGCATACTGTGGGCAACGCGATGACATGGGCAGCTGTCACCAACATCTTTGAGAAGGGCATGCAAGTGATTGGCTTGCTTTGTGTGGCGTCACAGGGGCTAAAAAAGGGCATGCACGCCTACCGCCATCTTACTTCCGCCGATATTAGCATTAGGGAGAGGTTGCAGCCAGGGTCGGACTGGGGTGTCTAGGGCCCACCAAGGGAATTAATTTTAGGGGCCCACCTACAGTAATGTACAACTTAACATTTAGGCTTTGAGATCGCGGAATTACACCATGGGTTCTTTTGCCATATATCCCACGCCAAATCTGCATCATTTCAGCATCCTAATTCTACTAAAAGCTGCACCGTTGTTCATATGCTGCAGATCTTTCCGCACTACGATTCATTTAATCCATTAGGGCCGCAGGCCTGTTTTCACCTTAATGCCCAGGCCATTTTTTGCAAATCTGACCTGTGTTACTTTGAAGTTAAAAAGTGACCCCATTTTGGAATCTACACCGCTGGTTACATTGTCTAATAATCATTATATTTTATATATATTTTGAACGGAGGTTACTACATCGACATGATACGAGAACGGAGCTTACAAGATAGACATGATACGAGAACGGAGCTTACAACATAGACATGATACGAGAACGGAGCTTACAACATAGACATGATACGAGAACGGAGCTTACAACATAGACATGATACCAGAACGGAGTTTACTACATAGACATGATACTAGAAGGGAGCTTACAACATAGACATGATACCAGAACGGAGCTTACTACATCGACATGATACCAGAACGGAGCTTACTACATAGACATGATACCAGAACGGAGCTTACTACATCGACATAATACCAGAACGGAGCTTACTACATCGACACCATACCAGAACGGAGGTTACTACATCGACATGATACCAGAATGGAGCTTACTACATAGACATGATACCAGAACGGAGGTTACTACATCGACATGATACCAGAACGGAGGTTACTACATCGACATGATACCAGAACGGAGCTTACTACATCGACATAATACCAGAACGGAGCTTACTACATCGACACGATACCAGAACGGAGGTTACTACATCGACATGATACCAGAACAGAGCTTACTACATAGACATGATACCAGAATGGAGCTTACTACATCGACATGATACCAGAACGGAGCTTACAACATCGACATGATACCAGAACGGAGCTTACTACATCGACATGATACCAGAACGGAGCTTACAACATAGACATGATACCAGAACGGAGCTTACAACATAGACATAATACCAGAACGGAGCTTACTACATCGCCATGATACCAGAACGGAGCTTACTACATCGACATGATACCAGAACGGAGCTTACTACATCGACATGATACCAGAACGGAGCTTACAACATCGACATGATACCAGAATGGAGCTTACTACATCGACATGATACCAGAACGGAGCTTACAACATCGACATGATACCAGAACGGAGCTTACTACATCGACATGATACCAGAACGGAGCTTACTACATCGACATGATACCAGAACGGAGCTTACAACATCGACATGATACCAGAGTGGAGCTTACTACATCGACATGATACCAGGACGGAGCTTACTACATAGATACGATACTTACTACTTACACGCAGAATGTAACTATGGCTTCTCCCCTGTAAATTTGATGCTGAAATAAAAATGTACATATCACACTTTCTGAACATAACTGTGGCTTCTTCCCTGTGTGAATTCCCTGATGTACATTTGATTTCTTTGGAGTTGATTTGACAGAAACAAATTGTGAGCGAATAATTCATTGATTTTGAATGGAGCTTACAACATAGACATGATACCAGAACGGAGCTTACTACATCGACATGATACCAGAGGGGGCCACTACACAGCCCAGGCAGAGAGGGACCCACTACAAGGCCCTGGCAGAGGGGGGCCCACTACATGGCCCGGTAGAGGGGGGCCAATACATGACCCAAGCAGAGGGGGGCACACTACACAGCCCAGGCAGAGGGGGGCCGCTACACAGCCCAAGTAGGGAGGGCACACTACAAGGCATTGGCAGAGGGGGCCCGGCCCACTACACAGACCAGGCAGAGGGGGGCCCATCACACAGACCAGGCAGAGAGCCCACCCGTGAACCTAGCTATGCCGCCTGTTTATGAAAGAACCAGTTTTTGACTGCATTTAGCCCAGTTAATACTTTGGGCCTAGTAACTGTGTTTGCTACTCAGCAGAGGAGCCCACCTGTGAACCAAGCTGTGCCGCCTGTTTATGTAAGAACCATTTTTAACTCCATTTAGCCCAGTGAATACTTTGGGCCTAGTACCTGTGTCTACTGCTCAGCAGAGGAGCCCACCCGTGAACCTAGCTATGCCGCCTGTTTATGTAAGCACTGTCTGCTACTCAGCAGAGTTGCCCACCCGTGAACCAAGCTATGCCACCTGTTTATGTAAGAACTGTGTGCTACTCAGCAGAGAAGCCCAGCTCAAGCAAGCTACAGCACCTGTAGTTTGGACACTTAATTTTTGCACATTCTTTCTGGAATGCCGATTAGGCCTAATTCCGGAATTCCGGTTGACCTGCACTTACTGGGAAATCCTCGTTCGCGGGGAAGAATTGGAATCCCAGATCCCCATCACTAACGAGGTTCAGTGGGTTATCCGCACCTGTAAGCGACACACGCTGGTCCTTTCGGTGTAGCGCGCTTGCAGCCCCAGACATGTAAGGGCATGACAGACCTGTTATGGCTCGATCTCGCGTGCCAGAGCCTCGCGTGTCCCTCTAGTAAGCTGGATGCGGACCGCGGGGGCATGCCGGAGTCTCGTTCGTTAACGGAATTAAGCTGACAAATCGCTAGCACAATTAAAAATGGCCATGCACCACCACCCACAGAATCGCGAAAGCTTGCAATCTGTCCATCCTTCCCGTGGCTGGCATGGTTGAGGTTGTCCGTGTG
This sequence comes from Dendrobates tinctorius, assembly GCF_039654945.1. NCBI lineage: Eukaryota > Metazoa > Chordata > Amphibia > Anura > Dendrobatidae > Dendrobates > Dendrobates tinctorius. The sequence goes on from NW_027361738.1 coordinate 14,265,021, forward strand.
GAGTCTAATTAAGCCGCAGGCTCCACTCCTGGTGGTGCCCTTCTGGACATTCTGATACATTACCCATTTACTGCTTTTTATATTCTTGTCTAATAAAAACTGACCAAGTGAGAGTCTGTTTCTGACTCTGGAAATAAATACTGAGATTGACAATGACCCCTACACTGTATACAGCTGTATGCTTCAGATCCATTACCGTTTTACGGCTTTTTATATTGTGTTGTAATCCATACTGAGCCTGAGAGCATCTGTGTCTGCCTCCTGAAATATATATAGAGATTTAAAATGTTTAAACTATACTATATATACCTGCTATCTGATGATACTGTACCCTTTTTCTACTTTTTATATTCTTGTCTAATCCATACTGAGCCTGTGAGCGTCTCTGTGTGACTCATGAAATATATACGGAGATTTACAATTATCCTTTGACTGTATACAACTGTACGCTTCTGATACAGTACCATATATCTGATGTTATTTTGGGTACATTTTCTCCAAAATTTGTAAGTATGGTGGAAGAGGCTGCGGACGTGGGCGTGGGGGGGCCAGCTGGTACTGATGGTGATGGTGCATCTGCTGGTAGTGGCAAAAGCACAATAGCAGCTAAGGCAGGAGGTGTTGAGCCTGTGTCATGGTCTGGCTCCGGAAGGCCTGGAAGGCTACCTTTTCTGGGAGTAGGTTAACCACATTTAAAACCGGAGCATCAGGACCTGGTTTTGGCTTACATTGCCGAAACAGACTCCAGCTAATATGCCCTCCTCTTCTGAAGTTTCAAAAAATGCAAGCACTGAGTCGTCAAGTGCTGGCTCCTGGTCAGGAAGAACCCCTTTCCTTGTGTCCTTCACCCCCACCAAAAGTGAATGATGCTGCAGGCCACACTTCACATTAGTCCATGTAGCTCTTTCTCACATACCATGCTTGGGTTATCAAGTCAAATCATGAATTCCCCAGTCCAAGATGAATCTGACACGGAGTGTGGGTCGCCAGCCAGGGCAGTGGGGTTAATCGGTACCGGGCCGGTGTCTCAGATGGATGTGTCACGGTGGTGGTGACCCGGTCCGTGGCCCTGGGCGTCCATGCAAAAGGGTGAATAACGTTTATAGGTGAATGATACATGACGCCACCTGTGGTTTCTGATCAGATTGACCAGCGCTGCAGTGTCGCTTCTCTGGGACAGATGTTGTGGTGCAGCTAAGATGTAGAAGCCCTGCACAGGTAGGGCCGTAGTCGCAGGGCAGATGAAAGAGTTGGTAGATGGTGTGCAGTGCAGGATGTAGCAGAGCCGTGCACCAGGTGCAGGAGAAAGATGACAGACACAGTCGTGCAGTTCCTTTACCTGTACTTGGTAAGTGCCGTCCAGGACCCAGAGTACAGATGGAGAAGGAGAAGGAGTTGGTCAGCTTAGAAGCAAATTAGGAATTCTCTCTCTGCAGATAGGTAGTGTGGCCTCCGTTCTAGCGCTTATCTGAGGTACTCGCAGTACTGAGTTCACTGAAGTTCTCCCTGTTGACACTCTTTTGGAACTTTCTCGAATGGTAGGCAGCTGTAGCCTTTTCTTTCTGGCTCACACACGTCACTGCTGGGGCCTCCAAGTCTTAGTGGGGAACAGAGCAGGGCAGCACGGTGGCTCAGTGGTTAGCACTGCAGCTTTGCAGCGCTGGGGTCCTGGGTTCGAATCCCACCAAGGACAACATCTGCAAGGAGTTTGTATGTTCTCCCCGTGTTTGCGTGGGTTTCCTCCGGGTACTCCGGTATCCTCCCACACTCCAAAGACATACTGATAGGGAATTCAGATTGTGAGCCCCATCAGGGACAGTGATGAAAATGTGTGCAAACTGTAAAGCGCTGCGGAATATGTTAGTGCTATATAAAAATAAAGATTATTATTTATTAACAGAGCATTTATAGCTGCTACTTCCTCCGGTTTCTGCTGCAGACTCGGAGACCGGAATCCGGACCATGCGCTCTAGCGAAGAGTGAGCCTTAACTCTGCTCATCCTCCAGCTCCCCTTCTCACATCCACACACTTCCCCTTCCCTTCACAGACTGCCCTAACTTACCTCCTCCCAACCACAAAGAGCTGCTCCTCAGCAGTCAGGTTCAGAGCTCTCCCTGCTGGCCTGGAGTGGGAACTGTGTTGTGTGTTGGTTTAACTGCTAGAGAGATCCTTCGTCACATTCCCTAGGAGGAAGGTAATGCCACTGTGGCAACCGTACTCCTGGGGGTGCCACAAGTGCACTGATGCCCAGCCACTGCTAGATGATTCTGCTGGTACATTGACCCAGACCACTACATTCCCCTCGCACTCTACAGAGCCAGAATCTGACCCTGATGAAACTCAGGTTCCCCTTCCCGCATACTATACCACCTTACATGGTGACAAAGAGGAAGGTGCAGATGAAAGTGCAGGTTCCTTGAGCAGGTGGGGGGGGCATACTCATGGGCGACGGCACTGGCACAGGGCCCCTCATAGTGCACAAAAGTGTCTCGGCCGTCAGACACACAGCCGTACTATGAGGGGCCCTGTGCCAGTGCCATCGCCAACGAGTGGGCCCCCCCTGCTTGCTCAGGATCACAGCACTTGCAAAGTTGAAATACTTACCTCTCCCTGCTCCACCGCCGTGACGTCTTCCTCATTTCCTGACAATGACATTCTGGTCAGAGAGAGCGATGATATCATGTCTGTACGCCCCCTGCCTAAACAGTCCAAGTGCAGAGAGATGGAAGATGAGGGTGATGAGGAGTCCAGAGTACAGGGATTCCCTAGAGAGGAGACTTATTTAGTTGTTTTAAAGGTTGGAAGCAATTTTTGGGGAGCACTATACTCTGGAGAATGATATATGGGGCCCACCATACACTGGAGCATTCCAAAGGTGGACATCAGACACTGAAGCAGCATTTACAGGGTCCATTATACACTGGAGCATTAGAAATGGGGCCCATTATATATGGAGCATTATTTGGGCCCATAAGACACTGGAGCATCATCCATGGGACCCATCATATACTGGAGCATTGAAAATGGGGCAGATTATATATGGAGCATTATTTTGACCAATCGTACAATAGAGCATCATCCATGAGGCCCATCATATGCTGGAGCTTTCCAAATGGGGGACATCAGACACTGGAGCAGCATTTACAGGGCCCATTATACACTGGAGCATTAGAAATGGGGCCCATTATATATTGGGCCCATAAGACAGTGGAGCTTCATCCATGGGGACCAACATATACTTTAGCATAATGTGAAGCTCATCATATACTGTATCGAACATTATATGGGACCAATGATTCTGTATGGAGAAATATATTGGCCTCATTACTCTGTATGGCGCACTATGCGGTGGCCATAATACTGTATGGAGTAATATACTGTCCGTTTTGGGAGCTATTGGAGAATTTAAAATGGATATCAGTCATGTGATATAAGAAGTGAAGTATTTTTCATTGTGCTATACCGCTATTTCTCTGCCGTATCAGAGGATCATGAAATGTGACATGTGTTAAAGGAGCCCAGTGACACTCTTTGGCCCTGGGCCCACGAAAATCTGGAGCCAGCCCTACCCCCCCATACAACTTTATCCAAATAACCCCCAGTTTTCAATGCCTAACTATTATTATGAAGTAAATTAAGGTTGACAAGCTTAAGTAATAAGAATTGATGTTTTTGGCATTAAAATGGTTACTGTAGGTGTGTTTCCTGTCATCCACTCATTGCCGAATTTTCTTCCCCATTGACTTGCATTGGGTTTTGTGTTTCAGTCGGCCTTCGACTTTTCACAATAATTGGCCGATTGTGTTCGACCCGACTTTTGCGACCCGAAAAAAGGCAGTCACTCATCTCTAGTCGCCACGCCATGTGGGCCTAATAAAGTCCACCCTTACTTTTTGCAAAACCTTGGAGTGCTGCTTCCCATTTTTTATCTCTATCTATCTATCTATCTATCTATCTATCTATCTATCTATCTATCTATCTATCTATGTATCTATCTGTATATAAGATTGCTTTATTACTTTTGTAAGCTAGCTTTAAATTATATAGATAATTACAGTATGTAAAACATTATGCATTGCATACAGATTGAATACACATGTCATACGGATGCTAGGTGAGAAAGCATCAGATTGTACTCGCATGACACTCGTCCTACTTTTCTGGATCAGGTGCAATTTTTCATACGGTCATGCGACTCCAGCCTTAAGGGAATTGGTAAACTGCAGTACCAATACAAGTTATCAAACTTATGGCTATTCAGTTTGGAAAAACAAAGGTTATGGGGTGATCTTATTAAAATGTACAAATATATGGTGGGACACGGTACATCCAGCTAAAATTTTCACTGGTTTTGAAGGACCCTCCTCCCCATGATCCTTGTTACGTTCGCACCCTCTGCGACAGTGATTGTTGCGCACCTACCTCCCTCCCATTTGCTACCAATCACCGCTCGGTTGTGTCTGAGCCTGCTTTACTACTAGATCAACTGCTCAGTTGTCATTTACAATGTATAGGAGGGAGGGGTGAAAGACAAGCACCAGAAAAGACTGAAGAAACACCCAGTTGCATTCCAAGCAGAAATTTCACATAGGGCGCTGGAGAAGTGACAAATCTTAATATCTCTGTAATGGGGGTAACAGTGTAAAATGGAAAAGAATGGAAGAATCAGGAGAGCTCAGGGATTTTTACAAGGTGATTAACACAATTTTTTTGAGCAAGTGACAAGTCCTCTTTAAGTCAAAATTCTGGCTCAAAGCCGTGGAGAATGTGTGCATGCCCAAAAAAGAATGTTGCATATCAGTCATAATTAAACAATTCATAATCAAAATATAAAATTTCCCTAGTTCTCAAGGAACGTTATATTGTAACAAGGTGGCACTGGATGTTATTATTATTATTATTATTATTTATTTATATAGCACCATTGGTTCCATGGTGCTGTACATGAGAAGGGGTTACATACAGATTACAGATATCACTTACAGCAAACAAACTAACAATCACAGACTGATACAGAGGGGAGAGAGGACCCTGCCCTTTCGGGCTTACATGCTACAGGATGGTGGGGAAGGAGACAGTAGGTTGGAGGGTTACAGCGGTTCCAGTGATGGTGAGGCGGTAACTCCAGTAGTGGTGAGGAGGCAGCGGGGATCACTGCAGGCTGTAGGCTTTCCTGAAGAGGTGGGTTTTCAGGTTCTGTCTGAAGGATCCGAGTGTGGTTGATAGCCGGACGTGTTGGGGCAGGGAATTCCAGAGGATGGGGGCTATTCGGGAGAAGTCTTGGAGGCGGTTGGGGGAGGAGCGAATAAGTGTGGAGGCGAGAAGGAGGTCTTGGGAGGACCGGAGATTACGTGAGCGGAGGTATCTGGAGATTAGTTCAGAGATGTAAGGAGGAGACAGGTTGTAGATGGATTTGTAGGTCAGTATTAGTAATTTGAACTGGATACGCTGAGGGAATGGGAGCCAGTGAAGAGATGTGCAGAGGGTAGAAGCGGAGGAGTAGCGAGGAGAGAGATGAATTAGTCAGGCGGCAGAGTTGAGAACGGACTGAAGAGGATGTTAGTCGTGGGCGAGTCCACTAAGGCACAATCAGTCCACACCCCGGCCCCTTGCACATGAATAAGCAGTTCTGGTCCCAGCACTGGGTCACAGTGGGTTACCTTAGATATCTGGGCCCTTTCCAGGCTGGAACAGATGCACCACACATCACACTCTTTAGGGCCCAACAGTGGCAACTTGTATTTCATAAAGGTGAGAAAGAAAAGAAGGTACAATCTCTGAGCTGTCCCTATGTCCAGCAACGGCTGCAGCAGACCAGGCAATAAATCCCAGTAGGCTCTCCGGAGCTAAAAGTCTCTGATGGGGCACACACCCAGTCCTTGTACCTGCTGCCCGACAGTCCTGGCATCCTGTGTTCCCACCAGTCGGGGGTCTGTTCCGTCCCAGACGGGGATGTTGAGGTAGGGCTAAATTAACCCTTCACGGTTGAGCCAGTGATTTCCAAATTAATTCACAGGGCGTTGCTAGCAACTGGGAATGACCACACGGAGACGAGGGTCTCTGTACGGGAGGATCGAGGCAGATCACTGAGCCCCTTTACTGAATCTCACATTACATAGCATTCTGCTTAATTATGCAAAGTATACAGCTACCAATAGAATCGTAATACATTTAAGCCAATAGTATTGCAAGAAAATCAGAATATGTCCCTAGCTGCGTGACGTAGAATATAGAACAATAGCACATTCTTTTAGGGTCTCATCTCATATCTCATATCTTGTACAAGCTGGAACAGTCTGGTTTCATAACAGCCGTGAACTTTCATCTAGTTAAGTTACAAAATTTAACTCGTAAACAGCAAAATGGCGTCGCAAGCACAAAGATGGATCCCGGAGAACAAGATGTCCCGTACATCTGAATACTGTACTTCACAATTCCCCCCTAGATAAATTTTGATAACACATATGCAGCATCAGAGGTGCTATCCCAAGCTAACAGCTTGAGGGGTACTGGTCTTCACATGACTGATGCCGTGTTACCAGTCATGGCTGTCGTGGCACACCCGTCCCCCCTGTATACTACAATTTACGAATAACAATTTTTGATGACGGTGGTGGAGATCTTTTGTAGGTAGCCATGTGCTTGGCTTCAACATCTTCATCAAGTAGCCTTTTGAGATCGGTGCAGAGAAGAGCAGGGGCAACGACACCTTTGGAATCATCATTATCTGGCTTAGTGCAGAATTTCCTAATACATACAGAAATACACCAAAGAACAAGTTTTAGTATCACATATACAACAAGGATACAGGCAGCGGTGTGTAACAAGCTTTGTAAGATCCCAGCTATCCAGTCCCCAATTCCCTTAAACCAATTGGCTGGATTGAGAAAGGAGAAGGTGTCTGACCACCAACTGTCCTTATTACGATCATTGTCTTTATCGTATTGATCTCTGAGTCTTTGAATATCTTCTAACTTTAACTTCATAGTACAGTTAGAATCTATATAATGACAGCAAGCGGGTCTAATGACCTGACACATACCACCTTGTGCTGCTGTTATGTAGTCCAGCACTATAGTATGTTGATTAGTGACTATAATAAGTTGATTTTGGACAGCAACAGTAGTGTTAAGTATGTCCAATATATCCCAAATTTGATCATCTAGATAGTCTGTGGCCCTAACCATTTTATCCCACATTTGTGTAATCATAGGGTAAATGAAAATAGAACTGACAACTTTATTGGCCACACTCATCTGCACTATATGTGGTCTCACTGAAGGGCGGGGTGAATTGTCTGCAGCTCTTTTGTATAATGTATGTTTGGGTATAGCCTGTGTATCCAACTGTTTGTTCAGAATAACAAAGGTGGCCGGGGTCAAGCGGCCCAGAGTACAAGTACCTCTTACCCCTACTGGCAACCATTTATGAGCATTGTCTCCACATACCCAGAACATGTCATCAGGTAAATCCCATAGGGCTGAATGTTGCAGCACCAATCTATGAGTTAAGTCTATGAATGCAGATGCATTCTGAAGCATACACCAAGCTGGAGATTGTCCTAAAGGACTACAATAACCTACATCAGGATTTCCACAAGTGGGGGTTCCTGGCACATATTCAGAGGACTCATTACAAGATATATTGCCAGGAATACTGGCACAGGTTTCATTAGAACCCTGGGGAAACAAATTAGAATATTCCCATGACGTGTTATGTAACCTTCTTTCTAGCAACATTGGTTTGAAGGCATCAGTAGAGTGTGAAGTTACATTGAAACTGACTTGTAGACCATACGTTGGAACTTGCCCCAGATTGGTTAGACTAGTCTTATTCTTAGGGACCCAAGCCCCCCCTTTGTAGGCCAAATATTGAAGTTGTGTATTACTTCCTGAAAGGTTACTGTTGTGAGTTCATTTTCCCCTTCGTCACTGAGGTCTGGTGAACTCCCTATTCTGGTAAAGGAAGGTAATGAGCCTGATTATCAGGCACCTGAGCCTAATGAGGATGACTGGCTGAGTGGAGTCACGGACTGGATATAAGGCTGCCGACGCCCTTCTGTCCTGCGGGTGATTTCTCTGTGGACTTCTAGGACACCAGTCTGATTCCTGCTCCTCTAAAGCTAAGTTTTCTGCTTTGCCTGTTAGCTTTTGTGTTTTGGTTTTTGTTTTTCTTGCTTTTCTGGATTCTGCCATTCCCTGCTGGGGTGAGCTGAATCTCCTTTTGACAGTTGCTCTGTCTTCAGAATATTCCTGAGTACTGACATAGCTTTTTGAAGCCTAGCGTCTTCAGGGCCTTTTTCACTGTCAGTCTGTTGGCTCTTATTTTCATAGCATTTTTCACGGATTGCAGACAGCAGCCTTCCTGTCCTTTCCTATCTAGTTAGCTTGGGCCCCGTCTTTGCTCAGTCTATCTTTCTGTCTGTGTTAGTGTTTTCATCTTGCTTCACCGTCATTATATGTTGGGGGCTGCCTTTGCTTTGGAGTCTGCTCTGGGGCAGTTTAGATTTCCCCTTTCTTTCTTTAGGCCTAGTTAATTCTCCGGCTGTGATCGAGGGGTCTAGGGCATCGTAGGAACCCCTCCACGGCTACTGCTAGTTGTGTTGATAGGTTCAGGGGTCTGCAATCCGATAGCTGCCAACCTCTCTGGTTTTCTGGACTTAGCTAGCATTTCTGTTTTTACCTCCTACGGTGACTCAATCATAACAGAATCACCCGCCCTACCGCAGATCCTAGGGTACTCAATAGCAGGAAAGAATTGTGTTTAAAAAAAAAAAAAAAAAAAAAGTGTGTGTATATTCTTTCCTCTATATCTATATTTTTTTTTCTCTCAATGGAGATAAAGCAATTGTCTGATCCTGTGGAGCAGCTCGCTGCGGAAGTGCGGGGAATTTCCGCCTACCTTGCTCGTTCGCATGCTGTTGAACCAAAGATCCCTACACCTGATGTATTTTTTGGGGATCGATCTAAATTTTTGAGTTTCAAGAATAATTGTAAATTATTTTTTGCCTTGAAGCCTAACTCGTCAGGGAGCTCCGCGCAGCAGGTTAAAATTGTCATCTCTTTGCTGCGTGGCGATCCCCAGGATTGGGCGTTTTCTTTGAAACCAGATGATCCTATTCTGACTAATGTGAACGCATTCTTTCAAGCTTTGGGGTTGTTGTATGACGAACCTAATGCTATTGATCAGGCTGAAAAGACCCTGTTGGCATTGAACCAGGGTCGAGATTCTGCAGAGTTGTACTGTCAAAAGTTCCGAAAGTGGGCGGTCCTTACTACCTGGAATGATAATGCCTTGGCTGCTCTCTTTCGGAAGGGTTTGTCAGAAGCCGTAAAAGATACTATGGTGGGATTTCCTGTTCCCTCTGGTCTGGAGGATTCTATATCATTAGCCATTCAGGTTGATCGGCGTTTACGTGAACGCAGGATTGCACGAGAGGTGTTGCCACCGGTTGAACAGACGTCTGAACCTATGCAATGTGATAGAGTTTTGTCTAAAGCGCAACGTCAGGAGTTCAGAAGGCGTAATAAGCTGTGTTTTTTCTGTGGAGATGCCTCGCATATTATTTCTGTTTGTCCTAAACGAGAGAAACGCTTTGCACACACGTTTTCTGTTGGTGGTGTTCAACCTAAGTTTCTTCTGGCAATTACTCTGATCTGCTCCCTGTCCACATTTTCCGCCAAGGCTTTTGTGGATTCGGGAGCAGCGCTAAACCTAATGGACTTGGATTTTGCTAAACGTTGTGGATTTCCGATGACACCTCTGCAGACGCCTATCCCTATGAGGGGGATTGATGCTACTCCTTTGGCTAAAAATAAACCTCAGTTTTGGACCCAGGTGGTCATGCGGGTCGCCCCAGACCAACAAGAAAATTGCAGATTTTTGGTGTTGCATGGTCTGCATGATGCCGTTGTTCTGGGGTTTCCCTGGTTGCAAATTCATAATCCAGTTTTGGATTGGAAATCTGTGTCTGTGGTGAGTTGGGGTTGTCGGTGTGCCTTTAGTGAGGCTCCGGTTTTTTCCACCTCTCCTCAGTCGCATGATGTTCCTGACTATTTGGCGGACTTTTATGATGTATTTAGTGAGAATGAGTCTGCGTCCTTGCCTCCTCATAGGAGTTATGACTGTGCAATTGAACTAAGCCCGGGGTGTAAATTTCCCAAGGGTCGGCTCTTCAATTTATCTGTACCCGAGCACGAGGCTATGCGGTCCTATATTAAGGAGGCGTTGGAGAAGGGTCATATTAGACCATCCTCTTCACCCTTAGGTGCCGGGTTTTTTTGTGGCCAAAAAGGATGGTTCTTTAAGGCCTTGTATTGATTATCGTGCCCTCAATAAAATTACTATTAAATATCAGTATCCGTTACCCCTGATTTCGGATCTATTCTCTAGAGTTAGAGGTGCTTGCTGGTTTACCAAGCTTGACCTCAGGGGGGCATATAATCTTATCCGCATTAAGCAGGGGGATGAATGGAAGACGGCGTTTAATACTCCGGAGGGACATTTTGAGTACCTGGTGATGCCTTTTGGGCTCACTAATGCCCCTTCTGTCTTCCAGTGCTTCATGAACGATATTTTCCGAGACTTTGTCGATAAATTTTTGATTATCTATCTGGATGATATTTTGATCTTCTCTAAGGATTGGGATTCTCATGTGGAACATATTCGGACTGTGTTCCGGATCTTGAGGGAGAATTCCCTGTTTGTCAAAGGATCGAAATGCCTTTTTGGAGTACAGAGGATTTCATTTTTGGGATTTATTTTGTCTCTGTCAACTATTGAAATGGACCCGGCCAAGGTACAGGCCATTTATGATTGGGTTCAGCCCACTTCTTTGTAGGCCCTCCAGAAGTTTTTGGGTTTTGCTAATTTTTATCGGAAATTTATAGCAAAATTTTCTAGTATTGCCAAGCCATTGACTGATCTGACTAAGAAGGGTGCTGATGTGTTGAATTGGTCTCCGTAGGCTGTTGCTTCCTTTCAGGAGCTGAAGTGAAGATTTACCTCCGCCCCGGTTTTGCGGCAACCTGATGTCTCACTCCCGTTCCAGGTAGAGGTGGATGCTTCTGAGATTGGTGCAGGAGCTGTTTTGTCCCAAAAGGATCCTGTAACATCTAAAATGAATCCCTGTGCTTTCTTTTCCCGAAAGTTCTCTCCATCTGAACGTAACTATGATGTGGGGAATCGGGAACTGTTGGCCATGAAATGGGCATTTGAGGAGTGGAGACATTGGTTGGAGGGAGCTAAACATCAAGTTGTGGTCCTCACTGACCACAAGAATTTGATTTACCTAGAGTCGGCTAAATGCTTGAACCCTAGACAGGCTAGGTGGGCCTTGTTTTTTACACGTTTTGATTTTGTGGTCTCTTTTCTTCCTGGAACTAAGAATGTCAAGGCAGACGCCCTCTCTAGGAGTTTCTTTGCTGATTCTCCTGTGGTGACCAAGCCTGCTACCATCTTAGGCGAAGGGGTAGTTCTTTCTGCCATCTCGCCCGATTTGAGACTTGCTCTGCAAGAGTTCCAGGAGGACAAACCTGAGCGTTGTCCCAGTGGAAAGTTGTATGTTCCTGACCAGTGGAAGAAGAGAGTGATGTCTGAAGTTCATTGCTCTGCATTGGCTGGTCATCCAGGCATTTTTGGTACTAGAGATCTGGTGAGTCGCTCTTTTTGGTGGCCCACCTTGTCTCATGATGTCAGGAATTTTGTCCAGTCCTGTGGGACTTGCTCCCGGTCTAAATCTTGTTCTCGCTCTAGTGGGTTGTTGATGCCTTTGCCGGTCCCCAGGAGGCCATGGACCCATATTTCAATGGATTTCATCTCTGATATGCCGGTCTCTCAAAGAATGACTGTTATTTGGGTGATTTGTGATAGGTTCTCTAAGATGGTTCATCTTGTACCATTCCCTAAGTTGCCATCTTCCTCTGAGTTGGTGCCCCTGTTTTTGCAACAGGTGGTTCGCTTACATGGGATTCCTGAGAACATTGTATCTGACAGAGGAGTTCAGTTTGTGTCTAGATTTTGGAGGACTTTCTGTTCCAAGCTGGGAATTCACTTGTCCTTCTCCTCTGCTTTTCACCCTCAGACCAATGAGCAGACAGAGAGAACAAACCAGACCTTGGAGTCGTATTTGAGATGTTTTATTTCCGCTGATCAGGATGATTGGGTTTCATTTTTGCCCTTGGCCGAATTTGCTTTAAATAATAGAGCTAGTTCTGCCACTTTGATGTCACCTTTTTTTTGTAACTTTGGGTTTCATCCTCGATTTTCTTCAGGGCAGGTGGAGCCTTCTGCCTGCCCAGGTGTTGACACTGTGGTGGAGAGAATGCACCAGATCTGGGACCAAGTGGTGGATAAGTTATCTCTCTCCCAGGAAAAGGCCCAGCGGTTTTCCAATCGACATAGGACCATTGGTCCCCAGTTTAAGATTGGTGATATGGTGTGGTTATCATCAAAAAATATTGCTATGAAGGTGGCTTCTCCTAAGTTTAAGCCTAGATTTATTGGACCTTACAAGATTTTGGAGATTATTAATCCGGTCTCTTTTCGTTTGGCTCTTCCTGTCACATTTAAAATCCATAATGTGTTCCATAAGTCCTTGTTGAAGAGGTTTGTTGAACCAGTTGTTCCTGGGGTGGCACCTCCAGACCCTGTATTGGTTGAAGGTAACATGGAATATGAGGTAGAGAAAATACTGGATTCCCGTCTGGCTAGACGGAGACTCCAGTATTTGGTTAAGTGGAAGGGTTATGGTCAGGAGGATAATTCCTGGGTCTCTGCCCCTGATATTCATGCCAAAAGATTGGTGCGTGCCTTTCATCGGGCTCACCCTGATCGCCCTGGTGGCGTGGTTGAGGGTTCGGTGACCCCTCCTCAAGGGGGAGGTACTGTTGTGAGTTCATTTTCCCCTTCGTCACTGAGGTCTGGTGAACTCCCTATTCTGGTAAAGGAAAGTAATGAGCCTGATTATCAGGCACCTGAGCCTAATGAGGATGACTGGCTGAGTGGAGTCACGGACTGGATATAAGGCTGCCGACGCCCTTCTGCCCTGCCGGTGATTTCTCTGTGAACTTCTAGGACACCAGTCTGATTCCTGCTCCTCTAAAGCTAAGTTTTCTGCTTTGCCTGTTAGCTTTTGTGTTTTGGTTTTTGTTTTTCTTGCTTTTCTGGATTCTGCCATTCCCTGCTGGGGTGAGCGGAATCTCCTTTTGACAGTTGCTCTGTCTTCAGAATATTCCTGAGTACTGATATAGCTTTTTGAAGCCTAGCGTCTTCAGGGCCTTTTTCACTGTCAGTCTGTTGGCTCTTATTTTCATAGGGTTTTTCACGGATTGCAGACAGCAGCCTTCCTGTCCTTTCCTATCTAGTTAGCTTGGGCCCCGTCTTTGCTCAGTCTATCTTTCTGTCTGTGTTAGTGTTTTCATCTTGCTTCACCGTCATTATATGTTGGGGGCTGCCTTTGCTTTGGGGTCTGCTCTGGGGCAGTTTAGATTTCCCCTTTCTTTCTTTAGGCCTAGTTAATTCTCCGGCTGTGATCGAGGGGTCTAGAGCATCGTAGGAACCCCCCACGGCTACTGCTAGTTGTGTTGATAGGTTCAGGGGTCTGCAATCCGATAGCTGCCAACCTCTCTGGTTTTCTGGACTTAGCTAGCATTTCTGTTTTTTCCTCCTACGGTGACTCAATCATAACAGGTTACCTTGCCACCAGGGGTATCCTACCCATCCCACAATAGGTATACCAACAGTTAAATTCCATAACTTAGCATTATCTGTGGCATTATTAGCGAGTGTGTCAGAACAGTCAGTCCAAGCAAATAACTCCTCGGGTGGAACAGGGATAGCCAAAAAGGGGATGCTTGTGGCTGACACTGGTGAATACGTGCAGATCCAACAGTCTGCCAGAGACTGGGAATTGTCCAACAAATCTCTCAGTAATTTTTCATGATGTTGTATAAACTTATTATTCAAGGACGTTGGGGAATTTAGGCTATCCCATGCGGTTACCAATAATAATATGGAAAATGCGAAAAACCAAAACATTATGCCCCTTCATTTGCTATTGACTTGTTGGGTGAAGAGGAGGACTTCATAGGGACCATCATACAAGGGTTCTAGTCCGTGCTTCCTGACATGCCTTTTCACGACTACCAAATCACCAGGCTTCAGGTTATAGCAGGTGTCGGTTTGTGCTGAATCTGGAAAAGAAGAGGAAACTAGAACATGGGTGTTAGTAAAAAATCTTGCTAAGCTGAATAACACATTGAACAGCACGGTCAGTTTCTTCTGATAACTGCTGAGGCTGGAAATTTGCAACTGGGGGCCTAGCTCCAAACAATATCTCATATGGGGACAGGCCATATTTTACAATAGGGGTAGTACGAATATGGTATAGTACAATGGGTAGGAGCTCTGGCCATGGAGCCGAAGTCTCCTGCATCATTTTGGTCAATTGTCCCTTCAGTGTGCAGTTCAGCCTCTCAACTTCCCCACTGGATTGTGGGTGGTACGGAGTATGGAGGGCTACAGTGGACCCAAGCATTGTCAAAACTTCGTGGTACACATGAGAAAAAAAGGCCGGGCCTTGATCACTTTCAACAACTTCTGGAACCCCATATCTGCATATAACTTCCATCACCAGTTTCTTCGCTGTGGTTTTTGCAGTCTTGTTGGTAACAGGGAATGCTTCCGGCCAACTGGAGAACATGTCAACAACAACCAAACAGTATTCATACCTTCCAGACTTAGGCAACGTGATATGGTCCACCTGGAACCTTTGGAAAGGATAGTCGGGCTTAGCAAGATGCTTCGGGGGCACACGTTGAAGTTGACTGGGATTACAAGTCTGACAGATATTACAGGAACGGTTGAGCGCTGTCAAAACTGTGGAAATTCCCGGAGCCCAGTAGAATTTTTGCACCAGTGCGAGGGCCTGATTCTTTCCTCTATGTGTAGGCCCATGTGCCCATACCTTTATGCATTATTTGCAGTACATTTTTTACTTTTTAGTTCAGGATATTTGTGTTTTTTGCTTTTTGTTTTCTCTGGTTAATGGTCATGTGTTAATATGCACTTACATTGTGCATACACATTAACTTACTTTTCTCAGTTCAGATTTGTTTTTTATTCATTTCATTGTGCATTCAGTGCATATATGGGTGTGACCGCCCTCTTTCTGAGCTGGGAAAGCCATCCAGTCTGGCCTAAGCTGTTACTAGTGGTTCAGCCGCTCGACCCTTATTCACATTCACGCCACTTGGCAAGTGAAAAGGTTTTAAATACTAGAGTAGGGACTGTCCCACAAGGGTTGCCGTGACGTGGCGGGATGGCTTGTACATTATTTTGATCAAAATTATGTTTACTAAATACCCTTATTATTATTATTACCTTTATGCATTATTTGCAGTACATTTTTTACTTTTTAGTTCAGGATATTTGTGTTTTTTGCTTTTTGTTTTCTCTGGTTAATGGTCATGTGTTAATATGCACTTACATTGTGCATACACATTAACTTACTTTTCTCAGTTCAGATTTGTTTTTTACTCATTTCATTGTGCATTCAGTGCATATATGGGTGTGACCGCCCTCTTTCTGAGCTGGGAAAGCCATCCAGTCTGGCCTAAGCTGTTACTAGTGGTTCAGCCGCTCGACCCTTATTCACATTCACGCAACTTGGCAAGTGAAAAAGTTTTAAATACTAGAGTAGGGACTGTCCCACAAGGGTTGCCGTGACGTGGCGGGATGGCTTGTACATTATTTTGATCAAAATTATGTTTACTAAATACCCTTATTATTATTATTACCTTTATGCATTATTTGCAGTACATTTTTTACTTTTTAGTTCAGGATATTTGTGTTTTTTGCTTTTTGTTTTCCATATGGCAATAGCAGGGTACATCCGCTTAGGGAGACACACAAGTCTGTCCTTTTTCCAGAGACCATTATCCATTCGTGCCCCATCAGTCTTCCATTGCTTCACCTCTTCCTTTGGAGACATTCTCTGCATCGTCATTAAGCAGTCTCGCAGAGTTCGACAGAAAACTTCAGCCTGTTGTAGATCATCAGGTTCTTGTAGGGTTAATGCTTCTTGTAACTGTTTACGCTGAGAGTGTGAAGTCACCATAGTAGGTATGGTTGGTTCAACGGGTAAGAGAGCGGCTGCTTTTGCTTGCATATCCGCAAATGCGTTGCCAACAGTCTGTGGACTGGTCCTAGGACCGTGCGCCTTAACTTTGATAATGGCCACCTGAGTAGGTAATTTGATCGAGTCCATGAGGGTTTTAACAGCTTCAGCATTTTTCACTGGAGTTCCGGCAATAGTAATAAACCCTCGATTGGCCCATAGAGCCCCAAAATCATGAGCAATACCAAATGCATACCGTGAGTCCATGTATATATTAGCCCGTCTGTTCTTGGCCAAAGTACATGCAGTAGACAGAGCCTGGAGTTCTGCTTCTTGTGCTGACTGTGAGGGCGGGAGCGCAGCTGCGTGCACTACAGTGTCCTCTGTGGTAACAGCGTATCCTGTGTGGAATCTACCAAACTCGTCAGCATATCTTGAACCATCCGTGTATAACACCAGATCAGGATTTGGGAGTGGATTTTCACTGACATTTGGTGGAGTAGCTGTTTCTTCAGTCAGAAGTTGGGAACAATCATATTGGAGGTAATCCTCATCACTGCCATCTCTCCTTCTAGTTCATTATACCGTCTTTCAAGGCGTTGTAAAGGGGTTGCATTATGCGGGATGCATCCGGTATCCACTGACAACAATAAGTGCATAGTCCAAGAAAACGCTGGAGTTCAGTTTCATCTTTCGGGAAAGGAAGGGAGCGGACAGCTATTTTTCTTTCTTCTGCGAGGTGTCTGGCACCCTGAAGGACACAGTGACCCAAGAATATCACTTGACCGAGGCAAAACTGAAGTCTCGAGGCTGAAACCCGACAGTTCAGTGCTGCCAGATACTTTAAGGAGGCTAACAATGGCAGCAATGGCAAAAGACACCTGCTCATATTTTTTTGCTAACTGCTTGGCACTGTTTTGGGCCCCTTGTGGCATAACTGTCCATGTTAACTGTCGTCCCTGATAAGTGAATGCAAATAGAAACTGGCAGTCTGGGTGTAACGGAATGCTAAAGAAGGCATTGGTAAGATCTATAACTGTAAACCAAGCAGCATCCTGGGGTATTTGCGAGAAAAGAGTATGAGGATTAGGCACCAGGTTTGAGAAACACTTTTACTGGTTCTAGAGGCATTTTCCCTATATCATTTGGCCCTTTTGACCAGAGTTTAGATGGTATCTCTGAGAGGTATGGGGTGAGTCATTGATCCTCAGGCAATATTGGGGGTGGATCTGAGCCTATCAGGGCCATCATAACAGTAGGAAGGGCATGCAAAATACAGATTTCCTCACTGTCTTCATCTACATAAGAGCCATCTGACCATCATCTTGGAATTGTATTCTGGAGCGGAACTGTGATAATAAATCTTCCCCTAGTAAATTTACTGGACATATGGGAGAGATTACAAACTGAACAGTAACCTTGGGAAAAGGTCCCACAGAAATAGGGTTTATAAAAGTATATTAATTGGGTCTACCATCTACTCCGATTAAAACAGCAGGGGAATGACAATCTCTGAAAATGTTCGAGTCTGGCACAGTGCCAACATTAGCAGAGAGGGGCTGAGGAGCAGGTTTCCCAGTAGCTGAAGTCTGGGGGGGGCAGAGTTTGCTGTGTGGGCTGAAGGGCACACTGATACTGATAAGGGACTGAGAACTCGCAGCCTCGCTGGGCACAATGGTGGGGGCTGGAGCAGCTGCTGGCTGCTAGCTTGCTTTTTTTTTTTTCTCTCTGTATGCTGAACAGACGGGTTAAATTCTTCTGAAAACTTTTTTTTTTTAGCGGGGACTGAGGCTGGCAGTGGTGGCTGATAATAGATACTGTGAGCGTTTAACAAAGAAAAGGTGGGGGCTGCCTCTCGGTCTTCTTGTACTACAATTGTCATCTAGCAGGGAGACCTCTTCTTTCAAATCATCACTTTTAACTATTCGTCTGCCTAACACATTAGTATCATTAATCTCAGTTCCTTCCTTTAATCACTTCCTTACCACACCACAGTCACTGCTTGAACCACAATACATCCCGTCCTTGCCATAATAATAGATAATTTTTCCTTCTTCAACATAGCAGTAACAGAAACAATCAGAATTCACTTCCTCTGTTCTTCCTAACACCTTCGTCACACAATTAATGTGCCAAGCCATAAAATTCTTCTTTTCCTTCCACGGATTCTCTCATTTAGAGCTAAATATCCTTTAGTTGTGCACAATACTGAAGCGGCCGTCTCAGTTTGTTCCACCAGGTCAATAATCCCCCTCTGGGATTGCCCAAAATTCACGGTACTCAGTGAAAGGAGGAGGGCGTCTCAGACTATCCCTCCGGACACCTCTGGCTATATATATCTATCTATATATACCTGAGTTACGTATTCTACCCATCTTCAATCACTTGACCACGCCTGATTACTAACAATGATCAGGAATTCAGGATATTTTGACTATAAAGAGAGTTACAATCACAGGTCAATCCGGGGTGTCCATCCCTTATGAGGTATGGTTCGAGCACTGGGCCCCCAACGGGACTGCACCTCTATATGATTCCACCCATGAATCACCCCACCAGGGGACAAACCTCAGACCCTCTTTGCAGCAACAAGCACAGGAAAACCACACCAACGGTCAATCTGAACAGTATACCTGCCAACTTACCGTGGTTGTGGGGGGTGATCAGTCCCAATTTTCCAGCACCTGTGTCCGCTCCGAGGGTCCTTTGTCTTGTTGTCCTCTGGGGCAGAGGCGTCCCTATTCGGGGGCCGCACGTTGGGCGCCAAAACTGTTGAGGTAGGGCTAAATTAACCCTTCACGGTTGAGCCAGTGATTTCCAAATTAATTCACAGGGCGTTGCTAGCAACTGGGAATGACCACACGGAGACGGGGGTCTCTGTACGGGAGGATCGAGGCAGATCACTGAGCCACTTTACTGAATCTCACATTACATAGTTCTGCTTAATTATGCAAAGTATACAGCTACCAATAGAATCGTAATACATTTAAGCCAATAGTATTGCAAGAAAATCAGAATATGTCCCTAGCTGCGTGACGTAGAATATAGAACAATAGCACATTCTTTTAGGGTCTCATCTCATATCTCATATCTTGTACAAGCTGGAACAGTCTGGTTTCATAACAGCTGTGAACTTTCATCTAGTTAAGTTACAAAATTTAACTCGTAAACAGCAAAATGGTGTCGCAAGCACAAAGATGGATCCCGGAGAACAAGATGTCCCGTACATCTGAATACTGTACTTCACAGGGACACATGTATTCCCCCGACAGGGGTTTCCTTCTGTCCCAGACAGGGACACACGTCCTACACCAGGCAGTCCTCCCTGGGCTTTGCCCTGGAAGCAGGAGCTTCCTGTCCTGCTTCCTTTGAGGCTGCTGAGCCAGCCCCCTGAATTAACCATTTCCTATCCCTAAGCTAACATATATATTACATGGTACAATGATAACACATTAAAACAAAGCAAACACAGCACAAACATTAATATACATACCAAACATTACAGTACAACACTTATAAATGAACACATATCAGGAAGGAGAGAGGGGAGTCAGATGAGGGTCTCTGCCACTGCCTTACACCCCCCCAAAACATAGTCATTCCCGACCATAACGACATCTGTATGGGTAAAACAATACATATAAAACATCAGGGTAACAAACTTCAGTCAATGTGAATAAATGAGTCTCAGTCTCTCGCTCAAAGTGGGTCCACCTGACCCTGGTCCCCTTGTTTCTGGGACTGGTAAAGCAGTTATCCTGGCCTGATGGCCAACTTATCATACAGTCTTGTCCCAGGTCGATCCTCGGGTCCTCCTGATTAAGCTCTCCCCCACCCCCCTTTGATCAGACCACGGCTTAGTAGAAAATGGGTGCACTGTGCTTTACAGGAGGCTAGTCTAAGGTAAAAAGGAAACAAAGTTCCAGGTTAAGAGAATGCAGTCCTGACAACAGCTGCACACACAGTCAATTAACCCTCATAGGGTTTTCAGGCTCATGATCCAGCAAGGGTTGCACACATTTGGGCACATGAGCTTGGAGGATGGGGAAAAACAAATGAACACAGTCTTTACTTTGTGACCGTGATGGCCACTCCTGACACCTCAGTCCCTTAGTGCCATGCAGGGCTCACTGCCTTCTCAGGGACGCGGAACAGTCTCTCCACACTTTATAGGTGCAAGCGGCACAACTTACACATTTTTCTTAAAGGGTCCACGTTACTCAATACATGGCCGCTTGTTACTGTAAAGGACTGCATGCAGACGGTGCACTACAATAAGTGTGGGACAAGGATCCACTAGAGGAGGAGTCTCCATTGTTCCTTCTGCTCCACACCCCCTCCAGTGGTGGTCCCACAGCTCCCAGAGCTTCAGGCTCTGCTGCTACATCTGCAGCAGCCTCACTGCATCCAGGAGCCGCTTTCTCCTGCTTAGCTGCACGACCTGCGGCCGCAGCAATCGGCCGCTCATCATGCAGACCCTCCTGTGGAGGGTCGTCCTCTTGATTGGAGGCCTTCCTGATGGCCACTGCATATGGCCCTCAGAGCCCCTGCTCCTTGATGAATGTGACACAGTCCCGGAGCTGCAGGGGACCTCCAGAAACAACAGATCCAGCATTCACGTAAATCTTTTCTCCAGTTTTGGCCTCCTGGATGAAGCCATATCCTCTTGCCAGGTCAAGGTGCCGAATCACACCGCTGGTCATCCAGCCAGCCATAGCCCCTCTGCCGGGGTGCTGCAACTCTTGAGCATCGCAGCGCTCCTGCCGCTTCTTCTCCTTGATGATGCTCCGGATTCACTGAGCCTCACTCGCTGTGGGTACCCAGGGCTCCTCCACGTATGTGCTGCAGATGGACAGGACAGGTGTGGACTGGAAGGACACAAGTGTTGCCAACAATGGGGATGATGGTGGAGTCAGGAGACATGGTGCAGCCGGAGATGATGGTGGGGCCACAGGAGGTGCAGGGGCAGCAGGCGAGGCGACAGGTCGTTCAGACGGAAACTTCCTACTCACCATCGCTGCATCCAGTGACAGTCCTCCTTTGCGGTGGCGAGGACCACTGATTGCAGCCGCAACAATCCCCCTCAGTGCAGCTTCTAATGTTCTCAGAGTTACTTCCGGTTCCGGCTCCTCCTGTTCCGTGGGTTCCTCGCTGTCCACCAGCCGCTTGTCTGGACACCGGAAAGGATGCCATTCCTCCAGCTCCTCTGAACACCAGTCCTCAAAATGCAGGCCCGTCTCCGCCCGGGCCTCGAATCGCCTCCAGTACTGGCGGCCGATGTCTCCGCAGAAAGATGTGCTGTGCCACTCCATCACTTCCAACAATGGCGTCTTGTCCATTAACAGGTAGTCTCTCTTTGCCAGGCTCCTCCCGTTTGTGGGTGGGGTCACTTCCTGCAGCTCCACCCATTTCTCCAGATTCTGCTGTGGGGGGCGGGAGCTCTCGCTTTGCCCGCATTCATTTTGGGCTGGCATCCATCACAGCGGGGTGCGGCCTTCTTTCTTCTGGTGTCAGATCTCTTGTATGATGCCCACAAAAGGCGGCACCCTCCTTCATTTTCGCACTGCTGACCTCTGTCTTCTTGTCAGTGTTCGGCGCCATTTCACAGTCACTGTCAGCTGCCATCTTTGACTCTTTCACGGCAGACAGCATCTCAAAATCACTGTCAGCCATCATCTTTGACTCTTTCACGGCAGTCAACAATTCACAAATCTCGGGAGTCCTCTCCATCAGCATCTTAAAGTCACTGTCAGCCGCCATCCAACTCCTTCATGGCAGTCAACAATTCAAAAATCTCGGGAACCTTCTCAATCAGTCTTAGGGTTGCAGAGCTGCTGGGGTTGATCCTGCCAACTACCTCAAATATAACAAGGTTGCGCGGGGTGGTAGTCGTGGGCAAGTCCTCTAAGCACAATCAGTCCACACCCCGGCCCCTTGCACAAGAATAAGCAGCTCTGGTCCCAGCCTCGGGTCACAGTGGGTTACCTCAGACATCTGGCTCCTTTCCATGCTGGAAGGGATGCACCACATGTCACACTCTTTGTATTTCATAAAGGTGAGGAAGAAAAGAAGGTACAATCCCTGAGCTGTCCCTATGTCCAGCAACAGCTGCAGCAGACCAGGCAATAAATTCCAGTAGGCACTCCGGAGCTAAAAGTCTCTGATGAGGCACACACCCAGTACTTGTACCTGCTGCCCGACAGTGCTGGCAGCCTGTGTTCCCCCCAGCCAGAGGTCTGTTCCGTCCCAGATGGGGGACACATGTATTTCCTCAGATGGGGGTCCCTTCTGTCCCAGACGGGGGACAAGTCCTACTTCCTACTTCCTTTGAGGCTGCTGAGCCAGCCCCTGAATTAACCATTTCCTATCCCTAAGCTAACATATATATTTTACATGGCACAATGGTAACACATTAAAACAGGGCAAACACAGCACATACATTAATATACATAGCAAACATTACAGTACAACACACATAAATGACCACGTACTGGGAAGGAGAGAGGGGAGGAAGATGAGGGTCTCCGCCACCTCCTTTCAATATCTCAAAGCATGATAGTTATATCTCTGCCACTACAAGCCAGTATACAGTGTCAGTCACACAGATTCGTGTAGTAGATCTTGGCAGCTTACAACCTATTAGTGACGTCTATACTATTAGATTATAATAAAACTATAATAATGATAATATTTCTTAGTACATAGAGGAATTTGTGCAATCAAATTAAACTTTAGAGTATTGTAGACAAGGCAATATATATATATATATATATTCTGTACTAGCTGAAGAGCCCGGCGTTGCCTGGGCATAGTAACCAACTGTGCTTGGTTATAACAAATTATAATGATTATATTGCACATAAAATCATTTCACATCATATACTCAACACTACAGATTTGCAACACAAATTAACTAAATGATTACCCAAGTATTTTATTTTCAACTCATTCAAGATTTTTGGTGTTTCCTTTCGGTGCAAAGATGAACAGATTTTAGCAGTTCCAACTCTAATACTATTCTGTGTGATACTGTCTGCTGAGCCGTGTATCTATTCCTGTCCTGTGTGATACTGACTGATGGGCCGTGTATCTAATCCTATCCTGTGTGAGCCGTGTATCTAATCCTATCCTGTGTGATACTGACTGCTGAGCCATGTATCTAATCCTATCTTGTGTGGTACTGACTGCAGAGCCATGTATCTAATCCTATTCTGTCTGATACTGTCTGCTGAGCCGTGTATCTAATACTATTCTGTGTGATACTGTGTGCTGAGCTGTGTATCTAATCCTATCTTGGGTGATACTGTCTGCTGAGCCATGTATCTATTCCTGTCCTGTGTGATACTGACTGCTGAGCTGTGTATCTAATCCTATCCTGTGTGATACTGACTGCTGAGCTGTGTATCTAATCCTATCCTGTGTGATACTGACTGCTGAGCTGTGTATCTAATCTTATCCTGTGTGATACTGACTGCTGAGCCATGTGTCTAATCCTCTCCTGTGTCATACTGACTGCTGAGCAGTGTATCTATCCTATCCTGTATGATACTGACTGCTGAGCCATGTATCTAATCCTATCCTGGGTGATACTGACTGCTGAGCAGTGTATCTAATCCTATACCGTGTGATACTGTCTGCTGAGCCGTCTATCTAACCCTATCCTGTGTGATACTGACTGCTGAGCTGTGTACCTAATCCTATCATGTGTGTTACTGACTGCTCAGCCATGTATCTAATCCTATCCTGTGTGATACTGACTGCTGAGCTGTCTATCTAAGCCTATCCTGTGTGATACTGAATCCTGAGCCGTGTATCTAATCCTATCCTGTGTGATACTGGTTTCCCCCTGCAATCTGTGTCAGAGGGTGGTCTGTGTTGGCACGGTAATAAATTGTGTTATTTCCAGCTTTACAGAAGGACGATAACACCATAGAAATGATAAGAATAATAGACCAAATTGTTTGGTGAATTGGAACACGCGGGGTTAAAATTTCACCTCACAACATAGCCTATGATGCTCTTGGGGACCAGATGTCTGACTGTGCAAAATTTTGTGTCTGTAGCTGCGACGGTGCAGATGTCAATCCCGGACATACATACATACAAACACACACACACACATTCAACTTTATACATTAGATTGTGAATATTACATCATTACTGTCTGTGTAAATCACCTTTTGGTTTGCAAATAAGTCTCTATGGCAATAGCCTTGGATGCAGGTGCTAGTAAATAACAACTCTAGGCAATACTCATCAGTGTACAAATTGAAGAGGAAAGAACAAGAACATCAGCTCTCTGTAAGACTAATTTCAGTGAGGGTGACAAATTTGTAGGCATATTGGAAACTAGTGCTTATTTGCTTTGGCTCTCAGTTATTTAAAGTGGTATGTTCACAAAGTCTTATCGTGAAGCTTTTCCCTTCCGCTGTATAAATTCAAGCATTTAAATAGTTTTGACTAAGAGGATTATTCTGCAAAAGGTAATCCAGATAAACGGCAAACAAGTATTTGGTGATACACTTTTTCATAAGTGTACAAATATTTCAAATTATATTTTTTCAAATATTTTAATGAATGAAATTTATATATATATATGTCAAATTTCTGTTAAAAAGTCATAACCTATGCCTGGAAGAACTAACAAAAATAATAAAATTGTAAACTGACATTTCCTTTGTATTTTAGGCAAAAAATATAAACCGTATTTTTCGGATTATAAGATGCTCCGGATAATAAGATGCACCCCAAATTTTGAGGGGAAAAATAGGAAAAAAACTTTTTTTAATATAATGGTGCTTCTTATAACCCATGCCTCTTATTGCTTACTGGGGGTGGTGGCTGCGGTGAAGTGGGGTCCCAGGGTCGCTGCTGGAGGAGGAAAGAGTGGAGTGTTGCTGCTGCTGCGCTGTGTCTGGTGCTGCTGCTGCTCCGCTGTGTCCGGTGTTGCTGCTGCTGCGCTGTGTCCGGTGGTGCTGCGGGGGGCTCTGCTGACATTTTGTGAAAGGCCAGGACCCTTGCAGTCCTGGGTTTCCTGTGCAGTGGACTCCGGGAAAATGGCCACTAGGGGGTGGCGCATGCACAGATGGAGATCTCGGTACCAAGATCTCAGGAGATGAGATCTCAGCGCTGAAATCTCATCTCCAGAGATCTTGGTGCTGAGATCTCCATTTGCGCAATGCGCCACCCTCTGGTGGCCACTTTTCTGGAGTCCACCGCATAGGAAACCATGAAACTGCGGGGGCTCTGGCCTTTCACAAAATGTCAGCAAAGCCCTCCGCAGCACCACCCGACACAGCGCAGCTGCATCGGACACAGTGAAGCAGCAGCACCGGACACCCGCAGCGGCATGTCGATAAGGTATTATAAGGCATTATAAGACGCATCCTCATTTTCCCACCAAATTTGGGGGAAAAAAGTGCGTCTTATAATCTGAAAAATACAATATATTTTTTCATCTTTTACATTTTAAAAATTGCAAAATGGAAAATTGGCCGATGTAAAAGTTTGGGCACCATGCATGGTTAGTCAATTTGAAATTGCCACAACTTGCAAACGTTTTTTGCAGCTAGCCAAGAGTCTTTCAATTCATGCTTGAAGGATTTTCGTCCATTCTTCCTTGCAAAATTCTTCCAGTTTTGTGAGATTCCTGGGTTGTCTTGCAAGCACTGCTATTTTGAGGTCTAGCCACAGATTTTCAATGATGTTCTTATTAGGGGACTGTGAGGGCCATTATAAAACTTTTAGCTTACATCTTTTGAGGTTGTCTATGGTGGATTTCTACCTGTTTTTAGGATCATCATTCACTTGTAGAAGCGATCCTCTTTTCAACTTCATTTTTATTTACACTGTGTTCCAAATTATTATGCAAATGATATTTTTCTATGATTTTCCTAAATAGTCAGTACAAATGACAGTCAGTCTAATAAAAGTCATCACTCGTTAGAGTATGCATCAAATTTTATTGAAGAAACCTCCCAATGATAACAGTATAATCTCCAAAATGAATAAAAACTCAAATTGCACTGTTCCAAATTATTAGGCACATTAGAATTTCTAAACATTTGATATGTTTTAAAGAACTGAAAATGTTCATTTGTGGAATTTGCAGCATTAGGAGGTCACATTCACTGAACAAAAAAGCTATTTAACTTCAAAACATCCTAACAGGCCAAGTTATATGTTAACATAGGAACCCTTCTTTGATATCACCTTCACAATTCTTGCATCCATTGAACTTGGGAGTTTTTGGAGAGTTTCTGCTTGTATTTCTTTGCATGAAGTCGGAATAGCCTCCCAGAGCTGCTGTTTTGATGTGAACTGCCTCCCACCCTCATAGATCTTTTGCTTGATGATACTCCAAAGGTTCTCTATAGGGTTGAGGTCATGGGAAGATGGTGGCCACACTATGAGTTTATCTCCTTTTATGCCCATAGCAGCCAGTGACTCAGAGGTATTCTTTGCAGCATGAGATGGTGCATTGTCATGCATGAAGATGATTTTGCTCCTGAAAGCACATTTCTGCTTTTTATACCATGGAAGACAGCTGTCAGTCAGAAACTCTATAAACAGTACTTTGCAGAGGTCATTTTCACACCTTCAGGAACCTTAAAGAGCCCTACCAGCTGTTTCCCCATGATTCCGGTCCAAAACATGACTCCTCCTCCTCCTTGCTGAAGTCGCAGCCTTGTTGGGACATAGTGGCCATCCACCAACCATCCATCTGGACCATCCAGGGTTGCTCAACACTCATCAGTAAACAAGACTGTATGAAAAATAGTCTTCATGTATGTATGGGCCCACTGCTACCATTTCTGCTTGTGAACACTGTTTAGGGGTGGCCGAATAGTAGGTTTATGCACCACAGCAAGCCTTTGAAGGATCCTATACCTTGAGGTTCGAGGGACTCCAGAGGCACCAGCAGCTTTAAATATCTGTTTGCTGGTTTGTAATGGCTTTTTAGCAGCTGCTCTCTTAATCCGATGAACTTGCCTGGCAGAAACCTTCCTCATTCTGCCTTTATCAGCACAAACATGTCTGTGCTCAGAATCAACCACAAATCTCTTAACAGTACAATGGTCACGTTTAAATTTTTGGGAAATATCTAATGTTTTCATCTCTTGACCAAGACATTGCACTATTTGATGCTTTTCAGCAGCAGAGAGGTCCTTCTTCTTTCCTAAATTCCTTGAAACCTGTGCCCTGCTTAATAATGTGGAACATCATTCTTAAGTAGTTTTCCTTTAATTGGGCTCACCTGGTAAACTAATTATCGCAGGAATTTGAGATTGATTTCAGTGATCCAAAGAGCCCTGATACACAATACCATCTATGCGTTTATTTGAAAAACAAAAAATTACATCTTTATGACACTTAAATCCAATTTGCATAATAATTTGGAACGCAGTGTACAGATGGTGTAATTTTTGCATCAAGACATTTTTGAAATGTAATTGAGTCCTTTCTTCTCTCTACTCATGAAATGTTCCCCACGCTATTGGCAGCAACACAACCCCAAAGTATGATTGATCCACCTCTATGCTTAATGATTGGTAAGATGTTCTTTTCCTGAAATTCTGTGCCCTTTTTTTCTCCACACATACTGTACCTTTGATCATTATGGCCAAGGAGTTCTATTTCAACCTCATCATTCCAGAGGACCTGTTTCCAAAATGCATCTGTATTGTTTAGAAGTCCTTTTGCATGCATCTGAATTTTATTGGTAGGAACACAGCAAAGGTATTCTTCTGATGACTCTTCCATGAATGTTATATTTGTGCAGGTGTCTCTGAACAGTAGAACAATGTACCACAATTGCACAATCTGCTAAATCTTTCTGATGGTCTTTTGCAGTTAAACTGAGGTTGTGATTTGCTTTTCTAGCAACTCTATGAGAGGCTCTCAATTAAATTTTGCTTGGTCTTCCAGACCGTGACATAGCCCTGGCTTACATAGGTAGATACAACTGGCAAATTACCTTTATTTGGTGTGTCTTGTTTTGTGGCTGAACTACCATGTGACTACCCATAGCAATAATAGTGTCATGGATTTGTCTAATAGTAGCCACATAATAGTGACAGCCTAAAAGTAAAAACCTCTCCATAGATTCACACTTACCAAATATTTTATTCATGAAAAGTCAAGATGGTTTGTAGAAAGCAGGGAGACCTCTTGGACTTCTGGAAGAGTTGGCAATTCACCCTGATGCTGCCCCAACCTAATGCAAACTAGTCCAGTTGCCACAGTGGCATTGCCTCCCTCACAGGAAGTAATGTCATGCCTGGAAGCAAGGAGGGGTCCCCTTACCAGGTGTAAGTAGGAGAGAAGTCGAGCAGAACCTAGGGAGTGGAGGTGTGATTAAACTCTCCCCAGAGCTGAGCGCTAGGAACCGGATACCGGAGTCCGTGGTTGCGCGGGTACTGTAGTCCTGGCAGCTAAATCCAGAGGGCAGGGGACTGCAGGTCTCCTGGCCCGATCTAATACCCGGCGGCACAGCAGCATACCAGAGCCTTGAGCCAACGCAAAGTAGCGGTACCTGTGATAGGCTCAAGCTGCCTGCCATGCGGGTAACAGTTTATTTTTAAAACAGAAAGAGACAGTTAACAGCAGGAGGGTGAGCTGATAGACAGCGAGGAAAAAGGGAGGACAGTGCAGAAGGAAGGCCTCCGTATCTACCTGGCCAGGTGTATAAAAAATTGCTTCCAGGCTGCCTAGCTCTCCATTACAATCTGTTACCAGTGCCCCGGTCTGTACTATCAACCATCAAGTAAAGAAAAAAGAAAACTACAGCCCTTGTTTCCTCCAGTGATCTCTTGTGCCCTGAGTCCTGCATCACAAGATACATGAAGCCTGACATAAACAGAACCGGTAGCCCTGGGGCCCCGCTCCACCTAGGGGAGCAGAACCATCCCAGCTGCATCACCATCAGCCCCAGCGGTCTCCTTCAGCAGCATCGACCATCCATTGCTGAACACCACAAGTGGCGTCACGTTAAATCCCATATACATATTCCCCATTTTACGGCACAGCCAGGGTCACGGCCCTGTGACTTCCCCAAAGAACTGTCCGACCAGGTTCAGAGTACCCCATGACTCTGGTGGGCGTGTCACTTATGCATAATGCCGGGATGCTCTTTCATTAGACAGTCTTAGCATCCAATTTAACTTTTGAGGAACAGGGCTAGTCACTGCTGGCAAAAAAGTATTTTTGTAGTTCATTCTCTGCTGGTATATATTTATCAATATATTTTTTCACTGCTGGTATATATATGTATATATATATATATTTTTTTTTTTTTCACTGAAGATGTATGAAGATATTTTCCCATCACAACCTGTAGATATATTTCCTTCATGACCTGGCAATTTTTAGTTTCCATGCTTTCCTCTTCTCCTCTCCTAGTTTCAAGAGCCATTACATTTTTATTTTTCCCTCCATATAACAACGTATATAAGGGCTTACTTTTTGTGGGACGAGTTGTAGTTTAGAATGACACAATTCATTGTACTGAAAAATAGGAAAATTACACTGTGTTACCAAGGTTTTGTCCCTCGGACAATTTTGAGTGTTACTGATAGATTTTTTTTTCATGCTGATTTAAGAAATGACTTCAGATTTTTCCTATCACGTAAGGTTTTTGAGAAATGATATGAAACTTTATAATATTCTGTTATAATTCTAAAAACTCATACAGTATATGAACTTTTTCTGAAACAGTATATTCTGAATTTTCCACTGAAATAACATAAATCGCTGATCTACACATATGCAAGCACTTATGCGAATTTCACGCAGGCGCAGTGAATCATTCGGCTGACCGTTTACGGAGCATGCCACATCTCCTGGGCAGGGGAGGAATCAAAAGACAATACTGACATACTTAGAGCATGAAAAAACAACTCAACAAAAGTGCCAGAATCATGATTAGGAAATAAGTATAGAGTAGCTATATAATGATACTGCAATAGCGGACAAAATTGTGGACTGATCGCAAATTAGCAACAAGAAACAGGAGACATATTAGAGCATGGCTGAATGGATCATGACCTTCAATGCCGTTCGCTGTCCCAATGATATGGAGATAGCAGAGAGCTCATGTAACAGATTTCTACTTATGCCTTAAAAATGTAACAGGATATTCAGCAAAGAATAAGAAATCAATAGAATATCCTAATTTTCCTTCAGCCATAAGACCAGTGCCACACGATGAAAGTCTTCTTGTTCCAAAGCCGCTCAAAGTATGGACAATGGAGGACGACGAAGATGAACTAACAATGTCAGTGAAAAATGAAACTGCTGCAGACCCTGACTTTGAGCCTTCTACATCTAATCCACGACTTTTCAGTCAAGTTAATCTGAGTGACTTGGTCAGAGATTTGAAATTGTCAAAGAGGCAGGCAGAATTATTGGGATCAAGGCTACAAGAAAGGAATCTCTTATTACCAGAAACAAGAGTTTCTGTTTTTCGCAGTCATCAAGAAGACCTTAATCAATTTTTTCACCATGTCGACAGTTTAACCTTTTGTAACGACGTCTTGGGGTTGTTTGGTGCTCTTGGATGCGAACATGATGCGAAAGAATGATGACTGTTCATTGACTCGTCAGTTTTAAGTCTGAAGGCTGTTTTACGGTGTAAGAAGATGAGCCGAGACAGAGTCAGGGGTGTCCGGTGCCCTTTAACGCCGGAACTATCGGGACTGTCACCACTGTTGGTGGGGGAGCATTCTTCTAGGAGGGAGAGACCTTTCTGTTGGACAGCAGTGGCACGGAGTATATAAGGAGACCTGAGTGCAGGAACGGGTAAAACCAGACTTGGTGGGAAGACGATAGGGGATGGATGATTCCTTCTCCGCTGCTCGCGCTGACAACCTCACATCACCCAACCCTCAATGTGCTGACCTAAAGACTTCCTTTGACGCTATTAATTTACCATCTGGATGCGTGCTTTTGGATATCCCTTTTGCGACTGTGATAGAGAATAAACTGCCTAGAGACTATTCTGAAAGACCACCAGTTGCCATAGAATGTAAGCGTGCCCATGTTCTGTGTCCGGCGCCATTGCTGAGGAATCGGCCTAAAAGACTGTTTCCACATTCCAAAGCACTCAAATCAAGCACGACTGAATCCACCAGCACCGTTGGGTGACAGTGCTTCTTGTATCTCCGTAGCAGAGCCAGAGACTTTGTCCACGATTAGCGATGCCGACGGGAGATTTTCCAGCCTTTTCCTGCAAGAACTGCAAGCGATAAGTTACCGTGTTTCTTTATCTCTTATTCCTGAGCATTGTGTTTGTATGTGTTTTCTTCTGCTCTTTACTGGTCTTGCCTCCCTGCGTGGAGTATTACCTGTTAATTTCATGTTCAGTAAACCCTTGTTAACCCCTTCTCTGCCTCCGGAATTCACTGCATCCAATCTCCTCTTTACAACTATGCAACGGAAATATCTATACTTCTATACCTATTGGACATGCCGTACACATGAAAGAAACGTATGAGAATATGGAGTTACTGTTGACCCACATTAATAGACATTATAATTGGAACATATGTGGTGATCTAAAAGTTGTTGCACTTCTTGGACTGCAGCTGGGATATACCAAGTATTGTTGTTTTATTTGTGAGTGGGACAGTCATGCACGAGAAATGCACTATTTCAGAAAGGACTGGCCACTCCGTGAAAACCTGGTTGTTGGACAGAAGAATGTTAAACATAATCCTCTTTGTTGATCCAGCAAATATATTTATCCCTTCTTTGCATTTTAAACTTGGGCTTATGAAGAATTTTGGCAACGCAATGATCAAAGAATCAGAAGCCTTTTCTTTCTTGTGACAGAAATTTCCAAGAATAAGTGATGCAAAGATTAAAAAAGGTATTTTTATTGGCCCACAGATCAGAGATATCATGAATGACAGTAGCTTTGATGGTCTTTTGCAAGGTACTGAACAAGTGGCATGGACAGCCTTTAACCTTTTACCATCCAATGACGGACACAGTCCGTCATTGGACATCTCCCCAGCTTTGATGAGGGCTCCGGCGGTGAGCCCGCATCAAAACCGGGAAGTATCAGCTGTTTTGAAAAAATCAAACATACACATATTTGGTATCGCCGGGTTCAGAATCGCCTGATCTATCAATAAAAAAAGGATTAACCCGATCGCTAAATGGCGTAGCGACACAAAAATCAAAACGCCAGAATTACGTTTTTTTGGTCAATGTGACATTGCATGAAAATGCAATAATGGGTGATCAAAAGCACGTATCTGCACAAAAGTGGTGTCATTAAAAATGTCAGCTCGGCCCACAAAAAAATAAGCCCTCACCCAACCTGAGATCATGAAAAATGGAGACGCTACGGGCCTCGGAAGATGGCACAATTTTTTTTTTAACCGCTTCCCGACTGCCGACGGTAGATAAACGTCGGCGCTTGCTGGGCTTTGTTCAGCACCGATGTTTATCTACTGTCAGTGGTTTTATGCCTCCCAGGACCCCCACGTGCCTTATAACATGGGGATCCTGGCGCACAATGCTTGCTGTGACCCCTGACCTCATCGAGACCTGATTGGTTCAGGTCCTGATGATGTCAGCGTCACAGCAGCCAATGAGAGAGATCGCTGGGAAAGCTTGTTGTAGCAACGTGCTTTCTCAGCGATCTGCCTCACAGTAATGCTGTTTCTCCTCTGATCTCCTGTAAGTGCGAGATCAGAGGAGAAACAGTGTGACAACCACTGCTGGCAACAGCTGTGCCAGGCAGCGATCTTGTCACACAGTGAAAATAGCAGGTACGCAGGTTAGGGCTAGTTATATAGTTAGGGTTAAGGTTACTGTTAGTGATACTGCTATAGTTAGGGTTAGGGTTAGTGCTATAGTTAGGGTTAGGGTTAGTGTTAGGGATACTGTTAGGGTTACTGTTAGGGTTAGGGTTACTGTTAGGCTAAAGTTAGGGTTAATGATAGTTAGGGTTAGTTTTACTGTTAGGGTTAGTGTTACTGTTAGGCTAAAGCTAGGGTTACTGATAGGGTTAGTTTTACTGTTAGGGTTAGGGTTACTGTTAGGCTAAAGTTAGGGTTACAGTTAGGCTAAAGTTAGGGTTATTGTTAGGCTAGGGTTAGGGTTAGGCTAATGTTAGGGTTATTGTTAGGCTAAAGTTAGGGTTAGGGTTAGGCTAAAGTTAAGATTAGGCTAAAGTTAGGGTTAGGCTAAAGTTAGGGTTAGGGTTGGTGCTAGGGATAGTGTTGGGCTTAGGGTTAGGGATGTGTTGGTGTTAGGTTTGTGGTTAGGGTTATGGTTAGGGTTGGGATTAGTGTTAGAGGTGTGTTGGGGTTAGGGTTGGAATTAGAATTGGGGGTTTCCACTGTTTAGGCACATCAGGGGCTCTGCAAACGCAACATGACGCCCGAAGAACATTCCATCAATGTCTGCATTTCAAAATGGAGCTCCTTCCCTTCTGACCTCTGCCACGTGCCCAAAACAGTGGTTCCCCCCACATATGGAGTACCAGCATACATGATTTTTTATTTTCACAGCTCTACATTATAAACTTTAGTGAAACACTTGGGGGTTCAAAGTGCTCACCACACATCTAAATAAGTTCCTTGGGTGGTCTAGCTTCCAAAATGGAGTCACTTATGGGAGGTTTCTACTGTTTAGGCACATCAGGGGCTCTGCAAATGCAACATGATGCCCGCAGACCATTCCATCAAAGTCTGCCTTCCAGAACGTCACTATTTCCCTTCTGAGCCCCACCATGTGCCCAAACATTAGTTTTCTCCCACAAATGGGGTACCTGCATACTCAGGACAAATTGGACAACAACTTTTGGGGTCCAATTTTTCATGCTACCCTTGTAAAAATAAAAAATTGGGGGCTAAAAAAAAGATTTTTTATTTTTAAGGCTCTACATTATAAACTTTAGGGAAATACTTGGGGGTTCAAAGTGCTCACCACACATCTAGATAAGTTCCTTGGGTGGTCTAGTTTCCAAAATGGCATCACTTGTGGGGAGTTTCCACTGTTTAGGCACATCAGGGGCGTCCAATCTCAATTCCAGCCAATTCTGCATTGAAAAAGTCAAACGGTGCTCCTTCCTTTCTGAGCTTTGCCGTGCTCCCAAACAGTGGTTTACCCCCACACATGGGGTATCGGCGTACTCAGGACAAAATGCACAACAACTTTGGTGGTCTAATATCTCCTGTTACCCTTGGGAAAATAAAAATTTTGTGGGAAAAAATATGATTTTTTTATTTTCACGGCTCTACGTTATAAACTTCTGTGAAGCACTTGGGGGATCAAAGTGCTCACTACACATCTAGATACATTCCTTGAGTGATCTAGTTTCCAAAATGGTGTCACTTGTAGGGGATTTCCACTGTTTAGGCACATCAGGGGCTCTCCAAACGTGACATGGTGTCTGATCTCAATTCCAGCCAATTCTGCATTGAAAATGTCAAATGGCGCTCCTTCCTTTCTGAGCTCTGCTGTGCACCCAAACAGTGGTTTACCCCCACATACGGGGTATCATCGTATTCGGGAGAAATTGCATCAAAAACTTTGTGGTTTATTTTCTCTTTTTACACTTGTGAAAATAAAAAATTTGGTTCTGAAGTAAAATGTGTTGTGAATTCTCTCTCTGGCTTCCCTCTGGTGATTACTGAAGGTAGTGGAGCTGGTCAGAATGACAGAGGGGTTGCGAGTTCTCTTTCTGGGCTCCCTCTGGTGGTTACTGGAGGTAGTGGAGCTGATCTGATTGACAGAGGCTTGCCACCTGATAATGAGGAAGACGATTGGAGATCTGGGGTTTCAGATTGGGATTTAAGACAGCCGACTCCCTCTATCCCTGCTGGTGATTTTCTTCCTGTGCCTCCTGAGGTCTGATATCTCCTGCTCTGTCCCTGCATGTTCAGCTAAATGGCTCATTTGCTACTTTGTTTGTATTTGATCTGGTTTTGTCTATCTCTGCTTTGTGCGGGTCAGCCAGCTCCGGCTGGGGCTGTGCTGAATCACCGCCCATATGTTACTGTTTGTGCCAGTTTGTTTTGTCCCCTGTTATATTGGTCTCTTTTTGCTTTACTTTCAGAATATACCAGAGTGCTGATATAGTGGGGGCGAAGTCGTGCGGCTTCAGTGTTTTTTGCATCAGACGTGTTGGATTTTTGCAGGGTTTTTGCGTGATTGCAGACAGTGTCTTTCCTTTCCTGTCCTGTCTAGTCAGTCTGGGCCCCATCGTTTGCTCAGCCTATTTTTCTGCCTGCGTTTGTGTTTTCATCTTGTCTTACCGACAATATATGTTTGGGGGCTATCTATTCCTTTGGGGTCTGCTCTGGGGCAGTTTAGATTTCCCCTTTCTTGCTTTAGGCTTAGTTAGCTCTCCGGCTGTGCTGAGGCATCTAGGATCATCGTAGGTACGCTACTGTTAGTTGTGTGGACAGGATCAGGGGTCTGCAATCAGCTTAGTTACCAACATCTCTGGTTTTCTGTGGCTTAGCCTGGGCCTGCTATCGTCCTCGGTGCGGTGACCCATTCATAACAGAATCACCAGCCTAACTGTAGACTCTAGGGCACTTTAAAGAAGGAAAGAATTTTTTTTTTTTTTAAATAGTGTCAGATTTTTTTTATATATTTTTTCCTCTTTTTTTTGTCTCTGGGGCTGTAAGAGTATTTTTTTGTCTAAATGGAGACTAAGCAATTGTCTGATCGTGTTGAGCAGCTCGCTGCTGAAGTGTGGGGAATTTCTGCCTATCTCGCTCAATCATCTGCTGTTGAACCAAAAATCCCTACTCCTGATGTGTTTTTTGGGGATCCGGCTAAGTTTTTGAATTTTAAGAATAATTGTAAACTATTTTTTGCTTTGAAACCTAACTCATCAGGGAGCTCTGTGCAGCAGGTTAAAATTCTTATCTCCTTGCTGTGCAGCGATCCCCAGGATTGGGCCTTTTCTTTGACATCCGGAGATCCTATTCTGTCTAATGTGGATGCGTTTTTTCAAGCCTTGGGGTTGTTGTATAATGAACCTAATGCTATTAATCAAGCTGAGAAAAGTTTTTTGGCATTGAACCAGTGTAAGGATTCTGCAGAGTTATATTGTCAAAAATTCCAAAAGTGGGCGGTCCTTACTAAATGGAATGACGATGCCCTAGCAGCTCTCTTTCGGAAGGGTTTGGCAGAAACCGTAAAAGTTTTTATGGTGGGATTTCCTGTTCCCTCTGGTCTTTGGCCAATCAAATTGATCGGCGTTTACGTGAACGTAAAACTACACGAGAGGCGTTGCCGCTTTTTGAACGAACTTCTGAACCCATGCCAAGTGATAGGGTTTTGTCTAGGGCGCAACGTCAGGAGTTTAGAAGGCGTAATAAGTTGTGTTATTTCTATGGGGACCCCTCTCATACTATTGCTGTCTGCCCTAAACGAGAAAAGCTATTGAAATGGACCTGGCCAAGATACAGGCCATTTATGATTGGGTTCAGCCTACTTCTTTGAAGGCTCTCCAGAAGTTTTTGGGTTTTGCTAATTTCTACCGTAAATTTACTGTATAAGTAATTTTTCTGGTATTGTTAAACCACTGACTGATTTGACCAAAAAGGGCGCTGATGTGGTGAATTGGTCTCCAGAGGCAGTTTCGGCATTTCAGGAGCTTATGCGGACATTCACTTCTGCTCCGGTTCTACGGCAACCTGCTGCCTCACTCCCATTTCAGGTGGAGGTAGATGCTTCTGAGATTGGTGCAGGAGCCGTTTTGTCCCAGAGAGATCCGGTGACTTCTAAGATGAATCCCTGTGCCTTCTTTTCTCGAAAATTCTCCCCATCTGAACGTAACTATGACATGGGGAATTGGGAATTGTTGGCCATAAAATGGGCATTTAAAGAGTGGAGACATTGGTTGGAGGGAGCTAGACATCAAGTTGTGGTCCTCACCGACCACAAGAATTTGATTTATCTTGAATCAGTCAAACACTTGAATCCTAGACAGGCTAGGTGGGCTTTGTTTTTCACGCATTTTAATTTTGTAGTCTCTTTTCTTCCGGGCACTAAGAATGTTAAGGCGGATGCCCTTTCTGGGAGTTTCTTTGCGGATTCTCTTCATGTGACCAAGCCTACTACCATTCTAAATGAGGGTGTAGTTCTTTCCGCCATCTCACCCGATTTGAGATGTGCCCTGGAGGAATTTCAGGAGGACAAACCTGAATGTTGCCCTATGGGAAAATTTTATGTCCCTGACCAGTGGAGGAAAAGAGTAATGTCTGAAATTCAGTGCTCTGCGTTGGCTGGTCATCCAGGTATTTTTGGTACCAGAGATTTGGTGAGTCGGTCTTTTTGGTGGCCTGACTTATCTCGTGATGTCAGGAATTTTGTGCAGCCCTGTGGGACTTGTTGTCGGTCCAAGGCCTGTTCTCGTTCTAGTTGGTTGTTGATGCCCCTTGTCACGCTTACCGCCGCTGCTGGCTCCGCTCCCGCTGCCTCCGCCATCGCCGCGGCCACGGCTCCTGCAGCCTCTGCCTCCACTCTGGTGCCCATGCCACACGCGACACCCTGGCGCGCTCACCTCTCCCGGCGCGCTCCCGCGGCAGGCACGCGTCTTCCTGCACCCCAGCTTCCTGTCCGGTGGTCAGCCTCGGTGCTCCGTCGGGTGCGCATGCGCACCTCGCACCATAGACTGCAGCACAGGCTGAACCGCTCTTCATGACCCTGGAGGACCCTGACCCGGAAGTCCTGCTACACACCCTATATAAGGTAGCTTCGCCCCCTGCTCGCTGCCTGTTTATCAATTGTGTTCCACGACTGATTTCGGGTACACACTCTTCTACTTACCCCTTCGTATTCTGCCTAGCACCCTACCTTGTGCCTATTGCCCTGTCTTGTCTCTCCTGGTGACCTCCTTTGTATTTCCTTCCAGAGCCCGCTGTTCCAGTCTGTTCCTGCCTTCACCTGCGTCTTCACCCGTGTGTGCCATCCCTAACCGTTCCTGCCTGCTCCTGTGCCTCCTGCCCTTCTCTCCGTCCAGTCCTGCAGCAGTCTCTCCTGTGGACTCCAGTTCCCCCTTGTCCATCTTCCAGCCTGGTGTCCGTCTGACTCCTCCTCCAGCCATCCCCAGGTATCAGCTTCTGCGGCGATAGTCTCCCCCGGGCCTGCCCCTAATGCTCCCTGTATAGGGGGTGGTACACCTGGCCAGCTCGCCTGAGGGCAGGTTCGTCGTTGCGGTCCTGAGGGTTCACCCTTGGAGTCTACCTAGCCTCACAGAATAAACAGGCCATGGACCCCACGGGTACCCCGACCCAAAAGGAACTTTTGTTCCTACGGGAAAATCAGACGAGGATAATGTTTTTCCTCAAATCCATGGAGTCCCGTTTGTCGTCCTTGCAGGTCTCTGATCCTGGGAGTGCTTCCCAGATGGCCGGCCTCCAACAGGAGCTCACCCAGCAGCGTAACACTCACGCTGAATTACATGGCCTCGGTGGACAACCGCCTCCTGGC
This sequence comes from Dendrobates tinctorius, assembly GCF_039654945.1. Lineage (NCBI taxonomy): Eukaryota > Metazoa > Chordata > Amphibia > Anura > Dendrobatidae > Dendrobates > Dendrobates tinctorius. Next base: position 14,303,603 of record NW_027361738.1, read on the forward strand.
TCTTCAGACCACTGCATCTGCCCTGACTCAGGCCACGGCTCCACATCCGCCACCCCGTTTGGCGAAACCTCCACGATATAGTGGCGACCCCAAATTGTGTAGAGGGTTCTTAAATCAGTGCCAGCAACACTTCGAGTTGCTGCCACAGTAGTATCCCACTGACCAAGCCAATGGTGTCCCATTTGGAGGGGGAGGCTCTAGCTTGGGTAAACCCCCTTTGGGAATGAGATGACCCCTTAGTCTTCCAACTCTCTTTTTTCCTGGACACCTTCCGTAAGGTGTTTGACGAGCCGGGCCGCCTGGTCTCTACCACCGAATCACTATTTAATCTTCATCAGGGCACGCTCTCGGTAGGTCAGTACGCCATCCAGTTCCGTACCCTGTCCTCAGAATTGGGGTGGAACAACAAGACTTTGGTTGGAGCCTTTTGGCGGGGTCTCTCGGGTCGAATCAAGGACGATCTGCCGGGCCGGGATACTCCAACCTCCTTGGTGTGACGTCTGCCTGCGGTCTGGGCTGCAGCCAGACAACACCCTGAGAAACACTGATACCCTTTACCCCTATACAGGGATCTGGATTTATAGCAGAGCCCAGGAGGCACTGTCTGAATAGAAGCAATGACCAGAGCAGGACGGTCGCCAGAAAGGTATTCCAATACAGGACACAGAAGCAATGATATCCGAGACTAAACCAGTCAGGCAGAAATGGTATAAAAACAGTAGACAGTAGCAGAGTCAGATTCCAGGCCGAAGCCAGAGTCATAAACCAGGAGAGTCGCAGAGGTACAGAATCGTTAGGCAGAAGCAGAGTCAGAATCCAGGCCGAAGTCAGAGTCATAAACCAGGAGAGTCGCAGAGGTACAGAATCGTTAGGCAGGAGCAGAGTCAGAATCCAGGCCGAAGTCAGAGTCATAAACCAGGAGAGTCGCAGAGGTACAGAATCGTTAGGCAGGAGCAGAGTCAGAATCCAGGCCGAACTCAGAGTCATAAACCAGGAGAGTCGCAGAGGTACAGAATCGTTAGGCAGAAGCAGGGTCAGAAGTCCAGGCAAAAGTCAGAGTCAGTCAAACAGTAATTCACACAGTAACACGCAGGGGAATCAAGAATATATCCGGCGGCCTGCAAGAGCAGTGCCAAAGTATTTGAGGGATCAGGTCATCCCTCACAGGCTCCTGGGCTGATGATGTCATCCGGACCGCCCCCAGGACCAGGCTGGATGGTGATGCCCTTCATGACTGACCGAGGAGCGAAGCCTGCGTCCAGCGGACGCCTGCGCAGGAGCCTCATAACTATCGCCGCCATCACTCGGGGTTGAAGCACAGCGCCTCCCAGAGACCGAGGCCGGAACCGCAAGCCATGAGTCAGACGGTGATGGGACAGTCCGGCGCCTCCTAGTGGTCGAGGCCGGGACAGCAGGCCCTGAGTCTGACGGTGACGTGACACTTGGAGGATCTAATCTCCCTGGCTACCTGCATCGACCTACGCTTTCAGGAGCGCTCCCGAGAGGCCGCTAGAGAAAGGAGATTCCCTCATCCTCTCCCGGCTACCCGTAGTCCGCCTCGTGCCCGTTCTGTGACAGCTTCTGCAGCCCTTGCACCGGAACAAATGCAAGTGGATGGACTCAAGCCGGTGGAGCAGCGCCGGAGAGAGAGGGTCGCACAGGGCCTCTGCTTTTATTGTGGGAGTGCATCCAACTTCCTGCGTTCCTGTCCTGTGCGGCCGGGAAACGCCTCCGCCTAGGACAGGTAAGAGAGGTCTCCCTGGGTACCTGTGAATCCTCTCTACCCTTGACCCTTTCCGTCCTTTTGCACCTAGGTTCTAAATGTTTTTCTGAGTGGGCTTATGTAGATTCTGGTGCGGCCGGAAACTTTATTTAGCTCAAGGCGGTTACGAGACTTCGGATCCCTGTCAGGTCCCTGGAGACCCCTCGGCAGATTGCTTCGGTCAACGGCTAACCCTTGCGGGAGTCCGTTATACTGGTCACCGAAGAGGTGGAACTTCAGATTGGAGCCTTACACCAGGAGAGGATAGTCTTCTACGTGCTGCCTTCATTATCCCATACCATCCTTTTGGGCCTTCCGTGGCTAAGAACACACGAGTCTACCCTAGACTGGCGCTCCGGTGACATTCTGCGTTGGCGCCAGTCTTGCCACAATAAGTGTTTGCTCACCTTCCAGTCTAGAAATTCCTCGCATTCAACATTGGCGTCTACAGATTTACCTTCCGCTTATTGGGCCTTTTTGGACGTCTTTGACAAGAAGGATGCAGAGAGCCTACCTCCGCATCGCCCATATGATTGTCCCATCGACCTCGTCCCCGGTTCCACTCCACCCCGAGGTCGGATCTATCCGTTGTCGCCCACTGAGACCCAGGCCATGACCGAATATGTCCAAGAGAATCTGGCCAGAGGCTTCATTCGCAAGTCGTCTTCACCCGCAGGAGCCAGTTTCTTTTTCGTCAAGAAGAAGGATGGGTCCCTCCGTCCCTGCATTGACTACAGAGGTCTCAACGATATCACTATTAAAAACAAATATCCCCTTCCTCTCATTCCGGAGCTGTTTGAACGTTTACGGGGAGCACGGATCTTCACAAAATTGGATCTTCAAAGGGCCTATAATCTGATCCACTCTGGTGATGAGTGGAAGACCGCTTTCAACACCCGTGACGGCAACTATGAGTACCTGGTCATGCCCTTCGGCTTGTGCAATGCCCCCGCAGTGTTTCAGGAGTTTGTCAATGACATATTCCGAGATCCACTCTACTCCTGCGTAGTGGTGTACTTGGATGACATCCTGGTATTTTCCCCGGATTTGCCTACACACAGAAGAGACGTCCGCCAAGTCTTACTACGTCTGAGGGAGCATCGTCTTTAAGCCAAGCTTGAAAAATGCACCTTCGAACAGTCCTCCCTGCCGTTCTTGGGTTACTCATTTCCGATTCTGGCTTACGCATGGACTCGGGAAAAGTGTCCACCATACTCAACTGGTCGCGTCCCCAGGGAATTAAGGCGATCCAGCGGTTCCTGGGTTTCGCTAATTATTACCAACAGTTTATTCCACACTATTCCTCTTTGAACGCTCCTATCTCCGCTTTGATCCGAAAGGGAGCCAATCCTCACCTCTGGTCTCGTGAAGCCGAGAACACCTTCCGAACCTTGAGGCAAGCATTTGCTGCGGCTCCCGTACTCCACCATCCTGAAGCTAACAAGCCATTCACCCTTGAGGTAGACGCCTCCGCCACCGGAGCCGGTGCAGTCCTTTCTCAAAGATCCTCCTCCGGACGGTTGGTCACCTGCGGCTTCTTCTCTAAAACGTTCTCCCCCTCGGAGAGAAACTATGTCATCGGTGACAGAGCTGCTCGCCATCAAGTTAGCTTTGGAGGAGTGGCGGTATCTTCTGGAAGGAGCTGTACATCCGCTCAAGATCTACACAGACCACAAGAACCTAGCATATATCCAGTCAGCACAAAGGCTTAACCCCCGGTAGGCCAGGTGGTCGCTGTTCTTTACCCGGTTCGATTTCGAGCTTCATTTCCGTCCAGGCGATAAGAACCTCAAAGCGGATGCCTTATCCCGGTCCTTTCTGGTCACCGATAACGAGGAGGAACCATCACATATTGTGGATCCTAGTAAGGTCATCGTTGTCGCTCCTGTTAATCTGACTTCTTTACCTCCTGGTAAGACTTTCATTCAAGACAACGATAGGAAGCGAGTTCTACATTGGGGTCATGCCTCTAAGCTGGCAGGCCATGTCGGTCTCAAGAAAACTCTCTGCCTCGTCTCTCGTCTTTATTGGTGGCCCTCTCTTCTTCAAGATGTCCGAAACTTTATCGCCTCCTGTCCATCTTGTGCCAAAACAAAGTCCCTTGGCACCTACCCCCTGGTCTCTTGCACCCGCTTCCGGTTCCATCGGCTTCATGGCAGCATATTGCGATGGACTTTATTACTGATCTGCCTCGATCTTCGGGTCACACAGTCATTTTGGTGGTCGTGGATCGCTTCTCCAAGATGGCCCATTTCATCTCTCTGCCCGGATTACCTTCTGCCCCCGAGTTGGTGAAAATTTTCATCTCTCATGTTTTTCGGTTTCACGGCTTCCCCAAGCACATTGTTTCGGACAGAGGGGTTCAGTTCACCTCGCGGTTCTGGAGAGCCCTATGCAAGGTGATAGAAGTAACGTTGGACTTTTCCTCCGCCTACCATCCTCAAACTAACGGTCAAGCGGAACGTACTAATCAAATCCTTGTAGCATATCTCAGACATTTCTCCAACACCCACTAGAACGATTGGCCCAGCTTGCTCCCTTGGGCCGAATTCGCCTACAACAACCATACCAGCGAATCCTCCACCAAGTCACCCTTCTTTGTTGTCTATGGGCAACATCCTGGTGTACCTCTGTCGGTTCCCCCAGTCTCAGGTGTGCCGGCGGCCGATCTTCTGATCGAGGAGTTCTCCAGGGTCTGGCAGGAGACCAAAACCACACTTGAACGAGCACGAGACAGGTTCAAGAGACATGCCGATAAGAGAGACGCCTGGATTCCCCGTCGTATCGCCCCGGGGATAAAGTATGGCTATTCTCAAAATTTGCCCATCTTAAGATCCCTTCGTATAAACTGGGCCCCCGGTACATCGGTCCTTTTTAGGTCTTAGTTCTTATCAATGATGTTGCCTACAAGCTGAAACTCCCCGCCTTGCTACGAATTCCTAATTCCTTTCACATTTCCCTCCTGAAACCGGTCATACTTAACCAGTTCCACGCTTCTACTGGTCGCTCACCTTCACCCGTTTCCGCACAGGATGTCTTTGACGTTAAACACATTCTTGCTATGAAAAGATCTAGAGGTTGGACCCTCTTCTTAATTGATTGGAAAGGTTTTGGCCCAGAGGAGAGATCTTGGGAACCCCGGGAGAACATTCAGGCCCCTCGAATTCTAGCAAAGTTCCTTTCCGGTCTTAAGAGAAGGGGGCGTAAGAAGGGGGGTACTGTCACGCTTACCGCTGCCGCGGCCACGGCTCCTGCTGCCTCTGCCTCCGCTCTGGTTCCCGCGACACCCACGACACCCTGGCGCGCTCACCGCTCCCGGCGCGCTCCCGTGGCAGGCGCGCGTCTTCCTGCTCCCCTGCTTCCTGTCCCGCGGTCAGCCTCGGTGCTCCGTTGGGTGCACATGCGCACCTCGCACCATAGACTGCAGCACAGGCTGAACTGCTCTATCACATTTCCTCCGTGACCCTGGAGGACCCTGACCCGGAAGTTCTGCTACATACCCTATATAAGGTACAGTGGGGAAAAAAAGTATTTAGTCAGTCAGCAATAGTGCAAGTTCCACCACTTAAAAAGCTGAGAGGCGTCTGTAATTTACATCATAGGTAGACCTCAACTATGGGAGACAAACTGAGAAAAAAAAAATCCAGAAAATCACATTGTCTGTTTTTTTTTCATTTTATTTGCATATTATGGTGGAAAATAAGTATTTGGTCAGAAACAAGCAATCAAGATTTCTGGCTCTCACAGACATGTAACTTCTTCTTTAAGAGTCTCCTCTTTCCTCCACTCATTACCTGTAGTAATGGCACCTGTTTAAACTTGTTATCAGTATAAAAAGACACCTGTGCACAACCTCAAACAGTCTGACTCCAAACTCCACTATGGTGAAGACCAAAGAGCTGTCAAAGGACACCAGAAACAAAGTTGTAGCCCTGCACCAGGCTGGGAAGACTGAATCTGCAATAGCCAACCAGCTTGGAGTGAAGAAATCAACTGTGGGAGCAATAATTAGAAAATGGAAGACATACAAGACCACTGATAATCTCCCTCGATCTGGTGCTCCACGCAAAATCCCACCCCGTGGGGTCAGAATGATCACAAGAACGGTGAGCAAAAATCCCAGAACCACGCGGGGGGACCTAGTGAATGAACTGCAGAGAGCTGGGACCAATGTAACAAGGCCTACCATAAGTAACACACTACGCCACCATGGACTCAGATCCTGCAGTGCCAGACGTGTCCCACTGCTTAAGCCTGTACATGTCCGGGCCCGTCTGAAGTTTGCTAGAGAGCATTTGGATGATCCAGAGGAGTTTTGGGAGAATGTCCTATGGTCTGATGAAACCAAACTGGAACTGTTTGGTAGAAACACAACTTGTCGTGTTTGGAGGAAAAAGAATACTGAGTTGCATCCATCAAACACCATACCTACTGTAAAGCATGGTGGTGGAAAGATCATGCTTTGGGGCTGTTTCTCTGCAAAGGGGCCAGGACGACTGATCTGGGTACATGAAAGAATGAATGGGGCCATGTATCGTGAGATTTTGAGTGCAAACCTCCTTCCATCAGCAAGGGCATTGAAGATGAAACGTGGCTGGGTCTTTCAACATGAAAATGATCCAAAGCACACCGCCAGGGCAACGAAGGAGTGGCTTCGTAAGAAGCATTTCAAGGTCCTGGAGTGGCCTAGCCAGTCTCCAGATCTCAACCCTATAGAAAACCTTTGGAGGGATTTGAAAGTCCGTGTTGCCAAGCGAAAAGCCAAAAACATCACTGCTGTAGAGGAGATCTGCATGGAGGAATGGGCTAACATACCAACAACAGTGTGTGGCAAACTTGTGAAGACTTACAGAAAACGTTTGACCTCTGTCATTGCCAACAAAGGATATATCACAAAGTATTGAGATGAAATTTTGTTTCTGACCAAATACTTATTTTCCACCATAATATGCAAATAAAATGAAAAAAAAAACAGACAATGTGATTTTCTGGATTTTTTTTTCTCAGTTTGTCTCCCATAGTTGAGGTCTACCTATGATGTAAATTACAGACGCCTCTCATCTTTTTAAGTGGTGGAACTTGCACTATTGCTGACTGACTAAATACTTTTTTTCCCACTGTAGCTTCGCCCCCTGCTCGCTGCCTGTTTATCAATTGTGTTCCACGACTGATTTCGGGTCCACACTCTCCTGCTTACCCCTTCGTATTCTGTCTAGCACCCTGCCTTGTGCCTATTGCCCTGTCTTGTCTCTCCTGGTGACCTCCTTTGTATTTCCTTCCAGAGCCCGCCGTTCCAGTCTGTTCCTGCCTTCACCTGCGTCCTCACCCGTGTGTGTGCCATCCTTAACCATCCCTGCCTGCTCCTGTGCCTCCTGCCCTTCTCTCCGTCCAGTCCTGCAGCAGTCTCCACTGTGGTCTCCAGTTTCCCCCTGTCCGTCTTCCAGCCCGGTGTCCATTTGACTCCTCCTCCAGCCGTCCCCAGGTATCAGCTTCCACGGCGATAGTCTCCCCTGGGCCTGCCCCTAACGCTCCCTGTATAGGGGGTGGTACACCTGGCCAGCTCGCCTGGGGGGCAGGTTCATCGTCGCGGTCCTGAGGGTTCACCCTTGGAGTCTACTCAGCCTCACACCCCTGCCGGTGCCCAGGAGGCCATGGACTCATATCTCAATGGATTTTATTTCTGATCTTCCTGTCTCTCAGAGGATGACTGTTATCTGGGTGATCTGTGATAGATTTTCTAAGATGGTCCATCTTGTACCACTCCCAAAGTTGCCATCTTCTTCTGAGTTGGTGCCCTTGTTTTTACAACAGGTGGTTCGGTTGCACGGGATTCCTGAGAACATTGTGTCGGGCAGAGGAGTCCAGTTTGTTTCCAGATTTTGGAGAGCTTTTTGTTCCAAACTGGGAATTCAGTTATCTTTCTCCTCTGCATTTCATCCTCAGACCAATGGGCAGACTGAGAAAAAAACAGACTTTGGAATCCTATTTGAGATGTTTCATATCTGCTGATCAGGATGACTGGGTCTCATTTTTGCCCTTGGCTGAATTTGCACTAAACAATAGGGCTAGTTCTGCCACTTTGATGTCGCCCTTTTTCTGTAACTTTGGGTTTCATCCTCAATTTTCTTCAGGGCAGGTGGAATCTTTGGCCTGCCCAAGTGTGGATTCTGTGGTAGAGAGAATGCAGCAGATTTGTGACCAACTGGTGGATAAGTTGTCCCACTCTCAGGAAAAAGCCCAACGGTTTTCCAACCGGCATAGGACCATTGGTCCCCGGTTTAAAGTGGGTGATAAGGTTTGGTTGTCTTCAAAGAATATTCCTATGAAGGTTGCGTCTCCAAAATTCAAGCCAAGATTCATTGGACCTTATAAGATTTTGGAAATCCTTAATCCCGTTTCTTTCCGCTTGGCTCTTCCAGTTATGTTTAAGAGTCATAACGTGTTCCATAAATCCTTGTTGAAGAGGTTTGTAGAGCCAGTAGTTCCCATGGTGGCGCCTCCTGATCCTGTATTGGTTAAAGGTAATTTTGAGTATGAGGTAGAGAAAATGTTGGATTCTCGATTGGCTAGACGGAGACTCCAGTACTTGGTCAAATGGAAGGGATATGGCCAGGAGGATAATTCTTGGGTCTCTGCTTCTGACATTCATGCCGAAAGATTGGTTCGTGCTTTTCACCGGGCCCATCCTGACCGGCCTGGTGGCGTGGATGAGGGTTCGGTGACGCCTCCTCAAGGGGGGTACTGTTGTGAATTCTCTCTCTGGCTTCCCTCTGGTGATTACTAAAGGTAGTGCAGCTGGTCAGATTGACAGAGGGGTTGCAAGTTCTCTTTCTGGGCTCCCTCTCGTGGTTACTGGAGGTAGTGGAGCTGATCTGATTGACAGAGGCTTGCCACCTGATAATGAGGAAGACGATTGGAGATCTGGGGTTTCAGATTGGGATTTAAGACAGCCACTCCCTCTATCCCTGCTGGTGATTTTCTTCCTGTGCCTCCTGAGGTCTGATGTCTCCTGCTCTGTCCCTGCATGTTCAGCTAAGTGGTTCATTTGCTACTCTGTTTGCATTTGATCTGGTTTTGTTTATCTCTGCTTTGTGCGGGTCAGCCAGCTCCACCTGGGGCTGTGCTGAATCACCGCCCATATGTTACTGTTTGTGCCAGTTTGTTTTGTCCCCTGTTATATTGGTCTCTTTTTGCTCTGCTTTCAGAATATACCAGAGTGCTGATATAGTGGGGTGCGAAGTCGTGTGACTTCAGTGTTTTTTGCATCAGACGTGTTGGATTTTTGCAGGGTTTTTGCGTGATTGCAGACAGTGTCTTTCCTTTCCTGTATAGTCAGTGTGGGCCCCATCATTTGCTCAGTCTATTTTCCTGCCTGTGTTTGTGTTTTCATCTTGTCTCACCGACAATATATGTTTGGGGGTTATCTATTCCTTTGGGGTCTGCTCCGGGGCAGTTTAGATTTCCCCTTTCTTGCTTTAGGCTTAGTTAGCTCTCCAGCTGTGCCGAGGCATCTAGGATCATCGTAGGTATGCTCCACGGCTACTGTTAGTTGTGTGGACAGGATCAGGGGTCTGCAATCCGCTTAGTTACCAACCTCTCTGGTTTTCTGTGGCTTAGCCTGGAACCTGCTATCCTCCTCGGTGACCCATTCATAACAAAAATGTTTGTGAAAAAAGCAAATGGAGATTCTGGCTTGGCTTTTATCCTAAGTCATGTAACTAGGCTCGTTAAAGGGTCAACATTGACTTTTAGGATTGCTACCTCCAATAGGTGGCACTAGAGTTCTAGTCCTCTTCCTCTCTGAAGAGACAATTTGCATAATTAGCATATTTCCCAGAGGAGCATTGCGGCTTTAAGTCTCCTCACCTCGACATGCTTAGCATGTCATTCTCCGCAAGGAGAAATGATACTTCTTGGATATCGGTCAGACGCCTCTCTCACAGCCAAACCAGATCTTCTCCCACTTTGCACTGATGAGGGGCAGTACCCCGAAACACAGTGTCTGCAAATGGAGATTCTGGCTTGGCTTTTATCCTAAGTCATGTAACTAGGCTCGTTAAAGGGTCAACATTGACTTTTAGGATTGCTACCTCCAATAGGTGGCACTAGAGTTCTAGTCCTCTTCCTCTCTGAAGAGACAATTTGCATAATGTGAAAAAAGTGAAATGTTTATTTTTCCCTTCCCTATTCCATTCATTCATGTGAAACACCTGAAGGGTTAATAAACTTCTTGAATGTGGTTTTGAGTACCTTGAAGGGTGCCGTTTTTAGAATGGTGTCACTTTTGGGTATTTTCTGTCATATTGACCCCCCCAAACTCACTTCAAATGTGAGGTGGTCACTAAAAAAACGGTTTTGTAAATTTTGTTGCAAAAATGAGAAATCGCTGGTCAACTTTTAACCCTTATAACTTCCAAACAAAAAAAAAATTGTTTCCAAAATTGTGCAGATGTAAAGTAGACATGTGGGAAATGTTATTTATTAACTATTTTGTACAATATGACTCTCTGATTTAAGGACATAAAAATTAAAAGTTTGAAAATTGCAAAATTTTCAAAATTTTTACCAAATTTCCATTTTTTGAACAAATAAACACAAGTCATATCAAAGAAATTTTACCACTATCATGAAGTACAATATGTCACGAGAAAACATTGTTAGAATCACCAGGATCCATTGCAGCATTCTAGAGTTATGACCTCATAAAGTAACACTGGTCAGAATTGAAAAAATTGGCACGGTTATGAAGGCAAAAACAGGCTCTGGCGCGAAAGGGTTAACAAACTTTGGAATTTTTTTCACCACTTAGATAAAAAAGAACCTAGACATGTTTGATGTCTATGAACTCGTAATGACCTGGAGAATCATAAAAGCAAAAAACAAGTGTAGGATTGCATTTTTTTTTGCAATTTCACCACACTTGGAAATTTTTTCCCTTTTTGTAGTACAAGACATGGTAAAACCAATGGTGTCGTTCAAAATTACAACTCATCCCGCAAAAAACAAGCCCTCACATGGCCATATTGACAGAAAATAAAAAAGTTATGGCTCTGGGAAGAAGGGGAGGGAAAAATGAAAATGCAAAACCAAAAATACCCCTTGTTGTTAAGGGGTTAAAGATGTGACCTTCAACTTCCTTGGCAACAGCAGGGCACCAAACTTCGAACAACTCGTAGACAACATTCTCATAGCATATCATTTGATGAAATGCAATATGTCACTAAAAATACATTTTCTACATTCTCACTTGGACTTTTTTCCAGCCAATGTTGGTGCCGCTAGTGATGAACACGGTGACAGATTTCACCAAGACATTGCGCTGACGGAGAAAAGGTACCAGTGAAAGTGGAGTACGTCAATGCTGGCTGACTGTTGCTGGAATCTTATTCGAGAAGCATCTGATACGGATTATAAACGAAAGTCGTCTGCAAAACAACAATTGCTTTTGCTACTGACATCGATGCAGATGTATGTAGTGTCTCAGATGTCATAATGTAGACTATAAACTGTTGCTTCTTTAAAACCTTACGTGATACAGACTTTTGGAGCACATATTCATGTTCAGCATATCAAAATCTATAAGGTACAATAAAATTTTCAGGGGACAAGAACTTCCATGAAATTTGTTGCGCAGTGTTATTCCAAGTGTGGTGAAATAGTGAAAAATTGAAATCCCAGTATTGTTTTTGTAAAAATGAAATTCTGACCTCTGTATTAAAAAAAAGGTGTTGGTTGTGTTACTATCTTCTGAGGCACATACATTTTTATTTCTACATTGATGGGCCTATGTAAGGTAATGTTTTTTGTGTGCTATGCAGTCATTTTTATGCATACCATTTTGGGGAACATACATTTTGATCGCTTTTTAGGCACTTTATTAATGAAGTGTGCCAACTAAAATACAGCAATTCTGGCATTTAATTTTACTTCTTTCTTACTGTGTTTAACAATTCTAAGTTTTTTTCATAACTACTGATTCCATATACTGCAATGATATTACAGTGTATAGCGTAAATTATGTTCTCCTATGAAGCCCACAGTTCTTAGAAGGACTAAGAAGGCAACCATGGGTTTCTTCAGCAGGTCCCCAGGTGTCATGGTGGTAACCCATCATCTTCTTGTGATTGCAAGGAAGCCATTTATATGCCGCTGTCACTGATAGTAGTGACATTTAAATGGTTAAACAGCAACAATCAGAGCTACCTCAAATAGCTGATGTTACAGGCAGATTCTAGCTGTGTAACACAGCTGACGTCTACCTAGTATGGATCTATTTACTCTGAAAGTGATTTGTGAAGAAAATGTAGGCCACATTCTATTAAAAGGGTTATCTCCTTTCAGAGAATCTCCATCTTCTCCATTCAGGGAGTCCACGGAAATCGGACTGCACTCAGTTCTGTTTCTTCAGTGTCCAGCCATCCTGATACTTTATTTGGACGGCTGCAGTATGAATCATACCAAAGGCGCCATATTCTTGGAGAACCCCCTTTAAGCTACAGAAGGTCAATTTTAAATTAACTTTTTTCGAGTGGGAATTTTTAATGTTTTTTTCTTTGGTGACAGGACAGGCCACAGACAGCAGAAAAGCTAGAAACAGCTATTGATAAACAGCTATTTTTGGTGGCAATTTCTTTATTTCTTTCATTTCTGCTTGGTTCATTTATGGCTGGCAGCTGGCGCACTATTGTCCTTGCTATCCACTACAATTCATTGAGATCCAGACTTTTGGACCATCACTTGAAAGTAAATGGTTGAAAAGCCTGACCAGAAGTGGTACATTTTTGCATCAGTTTTGCCATCCGTTCTGATCAATTGCATTGTATCAGACTAAAAATATCTGAATCTGATGTAAAGGATAAATGTGACGTCAGCCTTAGAACTATAATTGCTTTTCTATCGACAGTCCTATGGCGGTTTGTTTTTATGTTCACACTTTGTTTTTTAATGGCAGAAATGAATGTACCAAAGAATGCATTGAAAAAAAACTTAAAGAAAAATAAATTTTATGGGGTGATATGGAAAAAATATATAAATATCTGAATATTTAGCATTTTTATTATGAACTAACTGAATTTCAGAAAAGTCCGAGTTCCTATTTTTGCATTTATATGCCTTTAAAACACAATATTACTAAAAGGTTGTTCTCACAGCAGCTCAGACATTGAAGGATGAGATACTGGCTTAAAGCTAGATTTAACATTATAGCACCTTACTTTTTGCATGCATAAAGAGACTCATCAGCATCACCATATCCTGCCCCCGAGGACAGCATGAGATTCAAGAAACTCATTCATTTTTCCAGAAGTAGAAAACATTTTTGAGTATGCCCTTTGGACAAAATCATATCCTACTACTTGGCTTCCTGCCTAGACCGGACATTTGGTAGATTTGCTAAAACCTGTATATCAATTTGACACATATCTTATGACATTCAAGAAAAAAAAACATTGAAGTTGGCCTCCAGTGTTTGGTGTATATGTGATTTAATGTAGAATGTTAAGGGATCCTCTACAGAAATGCAACTTGACTGAACTTGGAATTGCACCTAATGACTTCAATATTCATAAATGTGAGAGAACATCAAATTACTATTATTCTTCTAACTACTGAAATTACCAAATGTTTAACTGTAACAGTGCAAATGGATCCTGAAACAGCCCAGAATGCCATACATAATCAACATATGCATTGACCATCTGAGCAAAAAGATGTTCTTCAGATATAACCCCCACATAGAGGTAAAGTTTTTTCCAGGTGAGCTTTGCTGGTAGCAATCCCTAGAATAGTCACAGATTGGCAGTAAATATGCAAAGACCTTCCAGCAAAGTCCAAAAAGTAGCAAAGGGTCATCAGAGGAATAGCTGTCAGGATGCAGTAAGCCAGACAATGAGAAAAAACCACACAGAAGACAGGGCAGAAGTCAAAACCAGTAATCATGGGAACCAGGTGGCAAATAGAATGGAGAAGACTGAAACAAATTTGAAGATGAGGTCAGGGATCAATATCAGAACTTATAAACAAATTCAGTAACACAAGAAGAAAGTGTCATGTAAAGGTTTACCATAAATCTTATTTAATTGGGTGACAATTAATTTTTGCACTTTCATTTTTTCCTCCCCTTCTTTCAAGAGCTATAGACTTTTTCTTTTTCTGCCTATGTAGAAATCGCAGGAACGTGGGATGTAGTCATGTACAGGAGGCAGATCAAGAGATAACAGTTTTATTAACAATAAGCGCACTCCACGCAGGGAGTAGTGGGTTGCAGGGTGACGGTAGGGAAATGTGGAAGAACTGGGAGAGTGGCAAGGTAGGTGAGGGATGAACGATAGTTTAGTAATTAAAGAGGAGAAATGTATCCGACTGTAGTCTTCTTCTGTGCAGCGTCTCAGGGATCCAACGGTGGCACCGACAACAGCGGCACATGACAAAATTAATAGACATGCTGCGGATTGTTCCGCTATGCGATTCCGCAGCGGAAAAAACCACAGCATTGGCACATCAACTGCGGAATCCCATAGGATTGCATGGAAATGCATTTTGTTAGCATTTTTTAAGCGTTTCTGCTGCGGCAGAAACGCTTAAAAAACGGAAGGTGGGCACACAGCCTAATACTATCCCCTCCCATACACGTTAGTTATGGTCCCGGAATCCTGCGCTTGCACACTGCAGTCCTTACACAATACCTACCTCTTCCTTCTGGGGGTACTGCATTCAGTGATCATCTGCACAGGCGACTTCCGCTACAGTGACCTCCAGCGTGCGCACAAATAAGGTGCTCTCCCCACTTCCTCAGTGCATAGTCATCGCTATGTACACATGATCCCTAGTGATGACTATGCAGGGAGGAAGTGGGGAGAGCAACTTATCGGCGCGAATGCCAGAGATCACAGTGACTCTCAGATGGGGCACATGAAGTGTGCATAGGGTCATAAGGAGTTAATGAGTTGTTCGTGAATGAGATATGGATGAACCATCTTTGGAGTAGGTTCCACCATTAATCAACTGACACCTGATGCCTGATATCTGTAGTCAATGGAAGTTGAGCTTCTATACATCCATTACCCAGTGTAAAAGCTGGCGTTACATCTCCATTAGAGGTGAGCGAAATGGGTCAGTCAAATTCAAAAAATGCCGACTTTAGCTAAAAGTCGGGTTTCGACGATCGAAACCCGACCATAGCGTGAGGTCGGCCATGAGGTCGCCGATCAGTGCGCCAAAGTCGCGTTTCAAATAATGCTTCCAGCGCCTTTTCTCAGCCAATGATGGAGGACGCACACTGTGGGCAACGCGATGACATGGGCAGTGGCCACCACCATCTTAGAGAAGGGCATTGAAGTGATTGGCTGGCTTTGTGTGGTGTCACAGTGGGTATAAAAGGCCGTGACCGCCGACCACCATCTTACTTCTGCCGATCTTAGTATAGGGAGAGGTACTGCTGCTGCTGATTCTGAATAGGGAGAGCGTTAGGCAGGGAAGAAGAAAAAAAGTTGCTTCTGCTGATAGCGCTTTTCACTGTACAGTTAGTGTGCAGTGAAAGGGGAGGATTTTTGTTGTGTGCAGCAGCGCTGGTGGTGATTAGGCTGCATTTTAAGGCTACCTGATAGCTGCATTGCTGTGTGCACACTGCTGTTCAAACTGCTTTTTCCAACTTTTATTATTTTGTTCTGGTGACTGTGAGTTACCGAGCGTTCATTTTTTTCACACACCATATAGTGGTGTACGCTCCTCACACACTACCTTCTACCGGCTGGTATCACGGACAAATAGAAGCTATCTGGGTGTGACTCTGGAAAAACAAGCCGAGGAGATTTTCCATTTTTTCAGCCCTACACCTTATAGAGCTGTCCGCTTTTCAAACAGTTTCGTATATCTGCTGTTTGATTATGGTCAAAACTAGACAGAGACAGCGTGTGTCAGTCCGTATACAAATAGACGGAGATTGACAATTTTCCATACAGACACCATATAGCGGTGTACGCTCCTCACACACTACCTTGTATCGGCTGGTATCATGGACAAATAGAAGCTATCTGGGTGTGACTCTGAAAAAACAAGCCGAGGAGATTTTCCATTTATCCAGACCTACACCTTATAGATCTGTCCACTTTTCAAACAGTTTTGTACATCTGCTGTTTGATTACGGTCAAAACTAGACAGAGACAACGTGTGTCACTCCATATACAAATAGACGGAGATTGACAATTTTCCATACAGACACCGTATAGCGGTGTACGCTCCTCACACACTACGGTGTACCAGCTGGTATCACGGACAAATACAAGCTATCTGGGTGTGACTGGAAAAACAAGCCGAGGAGATATTCCATTTTTCCAGACTTACACCTTAGAGAGCTGTCCGCTTTTCAAACAGTTTCATATATCTGCTGCTTGAGTAGGGTCAAAACTAGACAGAGACAGCGTGTGTCACTCCGTATAAAAATAGACGGAGATTGACAATTTTCCATACAGACACCGTATAGAGCTGTCCGATTCTCAAACAGTATTGTATATCTGCCGTTCGCATTACAGTCACATCTATACAGAGTCAGTGTGTGTATACGGAGATTGTTACACAAAAACCGCATACAGCTGTACACTTCTGACACAGTTCCGTATATCTGCTTGTTGGATTACGGTCAAATACATACTGTAAGAGCATCTGTGACTAACAAAATATATAAGTAGCTTTAATTTTTTTAATCCACCTTACACAGCTGGACTCTCCTCATACAGTACCATCTCTCTGCTGGTATTTTGGTACATTTTCCCAAACATGAGAAAGTATGGTGGAAGAGTCCGCGGACGTGGGCAGGAGGCCGCAGCTGGTACTGATGGTGGTGGTGCATCAGCTGGTTCTGGCAAAAGCACAATAGCAGCTAAGGCAGGAGGTGTTGAGCCTGCGTCATCATCTGGCCCAAGAAGGCCTGTAAGGATCCCTTTTCTTGGAGTAGGAAAACCGCTTTTAAAGCCGGAGCATCAGGAACAGGTTTTGGCGTTCATTGCCAAAACAGCCACCAGCTCTATTGCCTCCTCTTCTGAACGTTCGAAACCTGCAAGCACGGAGTCATCAGTGCAGGGTTCTGGTCAGGAAAAACACCTTTCCTTGTGTCCTTCACCCCCACCAAAAGTTAAGGATGCGGCAGCCCACACTTCAGATTACTCTATGGAGCTCTTTTCACATACCATGCCTGGGTTATCCAGTCAAATCCTGAATTCCCCAGTTCAAGATGAATCTGACATGGAGTGCACAGATGCACAGCCACTGCTAGATGATTCTACTGGTACATTGACCCAGAGCACTACATTGCCCTCACAGTCTACTGAGCCAGAATCTGAACCTGATGAAACTCAGGTGCCCCTTCCTGCATACTATACCACCTTACACGGTGACACTGAGGAAGGTAAAGAGGAAGGTGCAGATGACTTTGAAGAGGAGGAGGTGATGGATGACCCAGTTCTTGACCCGGATTGGCATCCATTGGGGGAGGAGGGTGGCGCTGGCAATATTTTAGATAAGGAGAAGGATCCGCAGCAGGCATTGACATCGCAGCAGCGGTTATCAGGCAGGCCCGTAGCTGTCCAGAAACGTGGAACAAAAACTAAAAGAGTTGCAGGACAGCTTGGCCAGACGGTCAACTTAGCACAGCGTGCAAGGCCAGAAAATGTATACCATAGTAGGAAGAGTGCAGTGTGGCACTTCTTTGTCCAAAATCCTACTGATGAAGCAAAGGTTACCTGTAAAAAGTGCGAAAGGACCTTTAGCCGAGGTAAACAACTCAGAAATTTGAATACCAGTTGCATGCTTAGACATTTAATTAACATGCACTTGCAAGCATGGACGGACTACAAAACCTCAGGTAGCACATGTGCATCTGCTCCGACTGAAGGTAGCCAGCAACGCTCCATCGCTTCCCCCACTGTAAAACCACCTCCACTGTTAAGCACACCACCAGAACTAAATGTGCAGGTGTCGTCGCAGGGCCAAAGCACTCAGGGAATCACAATGGTTTTGCAACACAACACTGAATCTAGGCCATCACCACCAATACCATCACCAACACCCTCTCACTCCGTCCGGTCCACCGCTACTTCCCCCATATGCAGTTCTCCAGTCCAGCTCACCCTACCAGACACTCTGAGTAGGACAAGAAAGTACTCATCCTCTCATCCACGTACACTGTGCTTGAACGCCTACATTGCCAAACTAATCTCATTAGACATTATGCCCTACCGTTTGGTTGAAAGCGAAGCTTTCCGCGAGCTCATGGCCTACGCTGTCCCACACTATGACCTACCCAGTCGGCACTTCTTTTCTCGAAAAGCCATCCCTGCCCTCCACCGGCATGTGAAAGACCGCATTGTCCATGCACTAAAACAGTCAGTGAGTGGAAAGGTGCACCTCACAACAGATGCATGGACCAGTAGGCATGGCCAGGGTCGTTACGTGGCCATCACTGCGCACTGGGTTAATGTGGTGGATGCAGGCTCCACAGGGGACAGCGGCGGTGGAACAGTGTTGCTTAGCCCACGGTATAGGAAACAGTTGGCTGTAGGCTTTCAACCCTCCTCCTCCTCCATAAGCGAAAGCTCGTCCACAGAGCGCAGTCGCACGAGCACTCCATCCGCAGCTGGCAGTGTTGCACATGAGGTGTCCCACTATCGAACAGCTAGTGGTAAGCGTCAGCAGGCTGTGTTAAAGATGATGTCTTTGGGCGACAGTAGACACACCGCGGAGGTACTGGCCGACTACTTGCAGCAACAAACTGAGTCATTGCTGGGCAGTCTACATCTTGAGCCAGGCAAGGTAGTCAGTGATAACGGCCGTAATTTTGTGGCAGCCATAGCACTTGCAAAACTCACACACATACCTTGCCTAGCTCACACTTTGAACCTGGTGGTGCAGTGCTTCCTTAATAATTATCCAGAGTTAACATCACTGCTCCATAAGGTGCAAAGGCTGTGCTCACATATCCGTCGCTCGGCCATACACTCCAGTCGTTTGCAGAAGCTGCAGCGATTGCTCCACCTCCTCAAGCACCGCTTAATCATAGACGTTGCAACAAGGTGGAACTCCACCCTGCACATGGTTGAGAGGCTGTGCGAATAGAGGCAGGCTGTAATGCATTTGTGGGAGGATACATGGGCAGGCAGTTTGAGGGAAGACATGGAATTGTCGGGTGTGCAGTGGTCAAAGCTGAAAGACCTCTGTAAAGTCCTTCAGTGTTTTGAGGAATGCACACAGCTGGTAAGCGCAGACGACACCATCATAAGCATGAGCATCCCACTTATGCGTCTGCTCATGCAAAGTTTGACTCACATTAAGGATCTGGCGTCTGCAGCAGAGGAGGAGGAACAGGAGGAGGAGGAGGGAAGTCTTGCTGACAGTCAGCCATTGTCTGGTCAGGGAACTGTCCTGGGCGAGGTGGAGGAAGAAGAGGAGGAGGATGAGGGGGATGATTATTTTGGGCAGGAGGATGCTTCTCAGGGGGCAAGAGAAAATGTTGGCATTCCAAGGTCAGGTACAGTGTTTGTGCGTGACTGAAGGGATGTGGATTTGCCAGAAAGTGCTCCTCCACCCAGCAGTGGCAGTGCATTATTGACATCTGGAACATTGGCCCACATGTGCGATTATGCCTTGCGGATCCTAAAAAGGGACCCCCGCATTGCCAAAATGATGAAGGATGACGACTACTGGCTGGCCAGCATCCTCGATCCACGCTACAAAGGCAAATTACACAACATCATGCCACAGGAGAACCTAGAGATAATATTGGCTAACAAACAAGCAACTCTGGTAAACCGTTTGTTTGAGGCTTACCCAACACACAGCAGCGGTGCTGGCTCTCCCACGAGCCATACTGGGCACAATGGAAGAGGTGTTCGTGGTGCACACAGCCAAAGTGGCATTGGAGACAGGGGTTTAATGACCATGTTGTGGAATGATTTCTCAAGTACCGCTCACACGACTGCTAATACTGCATCGCTTAAAAGTGACAGGAGACAACAGTTGTCAACTATGGTTACAAACTACCGTATATACTCGAATATAAGTCGAGATTTTCAGCCCAAAAAATTGGACTGAAAGTCCCCCTCTCGACTTATATTCGAGTCATATACAAAGGGGTCGGAGGGGGCGGATGTGTCAGGTCATACTTACCCGTCCTGATGCTGTCTTGAGCCCCCAGCTTCTCCCCGTGCTCTCTCTTCCTGCCTTCAGCGGTCACGTGGTGCCGCTCATTAAAACTCATCAATATGCGCATATTGATGAGTTTTAATGAGCGGCACCACGTGACCGCTGAAGGCAGGAAGAGAGAGCGCGGAGAAGCTGGGGGCTCAAGACAGCGTCAGGACGGGTAAGTACAGCGATACTCACCTGTCCTGCGTCCATGGCTGCTTGCTGCTGTCTGTCATCGGTCAGTGACTTCAGACAGCAGAGGGCGCGGTGACGTGGTTAATGCGCGCCGCGCCCCCTGCAGTCTGAACGTCACTGACTGATGACGTGCAGATAGCGGTGAGCAGCCATGGACGCAGGACAGGTGAGAATCTGGCACCCAGCGACGGAGAGGTGAGTATGTCATTTTTTTATTTTTACATGCAGCAGCGGCAGCACATGGGGGAATAATCTAAGGAGCTTCTTATGGGGGCAGCATATGGGGGAACAATATGGAGCTTCTTGTGGGGGCAGCATATGAGGGAACAATATGGAGCTTCTTATGGGGGCAGCATATGGGGGAACAATATGGAGCTTCTTGTGGGGGCAGCATATGAGGGAACAATATATGGAGCTTCTTATGGGGGGCAGCATATGGGGGAATAATCTGGAGCTTCTTGTGGGGGCAGCATATGGGGGAATAATCTGGAGCTTCTTGTGGGGGCAGTATATGAGGGAACAATCTATGGAGCTTCTTATGGGACCAGCATATTTGGGAATAATCTATGGAGTTTCTTCTGAGGACACCATATGGGGGAATAATCTATGGAGCATTTCCCACCCTAGACTTATACTCGAGTCAATAAGTTCTCCCAGTTTTTTGTGGCAAAATTAGGGGGGTCGACTTATACTCGGATCGACTTATACTCGAGTATATACGGTACTTCTCCTCCCATATTGATGTTCTCCCTCACAGGTCATTCCCCTTTGACTATTGGGTCTCTAAACTGGACACCTGGCCTGAATTGGCACACTATGCCTTACAGGAGCTCGCTTGCCCTGCTGCTAGTGTGTTATCTGAAAGAGTCTTCAGTGCTGCTGGATCAATCCTGACAGAAAAAAGGACCCGTCTGTTGACCCAAAATGTTGATGATCTAACCTTCATTAAAATGAACCATGCATGGGTTTCAAAGGATTTTGTCCCACCTTCCCCTGATGACACATAGGTTGCCAGAAAACTGCCTCGCTTTTGTCCTCCTCTTCCTCGGACTTGCCCAATTACACCATTTGCAGAAGCTGAATGTCCAGCCTACACATCAACATATGCCATTTTTTAAACCTCCCTAATTGGGCTGCCCACCCCCCCAAGGGCTGGGGTCAACACCTGGCGCATCCGGGCAGGGAGCCGTTGCTCTGAACAGGTGGATGGGCACACTGATGGCCGACGGCACTGGCACAGGGCCCCTCATAGTACTATACAGTGTCTCTGACAGTGGGGGGCCCACTCGCCATCAGACACACCAGCGTACTATGAGGGGCCCTGTGCCAGTACCGTCGACCACGACTGTGCCCCCCTGCTTGGTCCTGGCCACAGCACTTGTTGGTTGCAATACTTACCTCTCCCTGCTCCACCGCTGTGTAGTCTGGGCAGTAAAATCCTTCACAGGGACAGCCACTAGAAATTTGGTGTATTGATCGATGATGGTTAAGATGTAGCTATGCCCTGTCCTGCTGGCCTCTACCTTCAGATGATCAATGGCTACCATTTGTAATGGACGTCAACTTACAAGCGGATGCAGTGGTGCTTTATGATCACCTTTCACTGTTGTGATAGTCACAGACGTATGACGTTCCTGCCAGCATTTTTCAATGTCTCCTCTCATGCCAATCCAATAGAATCGCCTACGGACTGTGGCTTCTGTCTTTTGCACTCCAAAATGACCAGACACATCATGATAGGCAGTGAGGACCATGTCTACATCTCTCCCTGTGATCACAATTTGATGGAGACGAGTAACGGTGAAGTGATCCACGCTACTGCGATAAAGCAATCCTTTCTTCACAAAGAACCATTTTCGCTGTCTCCACAGACACAGTAATTGAGGGTCTGCATCGCCTCTGCAACATCTACTGGGAGGTTTTCCCACGATGAGTAATTCCCAAATTTCTGCTAACACTCAACTTTCCATCTGTACTTATATCCATGTAGTTTCCAGTAGCGGAGAGTCTGGACTGGCTTACTGAGATTGAAATATAAACGAAGATTTAAAAGTACCACAACACTGTTGTACACTTCAAATACCTTTCCCTACTTTTTAAATTCTGGTGTAATACATAGTGAGCCTCTGACTCTGGAAGTATAGACAGAAATTTACAATTACCCCTAGACTGGATCCACCTGGTATGTGCTTGTTAGGCGTCAGATTTCTGTCGCTGCACAGAGAGAATCCCGAGCCTTACTTCCAGCGGTCTCCCATTCCTCTCCAGCCGCAGAGGAGGTTGCTCAGCAAACTCGTCAGTCCAGGTGCTCTGCCCAGACCAGCTCCGTGGGTTTGCTTGCTGCTGGCACCTCTGGCACATCTTCTATGGCAATACATGCTGCTCAGCAGCAAGATTCTCCAGGGACTAAGTCCCCGTGTCAGGCCACTGAGCATGCCCGAGGAGTGATCTCCCATTGGAGTTCGAAGGTCACGTGCTCAGGTCCTGCTCGTGTTCGGATTGGCCCATCCGAGAAGCCAGGAAGGTCCCGGATGCTTGTGGCTATAAAAGGTTCGCATGGCCGCTCGGCCATGCGCTAGGATAAGACTGTATTTACAGACTATGTGGAGTGAGTGATGTATGCACGTATGAATGTCTCTGGTGAATGACTCATTAAGAAACCCCTACCCTTGGTACGCATGTGTTGTGCAGCCTAGCCTGCTAGCACCCAGGCTTAGGTGTAGGTAGGACAGAGGTTGAGTCAGGCATCAGCCCTCACCAGGGACTCGGCATGCCTCAGTGCACATGCTCCACTTCAAAGCCAGCGTCTATAGCGGTGCTCAGTGGGCCTAGAAGGACTCCAACCCCGTGTCCTTGGGGTTGATTTCTGTGGCTGTACACTGTGCGCTCTTTTGGTCGGGCTCTGAGAGCTAAACAGGCTCCGGCATCTACGTTCAGCGGTTGTGCGACTCTGTGCATTAACAGAGTTCGCACCTGTTCACATTGGATGACGTAACCCACGTGGGACTGTTTTTATGCTGCTCTATTCTTCCGCCATTACCTAGCAGCAGTGTACCACCTCTGCACGGTGAACCCCGGACTGCGAACGCACCTACTATTATTTTATAATTTGGTGCGTTCCGCCAGCCCTAACAGTGCTGATACAGTACCTTTGTTCAAAATTTTTTATTACGGTACCATCCATTGGGAGTGAGCGTGTGTGGTTTACTCCTTCTATATATACGGTGAATCAGAGATACCAATTTTTACCCTATACTCGATACAGCTTGTATCTTGTTATACAGTACCTTTGTTCGACATTTAGTATTACGGTCAAATCCATACAGAGTAAGCATCTAAGAGTGACTACGGGACTATGTATACGGAGATTTCAATTTTACCCTATATAATATATACTTGCTATCTTGTTATCCAGTACCTTTTTTACAACATTTTTTATTATGGTCAAACCCAGACTGAGTGAGCGTCTGAGGGTGACTCCGGAAATATATACCGAGATTTCAAATTTGGCCAACACTGTATACAGCTGTACGCTTCTGATACAGTAACCTTTTTTTGCTATTTAGATTCTGGTGTAATCCATAATGAGCCTGTGAATGTCTGTCTGTTACTCCGGAAACATATTTGGAGAGTTAGGATTACCCCAACACTGTATACAGCTGTACGCTTGTGTTACGTTACCCATTTACAGCTTTTCATATTCTTGTGTAATCCATACTGGGCCTGAGAGCGTTTGTGTCTGCCTCCTGAAATATTTATGGAGATTCCTAATGTTTACACTATACTATATATACCTTGTATCTGGTGATACTGTACCCTTTTTCAACTTTTTATTTTATTGTGTACTCCATACTGAGCCTGTGAGCGCCTGTGTATGACTCATGAAATATATATGGAGATTTACTGTTATCCCTAGACTGTATAGAGCTGTACGCTTCTGATACAGTGCCATATATCTGCTGGTATTTTGGGTCCATTTTCCAAAACATGAGGAAGTATGGTGGAAGAGGACGTGGATGTGGGGGGCCACCTGGTACTGATGGTGGTGCATCTGCTGGTAGTGCCAAAAACACAATAGCAGCTAAGGCAGGAGGTGTTGAGCCTGCGTCATGGTGTAGCTCTGGAAGGCCTGTTAGGCTCCCTTTTCTGGGAGTAGGTAGACTGCTTTTAAAGTCGAAGCATCAGGAACAATTTTTGGCTTACGTTGCTGAAGCAGCCTCCAGCTCTATCGCCTCCTTTTCTGAAGTTTAAAAAAATGCAAGCACTGAGTCGTCAGTGCAGGCTTCCAGTCAGGAGCAACCCCTATCCTTGTGTACTTCACCCACACCAAAATTGAAGATTGCGGCAGCACACACTTCAAATTATTCCATGGAGCTCTTTTCACATACCATGCCTGGGTTAATTAAAAATGGGGCCCATCATATACTGGAGCATTCCAAATGGGGGACATCACACTGGAGCAGCATTTATGGGGCTCATTATACAATGGAGCATTACGCTATCTGCAGACCGGATATAACTTCAAGAGAAATGTGCTGTCTTCCAGGTGCAAAAATTAAAGATGTGTCTGACAGGATATCAGGACTCTTCAGACCTACAGATGACTACCCATTCCTGCTACTACATGTGGGGACAAATGACACCGTAAGAAACGACCTGGAAACCATCTGCAGAGACTTTGAAGACTTAGGCAAGAAAGTGAAAGAACTGGGAGCGCAGGTGGTCTTCTCTTCCATCCTCCCTGTGGATGGCCATGGAACAAGGAGGTGGAATAAGATTCTGCAGGTGAACAACTGGCTACGTCGATGGTGCCGTCAGCAACGATTTGGATTTCTGGATCACGGAGTGAACTACTTATACGATGGACTACTTGCTAGAGATGGGGTGCACCTTACGAAGACTGGAAAGCAGATATTTGGAAGTCGCCTTGCTACACTTGTAAGGAGAGCTTTAAACTAGAACAACATGGGAAGGGAAGCAAAAGACCAGAAAAAGCCATACACCTGACAAATGCTATTGAGAACTCTGCTATTAGAAGTGGAAAGGAAGAACAAAGACGAAAGAATCTAATTAATAAAAATATTGGAGAAAGAGAAACCAATCACAAACTAAAATGTTTCTATACTAATGCACAAAGCATGGGCAACAAACAAGGAGAATTGGAACTACTAACACAGGAAAAGAAATATGATGTCATTGGAATCACTGAAACTTGGTGGGACAATACACATGATTGGAATACAAGACTAGAAGGATACAACTTATTTGCAAGAAACAGACTTGATAAACGAGGAGGGGGTGTCGCATTGTATGTTAGAAATGCGTATATCTGCACAGAGATTGAAGCTTCAGAGACTGGGAGTTCTGTGGAAACTGTTTGGGTAAGAATACAAGGACAGAACAATGGAAAGGACACCATTGTAGGCATTTACTACAGGCCGCCTGTGCAAGCTGAAGATATGGATGAACTCTTTATGCATCAAATGGCCAAGTTCTCCAAAAAATATGACATAGTTGTCATGGGAGATTTCAACTATCCAGACATTTGTTGGGAATCTCTCTCAGGCAAAACTAACAGGTCAAGGAAATTCTTATCCTCTCTTGCTGACAACTTTATCTTCCAAAAGGTAAAGGAGAAAACAAGGGGAACTGCTACCTTGGATCTAATCCTTATAAACAGGGAGGAAATGGTTGAGGAGGTAAAAGTGGCTGGGACCCTAGGAGGTAGCGACCATGCTATTTTAGAATTTTGGATAACTAGAGGCGGAAGACCTGTGAAGACTCAGACGTCAAGGTTAGATTTCAGAAAGGCAGATTTTAAGGGATTCAGAAAGAGAATTGGAGGGATCCAATGGCTGGATATCCTTAAAGACAAAAATGTCCAGGAAGGATGGGAAATCTTGAAAAATGAAATTCTCAAAGCACAGTTGTTAACAATTCCGAAAAGAGGGAAGAATAGGAAGCATTTAAGGAAACCAGGATGGATGAACACAGAACTTAAGCACATGCTAAAAAGGAAGAAAAAAATGTTTAGAAAATGGAAAGAGGGAGGCATATCTAAAGAAGAATATAATGCTGTCTGCAGAACCTGCAGGGCACAAATCAGATTATCTAAAGCTGAAAATGAATTGAAGCTTGCAAGAGATGTCAAAAGCAATAATAAAGGATTTTGGGGATATGTCAAAAGTAAAAGAAAAGTCAAAGATGCTATAGGATTTTTACAGGATGAAAATGATGAAATGGTAAGACAGGATGTTGAGAAGGCTGAACTTTTAAATTCCTATTTTGCATCTGTTTTCTCTCAGAAAGGAAATGTAACATCAACTGTTATTCACTGTCCTATTAAGGGAATAGAAGAATCCAGGATATCTATAAACAGAAAGATAGTGAGGAAACACTTAGCCAACCTAAATGAATTCAAGTCTCCAGGTCCAGATGAATTACACCCCAGAGTACTGAAGGAGATAGCAGAAGAAATTTTTGAACCCCTCTCCATAATCTTTGAAAATTCTTGGAGAACAGGAGATGTGCCAGCAGACTGGAGAAGAGCAAATGTTGTTCCTATCTTCAAAAAGGGGAAGAAGGTGGACCCAGGCAACTATAGGCCGGTGAGTCTGACTTCTATACCAGGAAAGATCTTTGAACAAATTATTAAACAACATGTATGTCAATACCTGGATAAGAATGAAGTGATTAAACAGAGTCAGCATGGGTTTGTAACTAATAAGTCATGTCAGACTAATTTAATTTCCTTCTATGACGGTATTACTGATTGGGTGGATCAAGGAAATGCTGTAGATATAGTATATCTTGACTTCAGCAAAGCATTTGACAAAGTCTCTCATACAATCCTTATTGAAAAAATGACTAAGTATGGAATGGACAAGGCAACTGTTAGGTGGATTCATAACTGGCTTAGTGATCGGACCCAAAGAGTGGTCGTAAATGGCTGCACATCCAGTTGGAAGAATGTCTCAAGTGGGGTACCACAGGGCTCTGTCCTGGGCCCTGTATTGTTCAACATCTTTATCAACGATTTAGATGAAGGAATTGAGGGTAAACTGATTAAATTTGCTGATGACACAAAGCTAGGAGGGATAGCTAATACTAGAGAAGAGAGAGAGAGGATTCAAAAAGATTTAAATAAACTGGAGAAGTGGGCAGCAACTAACAGAATGGTTTTTAACAGGGAGAAATGCAAAGTACTACATCTGGGCAATAAAAATGAAAAAAGCATATATAGAATGGGAGGAATAGGACTAAGTGACAGCACATGTGAAAAAGACTTGGGTATACTAATAGATCACAGACTGAATATGAGTCAACAGTGTGATGCAGCAGCAAAAAAGGCAAATGCAATTCTAGGATGTATTAACAGAAGCATACAGTCTAGATCACGTGAAGTAATTATTTCCCTCTACTCCTCTTTGGTCAGACCTCATCTGGAATATTGTGTCCAATTTTGGGCACCACATTTTAAAAAAGACATCAACAAACTGGAGCAAGTTCAGAAAAGAGCGACCAGAATGGTGACCGGTCTGCAAACCCTGTCTTATGAGGAAAGGTTGCAGGATTTGGGAATGTTTAGTTTGCAAAAGAGAAGACTGAGAGGAGACTTAATAGCTGTCTACAAATATCTAAAGGGCTGTCACATTGTAGAAGGATCAACTTTATTCTCATTTGCACAAGGAAAGACTAGAAGCAATGGGATGAAGCTGAATGGGAGGAGACACAGATTAGATATTAGAAAAAACTTTTTGACAGTTAGAGTGATCAATGAGTGGAACAGGCTGCCACGAGAAGTGGTGAGTTCTCCTTCCATGGAAGTCTTCAAACAGAGGCTGGACAGACATCTAACTGGGATGATTTAGCGAATCCTGCTTTGAGCAGGGGGTTGGACCAGATGGCCCAGGAGGTCCCTTCCAACTCTACGATTCTATGATTCTATGATTCTATGAAATGGAGCCCATTATATATGGAGTGTTATTTGGGCCCATAAAATACTGGAGCATCATCCATGGGGCCCATCATATACTAGAGCATTCTAAATGGGGCAGATCAGACACTGGAGCAGCATCTATGGGGCACATTATACACTGGAGCATTACAAATGGGGCCCATTATATATGGAGCATTATTTGGGCCCATAACACACTGAAGCATCGTCCATGGGGACCATCATATACTGTAGCATTATG
The DNA here is from genome assembly GCF_039654945.1 of Dendrobates tinctorius. Lineage (NCBI taxonomy): Eukaryota > Metazoa > Chordata > Amphibia > Anura > Dendrobatidae > Dendrobates > Dendrobates tinctorius. The sequence goes on from NW_027361738.1 coordinate 14,331,932, forward strand.
TGGAGCTCATCATATACTGTATGGAACATTATATGTGACCAATTATTCTGTATGGAGAAATAGATGGGACTCATTATTCTGTATGGCGCACAATGTGGTGGCCATAATACTGTATGGAGTAATATACTGTCTTTTTTGAGCTATTGTACAATTTAAAATAGATCAGTCATGTCAGAAGACCACTTCTTCTTACAGAGGTGGGGCACAACAATGGGGGCGGCCTGTGCGCTGTCCTATGCTAACCTCTTTCTCGGATTTTGGGAGAGGGGTTTGCTTTTGGATGGTGCAGAGGCCGCTTTCCAGATCCTGGGATGGTTCAGATACATAGGCGATATCCTGTTCATCTGGCAGGGTTCCATCCCGGATCTGGAGGCCTTCATGGTGGGTCTGAATCGCAACGAGTCCGACATCAAGCTCACTTACAATTACAATCAGAGAATTGTCTCATTTCTTGAAGTGGAGATTAGGGTGCATGATGATGGCTCTATCCAAACCGACATGTACAGTAAGAAAACATCTGTTAATTCCCTCCTTCATGCGTCTTCATCGCATCCGATCTCCACAATCAATGCCATCCCGACAGGGTAATTCCTTCGGGCTCGGCGGATCTGCGCTACGGATGTGTCGTTCAATGGACAGGCCAAGGATCTTGGGCAGAGGTTTAGAGATCGGGGCTACAGTAACAGAAGTATTAAGAAAGGTTATTTGAGAGCGAAAAATACTAAAAGAGGTGACCTTCTAGCCATACAGAGGGGTAAGAAGAAGGAAAAGACAAATGAGGGGGTGATTAGATACATCTCTACCTTTAACCAGCAATGGGACACTATGAGGTCCATTCTGAGGAAACATTGGTCAATTTTGACCACAATTTTGACCACTCTTCTTGACCAATGTCTCTCCACTGGTCCACTAATGACAGCGCGTAAAGGCAAAAATTTGAAAGATATTCTGGTATCTAGTCATTATACTTCTAAATCACGGTTCCTGTTTGGCTCTAAGGGGAGAAACAACGGATTCTTCCCATGTGGAAGATGTCTCGCTTGTAAAAACCATGTTAGATCCACGACCTTCGCATCATCGGACTGCCTCAAAGTTTTCACTATTAGGGATTACATCACCTGTTCGACTACGCATGTGGTATATTATGCCACTTGTAGCTGCAAATTAATTTATGTTGGTTTTACATCAAGGGAATTAAGGGTGAGAACCCGTGAACATATTAGGGATATTGAGGCCGCCCGGGATGTGGATGACGTGGATTTGCTAAAAACAATACCCAGACATTTCAAACTTAAACATAAAAGCAATCCAGGGGAGCTAAAGATTAGAGGAATCAACCTTGTTAACATGGGGATCCGTGGTGGTGATGGTATACACAAAAAGAATGTCGCTGGATTGTTACATTAGGGACTTTGGCTCCTTTAAGGTTAAATGAGCAACTCAGTTTTTCATCATATCTCTGAGCAAACATCATCTGCACACAAATGGTTACCATTTTATGTATATATGTTTTTAATTTTATGTTGTCCTTCTTTCTTGTTTAGTATGTGACCTTACGTTTATGGAAGTATCTTTTAAGCCCTGCCCTGCGAATTCAATGGAATGTTTGGACATCAAAATATCTAAACCACACACTATCTGCAAAGCTAAACAGAAAATACCGATGAACTCTGCCTAAGCGCTCTTACTTCTTTGAAGAAATGTGGTTAGCAATTTAAAATATATCTTATATGTACTATGTATTATTGTCTTATGATGCATTGATATTTAATATGCCTTTTAAAAAAAAAAATTTTTTGAAAGCGCTGCAGTTCTTAGATACATTGTGGGCAAAGATATGCCCTTAACTAACATGGTGGCACTGCTTATTCCTCACTAGTGCGCATGTCTCCGGCGTGTTTGCTGCTGTCGACGTCACTTCCAGTGTCTGTCTGTGATGCTGCAGTGCACCCATGCGCGGTGTGGATCGCGCCGCCATTCTTGACGCCGGGGGTGTCGCCAGACGCCGCTCTCACGGGCCTGTGACATGCGCCACCAATGGTGAGTTTTTGCTGGGTATTTAAAGTGCACAAGAGGGACACTAATTACAACCAGTCCCCCCGAGGAAGCTACCGCGAAACATGCGTAGGGGCGCGTGCCTGCATATGGACACTAGCACGGGTAACAGATGAGGACATTTTCTCCACTCCCTTCCTTCTCCCCTTTCATTTGGGCAACATAGCCATGATTATATCTGAGAGGTGGCGGTACTTTACTGCTAGATATTATAGGGAAACAGCTTTTTTATGAGTGGATCATGTAAACTATTCCTCCATGTACTGAATTTTACGCTGCACAGACAGCTTGTATTTTTATACCTATATTGTTAAATTCACTATGAATAATATGTTGTATATGGTGGATTTTACCCGTGCTATGTGCTCATTTTATGGCACAATTTTTCTATAATCGATGCACCTTGATATGTACCATTGATGCTCTGTATTTGTTTATCACATTTATTAACTAATTGTGGTCTATGTTTGTGTATTTATATCATTAAAATGAATTTTTTACATTGATACTTTCTCAGACCCTATTGCTATGGTTTATATTCTCCATGTCTTTTTGTGTGCTTATGTCATGTAAGCAGTGAAGTATTTTTCATTGTACTATGCCGCTATTTCTCTGCGGTATCGGAGCATCATGAGTTGTGGTATGTGTTAAAGGGGCGCACTGACACTCTTTGGCCCAGGGCACACGAAAACCTGGAGCCAGCCCTACCCCCCCACAACTTTAGCCAAATAACCCCCAGTTTTCAATGCGTAACTATTATTATGAAGTGAATAAAGGTTGACAAGCTTCAGTTATAAGAATTGATGTTTTTGGGCATTGAAATGGGCACTGTAAGTGTGTTTACTGTTCTCCACTCCCTGCCGACTTTGCTTCCCCATTGACTTGCATTGGGTTTCGTGTTTCAGCCGGCCTCCGACTTTTCCCTATAGTTGGCCGATTTCGTTCGACCCGACTTTTGCGAAAGTCGAGTTTCATGAAACCCGACTCGACCCTAAAAAAGGAAAAGTCGCTCATCTCTAATCTCCATAGATTATAGTTCTGGTAGCCATGGCAGTCCCAGACTTTCCCTTGAAGCAGACGGAGTTTACAAGATGTATCTGTAATTAAGGAGCTTTTTCATCTTAAAAATCCTGTGATTGATTTTTTGAGGAATTCTGCACAAAAAGAGGTGAGCAATGGGTGCAGAATGAAACACAATTTATGGGCTCATTGTTGATATACTGTTGATGTCATAAAACATAAATTAAAATGTAACAATAACATGTGAACATGGTGAAGCCTTTATAAGCTATAAAAAGTTATTTATTGGGCTAAATGCCATTTTGTGAGTCGGTGTTTATGTAAAAGGGGGTATAACAAATCCTGGCTTCTTTCCACATAAAATTATTTGATGATACAGTGCTGTCTTGTAACTACATGACAAAGTGATGTCAGTAGACAGGACTGATAATGAAAATCAGAATTTAATTTAGGGTGAGAAGTTTGCAGGATTGTGACAAAAATTTGGCCCATGCTTTACGTCTAATAACTGCAAATATAATTACATGTCAGTTGAAAGAAAATGTAAAATATTATTTTACAGCTTGTCACTAAAATCACAATGTATTTCTTCTGGACAAAAAAATGAGATATACGTATAGGTGACAGCTGCTTTCTGGCTAGTCTGCATTTGCATATTCAGCTGTGAAAAAGTAACAAGCAATCAGAAACATTTTTGTCAGTCCATCTGCCAAATAGAATAGTAAATGATACTTTAATTGGACATCCTCAAATATTCATTCAGTGAAGTTCCATGCAAAATATGAGTTAATGTATGTTCCTGTTTACAATGCTTTCTATAAATCTCTCCATTGAACAGCTTAGAACATATGACAATAAAAACAATCAAGTTATATGCGCATATACTGGCGTCTATGCAGGTTAATTCATCAGTTCCGGATCTCCATAAAGCGCGTATTTTGTCAGTATGATCTGAACAATTTATAGAAATGTTTATTTGTTGACGCATTTACTCGGATAATTTGTCCTCTGAAGTGCTGTGCTTAATTAGAATTGTCTGCCATGACATATCAAAGGAAATTCACATTTTTTCTCAACCAACATTTCTCTAAATAATTCAATACTAAAAAGACAGTAAAAATAGCGGACAATTGTTAACCATTTACGTCTGCAAAAAAAAAAAACTATCTGTATGCATAAAAATTTATATATTGCTTAATATATATACAGATATTTTCATTGAATCCAGAAATTCATAATCCAGTAGAGATCAATGGATCCAACAAAATTTGAATTTGCCTGTTTGTGCAGATTTTCCCAGGAAAATGTATTCATGGAGAAGTTATTCTTCATGAATTTAAATGCCCCTTATTATTATCTGGGTAATGAAAGAAAAAGTGCGGTCAAGCGGAGTGCTGGAGTAGTCCAGGCGCGTCAGAGCAGACACTCCTGACCTGCCTGGACTACTGCAGCGCGCTTGACTGCACTTTTTCTTTCATTATCCACACTCCCTTTGAGGGCTGCGGATGGAGCAGCACAGGCATCATTATTAGGAGATCTGCAGGACCTTTGGTGATGTGTTCCAGTCACATGTCAGCTTGGACTCCACGCCCTACAGCCCAACGGCTGGCTCCTCACTAATTACAGGCTTCTTCCAAGATTGTACAAGGTTGCACAACCGGTATAGGTGAGTGGATCCCCGCTTTAATAGATACCTCACTAAACCACCAGGTATAACTCTATGAGCGCCCCCCTGCTCTGTTGTTTCTCTGTTATTATTTTCTGGGGTCTCAATAGACACCAGAGCATAATAAACCCAATATGTAAAAAAAAAAAACCCTCGTATTGATCTCATTGCTCTCCCCTCCGACCCCTCGGTTCCTCATCATCATCTGTCCAGTCCCCATCCAAATCTCTGATCCCCACTGCTTATGATGAAATACCTTCCCATGCCTAATATGCTAAGATCTCAAGATCTCGTGTTGCTCAGGAGGGTTCTGGACAAGGTCACAATGTCATGACGTGCACAATAACATTTCAAGTGGCGGGGATCAGATGATGTGACCAGATCGATGACAGTGATTATTGAAGGGGCCGGAGAGAATTTTTTTGTTTAACCTTTTGATGACCCTTTACAGTTCAGAAAAATGGTGGCTAGTGGCTGCCATTTTGTTGAATGCATGTGGAAGCGAATTACAAAAATTCCTCATTATTTAAAATAGGGTATAAAATATAGATGAGCGAACCTTTCCAGGTTTGGTTCAGATCAGCAAACGTCACAATGTTCAACTAATATATTCACCGAATGGTTAGATGAGTGTACACTAACTCAATTAAACTTAATGGAAAGCAAAACCAAACAACTTCATGGGAGTAAAAAAGCTGCCAAAATAGGTAAAGTTAGGGGCAGGCACCAGGAAAAGTGGCATCAATTGACCCATCAATTGCGCTATAAATAATTAATTTAAAAAAAAATTGACTTGGGTTCCACTGTATTTTTGATAACCAACCAGGCAAAACATTGGGCTGCAACGCTCAGCTGTCAGCGTTAGCAAGGCTGGTTATCAAGAATAGACGGGTCCCCACGCTGTTTTTTTTAAAAATTATTTAAACAAATCACTTTAAAAATTGGCTTGGGGGCCCCCCAATTTTTGACAATCAGCCTTGCTAAAACTAACAGATGGGTTTGGTATTCTCAGGCTGGTAAGGGGCCATGGATATTGACCCATTCAGCCTAAAAATAGCAGCCCGCAGCCGCCCCGGAAAATGTGCATCTATTAGATGCACCAATTGTGGCGCATTACCTGGCTCTTCACATTTGCCCTGTGGCGGTGGCAAGTGGGATTCATATTTGTGGGGTTGATGTCACCTTTGTATTTTCCGGTGACATCAAGCCCACGGCTTAGTAATCCATTATAATTATGTCTTCTCCTTCCAATACATATCATATTGCGCTCTAATACACAATCTTGGTCAAGTGCATAAAGTAAATTAGGGTTCGCTCACATTAGCATATAAACAATCAGTCCCATTCTCATCCAGAAAAGTTGGATGAGTGGAATCTGTATGGTTTTGTCATGCGAGTGCAATGCAAGTATGCAATCATTTTCTTGGCTCAGTTGTGATCCACATAACTTGCATATGCATTCTGTATGCAATGCATTTTTAATATAATTTTTTGCATACTATAATTGTCTATGTAAACTTAAAAGCTAGCTGACAAAAATAATAAAACAATCATTTATAAAGATATAGATGGATGCTAGAAAGATATTAGAAATATGATAGACAGATAGATAGATGGATAGATAGATGGATAGATGGGTAGTGTGAGTGATCTCACAGGGGAAGGGGCGTCGACTTTGCTCTCCTCGGGGGAAGGGAGAGAAGAACCCTCATGGATCAGCTATCTGGCGCCACCACTTGCTCCAGGTCAGTCAGGGAACTGCATCGAGGGCAAATAGTCGCCGGAAAGGCTTCCCTTATAGGTACGAGTTAGTGAGGTGCTTCCAGTGAGGGGAGATATATATCACCAGTCCATGCTGGGGATATATATTTAAACCTCCCGGCCATCACTGCCAGAGTTCCTCATTAACACAATACGGTATTCTGCCACTAGTTCCTCGTTCGACAACAGGTTTATATCTGGTCAGAAATCAACCTGGGTAGCGTACAATTGACCAACCGAGCGTGTGGACATGGGAATTCGTGAATCGAGATAAAAGAGCAGCCAAAGATTAATTTTATATTTAAATGACAAAAAGGTGCACTCAAAATATTCAGGTATATATTTACAAGAACAATATACAGTTCCACAAGAATTGCTCCATGACAAACGCCTCCTGTCTCTCCTGGCCGGTGGTGAGCTCCAGACCCTTGGTCCAGTGCTCTGAAGCTCTCATAAGGGCCTGCATGTGGTCGGCCCATGTGTCTTTGGGCCTTTTTGCAGGCTCCAGAACTTACTGCGGTAAGACTCCGTGGTGAGGTTGAACTGCTGGATCAGGGCCTGTTTGATGCTCTCATAGTCCTGTTCCACCCTGGAATGTAAATCCCCCAAAACTTTCAGAGACTTAAAAAAGCCAAGAAGCCAGCACTGCCTATGGTCAGCACGCTTTTTTATTTCCAGAGATTTACCCCTCAACAGGGGGTCAGGTACTTGGCCCACTGATCCGAGGCCAGATGGTGCTATTGGCAGGTCCGCTCAAAGGCTTGCAGAAAGGAATCCAGGTCTCCGTCCATCTCCAGCAAGGGGAAGTCCTTGGCTCAAACCTTGGCTGTCTTGGGTTCCGGAGATGCTGTGGTGGGCAGTAGGAGACACTGCCGAGCCAACTCCAGCTGATGCTGTCGCTCTGCAGCTTCACAGCGTTCCACCGCCTCGCGCTCTCGCTCTGCTTGGCATTCTGCCACCTCTCACTCCGCAGCCGCATGGCGTTCTGCTGCCTCTTGCTTTGCCCGGCGTTCTGCCGCTTTCAAGAGGGCTGTGGAGACTTCCTCGAGACTTCCCAGGGCAGCTTGAAAGAGGGCTTCCGATCTAAGCTGTCTGGGGAGAAGGGCAAATAGGAGGGCGTTCTCCTGCAGGGTATTGCACTGGTGGCGAGATGCTTGGGGAGCCCAGGCAGGACCCCCTTGGTTCACCTCTTCTTCGGAACCAGTACAGTCATTCTCCGCATTACGGGCTAGCTCTGCGGCCATCATTCTTGTCAGGCTTTGATTGCTTGCAGCCAGTCTTTTCAGCCCTTGGTCAAGGACACAGCAGCAACCCGAGCACCCACACACCTACAGTACTTTGCACTCAGACTGTCGAGTGCTGCGCTGATCTTGAGACCCCAGCAGCAAAAGCTACTGCTGGTAGTCCTTAGCGTCTGGGAGTAGGGATCCCACGCACACTATTATCTCGATCCCACTGCACTGCCACCAATCTGTGAGGGATCTCACAGGGGAAGGGGAGCATCGACTTCACTCACCTCGGGGGAGGGAAGAGAAGGACCCGCAGTGATTGACACTGTGGCACCACCACTTGCTCTAGGTCAGTCAGGGAACTGCACCGAGAGCAAATAGTCACCTGAAAGGCTTCACTTATAGGTACGACTTAGTGAGGTGCTTCCAGTGAGGGGGGATATTTATCACCAGTCCATGCTGGGGATATATATCTAAACCTCCCGGCCATCACTGCCAGAGTTCCTCACTAACACAATACGGTATTCTGCCACCATTTCCTCATTCGACATAAGCCCCGTCCTACAACAGGCTTATATCGGGTCAGAAACCAACCCGGGTAGCGTACAATTGACCAACTTAGCGTGTGGACATGGGGATTCATGAATCGAGATAAAAGAGCAGCCCAAGATTAATTTTATCTTTAATCGCCGAAAAGGCGCACTAGAAATATACAGGTATATATTTACAAGAACAATATACAGGTATACAGTCACAAGCGTAGTACAAGGATAGGGTATAGATAGGTTACAATTACAGTGTTATGTAGCATGTGACCACAGGGAGGCGATGATGGATCACAGGTCCAAATCTTAGTTACAGGCTTTCCTGGCTGCGTCAGCTAGCATATCCTCCTGCCATTAGAAAGTCCAAAATGAGGAACTGCCTTATATCTCCAAGGCTGTTCCCTCGCAGACTCTGCTGCCACCGCTGGGCTGGACTTCCTCCTTCCTCCCATGTCTGAGAATAACATTTCCTGTCCATAATCATGGATGGCCCATAACTTTGAGCCCAAAGCTCTAAGTGGGTCAGTGGTGCCGCCAATGGGTTACGCTGGATTTTATCTGTGCATAGTGAATAAACATGCCTACTGTATGTAATTCCTGGTAGCTATACTTTATAACTCAATAACGCTGGGTTCTGGAGGTGGCTAAATAATATGGGCACGTGGGGAAAGGAATGCTGATTCAGATTATGTGCTCAGCTAGTTTCAGAGATATTGCGTTCTGTTATTATAAGTCATTTTCCAGATTCAATACCTCAGAGCCTGCTGTGACTTGTTGTACCACAGAGATTCCATGTGTTTCAGTCACATAAAAGAGCCAGCTGGCTGCAGCTGCAAAAAAAATTTGCACCCATGTGTTAAGAGCTTCAAAGAGTTTTTAATTAAAGAAAAACATTGCATTGCTTTTTATGGCCTGGGGGAATGCCAAGTTGGGGGCACATTCCAGGAGGGACATCTCTGTTGTCCCTCGCAGGTAGCTAGAAAGGTAGATTGGTATATAGATAGATATCCTGCAGATATATACAGTTGTGCTCAAAAGTTTACATACCCTGGCAGAACTTTTGTTTTTTTGGCCTTTTTTCAGAGAATGTGAATGATAGCTCCCAAACTTTTTTCCACTCATGGTTAGTGGTTGGGTGAATCCATTTATTATCAAACTACTGTGTTTTTTCTTTTTAAATCATGACAGCCCAAAAAATTCAAATGAGCCTGATCAAAAGTTTACATACCCTGGTGATTTTGGCCTGATAACATGCACAGAAGTTGACACAAATAGAGATGGGCAGACACCTGGATGTTCGGGTCCCGTGGGTTGGGCCGAACAGTTACAAAAAGTTAGGGTTTGGATGCCTAACCCGAGCCCGGACCCCATTCACTTGACCCGAACATCTACTGTTTGTTGCACTGTAATGTGCATGATAGCATGGCAACACCGCTTCTGATTGGTGGGGAAATCATCCCCATTACTAACCCAGGACTAATAAGTAAAAAAAACACACACAAAAATAGTTTATTTTAAAAAATACTCCCGGATTTTTTTTTTTTTGGTTCACTAATTTATTCTAAAACAAAAAACCTATCCAGGTCCTTTGTAATTCACCGAATCCAATGGGATCCAGAAATGGATCCCTGAAAAGTATAAAAGATAGAACTAAAATCAAGACACTGCCCCTCGTTCACACATTTATTATTAAAAAAAAAAGGTCCCACGCAGGTCCAACGTAGTCCAGCACTTCCCCCGATGTTCTCCAAGTCTGTCATCCAATGCTTATGAAACCTCATTGTGAGGCTCCATAGGTTTTAGGAGCAGCAACTCCCGGCTCACGCTGCTCTCAGCGAGACCCAACAACTGTGAAGAGCAGTAACATTACTGACATCAGAGCCACCATGCCTTGTGGAGCGCAGTATGATCCGGGAGTGGCTGATGCTAAAGCCTGTGGAGCCTCAATACGAGGCTGCTTAGGCTTTGGACGATAGAGTCGGGGGGAACGTCGGGGGAAGTGATGGACTATAACGAACCTGTGTGGGACCTTTTCTTATAATTTATTGCAAAATCCTAGGGTGGATGGCAGGCACCATCACATAGATCCACATGTGACGGACTCAGCTCCTGCTGAGCCCATTTTTTGAGTGGACCCTCTGGGTCGTGGCACCCACCCACCGAGGGCGAGCTGACCTTGTGAGAATCCACCCCTATACAGGGAGTGTCAGGGGCAAGACCAAGGGGGTGAGCCACCATGACTGCTGGGACCAGACGGCCGGCTCAGGGGACACTAGATGAGTGTCTGACAACAAGGACAAGCAGGAAGCAAGACGAGACTAGACGTAGGTGCAAGGTATCTTCATTAGAATAACACAGGATCACATACAGAGTAAACAAGCAAAACGTGCAAGGTGCGCGCGTGGGCACGCCAAGGTCCATAACATGGTACGTGCCAGGTGGCACGCCTAGGCACAGGTAATGGCATGATGGCATCGGACTCCGGACTGCTGGCAAACCGACAGGGTCCAGGGATCAGGCTGCGGACGTCAGCTCCGGACATCAGGCCATAGTCATCTGGTTCCGGACCTCTGGCAACGGTCGGCAGGTTCCGGGCATCCGGCAGGCAAACCAGGATTCAGGCAAGGAGGCACGACAGATATCCAAGCAGGGTGCGTGTTTAGGGAACACGCCAAGGTCCAAGGCTAGGTGCGTGTGTAGGGGACACGCCAGGGTCCAAGGATAGGTGCGTGTGTAGGGGACACGCCAGGGTTCAAGGCTAAGTGCGTATGTAGGGGACACGCCAGGGTTCACAAAAGAGACCCCTGTGCATGTGTAGAGCCACGCCAAAGCATAGGATAAGACAGAGTGCTTGTAGAGACACGCCAAGGCACAAGGAACAAGACAGAGTGCGTGTAGAGACACGCCAGGGTCCAAGGTACAAGACAGAGTGCGTGTAGAGACACGCCAAGGTTCAAGGCAGGGTGCGTGCTAAGAGCCACGCCAGGGTTCAAGGCAGGGCTGCGTGCTAGGAGCCACGCAGGGACGCACACCTCACTGGCCAATGCACACGGCTGTAACGCCAGCACAAGGCATGACTAAGGCACAGGAGGGGGCAAAGGAACCTTCGTGCTAGGAGCCACGCCAGGTTCAGGGCAGGGTGCATGCTAGGAGCGACGCCAGGGTTCAAGGCAGGGTGCGTGCTAGGAGCGATGCCAGGATTCAAGGCAGGGTGCGTGCTAGGAGCCACGCCAGGACACAAGGAAGGGCTGCGTGCTAGGAGCCACGCAGGGGGCATGCCACACTGGCCAGTGCACACGGCTGTACACAAACACGTGGCACTTACCACGGCACAGGAGATGGCCAAGGGGAACCCACGCCGGGGTTCAATGCAAGGACAAGGCAGGGAACAAGGCAAGGAACACGAGCAGAAACAGAGCCAGGTCAGAGCGAGAACAGAGTCTAGCAGCGGAGCGTAGGCAGAAGCCCAGAGCCGGGCCAAGGGAAGACCTTGGGACTAGACATAGAAACGAGCACTAAGGAGAGGAGAAATGGTGCGTGTGCCAGGGAGCACTACAGAGCACCATAGGAGAGAGCGATGCAGAGCAAGCAAAGACTGAGACCATAGGGAGGAACACAAAGCAAGGAATAGCAAGGCAGAGAACACAGGGAGGACTACAAGTCAAAGCATAGCGAAAGCAAGACATGGCAAAACAGGCAAGGCAGAGAACACAGGAAGGACTACAAGTCAAAGCATAGCTAAGGCGAGACATAGCAAAACAGACTAAGACAAAGAACAGCAGAAGGACTACAAGGCAAAGCAAGGCAAAGACAAACATGGCACGAGAGACAACACAAGACATGGCACAAGACAAGAGGTGGAATACGAGCATGGAGCATGTGCAGAGACGCACTACAGAGCAAAGTGCAAGGGCACAGAATAGAGGGAGCAACCCCACAGACCCAGAGCCTTGCAGGGAAGCAACACAATAATCAGGCACTGAGCATAGGAAGAGGCGGCCTGATATAGGGCATAGCACCTCCTCCTCCAGGTCAGGACCAGGGGAGCACTTCCGGGATTCTAGACATGACGAGATGATAGCAGAACCAGACAGTGCAGGATCTTAGGAAACGTCACATGATCAGGGTTTCAGACATGACGAGATGATCACCGAACCAACCAGTGCAGGATCCTAGGAAGAACACATGATCCAGGATTCTAGACATGACGAGATGATTGCAGAACCAGACAGTGCAGGATCTTAAGAAATGTCACATGATCAAGGACTCCAGACATGACGAGAAGATCACAGAAGGCAAAGCAGAAACGCAGGCATCCTGTAGCTCAGACATGAGGTGAGTGTGCACACTGCTCTAGGGGACATGCAGGACAGCAGACAAAGCATGCGCATGCACATCGCTCCAGGAGTTCTTGAGACAAACAGACATGGCAGACGTGACACCACACCTCCGAACCGTACTTAGTATGTGTGAGAGAGACGCAGCCGGCAATTTACTGTTAACCCTTAGGTGCACATTCATGAAAAACAAGCAAATCCAGATTGCAAAAATGTAGAAAGAATGGCACTCACCGGGTGCTGAAAGGAAGTAACGACGATCGTTTCGCGCGGAGAAGGCGCTTCCACGGGTCACATGTGACCCGTGGAAGCACCTTCTCCTCGCGAAACGATCATTGTTGCTTCCTTTCAGCACCCGTTCTCCCATTAACATGCTTTTACAATAAAGCCTTGACTACTTTACCCGTCAGTGCCATTCTTTCTACATTCTTATAATTTATTGGTGAACGAGGGAAAGTGTTAACTATTGTTTCTCTCTTTTCATGTTTTTCAGGATTTCCATTTGTAGACTACATTGGATTCCCTGGACTATGTTGAATTTGCATGGTGTTTTTTTGTTTGCTTTAAAATAAATTGGTGCACTAAGGAAAAAGTCCAGAGTGTTTTTAAAATAAACTAGTATGGTGTGTGTTTTTTTACTTTCTAATAATGGGGATATCTGATAGACACCTCTTCATTACTAACACCAGGGCTTGATGTCAGCTGTATTTTTGGACAATTCACAGCTGACATCAACCCCAAGCCACATTACCCCGATTGCAAACACTCCACGGCAATCAATAAGAGCGAAGGCAAAGCACCAGAATTGACACATCTAATCTAGTGATATGCCCCTTCTGGGGCAAATACGGGCTGGTATTTTTAGGCTGGGAAGGGCCCATTAACCATGGCCCTTACCTGCCTGATAAGATCAGCTCACAGCTTTCTGCTTTACCTTTGCTTTTTCATAAAATAAGGTGGACCCCTCACCTTTTTTAATTTTATTTAATGATTTATTAGGTTTAACAAGCATAAAAGCTGTAGAATAAACTCCACATAAAAGATACTAAAGGGTGCAATTTTTAAAAAAGGATCTATCTATATGTTTATTATCTATCTATTACACTGGTCAACAGCATTTTTGGTGCCAAAGATATTTCATCGAATTTAGGGTATTTTTGGGGTGCTGATTCTGAATATGTCATCAGTTTTGCCAGATTGGCTCAAGTTTTTGAGATTTTTGGTATCTTATTTATAGCACTTGTTGGTAAATGCGACGCATCATCTCATTAATTTCTTTGGATTAGTACTTGAACTGAGCAGTTCTCAATATAGTTTTGTGTTAATTAGTGTTCTAAAAGTTTGTTCATAGCTTGATTTTTGCACTAACTTTATGTTGTTGTCTGTTTTCCAGTGAAAAGCATGAACTCATCATGAAGAAGTTGTCTTAACGATCCAGACTCATTCTGTTACATTTGTGGTGAATATACACTGCCAAAACATAGAAGAAACATAACACACTTCGTAAAAAAAGTGTATTTTGCCTATTTTGGGGTTATGCTTGGGGACCAAGACAAGTTTTGGGCACCACACATAGTGTGCAAAGCATGTATCGAATTATTACGAAAATGGAGCAAAGGACAAAGAAAAAGCTTCAAATTTGGTGTTCCAATGGTGTGGAGAGAGCCAAAAAATCATCATGATGACTGTTATTTATGGTAAACACAGGTACAGGCACATCTTCACAATGAGGGACAGGCCTTCTTGCAGATTCCATGTTACTCCCATTTTCGTTTCTTATGCTTATTGAATCCTTGCACTTGCACTGCACAGAAATAACAGTCATCATGATGATTTTTTGGCTCTCTCCACACCATTGGAACACCAAATTTGAAGCTTTTTCTTTGTCCTTTGCTCCATTTTCGTAATAATTCGATACATGCTTTGCACACTATGTGTGGTGCCCAAAACTTGTCTTGGTCCCCAAGCATAACCCCAAAATAGGCAAAATACACTTTTTTTACGAAGTGTGTTATGTTTCTTCTATGTTTTGGCAGTGTATATTCACCACAAATGTAACAGAATGAGTCTGGATCGTTAAGACAACTTCTTCATGATGAGTTCATGCTTTTCACTGGAAAACAGACAACAACATAAAGTTAGTGCAAAAATCAAGCTATGAACAAACTTTTAGAACACTAATTAACACAAAACTATATTGAGAACTGCTCAGTTCAAGTACTAATCCAAAGAAATTAATGAGATGATGCGTCGCATTTACCAACAAGTGCTATAAATAAGATACCAAAAATCTCAAAAACTTGAGCCAATCTGGCAAAACTGATGACATATTCAGAATCAGCACCCCAAAAATACCCCAAATTCATTAAAATATTTTGGACACCAGAAAAAAAATTTTTTTTCGTTGACCTGTGTTATATATTCAATATCTTTTTATCATCTTGCTATATCTTTCGATAATTTTTTTTTTTTGGTTGCAAGATGAGTTCTGGCTGTGAATTTACTGTACTTGACTGATGCAATTTGCTGGTTCCTTCGAGATCTCTGCTTAAAAATTGGACCCTATACCGATGGTCCAGGTGCTGTCCATTTTTTACTCATACCAATAGACTTTCATTGGTGAGTGTCTTCTGATACATGCGTCTACTCGCAGCATGCTGCTATTTTTTCCTCACGACGACTGTCCCTGGTCTTGTAGGATCTTTTGTACGTGTCTGCCTGCCGATTCCAGTCACTCAGCTGTCCGTGTCCTGCATGCTTCATCTAGCTGCTGTGCTGACAGCAGTGACCAATGTGCCCACCTGGATCTTGGGCTTAGAGGATTCACCTCTCCTTGTGATCCTGCTTTTTGCAACAGTTACTGAAACGCGAATGGTTATTACTATTATTAAACATTGCTTATATAGAGCAATGCTTTACATGCATTTTCATAACTGTCCCCAATGGGGCTCAGAATCGAGATTCCTTATCACTATGTTTTGGAGTGTGGGAGAAAACTGGAGAACCCAGGAGAAACCAGTGCAAACACAGGGAGAACATACAAACTTTCTTGCAGATGTTGTCCTTGGTGGGATTTGAAACCAAGAATCCATCACTAGAAAGCAACAGTGGTAATCACTGAGCACCACGCTGCCCAGGAAATAAAATATTCAAAATATTTTGATTTATTCAGAATTGAGTGTTAGCTTCACATACTGAGGTTATTAATGGTTGTCTGAGGAATATTCTGCCATACTGAATGCAACTGGGCACATCATTAAGATCCACAGTTGGCAGCTCCTATTACAATTGTCGACCAATGATGTCCCAGATGTGTTCCATGGGAGACCCGTTCAGAGTTGCTCTGGCCCCTTATAGATCATACAGTGTGCTGGATAGTCTGAAGAGCGAAACATCACTCAGAAGAGGAGCAGAACAACACTGGATGCAAGAGAAGGTGGCGGGACATGAGAATGTTAGCTAGAGATGAGCGAAAAAAATGGCATATTCGGATTCGTGATCGGAAACAGGAGCAAATTCTCATAAAATCGTTAAAAATCAGTAACATTCAGTAAAATGTGCGGGAAAATATTTGTGTTAACACTTAAGTATTTTGAGCACTTTGGCTAGGATTATGATGGTATATGATGAACGTGGGGCATGTGTTTGATGAGGGTAGGGGGTGGGTAAAGCTGAGAGGAGCAGCGTGCTTATAATTTTGTTTTTCTAACTTTATGTGTGCACATTGTGGCTTTCCAGTCGGGGCAGAGGAAATAACCACAATGTCCTGACACAACGGCTTATGTCATTGGCTGCTGAAATCACATGTCCCTATCTATATAAATAGCAGACATCTTGCTTTAGTGCCATTTTTATACTATCACAGCGCAAACAGGCTGCTCCTGACACTGGGCCTGGGACCTGATAGATTTTAGCTAGTTAGCTAGGCGGTTGTTTCTAAGTCAGATAGTTTAGATAGCTAGTGTCCTCTGTGGCTGTGAAATCGACTTTCCAGCAGATATTTTTTTAAGCCATAAGTGAGGTCCACAGACATAACAGCAGGGCACATTTCATAGAAGTGTGTTGTACACTGCTTCTATTCTGCACTTTGTACGAGTAGGCCTTTCAAAATCTTATATTTTCAGTTGCGAAGCTTGATACAGCACACCCTATCCCACCTTGTCATTTAGTGGCGGTGAAATTGTTCTTTGATTTGAGCTGTTGCACAGTAAAAATAATATTTTCTTTGCAGTTGCTAATGTGATTCAGCAGACCATGTACCTGCTTGTCATTTAGTGGTGGTGAAATTGTTCTGTGATTTGAGCTGTTGCAACGTAAAGAAAACATTTTTTCTGTTGCCAAAAATGACACAGCATGCCATATCCCCACCTTGTCATTTACACTGTGTTCCAAATTATTATGCAAATGATATTTTTCTCTGATTTTCCTAAATAGTCGGTACAAATGACAGTCAGTCTAATAAAAGTCATCACCCGTTAGAGTATGCATCGAATTTTATTGAAGAAACCTCCCAATGATAACAGTATAATCTCCAAAATGAATAAAAACTCAAATTGCACTGTTCCAAATTATTATGCACAGTAGAATTTCTAAACATTTGATATGTTTTAAAGAACTGAAAATGCTCATTTGTGGAATTTGCAGCATTAGGAGGTCACATTCACCGAACAAAAAAGCTATTTAACTCCAAAACATCCTAACAGGCCAAGTTACATGTTAACATAGGAACCCTTCTTTGATATCACCTTCACAATTCTTGCATCCATTGAACTTGTGAATTTTTTGGAGAGTTTCTGCTTGTATTTCTTTGCATGAAGTCAGAATAGCCTCCCAGAGCTGCTGTTTTGATGTGAACTGCCTTCCACCCTCATAGATCTTTCGCTTGATGATACTCCAAAGGTTCTCTATAGGGTTGAGGTCAGGGAAAGATGGTGGCCACACCATGAGTTTATCTCCTTTTATGCCCATAGCAGTCAATGACTCAGAGGTATTCTTTGCAGCATGACATGGTGCAGTGTCATGCATGAAGAGGATTTTGCTCCTGAAGGCACATTTCTGCTTTTTATACCATGGAAGACAGCTGTCAGTCAGAAACTCTATATACTTTGCAGAGGTCATTTTCACACCTTCAGGAACCTTAAAGAGCCCTACCAGCTGTTTCCCCATGATTCCGGCCCAAAACATGACTCCTCCACCTCCTTGCTGACGTCGCAGCCTTGTTGGGACATAGTGGCCATCCACCAACCATCCACTACTCCATCCATCTGGACCATCCAGGGTTGCTCGACACTCATCAGTAAACAAGACTGTTTGAAAATTAGTCTTCATGTATGTCTGGGCCCACTGCAACCATTTCTGCTTGTGAACACTGTTTAGGAGTGGCCGAATAGTAGGTTTATGCACCACAGCATGCCTTTGAAGGATCCTATACCTTGAGGTTCGAGGGACTCCAGAGGCACCAGCAGCTTTAAATATCTGTTTGCTGGTTTGTAATGGCTTTTTAGCAGCTGCTCTCTTAATCCGATGAACTTGCCTGGCAGAAACCTTACTCATTCTGCCTTTATCAGCACAAACATGTTTGTGCTCAGAATCAACCACAAATCTCTTAACAGTACGATGATCACGTTTAAGTTTTTGGGAAATATCTAATGTTTTCATCTCATGACCAAGGCATTGCACTATTTGATGCTTTTCAGCAGCAGAGAGATCCGTTTTCTTTCCTAAATTCCTTGAAACCTGTGCCCTGCTTAATAATGTGGAACATCATTCTTAAGTAGTTTTCCTTTAATTGGGCTCACCTGGTAAACTAATTATCACAGGTGTTTGAGATTGATTTCAGTGATCCAAAGAGCCCTGATACACAATAGCATCTATGAGTTTACTTGAAAAACAAAAAATTACATCTTTATGACACTTAAATCCAATTTGCATAATAATTTGGAACGCAGTGTAGTTGCAGTGAAATTGTTCTGTGTGCAGAGCAAAAAATATATATATTTTTTCTTCTGACAAACATGATACAGCAGGAGCATATTTTCTTTGTCACACAATTGTTTGGAGCATATCTTCTTTGTTATACAGGCCTCATCCACACTGAAACAATTTTTTCTTTTGTGACTATCGTGATGCAGTAGGGGAGATCTCAGTTTGGAATTGTTTGGAGCATGTCTTCTTTGTCATACAGTCTTCATCGACACTGAAACAATTATTTCTTCTGTGATTCAGCACTCCATATTTCAACTTGTCATTTAGTGCCGCTGAAATTCAGCTGTGTGTAGAGCTGGTGCAGAGTAAAAAATCTAATTTTCTTGTTGCTAATACTGTGCTCCTACCACATCTGAGCAACATGGCTGGGAAAAAATGAGGTTGTGGTGGAAAGGGGATTAGGTTTGATGTTCAAGGTGTAAGTGGGGTAATGTTAGTGAAAGCACTAGTTAACCAACAACGTCACGTCCTATACAAACATCACTGACAACTTCTGTTACTGGCCAGTTACTCCACTACCTTTCTTTGGCAGCCGCATAGCGGTACGCCTTGCTGATGAGGCTGAATCCCAGAAAGAGCATGTGCTCGAGTGGATGGCAAGCACAGCTTCAATTAGCCTCTCCTGCTCTTCCTCCATCTCAGTATCATACACAGTACAGTCCACAGAGGTGGCACCCCAATAACCCTTGTTTCCCCCCTTTACAACTCTTCAACAACCCACCTTACTATAGGGAACCACAGATAGGTGAGTCTGCAGAGCTGTTCATACATTCTATGCCATGGTCATCATAAGTGTACTCCAAAGATTCAGTGTCAAGAGGAGAAAATCATCTGCACTGATGCCCAAAATATTTTTAGCTTGGATCTAGAGCAGGACAAAGTAGAGTCCGAGCAGCATCCTGACCCTCATCACCAAATGTTATGTGAGTCTAATTAGGATAATGGTGATCCTGATGAGACAAAGATATCTGAGGCTCATGGGAACTGTATAGTGCTATCAGGGCAGGAAGAGGAGGAGGGCGACTCTCAGGGTGAGGAATGTGATAACGCAGAGGATGATGATGAGGTTGTAGATCACACTTGGCATGAACACAGAGGCATGCAGCTGATTAGGTCATCTGAGGATGTGGTAAAGGAGGACGATGTGGAGGTTACTTTGCCCTGTGCGATGCATATATGGAGTGATGCAGGCACGACAAGCACTGCAACCTCAGCCACAACTGTCAGGCAGTGTTCAAAATAATATGCCTTGGAGATAGCAGCCACACAGCTCAAGAGTTGTGGACAGCTATTCAGGCCTTGTTAGCGCAATGGCCTTGTCCACTGAACCTGGAGTCAGGGAAAGCCGTGTGTGATAACGGTGCAAATCTGGTGGCAGCCCTAGGATGGAGCAACCTCACACACATGCCTTGCATGGCACACATCCTCAACCTGGTGGTACAGCAATTTCTCTGCCAATATCCCAGCCTTGATGCATTGCTGCTGAAAGCTTTGTGCTCACTTCTGCTGATTGCACCACGCAAGTTATCGACTTGCATCGCTACAGAGGTCTTTCAGCTTATCGGTTAGCCATTTATTTGCGATGTTCCGACATGGTGGATTGCCACTCTGCACATGCTGCAGTGACTGTGGCAGCACCAATTAGCTCTGGTTCAGTATGTCCTTTTGCATAGCCTGGGCTAACGCAGTACGGACGTTGTGCAAATCACGCTTGTGCAGTGAAAACTGTCTATCCCCCAGACATGGATTATGACATGGGACAGAACGGCAGACGGGTGAGGGATATTGTTGTTTTTTTATTTTTGTTTTATTACAGAAGACAAGGGATTCTGTGGAATGGTTATTTGGTGAGTATAACAGTGTTTGTAATTTTTAAAGAAAAATGGAAAAGTGTGTTTTGTTTTATTTCAAATAAACGACTTTATGCTGGTTGTGTGTTTATTTACAATATAACTATAGGATTATTAATGGATAGTTGTCTTATGTTGTCTTATAGATGCTTCTCCATTGCTAATCTGTGGGCTTGATGTCACCGGAGAATACAAATACAAAGGTGACGTCAAACCCACAAATAAGAACCCAACTTACCGCCACTACAGGGCAAGTGGGAAGAGCCTTTTCTGGGTGGCTACGAGCTGCTATTTTTATGCTGGGGGGCCAGCTGTGAGTTTTGCCTAGCTGTTTTTCAAATATACAAGGGAACCCATGTCATTTTTTTAAATTATTTATTTAGAGAGCAGGAGTTGGCTGATGAATACTCCCATCAACCACTTCTGCTCTTGCTGTTATTAGTGGCAGCAGGCGGCAGCTGATGGGAGCAGTAGTCCCATCGGCCGACACCAGTGATCAGATCACAGTGACCAGAGCACACCTGTGAGCTCACACTGTCATTTGACAGCATGGGAACTGTCAACAAAATACTGCTGGGGAGATCAGCGCAAAATAGGGTCTTATCTGATGGAGCAATAGATAAAGCATGTAAAATTATCCGGTGCAGCAGATACACGAGTCAGCAAGTGACTGTACTGTAGATAGATGGAAGGGATAATGTGGATATGGTCCACGCTGCCGAATAATTGAAGGTTCAAAGTGTTTCACATAAAGAAAGAATGGTGGTTTATTCAATGCATTTCAAGGTCTGAACGACTTCCTCATCAGGAAATACCACATTAATTATGAACGACTTCTTCATCAGGAAATACCATATTAATTAATTGATTAATGTGGTATTTCCCGATGAAGTCATTCAGACTTTGAAACACGTTGAATAAACCACCATTCTTTATGTGAAACACTATGGACCTTCAATTATTCTGCAGCACGGACCTTATCCACATTTTCTTTTACATCTATCAGCATGGAAACCGCGGCTGTCTGACTGGCAGTGATGTTTTAACTGCAGAAGCAGTGTTTGCAGCGCTGTCATGCACATAATACCTAGTGTTCGGGGGGGTCCAATCCCGAACAGTAAAACGGATTTCATGGTGAAGTTCATGTTCGGTGTCCGTGCCCGAACAGTAGGTGTTCGGTACGGACTCTGAACTTTACTGTTCAGATTCGCCCATTTCACCATATTTTTCCACATAATCTGAGAGCATAATGACCATAATGTAGAGACAGAGGCACTACGATTCCTGTGATGTGTCACTTACGGGGCTACTTGCTGTAGTTTTGATAACTTCTCAATATTATCAGTTAGGGATTAGCTCTAGAAGAATAGTAAACCTGTTGCCAGGTAGTCTTCCATAATAATGAGCTCTGTATAACCCTTCCACACCCCTGACTGGCAGCTGTCTCCCTATGTACATTGTACATAGAAAGCTGTCAATCAGTGGTGTCGGTGGGATGATGCAGGGCTCAACATACATAGAGTTGGTAGATCTGAATTGATTTTATCAAGACTACTACAAGCAGCCCAGTATGGGATACAGTGCACTGCTGGACTCCCTTACATTATGCTGCTCTCAGATGGGCTAACAAAAACCAGGTATCAGATTCCCTTTAAAATGAAAATGGACCAATGCCTGAAGTTCACTGTTCTTTGCCTTATAAAAAGTTAAATTAATTTGGAAAAATATTTAATACATAATAAACGACTCACTCAGTTATTGCCAATTGAAATCTATTGAACTGAATAATTAAATGCTTGGACTGTATCTTAATTTGATTTTCATAATTTTAATATAATAATTCATTAGCATGCTTTGCATGAGTCAAGTGAAGACTAATCTAGAACAAATTATTTTACTTATTATACGAGTTGTCTTGGAAATTAGTTCCATTTCAATTTAGGATAATTACCGTTTCATTGCAGCTAACTGAAGTTACATTATACTAGTACAATCCTGGTTTTAAACAGACAAAATGCGTCTACATTGTGGCTTACATTTTATGGCTTGATCACCAAAAGGTTCCACTGTGAACTGAAAATAGATCACCATGGAAGTCTGAGGTTACATTCACACAGCTCTGTGACACGTTCAAGTTCTGTCCGTTTTTTTTCTTGAAAAATGCATGAGACCATAGATTTTGATAGACACATACACACATCAGTCTAAAAAATGGATCTGTGTTTCCAGTCCATGAGACTCAGAGCATGTCAAATTCACATCTGCAGATCAGATTTGGACATTATAATCTATGGTGATCCATGAGACATGAATAAAACTAGTAAGGTATCCATTGTACAGTACTTCAACGTTCTATCCAAGTTTCATCTCTTTTCATCTGATACATTGTTAATAGATAAAAAAAAAAGTTCAGTCAGTCTACCTACTTCAGTGAATGAAAAGGGACAAGAATGCAACGAGGATCCAACTGGAATGTCACCTTAGATGGTAACACTCACATGTGTGAATGTAGCCGTACCCTTGTTTTATCAGCCAGTAATCAGTAAATGGAGGCCCCCTAAAAGGTGATGACCCCCAAGGTAGGACCTGTGTTGTATGTCTGCCACTCAGTATAAAAGAAAAGGGGGAGACAGGGCGTTTCCAATGCGTAGGTCTGTATGGAAAGTAGATGAGTGCACAGCAAGTGTTAGGCTCACCTGATAGGGTTGTGAGAGTCACAACACCTATAATCGCATAAAACAGCTGCAGCAGTCTGCACGAGGTCCAAGGACTTGGTACAAAGAGAAGGCTGGTAGTGCAATAAGAGACTGCGCTGCTGTGGTAGAATTCAAGGTATCTTTATTGCCAACGCGTTTCCTGAGCCAGTCCCAGCTCACATGCCCTGATGAAGTGAGCTGGGACTGGCTCAGGAAACGCGTTGGCAATAAAGATACCTTGAATTCAACCACAGCAGCGCAGTTTCTTATTGCACTACCAGCCTTCTCTTTGTGCCACTCAGTATAGGGAGGCAGGGCAAATCAACATGAGTTCTTTGGAATCTTAAAGGAAATTTAATCAGGGCGACCATTAACCAGATTCTTTCAGTCCTGTGAGGTAACAGCTTCCAGCCACGCACCTTTAACACTGTTCCAGGCAGAGTTTGATTATAAGACTTTAAACAAGCTTCTATCCATCTACAGAATCACTTCTCAGTCCAACCATACACAGCCATACCAAGGTCCAACCATACACCAGACAATGCAAAGGTGACATCAACCCCACAAAAATGAATCCCACTTGCCACCGCCACATGGAAAGTGGGAAGAGCTGGGAAAAGCGTCAGAATTGGCACATCTAATAGATGCACCTTTTCTGGGGCGGCCGTGGGCTGCTATTTTTAGGCTGGGGTGGCCAATATCCATGGCCCCTTACCAGCCTGGGAATACCATCCCCTAGCTGTCTGCTTTAGCATGGCTGGTTGTCAAAAATGGGGGGGACCCCATGCCATTTTTATTTATTATTTACTTAAATAATTAAAAAAACCATGGCATAAGGACACCTCTATTCTTGATAACCAGCCTTGCTGAAGCTGACATCTGATGGTTGCCTGTTACCGGAAACACTGACATCTGAAAGAGCCCCTAGTGAACTTGGTCATTTACCGAACTTTGGCCGACTTTTGTCGATTTTTAGGAAAAATGCTTGGGAATCTGAACACGGATCTGAATAAGCTACGTTTGTGCCGAATTTGCAGTTGGCAAACATTTTCCAAACAAGTTCGCTCATCTCTACTAGATACATCACTTAGAATCTGCTTTCAGTTATAGTTGTTGTCATGTAGGGTCCAACCAAAAAACATCACTATAAGGTGCTAATGCTACATGCCAGGGCCAATGAATCTTCACAACAGTTTCCAGCTAGGGTAAATTTCTATTGCATACTTTTCTCTAACCCAAGATTCATATCAAATATTCACCACTAAAAAAGCTTTTAAACTATTCTCTCTGATCAAGGATTAAGCGTACGTGAAAGTGCTAATTTCATACAGGTCAAATAGTCCTTAAAAGGTTATAATGAATCTTTTCATTTTCCTACTTATGTTTTTTTCTAGTTTTTGTTCATGAGGATTATCTGGCTATATAGACAGCAGTGACATTAAAAATGTTCAACTTCTGGCCTTCCACAAATGTCTAAGAGATCTAAGATGTTTTAATGCCATCACATTTTGATCCTGATGCAGTAATTGAAGTCAATAGGTAACATTTAGCAGGTTCCCAGAAAATGTTTCCTAATAGGACTAATATCTGGAACTGCTTTCTGAGAATTTTGCTTGAATGCCATCCAAAACTCTCCCTAGATTACCAGAGGGATCAATACACAGTAATTTCTTAATATTTTTTATGTGGACAAACTTACTCTGATAATGTATAGATGTCAAAGAACATAGAATATTTTGGCTCCACTGCTCCTCCTTATCTTTTCACATTGACAGATAAATAATGCACACCTTCCAACTTTGACATACGATCACAATTTTTATTTTACGCTAAGCTACTACTCTCACCTTGCCCGGTACACATGCAGAAATATGGTTCATACCCAAGTCCTTTAGTGTTCCCACACAATACAGTGCTGCTTTCATGGCCACTCCTGTGCCCACGCAAAGCATAATATCCAAAGAGAACTCCCACACACACAGTATGATACTCCCTAGAGTACATTCCCCTCAACACATCATGATGACCCGCACATATTACGATGAACATTGCCCCCACACAGTATAATATAACACCCCACAGCAGTCCACCACTTATTATGATTTCCCCACAGTTCCTCAAACACTATGACGGCTCTCAGCAGCCCAACAAACTGTAAAGCTCTCACAACCTCCCACACTGTATAATGCACACATTCTTCTCCCTCAAGGTATAATGGCCCCAAAGTCATTTCAAAGATGTGCC
The DNA here is from genome assembly GCF_039654945.1 of Dendrobates tinctorius. NCBI lineage: Eukaryota > Metazoa > Chordata > Amphibia > Anura > Dendrobatidae > Dendrobates > Dendrobates tinctorius. The sequence continues at coordinate 14,357,320 of NW_027361738.1, forward strand.
TACAGTCCTCCTGCATAGCATGATGCTCTATAGTCCCTCACATATGAGTATGACTCAGTATGATTTACCCTCAGCCTTCCATATAGTCTAATGTCCCCACAGCCCTCATATAATGATTTCTCCCTAGAATCCTAATATGACCGGGAAGGAGCATGGGGTACTACACCGTAGTGGAAGATAATGAAAGTGGTAGTAGAAATACTTTATTACCCTGAAACTGTACTGAATATCTGTGTTATGCTGTTTGTAAAGAAACTAAAATTTTGAGCCTATGTTTTATGCGGAAGAAATGTTACAAGAAATGTTTTCCGTTTGTCAAATGTTGGAAACCATTTTCAAGAATTCAAGTAAAGCTGTTTTTAACCTTTTTAAATGGATGTTGGCCACCCTGTTTGAAACTATATTAAAGGGTTGAATAAAGACATGAGGGTGGTTCGGGGGCTTGGAGAAGCTGACAGGTTCCTTTTAAGACTTCAAGGTGTGTAAAGTTGTATAAAAATGCAATTATAACTGTTTGGTAGATTATATAACTCCCACATGTGAACTTTTCTGATACCTTAATATATGAACCTAATCTGCAGGTTGCCTAATTTCAAATTTAGCTCTACATAATGTGAAATTACGTAAATTTGTCTGCAAATCCTATTCATAAACTTACTGTATGAGAAACAAGTCACTGACTATATTATTAGATTTTTTTTCTCTGTGTTATTTAGCTTAAAAAGAGAATGGATCGTGACAATATCTAATTCCTTCTAATAACCACTTTCCTGTTTTTAGTCAAAACACTATATAATTTTCTAGCCATAAGCTGTAAGTAATAGCTATAGAAATACAACTTTCCCTGCATGAATGACACGTCATGTAAAAATAAAAAAAAAATTAAGTGGCTACATTCATTCAAAGCTATGATGTGTCTTAGAAATACAATAAGAATACATAGTCTATAATAGTTTTGCCATTTTTCCTTATTGGCTGATCTTTTTAATATATATGGTGAACCCAGCAAGATTGGATCTTGGCATTTCACGCCTGCATAACGTAAACCTGGAAGGGTGAAACATAAAAACTATGACCCCATGGTGGAATAAAAAACACTTATAGATATCACTATCATTAAATCTGTGTCATGCTACATTGGATAGCCAAAAAAAAGAACCAAGCTGGTTTCAGTGTAGGAGGTCTCTTAAAAATCCTTTGATAAAATATTTCATTGGCTTTCCCTGTATGTGGTCAGTGACAGGAGCCTGTTCTAGCCAGTCACAAAGCTTCCTACATGGAATAGGGAAATTAAAATTCTATCTGTGTATGACATCTTTGATTGCACATTATCTGAAATATATTAACTTATATATAGAGAGACATAGAGAGGAAGAACTGTGCAAATGTTTTAGTCTGGTATAGAAAAAATGATGCCAAGTAAAAATGCTTTCAAAGATAGAAGCATTAATAGTTTAGTTTTATCAATTAACAAAATGCCCTTTGCCTTAAGAACAGCATCTGTTCTTCTACGTAGACTTACACGCAATTTTTGAAGGAGTTCATCAGCGAGGCTATTCCAAACATTTTGGAGCACTAACCACAGGTCTTTTTAGGAAGTAGGCATTGCTGAACAAATCCTCAACTCCATTTGCTGAAATGCAATTCCAAACTTGCAAGGATCCTCCACCATGCTTCACTGTTCACTGCAGAAACCCATTATTGTACCACTCTCCAATCACTCAGTTAACAAACTGCCTTCTGTTACTGTCAAATATTTAAAATTTTAACTCATCATTCCAGAGTAATTCCTATGTTTTTTATGCAGAGATTGGTTGTTTTGCCTTGTTTCCAAGGCAAATGTATTGCTTTCTGCCATAATTCTTTTATGATGACCACTTCATGCCAGAATTCTCAAAACATTAGATTGGTGTAGCTGGGTACCATTGATTGCTTAAAAGTCAATAAAGGATATGTTGCTCACCAGAAAGTTCTCTGACCTGACCGGTCCATGCAAATAAGGAACACAGCCTCCCGTCGGCTGGATGCATAAATATATCCATTGAAAAAGTTATGCTGGGTCCTTGAATTAAAAATATCCTTGTCTTTATTTGAAAATCATTAAATCATTAAAAGATCACATCAGGGTAGTCAGTAACTGGTTGATGCGTTTCGGCAAGAGCCTTAGTCGTAACAAATTATAGAATCTGGTGCAATCACTTAAAAACACAATACCACTCCCATTTAGTGAGATCATATATAAATAATTATTTACAGGGAACACATGTGAGGAACCATGCAATTGAGAGACAAAAAAAATAGCCTTAAGTCAAAGCGGCATAATAAAGGAAATAGAATATACATATATATATATACTGTATATATATATATATATATATATACAGTGGGGCAAAAAAGTATTTAGTCAGTCAGCAATAGTGCAAGTTCCACCACTTAAAAAGATGAGAGGCGTCTGTAATTTACATCATAGGTAGACCTCAACTATGGGAGACAAACTGAGAAAAAAAAATCCAGAAAATCACATTGTCTGTTATTTTTTCATTTTATTTGCATATTATGGTGGAAAATAAGTATTTGGTCAGAAACAAAATTTCATCTCAATACTTTGTGATATATCCTTTGTTGGCAATGACAGAGGTCAAACGTTTTCTGTAAGTCTTCACAAGGTTGCCACACACTGTTGTTGGTATGTTGGCCCATTCCTCCATGCAGATCTCCTCTAGAGCAGTGATGTTTTTGGCTTTTCGCTTGGCAACACGGACTTTCAACTCCCTCCAAAGGTTTTCTATAGGGTTGAGATCTGGAGACTGGCTAGGCCACTCCAGGACCTTGAAATGCTTCTTACGAAGCCACTCCTTCGTTGCCCTGGCGGTGTGCTTTGGATCATTGTCATGTTGAAAGACCCAGCCACGTTTCATCTTCAATGCCCTTGCTGATGGAAGGAGGTTTGCACTCAAAATCTCACGATACATGGCCCCATTCATTCTTTCATGTACCCGGATCAGTCGTCCTGGCCCCTTTGCAGAGAAACAGCCCCAAAGCATGATGTTTCCACCACCATGCTTTACAGTAGGTATGGTGTTTGATGGATGCAACTCAGTATTCTTTTTCCTCCAAACACGACAAGTTGTGTTTCTATCAAACAGTTCCAGTTTGGTTTCATCAGACCATAGGACATTCTCCCAAAACTCCTCTGGATCATCCAAATGCTCTCTAGCAAACTTCAGACGGGCCCGGACATGTACAGGCTTAAGCAGTGGGACACGTCTGGCACTGCAGGATCTGAGTCCATGGTGGCGTAGTGTGTTACTTATGGTAGGCCTTGTTACATTGGTCCCAGCTCTCTGCAGTTCATTCACTAGGTCCCCCCCCCGCGTGGTTCTGGGATTTTTGCTCACCATTCTTGTGATCATTCTGACCCCACGGGGTGGGATTTTGCGTGGAGCACCAGATCGAGGGAGATTATCAGTGGTCTTGTATGTCTTCCATTTTCTAATTATTGCTCCCACAGTTGATTTCTTCACTCCAAGCTGGTTGGCTATTGCAGATTCAGTCTTCCCAGCCTGGTGCAGGGCTACAATTTTGTTTCTGGTGTCCTTTGACAGCTCTTTGGTCTTCACCATAGTGGAGTTTGGAGTCAGACTGTTTGAGGGTGTGCACAGGTGTCTTTTTATACTGATAACAAGTTTAAACAGGTGCCATTACTACAGGTAATGAGTGGAGGAAAGAGGAGACTCTTAAAGAAGAAGTTACAGGTCTGTGAGAGCCAGAAATCTTGATTGCTTGTTTCTGACCAAATACTTATTTTCCACCATAATATGCAAATAAAATGAAAAAAAAACAGACAATGTGATTTTCTGGATTTTTTTTTCTCAGTTTGTCTCCCATAGTTGAGGTCTACCTATGATGTAAATTACAGACGCCTCTCATCTTTTTAAGTGGTGGAACTTGCACTATTGCTGACTGACTAAATACTTTTTTGCCCCACTGTATACTGTATATATATCTCGGAGTTTCAAAAATGGAGAGTACAATTATTTTATTTTGCAAAGGAAGGAAGAACCTCAAAAGAGATCATCACAAGGGAGTCATGGAGCATCAATATATTAACCAAGAAATGCAATTTAAAAAGAAAAACTTTTCTAAAAAAAAACAAAAATAAACAACAAAACCATTTCTCTTCCTTTCCTCTTTTCTTACTATAAATTCATGAGGTCATTGTGAAAATTTAATCCAAAAGGAATTCTGGCATTAAGTTTCATAATCCATAATGCCTCATGTTTTAATAATAATTTTCTCCAATTACTCCCCCTTTTTGGTCTATCTATTCTCACTATACCAAAAAAACAAAATTTTCCAGACTCCCAGAATGTTTTTCACAAAAATGTTTGGCAGCTCCTGATGTATTTGAAACTTTTCCCTTTTTTATATTTGCGATGTGTTCAGCAATCCTTACTTTCAGACGATGTATAGTACACCCCACGTTATGTCCTCACTAAATGAAGCAGACTCATATATAGCTAGTAAATTACTGCAAATTTATACAAACAGATAATCAGAGATTACAAATTAGATGTTGGAAACAGAACACCCCACATATATGAGATTGCGTTGTGTACACATAATAACATGTATGACATATGTACTCTCACAATTGATATGACTCCTGATAGAATAAACATTCAAATTCTGTTCATTTCCAAATTTTTCTGTTTTAAACACATATTGACATACCAAACACTGGTTTAATCCACATTTAAAGAATCGTGTTACCGATAGCCAGGTTTTCTTTGTTTTTTTAGTGTTTTTATCAAATAAACTTGGGGATAAAAAAATCACCCAAAGTTCTCCCTTTTCTGGCTATAAAATTGCATCCAGGTTTTAAAATGGATGCAAACTTTTCATCTTGGTTTAGGACTGGTAAGTATGCAAACACTATACGTTTGATTTCATTGAACTGTTTACTATAAGCTGTAACAAACTAATTTTTTGCTGACCATTATCTGTCCCAATAAGAGAATTCTTGTTTTTATTTACATTAAATTTTAAATTGCAATCAGTTTTGCCATTTCTTCTAGATTTTGTAGTTCCCTTGCTTATCAATAAATCAGACCTGGTAACCCTATCTACTCTGGACTTTGCATTTTTCAGCAAAGTATATTGATAACCTTTCTGTTTCAATCTATACTGTATTAAATCACACTGCTCATCAAATAACTCATTGTTGGTACAAATACGTTTTGCTCTCACCACCATTGATTGCTGCCAATTCTGCGCTGATGGCACTGCTAAACATCTTCCAATTTTTAAGGAAAGTACACAAAGTTTTTTTTTTCAAATCACAGTGTCTATGGTCCTTAAGTCCTTGACCATTTCTTGGTGCTTCTTCAAAAGAGCTTGAATAGGTACAGTCATGGCCAAAAGTTTTGAGAATGACACAAATATTATATTTTCACATGATCTGCTGGCCTCTGGTTTTTATGTGTGTTTGTCAGATGTTTTTATCACATACAGAAATATAATTGCAATCATATTATGAGTAGCAAAAGGTTATATTGACAGAATGAGTTAATGCAGCAAGTCAATATTTGCAGTGTTGACCCTTCTTCTTCAGGACCTCAGCAATTCTCCCTGGCATGCTCTCAATCAACTTCTGGATCAATTCCTGACTGATAGCAGTCCATTGTTGCAAAATCAATGCTTTTATTTTGTCTGAATTTGAAGGTTTTTGTTTGTCCACCCATCTCTTAATAATAATAATAATTTTTATTTATATAGCGCCAACATATTCCGCAGCACTTTACTTTATGATTGACCACAAGTTCTCAATGGGATTAAGATCTGGGGAGTTTCCAGGCCATGGTCCCAAAATCTCTATGTTTTGTTCCCTGAGCCATTTAGTTATCACCTTTGCTTTATGGCAAGGTGCTCCATCATGTTGAAAAAGGCATTGCTGATCGCCAAACTGCTCTTGGACGGTTGGGAGATGTTGCTCTTGGAGGACATTCTGGTACCATACTTTATTCATGGCTGTGTTTTTAGGCAAGACTGAGAGAGAGCCCATTCCCTTGGCTGAGAAGCAACCCCACACATGAATGGTTTCAGGATGCTTGACAGTTGTCATGAGACAAGACTGGTGGTAGCGCTCACCTGGTCTTCTCCGAATAAACCGTTTTCCAGATGTCCCAAACAATCGAAAAGGGGATTCATCAGAGAAAATTACTTTACCCCAGTCCTCAGCAGTCCACTCCCTGTACCTCTTGCAGAATATCAGTCTGTCCATGATGTTTTTCCTGGAGAGAAGTGGCTTCTTTGCTGCCCTCCTTGAGACCAGGCCTTGCTCCAAGAGTCTCCGCCTCACAGTGCGTGCAGATGCACTCACACCTGCCTGCTGCCATTCCTGAGCAAGCTCTGCACTGCTGGTAGCCCGATCCCGCAGCAGAAACACTTTTAAGAGACGATCCTTGCGCTTGCTGGTCTTTCTTGGGCGCCCTGGAGCCTTTTTGGCAACAAGGGAACCTCTCTCCTTGAAGTTCTTGATGATGCGATAGATTGTTGACTGAGGTGCAATCTTTCTAGCTGCGATACTCTTCCCTGTTAGGCCATTTTTGTGCAGTGCAATGATGACTGCACGTGTTTCTTTAGAGATAACCATGGTTAACAGAAGAGAAATAATGATGCCAAGCACCAGCCTCCTTTTAAAGTGTCCAGTGGTGTCATTCTTACTTAATCATGACAGATTGATCTCCAGCCCTGTCCTCATCAACACCCACACCTGTTTTAATGGAGCAATCACTGAAACGATGTTAGCTGGTCCTTTTAAGGCAGGGCTGCAATGATGTTGAAATGTGTTTTGGGGGATAAAGTTCATTTTCTAGGCAAATATTGACTTTGCAAGTAATTGCTGTTAAGCTGATCACTCTTTATAACATTCTGGAGTATATGCAAATTGCCATTAGAAAAAATGAAGCAGTAGACTTTGTAAAAATTAATATTTGTGTCATTCTCAAAACTTTTGGCCATGACTGTACACTTCAACTGTGAGAGACAGAATTTAAAAATAAAAACCAGAAAACCACATTGTATGATTTTTCAATAATTAAATTGCATTTTATTGTATGAAATAAATATTTGATAACCTACCAGCCAGTACGAATTCTGTATAAAAGACACCTATCCACTGTACCACTGTGACCGTACATAAATAGCGAAATGGGCCATGCACTGTCCCTAGGACTAGGACTCTAACTATCCCTGCTCCCAAAGGTACCTCTAAAGGTTAGACGTTTTGAGCCACCAGACTTACTGTTCTCCTGTTATACACTAAGCTGTGTAGCTGTCTCCTTCCCCTCACCACGAGGCCTAGGACAAAAATACCAGTATATAAACAAGTAAGACAAGTCGGGATAACAGAAAGAAAGTAAAATATAAAACACTCACCCAAAGGTACATAAGTATATAGGGAAGAAAAGGAATGTACAAACCAAATGGGAATAGGACAATGAGGAAAGCATACACCCAAAAACAGCATGCAAAAATCTCCAGCAGCAACAATGACCTCCAACTCAGCACAATGACTCCAAGGAGCTATGAAGTAAAACATTCACTGGCAAGTAAGAGGTCTGGCCAGATTTTATAGGAAGAGGAAATAACCGTGTCAGGAACAGCTGTGAAATGGAGCTGCAAGTTTCTAACCAGCATAGAAAGGGTCGTTAACCAGTTCAGTACCAAAGAAAACACAAACACATAGGCTAAATGGAAGATCTTCAATATTTAGTGATCTTCTAACCCCAGATGTCCTAGGAGAACGTGACCCACTTATGACATCCGCACACTCAACCAATCACACTCCAACCTCTCCACCATGGCCAAGACCAAAGAGGTTCTAAGAACACCAGGGATAAAATTATAGACCTGCACAAGGCCAGTATGTGCTACAGGAGAATAGGTAAGCAGTTTGGTGAGAAGGCAACAACTGTTGATGCAATTATTAGAAAATGGAAGACACACAAGATGACTGTCAATCTTCCTTGGTCTGGGGCTCCATGCAAGATCTTACTTTAGAGGGCAAGGATGATTGTGAGAAAAGTCAGGAATCAGTCCAGAAATACACAGGAGGACATGGTCAATGACCTGAAGAGAGCTGGGACCGCAATCTCATCCATTACCATTAGTAACACACTACGCTGTCATGGATTAAAATCATGCAAGGCAAAAAGGTCCCACTACTCAAGCCAGCACATGTCCAGGTCCATTTAAAGTTTACCAGTGACCATCTGGATGATGCAGAGGAGGTCATGTGATTAGATGAAACCAAAATAGAACTTTTTGGTATCAACTCCACTCTCCGTGTTTGGAGGAAGATGAAGGATGAGTTCAACTCCAAGAACACCATCTCAACCATGAAGCATAGTTGGGAAAACTTCACACTTTTCCTGCAGATTGGGCAGGACGACTGTACCGTATTGAAGGGAGGGTGGATGGCATCATGTATTGTGAGATTTTGGCCAACAACCTCCTTCGCTCAGCAAGCGTATAGAAGATGGGTCGTGACTGGGTCTTCCAGCATGACAATGACCCAAAACACACAGACATGGTAACTAAGCAGTGACTCCATAAGAAGCATTTCAAGGTCCTGTTGTGGCCTTGCCAGTTTCCAAACCTGAACCCAATAGATAATCTTTGGATGACGCTGAAACTCAATTTTTCCCAGTGACCACCGGAAACCTGAGAGATCTGGAGAATATCTTTATGGAGGAGTTGGCCGAAATCCCTGCTGTAGTGTGTGCAAACTTATCGTATTTTTCAGATTATAAGACGCACTTTTTTCTCCCAAATTTGGGGGGAAAATTGGGATGCATCTTATAATGCAGATATACCTTACTGGCCGCTGTGGAGCAGGGTCCCAGGGTTGCTGCTGGAGGAGGCAAGAGTGGCGCATTGCTGCAGACCACAGGCTGGGTTGAGGAGGTGTTCTGATATGCACAGCTGCGGGTAAAAATGGCTGCAGTGCTCTGTGATGCGTGGGGCTCCGCCGGCATTTTGTGAAAACCCCCCGCCTCTGGAAAAATGACCTTCTGAGATCTCAATGCCAAGATCTCAATCTGAGCATGGGCCACCCCCCATGGTGGCCATTTTCTTGGAGGCCACCATATTGCAGTAATAGATGTGCAGGGGGGCCCCGGGCTTTCTCAAAAAGCCGGTGGAGCCCCCTTGCATCACAGAGCACCGCAGCCACTTTCACCCGCAGTGGCACAAATTGGAACACACCTTCATCCCAGCCTGAGGCCTGCAGCAATGAGCCACTCCTGCCTCCTCCAGCAGCGACCCTGGGACCCCGCTTCACCGCAACCACCACCCACGGGAAGAAATAAGACACAATGATTATAAGAGGCACCACCATTTTATTAAAAAAAGCTTTTTTTCTTATTTTTCTCCTCAAAATTTGGGATGCGTCTTATAATCCGCAAAATACTGTAGTCAAGGACTACAAGAAACATGTGACCTCTGTAAATGCAAACAAAGCAAATGTAGCAACTAGTAAGTTCTGTTTCTGTTTTTTTAAGTTTCTGTTGTATTAAATATTTATTACATGCAATAAAATGAGAATTATGTAAAAATTATACAAAGTGATTTTTTAAATTCTATCTCTTGCAGATGAAGTGCACCTATGATAAAAATTACAGACTTCTCCATTCTTTGTAGGTGGGAAAACTTGCAAAATCAGCAGTGTATCAAAAACTTATTTTCCCCACTATAGATAGAACATTCACAAAAATCTACATTACCAATAAATCGGCAGCACCCTGGATTCCATTTTTCCCAATTCATATGAGGTCTGTTTGGCCATATTGAAAAGTGAGTCAAGGACCATCCAGAATTAATATATACCTTGGTTGTATGGCTACATCTATAAGAATATTGGTATTCATTAATCAGAGTGTTTACATGTGTTTATATATTTATAGATTTAAATAGATCGATCGATCATATACAAAAATCTGCGTGACCAATATAACCTAAGTTATATTGTAAATTATCAATCAAATATGATGTGGACTGAACATTTGTGATAAATCCTAAAGTTGACTTTGAACCTAAAGCTCCATATACAATCTCCATGCATTAGATTTGACATGACAAGCAAAAAGTTGTTATACTTGGCTGTGCTAACACATACATATTTTAATTAAACTCTATTTTCAAGTTATATATCTGTTTTGTTTGATGTTTAATGAAATAGGAAATGAAGGAAAATAAGCCATGTATACTCTTTTTGAATCGTATGAAAGTTTCATCTCATGAAAAGATATAAAATCTAGTACCTTTGAAAGTACATTGCTGACACTGAGGAAAAGAGATAAGGAAAACACATTTGCTAAAGTTCAGTTAAAAGACTTAGATAAGCTTACTACTGCATAAAAAAACATTAAATATCGATATATATTTTGTGAAATCATTTCATCAGTTACCAGGAATAGAAGCAGAGCAGAGGTTCAAATTTGGTTTCATGGAAACGCACATTTACATTTCTCAAAAAGTCTCCTTGCAGAATGAAGTTTTCAGCATCATGAATGATATCACTGCTTCTTCCTGTCATAGACTGAGAATTCCACTAAATAGCAATGGCAGGTGCCAAGGTACATATCCAGTGTTATAAAGCTACCTTTCCTGTTATAGGAAGAAATGTCATTTTCATCACGTACGATCCTGCATTTTTAAGAGACGCAATAGAAATAATAAGCCATGCCTCCTATCCACACTGACAGTTGTTAACACAGAAAAGTTAGAGTAACTACAATTTTTACAGTTCTAGAGTATCAAAGTATGTTAGTGTGTTGAAACAGAAAAATTATAGAAATAAAATCTAATATTGAGCACAATTCCATTTACTTTACATTGATTTTCTAATACCATAATAATTAGTAGAGAAGTTTCTTTGTTCAGAATCTTTATTGATTAGCCAGTGTGGAGTTTGACTACTCTCACTATGGAACACCCAGTATGTCTGTGCAACAAATGTATGATCCACTGATTATACGCTATATTTCCATGTGGTGAGTTGGTCCATAGAATCATATCAATCGGCATCTTGCAATTTGCTTATTTGCACTGTTCCTTCTATCAAAAAGTCATTGTGAAAAGAATATAACCAATTTTAATATACTAAGAAATACTCACAGGCTACGAGATTGAGTTAAAGACGAAATGGTTTCCTGTATCAATCCCGCTATTCGAGGTAGCAGGATGTACAGAATTGTAATGTGATGCATTATGATTTTACAGCACTGGCTCCCACTTTCGTGCTGTTTTTGAAAGCCAAATTGGTAGTTCTTTATATTTATTTTTCTGTATAATTAGAGTTACATTTTAACACAGTGGTGCATATGTTTTGGTCACTGTCATACTGAACCAATCCCAAGGGCCACAAAAAATGTAAAGGGGCACTTACATGAATACAATACCAGGATGACTGTCAGTGTATGACTACATCACCAGAACCAAGTTTTGAGTAGCTCTAAGATTATGAAGAGGATTTGCAGAGTTTCTGATTCAAAAACTCAATGTGAGCATGCTAACTTTCACTCAGTTTTTGGAACAGAAACTGTGCATAAACTCTCCAAATCCTTCTCATAATCTCAAAACTTCACATTTTAACTTTTAACATAGCCATGTAGCACATCATGTGACCAGTTATGGATTGCTACATGTGTACAAATCAGAACATCATCAGTGCATGTAAAATAGGCCAGAGCCACAAACAGTACATGAATATATCACCAGAACCATAATCAGTACATGAATATATCACCAGAACCACAATCAGTACATGAATATATCACCAGAACCACAATCAGTACATGAATACATCATAAAAACCATCATAGGTAGAGTTATACTTTGATTGCTGTACTAAGTATGGCAATTGCAATATCAAGTCAAGTCATCCCCATATACAACTCAATGTAGACAATGAACATTAAACAATAAGAATGAAAATCTCTCCTTTCTTGAATGGAAGGAGTTTTAATGAGATTAAAACTGCAAAGTTGTTTGGTTTTGCAAACACTTCACAATTTTAACTACAAGTGCTTCTTACTAAATTAGAATATCATGAAAAAGTTAATTCATTTCAGTTCCTCAATACAAAAGTGAAACTCCTATATTATATAGAGTCATTACAAACAGAGTGATCTATTTCAAGTGTTTATTTTATTATTATTATTATTATTATTATTTATTATTATAGCGCCATTTATTCCCTGGCACTTTACATGTGAGGAGGGGTATACATAATACATACAAGTACAGTAATCTTAAACAATACAAGTGAGAATTATTTCTGTTAATGTTGATGATTATGCCTTACAGCCAATGAAAACCCAAAAGTCATTATCTCAGTAAATTAAAATAATTAACAAAAACACCTGCAAAGCTTTCCTAAGCATTTAACAAGGTCCCTTAGTCTGTTTCAGTAGGTTTCATAATCATGGGGAAGACTGCTGACTTGACAGATGTCCAGAAGGCAGTCATTGACACACTGCACAAGGAGGGTAAGCCACTAAAGGTAATTTCCAAAGAAGCTGGATGTTCACAGAGTGCTGTATCCAAGCATATTAATAGAAAGTTGAGTGGAAGGAACAGGTGATCTATTTCAAGTGTTTATTTCTGCTAATGTTGATGATTATGGCTTACAGCCAATGAAAACCCAAAAGTCATTATCTCAGTAAATTAGAATACTTTATAACACCGGCTTGAGAAATTATTTTAAAATGTTGGCCTACTGAAATGTATGTTCCGTAAATGCACTCTATTCTTGGTCAGGGCTCCTTTTGCATCAATTACTGTATCAAAGTAAAGTAAGTGGGTGTATCAAAATTATCAAAAGTTTTTTGTGACATGGATTTACTAAATTTCAAATCACTTGCAGTTGGTTAGCATCTGTATCGTGAAAAGGTCAGAATTATCTTACACAATAATTCTTTCATTGAAATATTAAATGCCTTGAAATTTTTGATTGCTCAGATCCATCGCAACTGTTGTCTCTGTGTTTTGAAGCTTTTGTACCTACAATTATGGACTGGACTGCTTGACACTGATAGAAATAAAGTCATTCAGATAAACATTTCTCTGAATATGTACTGTGCCTTTGCAGTTTGGGTAAATTGTGGAGAGTAAACAAACCTACCCTAATGATGGGGTCAACACTGTTATTAATAGCAATAGTAAGGTTTAGAGTGTTAACCACTATCTACACAGTTTCTCCTTGTTTGGCTGATCATAGCAACTCTATCGTACCAAAATAAATGTTTTTTCTACAGAGTTTCCCAAGGTTGTTTTCTGGTAAAAGGGGAATTTTCTTGTGTTCCTCCTGGCAATAGGAATAAATTTGTATAAAGCTTTCACTACTTCAGCCCTTGCGGTGATTGTACCGTGAATACAAGTCATTACACATCTACAGCATAGGTGATAAATAGCTGATCTCTAGGGGTCACACCGATCCCAAGAATAGAGCTTTCGAATGCTCCATTTTAATCAATGGATAGATGGTTGGACATGTGCATCAGCACTCCTTGAATTTTCTATAGGACTGCCAGATATTGCCATGTGCTGTGCAATCAGGTCAATCAGTCATAGAATCATAGAATCGTAGAGTTGGAAGGGACCTCCTGGGCCATCTGGTCCAACCCCCTGCTCAAAGCAGGATTCGCTAAATCATCCCAGTTAGATGTCTGTCCAGCCTCTGTTTGAAGACTTCCATTGAAGGAGAACTCACCACTTCTCGTGGCAGCCTGTTCCACTCATTGATCACTCTAACTGTCAAAAAGTTTTTTCTAATATCTAATCTGTGTCTCCTCCCATTCAGCTTCATCCCATTGCTTCTAGTCTTTCCTTGTGCAAATGAGAATAAAGTTGATCCTTCTACAATGTGACAGCCCTTTAGATATTTGTAGACAGCTAATAAGTCTCCTCTCAGTCTTCTCTTTTGCAAACTAAACATTCCCAAATCCTGCAACCTTTCCTCATAAGACAGGGTTTGCAGACCGGTCACCATTCTGGTCGCTCTTTTCTGAACTTGCTCCAGTTTGTTGATGTCTTTTTTAAAATGTGGTGCCCAAAATTGGACACAATATTCCAGATGAGGTCTGACCAAAGAGGAGTAGAGGGAAATAATTACTTCACGTGATCTAGACTGTATGCTTCTGTTAATACATCCTAGAATTGCATTTGCCTTTTTTGCTGCTGCATCACACTGTTGACTCATATTCAGTCTGTGATCTATTAGTATACCCAAGTCTTTTTCACATGTGCTGTCACTTAGCCCTATTCCTCCCATTCTATATATGCTTTTTTCATTTTTATTGCCCAGATGTAGTACTTTGCATTTCTCCCTGTTAAAAACCATTCTGTTAGTTGCTGCCCACTTCTCCAGTTTATTTAAATCTTTTTGAATCCTCTCTCTCTCTTCTCTAGTATTAGCTATCCCTCCTAGCTTTGTGTCATCAGCAAATTTAATCAGTTTACCCTCAATTCCTTCATCTAAATCGTTGATAAAGATGTTGAACAATACAGGGCCCAGGACAGAGCCCTGTGGTACCCCACTTGAGACATTCTTCCAACTGGATGTGCAGCCATTTACGACCACTCTTTGGGTCCGATCACTAAGCCAGTTATGAATCCACCTAACAGTTGCCTTGTCCATTCCATACTTAGTCATTTTTTCAATAAGGATTGTATGAGAGACTTTGTCAAATGCTTTGCTGAAGTCAAGATATACTATATCTACAGCATTTCCTTGATCCACCCAATCAGTAATACCATCATAGAAGGAAATTAAATTAGTCTGACATGACTTATTAGTTACAAACCCATGCTGACTCTGTTTAATCACTTCATTCTTATCCAGGTATTGACATACATGTTGTTTAATAATTTGTCCAATTTGTGCAACCCATGCAAGTAGCAAAAACACAAAGATTGAGCTTGGCTTGAGTTGATACACATGCAATACATAAACGCATGTTCACATTGGTCACAAAACATAAGAAAAACTACAAAAAACAAAATGAGCAAAAACCCAGCTGTAACTAAATAAGTAAAAGCAAAAGTGCATTTAAATAAAGCAGAGTTCTTAGTAACACTGTTTTTGATCAAAAATAGCATATAAGCCATCCCACCTCAGCATGGTGACTCTGATCAGGACGGTCCAACACTGTCTAATATTAAAAACCTTACCATGTGTCAATGTTGACGTCTGTGTGTGAATAAGGGCAGACAAAAGGACCAGGTCCCGATCTGTGGACACCAGTCTGGGAAAGCATTTAAGTGTAATTTCCTGCTCAGAAGAGGTGAGTTGGGATGTCTTATATGCTATTTTTGATCAAAAACAGTATTACTAAGAACTCTGAGCTATTTAAATGCACTTAAGCTTTTACTTATTTAGTTACAGCAGGGTTTTGCTCATTTTGTTTTTTTTTTTAGGTTTTTCCATGCAAGTAGCAAGTTGTCATCTATCCTATGAATAATTGAAAACTTGACTTATGGGACAAACGTAGTTAACTCTCAGATATTAAAATATTCTCAATGGGCCAACTATTAATAATACAAATTAACGAACCTTAAAAAAGAGGAAAATTTGTCAACGAAGCAAGTTTTTTTTTTTGCTACCATTAAGGGGCTGGCCTGGAGCCGGAGCAACATTTACAGCATATGTGATAAATGTATCATGGTGGTCTTACTGCTGGGATATCTACAAATTATAACATTGGGAATTTTCTATAAACATATCTCATTATCTTTCCAGTATTAATCTGAGCACTCTGTAAGAACAAAGATAATACTGTAAGAACATGCAAACCTACGAATAGTTTTTAATTTACCTCCTGCTCAACCCATCCACATTACACATGTGTTCTTTAGAATTTACTGTATATGTAGTTTTTAAGGACTGTTAGTGAAAGGCTAAGGCCTGTTTCACACTTCAGTTTTTTGTTTCAGTTAAAATCCGCGAAAAAAGGCGGAAAGCGGATCCGTTCCTAACTGATGTGAACGGATGCCACCGGATCCATTTTTTTGACGGATCCACCATATGAAGAATTTTAAAGGAACCGCTGCCCGGGAAAAGGATGGAGAGAGAGAGAGAATTTTTTCTCTGTCCGCCAGAAATGATTTCAGGGTTAAATTTCCTCCTGACTTCATTCCTCCGGGCATGCGCTTTATAAAAATGCGGATCCTGCAGTACAAAAAACATTACATGGTCCGTCCAGGCATCTCGGCGGACGCAAAATAATTGACGGATCAGCAAAAAAACAGATCCAACGGATGGCCATCCATCAAGATCCGCCGGTAATGCAAGTCAATGGGGAAAAAAACGGATCCGCCAAAAAAATGGCGGATCCGTTTCTTTGCAAAAACGGCGGATTTTGACTGATGGTCAAAAACGGAAGTGTGAAACAGGCCTAAGGCACAACTGGAGCTTTATGTAATTATAGCAGTTATTTAGACACATTATAGAGAGTAGTTTCTGGATATGTATACATTATTTAGGCTCATACATACCCCCACCATTATGTAAACCTCTTTTTCACGTCATTTGTACTTTATTTATTATTTTGCTATGTAAATATTTGTTTTTGCAAAACAATTCAGCTAAAATGCCAAAAAAAAAAAATCATGATTTAATGTGAATCCTGTCAGAAAGAGCCATTTTGTTTCTCTTAAGATGTGGAACTCTCTGCTTCAGCCTTATACTATGTGCTTGAAGGATTAACAGTAAGTGACATTTTAAACATCACTTTAAAGACACTAAATTAGTGACCTTGTATATATATTGGTATAAAAGATAGAAAAAATAAACATAAGCAAGGTGGAAACAATATTGCACGTATATCTCCAAATGCTTTTCAATATATGGTGTATCATTAGAAAATAGCATCAATCCATGTCCTGTGTTAAATTTAAGATAACAGATCTTGATTATTAAGCTCTAACAGAAAAGTGCTACCTTATTCTCTGATTGGTTACCTGGTTAAAGGATATTTTTATCTACAATATATTTTTCTGTTTACAAACAACAAAACTCTTTCAAGGGTCATGAGCTTGTAGCATATGGGTTAATATAACGTGCTACCTGGAAATACGTTTACGCTCTATTGATTACCTTCAATATCCCTATATACTCGTTCTATCGGATTGAAGGTAAAGTAGAAACATAAAATATAACAAAGGAAATTACAGTAGAGTACAATATTATTTGGTAGTATTCCATATAGCTAACTCAAGGCCATGGGTGATGCCCTGCTTGGTACCTTCTGTTAGGATTCCCCTTGTACAGTGTACATATAACTTTATAATGCTTCCATACAACTGCTTAAATAGGAATGTACAGCGTCAATATCCCAATATTCTAAAAAATGCCTCAATATGGCGAGTACCAAGCAGGCAATGTTGCAGTGCTAATTATGCACCAGGACTCCAGGGCTATGAAATTTTGGCTGCTGTGGAAGACTAGACTTTCTTATGTATATATCTCTTGTTTTCAGGTGGTTTGAGGAAGAGATAGTGAGGATTATAGCGGAATTGATCAGTCATCCATCTGTAGCTCTTGCAAAAAGCAGCCATGTAAGATGCCCTGATCACGGATGCCCTGTTCCTGGATGCCCTGCTCCCAAAAGTCCTGCCTCCCGGACGCCCAACTCCCAGAATTCCTGGCCCCGGATACTCTGCTCTCGAAGTCCCACCTACTCCTGGAAGTCCTGCCCCCAGATGACCTACTCCCATATACCCTGCTCCCAGAAGTCCTGTAGTGGAATTTTTAAATTAACAGTTCATTATTTTACAGAAATTACAGATTTTCACAGCAAATATATATGGTGAAACCTGTAGTGAATCTGCAGCACATTTTGTTACAATGTTGCATGCAACATGCAAATTTTACTGTGCAATTATATGGTCTAAAATGTAAAATATTGCTATGATTAACATAAAGGGGTTTATTATGACCCTGTAAGGCTCTGAGCTGAGCTGTATAACAAGATCCTTACAGTGTTGATGTTGATAAATTATGTATCTGGAAAATCCCTTTAGATATAATGTGGTAGAGATCAGCAGAGGTCAAAACCATTAGCAAAACAATATTGCTGTGTTCCTTAAAAATAGGAACGTGCCTTTTACACCCAAACATTCATTTTCTCAACAAAAAAACAAGTTGCGGACTCGGTTGTGTAAGGGTTGCAAGGGCTAAGGTGTTCTGTCCTGACCCTAATGTGTGTGATGTTATTCCCTCCAGATGTTTCCCACTCCGGTCATAGATCTTCAGATAGCATAGGAATCCCAGATGTAAAGCAATAGCAAGAAAGGATTCAGTCCATATTATAAAAATAGAATAAACTTCAGTGGTGTAACATATATACTGTAGGTAGCGGGTACAAATCTTGGTTTCATATCTTCTGTTTTACACAGAAGCATAGACATAATGGTCATATGAGGTGGCACATTACTTGTTAGCAACAACAT
The DNA here is from genome assembly GCF_039654945.1 of Dendrobates tinctorius. Taxonomy (NCBI): domain Eukaryota; kingdom Metazoa; phylum Chordata; class Amphibia; order Anura; family Dendrobatidae; genus Dendrobates; species Dendrobates tinctorius. The sequence continues at coordinate 14,375,836 of NW_027361738.1, forward strand.
TTCAGCAACATGACATGCTTGACTTGAATACTCAGTGTTTTCCTTTTGCCCTGCACTGACCTCAGCCCACTGCTGTGTGGTATCCTTTCCCTGGCATGGCAAGGTCAGGCCTACACATTGTCAATTCAGCACCACTTCACCAATGCTGTCTCAGGTTTACCTGCAACACAAAGCTATACCTTCTTCAACTTCCAGACGAACCTACTGCTGCTGAGATCAATTTATTTGTCTGACAAGAGTTTTAGTGCTTTTGTGCTTGACAAGTGTGACCAACTTTTTACTGTTGGTGCTGCCTATGCAGCATCAGTAGTAAAAGATAGGATGTTAAAAATAATTAAAAAAATAAAAAATATGGTTATTCTCACCTTCTGATGGCCCCCGATGTCCTCAGCTGTGCTCCTGTTACGCTCTGTTCCCAGGGATCCTTTGCGCGAAGGACGTTTGTAACGTCACCCTCACGAGACCGTGTCATCATCTCAGGTGATTTGCGCAATGCATCCCTAGGAATGGAAGATGCTGGCAGCGTGGCTGACAGGCAGGAGGACTCCGGGGGCAGACAGAGGGTAAGTATATCCCAATTTTTTATTTTAATTCTATTTTTAACAGGATTATGGTACCCAGGGCATGGAAGAGAGTCTCCTCTGCTCCAGACCCTGGGTACCATCCCCACATGAAGAGTTCACTTTACGCATGGTGGGCATAGCCACATGCGTAAAGAGAGCGTTTCAATGCAATCCTATGGCTGCGGAATCACTGCAATTCCACAAAATTAATGGACATGCTGCGGAATCCCATAGGATTTCATGGGATGCGTTTTGTTAGCGTTTTTTAAGCATTTCCGCTGAGGCAAAATAGTGGCGGAAACGCTTAAAATACGCAACGTGAGCACACAGCCTAACTGTAACTGGCTTCACTCTCTTCACCTCACTATTAATTGCTGACTCCTCTTACAGAATGTAACTTTCCTCTTACTCCCAAAATCTACTCCCATCTGCAGGGCTGGTTAACGGTTAACTCATCTGTGCCTTGCATCTTCAATATACCTTCAGTATTCCTGTAAAGTGCGTGAGAGGGGTAGTCATGATCAAGTTACTGTGCGGTTACGCTCTGGCACTTTACAGAATAATGGAGTCCCTGTGTGCTGTCAAGTGTTGGGTGCATCACACTCACTTGTAGGCTGCAGGTCTCAGCAGCATATATACAAAATATACAAAAATGATACAAAATGGGAACAAAACAATATAGTATATACAGTATAAATACATAAAATAAAAGGGATAACAAAAGAAAATGACTAAACCTGATGTCACGGAAATGGCTTAGCGTAAAGAGGTACTTCTTAGGAAATCAGACAGAACCCACAGCAACTCAAATTTTGCTTTTTATTATATCAAGGTTATACCCACATACCTCCCATTTGTGATCTCATATGGTGGCAGGTTATGGGATGTGCTTGGTCTTTTAAAACTTTATAAGATCCCCAACTTTCAGGATATCTTCACCCAGGAGTTCCCAGGTGGTAGATATTGTTGTTATGTTTCTTATCACCATTTCAGTATGGTGTTATGGTAATACATTATGTTCGTTCTTTTGCTATGATGCCAAAAATATATCTCCCATAAAAATCAGATTGATGCAAACCCCAAATGTTCATCACTGACCACTGGTTCCAAAAGGTCTGTGATCAGTGCTTTGAACAAAGGATCCTCTTGCCTAAGAACTGTACTTCTCCGCCTCCACCAATTTGTCAGGGAGATGCAACTCCACTGCCTCCAATCATCAGGACAATAACGCAATTGAATTGCGAGTGATGGACAAGGCTGTGGCTGCTTCCGCTACTAGTCTGGTTACTGGGGAATTCACAGTGAGCATATGGTATATACACCTGCGATTCCAAATCATGGAATATATATATATACCTGGTACAGTCACTGCCAATTCTACTATAACAAAAGGAAACTATGAGTTGCCACCACCAATCATTTGTATAGGCCAATTGGACACCCGTTACAAGTAGAGTATGGCTTCTGGGGGGTGGTTCACAGAGCAAGAGGAACAGAGCTATTACATTTTATATTTTCAATCTTGGAAAATATGCAGTGTTTATAAAAAATATGCAAAGTTGATGAAAAAAACCCAAAACAATATGGTATATACAATTACATAAAATAACAAATGAAAATGAGTAACCCTGATGTCACGCAAATGGCTCAGAGCTTAGCGGAGGGAGGTACTCTTTAGGAAATTGGACAGAACACACAGCAAGCTCTACCTTCTATTGATGAACGAACGTGCTCGGATAATGTCTTATCCAAGCATGCTCAAGTGTTATTCGAGCATCTGAGTATGCTCGTATGTTATGTTATAGTCCCCACAGCTGCATGATTTGCAGCTTTTTGAGAGCCTCAACACATGCGGGGATTGCCTGTTTGTTAGGAAATGCTCACAAGTGTTGAAGCTGTCTAACAGCTGCAAAGTGTGACATCGGCGGCCGTGCCCGCCGATGTCCCTTCAGTGGCGGCACCCACCGCAGCATCCCCTCACCTGCATGCCCCCATCCACGTGCGCCTGCTCTGCCTTCCACCCTGCTGCGGGCACACGCACCGGCCTTAGTTCGCGGGTGCGCGTCCACCTTCTCTCTTCCTCTGGCGGTGGGCGTCGCTGAGGGGCAGGCCTGGGGGACATACTTCCGGGCGCTAAGATATTTCAGGCATCGTCCCTATGAGGAGGGCGCCTGGTGATCGTGTGGTACCCCTGCACCTTTCTGGCCGCTACAGTTCCACTGTAGTCCTCATTTGTTGTGTATTCCTTGTCACCCGTCTGTTCCGCCTCTGTCTCTGTTCCATTGCCGTCCTCCTTGCCTGCCTCTGCCTCGCCTTGTCTGTGCATTCCCCTCAGTGTCTTCCCAGTCTGTCGGCTGTGTATGAGCCTCTCCGCCTGTCTCCTTGCCTCCCTGTGTCCTCCGTCCTCTATCCGTCCGTTGTCATTCCTGCCCTTGGGATTTCCTCATCAGACTCCTTTCGCTCTCTGTACCTTCCCCTGCTGCCTCTATTGTTCCTCCTTCCCTGCCCAGGAACCCCTGCTCTAGTTCCCTAGGTTCCGTCTATCTTCCTTAGCCTTATTGTCCTTTGAGCTGTCCCTCTTTGTACCGGCTGTCGTGCTTCTGTCCCCTGTGGTCCTGCCCCAAATGATCCCTGTATAGGGGTCGGTCTTCACCTGGCGTGCTCGGCCCAGGGGCACCAGATCCGCGATCCAGAGGGTCCACTCTTGGACGTAGCCTGCTCCTAAACGTCACACAAAGCATGTAGTCTCAGAGACTTGAACATAATATACGACCATGCCCAGATGCTCAGATAACACCTGCAGCAAAAAAGTAGTAAAACGTATGTACCGTATATACTCGTGTATAAGCCAAGATTTTCAGCCCATTTTTGGGGGCTGAAAGTCCCCCTCTCGGCTTATACACGAGTCATATACCTGGGGGTCAGTGGGGAAGGGGGAGTGGGGGTGTCAGAGATCATGCTGACCCCCCTGACGCGTCTCTGCAGCCCCCTGCTTCTCCCACAGTTTCCCTTCCTTCGGCAGTCACGTGATACTGCTCATTAAACTCATGAATATGCGCACATTCATGAGTTTAATGAGCGTTACCACGTGACTGCTAAAGATAGGAGCCTGAGACCGTGGGAGAAGCGGGGGGCTGCAGAGACTGCGCCAGAAGGGGGTAAGTATATCTAATATTCACCTGTCCCCGGTCTATTGCTGCTTGCTGCTGTCTGCTGCGTCCTCTGTCAGTGACGTTTAGGCAGCAGAGGGCGCGATGACGTGGTTAGTGCACGCTGCGCCCTCTGCTTTCTGAACAGTCACTGACAGGATGCGGCAGACAGCAGCAATGGAACAAAGACAGGTGAATATCTCAGGTGCTGGGTCCTGAGCCAGTGCCAACACCGGCACCTGTCCACCATAGCGCACCAGTGTCTCCGCCTGCTCAGGATCTGACACCTGGCCCTCAGGGAAGAGAGGTGAGTATGTCTTTTTTTGCAGCAGCGGCATATGGGGCATAATCTGTGGAGCATCTTATGGGGGTATAATCTATGGAGCATCTTATGGGGCAGCATATGGGGCATAATCTAAGGAGCATTTTATGGGGGTATAATCTATGGAGCATTTTATGGGGGCAGAATCTATGGAGCATCTCATGGGGGCATAATCTATGGAGCATTTCATGGGGCATAAACTACGGAGCATCTTATGGGGCATGATCTATGGAGCATTTTATGGGGTATAACCTATGGAGCATCTTATGGGACATAATCTATGGAGCATCTTATGGGGGCATAATCTATGGAGCATCTTATGGGGCATAATCTATGGAGCATCTTATGAGGGCATAATCTATGGAGCATCTTATGGGGCCATCAACCTTTATGGAGCAGCATATGGGGCATATTATTCTATGGAGCATCTTATGGGGCTATTATTAACCTTTGTGCAGCATTATATTGGGGTCATGTTTTGTATGGAGCATCTTATGGGGCCCATCATGATCTGTATGGAACATTATATGGGGCTCCTGATTCAATATGGATATTCAAAAACATTTAACCTACTGATGTCTCAATTAATTTTACTTTTATTGGTATCTATTTTTATTTTTGAAATTTACCACTAGCTGCTGCATATTCCACCCTACAGTAGGCTTATACGCGAGTCAATAAGTTTTACCAATTTTTTGTGGCAAAATTAGGGGGGGTCAACTTATACTCGGGTCTAGAGTTGAGCGACTTTTGGTTTTTTAGGGTCGGGTTTCGTTTCGTGAAACCCGACTTTTCCAAAAGTCGGGTCGAGCAAGATCGTCCGATTATAGGGAAAAGTCGGGGTCGTCCCGAAACACGAAACCCAATGTAAGTCAATGGGGAATAAAAGTCGGCAGTGAGAGGAGGACAGGAAACACACCTACAGTGCCCATTTGAATGCCAAAAGCATCAATTCTTCTTACTTAAGCTTGTCAACCTTAATTAACTTCATAATACAAGTTACGCACTGAAAAATGGGGGTTATTTGGCTAAAGTTGTGGGGGGGGAGGGCTGGCTGCAGGTTTTCATGTGCCCTGGGCGAAAGAGCGCCCCTTTAACACATACCACAACTCATCATGCTCCGATACGGCAGAGAAATAGCGGTATAGTACAATGAAAAATACCTCACTTTTTACATCTCATGACGAGGCCCATCTATTTCTCCATACAGAATCATTGGTCCCATATAATGTTTGAAACAGTATATGATGAGCTCCACATAATGATACAGTATATGTTGGTCCCCATGGATGAAGCTCCACTGTCTTATGGGCCCAAATAATGCGCCAAACATAATGGGCCCCATTTCTAATGCTCTAGTGTATAATGGGCCCTGTAAATGCTGCTCCAGTGTCTGATGTCCACCTTAGGAATGTTCCAGTGTATGGTGGGCCCCATCTATCATTCTCCAGAGTATAGTGCTCCCCAAAAATTGCTGTCCCAACATTGAAAACAATCAAATAAGTCTCCTCGCTAGGGAATCCCTGTACTAGTCTAGACTCCTCGTCGTCCCCATCTTCCATCTCACTGCACAGTATTTCAACTTTGCAAGTGCTGTGATCCTGGGCAAGCAGGGGGGGCCCACTCGTTGGCGACGGCACTGGCACAGGGCCCCTGATAGTACGGTGGTGTGTCTGATGGCGGGTGGGCCGAACCTGCACTTTCATCTGCAGCTTCCTCTTTGTCAACGTGTAAGATGGAACTGTATATGGGAAGGGTAACCTGAGTTTCATCAGGGTCAGATTCAGGCCGGGTAGCGTGCGAGGGGAATGTAGTGGTCTGGGTCAATGTACCAGCAGATTCATCGAGCAGTGGCTGGGCATCAGTGCACTTGTGTCGCCCCCAGGAGTACGGTCGCCACAGTGGCATTACCTTCTTCCTAGGGAGTGTGATGTCATGCTTGGGAGCAACGAAGGATCTCTCTAGCAGGTTAACTGATTGGGCGGCGTTATTCCCACGAGTCATGACCCTCCAAACAGCGTTCATGAAGGCAAAGTGTTTGTTTTACGTGGGCAGTATGGTTGCAAAGCTGAACCTTAAAGGAATGTCCAGAAGGGCACCACCAGGAGTGGAGCCTACGGTTAAATTCGACTCCACCTGGGAAACCTCAACCATGCCAGCTACAGAACAGATGCACACATTGCAAGCTTAATTCCGTTAACGAACGAGACTCCGTCATGCCCGGCAGTCCGAGTCCGGCTTACTAGAGGGACACGTGAGGCTCTGGCACATGAGATTGGCCAATAACTGGTGTGTCATGCCCTTACATGTCCGTGGCTGCATGTGCGCTACACTGAAAAGGCCAGCGTTTGTCGCTTACAGGTGCAGATAACCCGCTGAACAACGTTAGTGATGGGGATCACTGATTACAATTATTACCCGCGAGCAATGATTTCCCAGTAAGTGCAGGTCAACCGCAGTTCCGGAATTAGGCCTAACCGTCATTCCTGAAAAAATGAAAAACTTACGTGTGCAAACCACAGGTGCTGTAGCTTGCTTAACAGCTCGCCAGCCGTTCTCACGCCCAGTATGGATTACACGTGATTGCACAAAGGTGAGAAAGGGTACCGTATCCCCTGATAACATGTATGGATAGCGTACACATTCAAAATATATGTCTCAGGAGGCAGGCTCAGACGGTGTTAGGCCCAGTATGGATTGCACGTGATTGCACAAAGGTTAGAAAGGGTACCGTATCCCCGGATAACATGTATGGATAGCGTACACATTCAAAATATATGTCTCAGGAGGCAGGCTCAGACGGTGTTAGGCCCAGTATGGATTGCACGTGATTGCACAAAGGTTAGAAAGGGTACCGTATCCCCGGATAACAGGTATGGATAGCGTACACATTCAAAATATATGTCTCAGGAGGCAGGCTCAGACGGTGTTAGGCCCAGTATGGATTGCACGTGATTGCACAAAGGTTAGAAAGGGTACCGTATCCCCAGATAACATGCATGGATAGCGTACACATTCAAAATATATGTCTCAGGAGGCAGGCTCAGACGGTGTTAGGCCCAGTATGGATTGCACGTGATTGCACAAAGGTTAGAAAGGGTACCATATCCCCAGATAACATGTATGGATAGCGTACACATTCAAAATATATGTCTCAGGAGGCAGGCTCAGACGGTGTTAGGCCCAGTATGGATTGCACGTGATTGCACAAAGGTTAGGAAGGGTACCGTATCCCCAGATAACATGTATGGATAGCATACACATTCAAAATATATGTCTTAGGAGGCAGGCTCAGACGGTGTTAGGCCCAGTATGGATTGCACGTGATTGCACAAAGGTTAGAAAGGGTACCGTATCCCCAGATAACATGTATAGATAGCGTACACATTCAAAATATATGTCTATACATCAGGAGGCAGGCTCAGACGGTGTTAGGCCCAGTATGGATTGCACGTGATTGCACAAAGGTTAGAAAGGGTACCTTTTCCCCGGATAACATGTATGGATAGCGTACACATTCAAAATATATGTCTATACATCAGGAGGCAGGCTCAGACGGTGTCAGGCACAGTATGGATTTGACGGCCCAGATTACACAGCGGAGGAGCAGGGAGAGGTAAAGATTGCAAATGCTGGGGCCCTGCCCAAGCAAGGGGGGCCCACTCGTGGGCGTCGGTACTGGCACTGGGCCCCTCATAGTACAGCGGTGTGTCTGACGGCGGGTGTGCACCACCACCGTCAGAGACACTTGATTGCACTATGAGGGACCCTGTGCCAGTGCCCGCACCCAAGAGTCGGCCTACCCACCTGTCCAGGGCAACGGCACTCGCACGGTGTCGTGCGCTAGGTGGTGACCCCGGCCATGGGGGGGGAGGCAGCACAGTTAGGGAGTTTTAGAAAGTGGCATATGTTGATGTTGGACATTCAGCTGATGCAAAAGGCGAAATAGGTGAAGTCCCAGGAAGAGGTGGACCAAAGCAAGCCATTTTTCTGTCACCCTATGTGTCATCAGGGGAAGGTGGGACAAAATCCTTGGAAACCCATGCATGGTTCATTTTAATGAAGGTTAGATCATCCACATTTTGGGTTGACAGACAGGTCCTTTTTTCTGTCAGGATTGATCCAGCTGCACTGAAGACTCTTTCCGATAGCACACTTGCAGCTGGGCAAGCGAGCTCCTGTAAGGCATATTGGGCCAATTCAGGCCAGGTGTCCAGTTTAGCGGCCCAATAGTCAAAGGGGAATGACCTGTGTGGGAGAACATCGATATGGGAGGAAAAGTAGTTTGTAACCATAGTTGACAACTGCTGTCTCCTGTCACTTTCCATCGATGCAGTATTACCAGTTGTGTGAGCGGTATTTGAAAAATCAGTCCACAACATTGTCATGAAACCCCTGTCTCCAACGCCACTTCTGCTGTGTGCACCACAAATACCTCTGCCAAGCTGCCTCCGGCCCGTACGGCTCGTGTGAGAACCATCACCGCTGCTGTGTGCTGGGAATGCCTCAAGCAACCGATTTACCAGAGTTGCTTGTTTATTAGCCAATATTAGGTCAAGGTTCTCCTGTGGCATGATGTTTTGTAATTTGCCTTTATAGCGTGGATCCAGGATGCTGGCCAACCAGTAGTCGTCATCGTTCATCATTTTGGCAATGCGGGAGTCCCTTTTTAGGATCTGCAAGGCATAATCTGACATGTGGGCCAATGTTCCTGGTGTCAATGATGCACTGCGAGTGCTGGGTGGAGGAGCACTTTCTGGCAAATCCACATCCCTCCTGTCACGCACAAACCCTGTACCAGACCTTGCCACGCCAACATTTTCACTTGCCCCACGAGATGCATCCTCCTCCCCTAAGTAATCATCCCCATCATCATCCTCCTCCTCCTCTTCTTCCTCCACCTCGTCCAGGAGAGGTCCCTGAGCAGACAATGGCTGAATGTCATCAAGGATTCCCTCCTCCTCTTCCTCCTCATCAACATTGGCTGCAGACGCCTGCTCCTTAAGGTGCGTCAAAGTTTGCATGAGCAGACGCATAAGTGGGATGCTCATGCTTAGGATGGCGTCGTCTGCGCTTACCAGCCGTGTGCATTCCTCAAAACACTGAAGGACTTTACAGAGGTCTTTCAGCTTCGACCACTGCACACCTGTCAACTCCATGTCTGCTCTCAAAGTGCCTGGCCGTGTATCCTCCCACAAATGCATTATGGCCTGCCTCTGCTCGCACAGCCGCTCCACCATGTGCAGGGTGGAGTTCCACCTTGTTGCAATGTCGATAATGAGGCGGTGGTTGGGAAGGTGGAGCAATCGCTGCAGCTTCTGCATACGAACGGAGTGTACAGGCGACCGGCGGATGTGCGCGCACAGTCTTCGCACCTTCTGGAGCAGGGCTGTTAACTCCGGATAATTTTTGAGGAAGCACTGCACCACCAGGTTCAAGGTGTGAGCCAAGCAAGGTATGTGGCTGAGTTTTGAAAGGGCTATGGCTGCCACAAAATTACGGCCGTTATCACTAACTACCTTGCCTGCCTCAAGATGTACACTGCCCAGCCATGACTCAGTTTGTCGCTTCAAGTACTCGGCCAGCACCTCGGCGGTGTGTCTGTTGCCCAAACACATCATCTGCAACACAGCCTGCTGACGCTTTCCACTAGCTGCTCGATAGGGGGACACATCGTGTGCAACAGTGGCAGCTGCAGATGGAGTGCTCGTACGACTGCGCTCTGTGGACGAGCTTTCGCTTCTGGAGGAGGAGGAGGAGGAGGGTCGAACACCTACAGCCAACTGTTTACTATACCGTGGGCTAGGCAGCACTGTCCCACCACCGCTGTCCCCTGTGGACCCTGCATCCACCACATTAACCCAGTGCGCAGTGATGGACACGTAACGGCCCTGGCCATGCCGACTGGACCATGCATCAGTTGTGAGGTGCACCTTTCCGCTCACTGACTGCTTGAGTGCATGGACAATGCGGTCTTTCACATGATGGTGGAGGGCTGGGATGGCTTTGCGAGAGAAGAAGTGGCGACTGGGTAGGTCATAGCGTGGTACTGCATAGGCCGTGAATTCGTGCTGTGCTGTCCACCAACCGAAAGGGCATCATCTCAAACGAGATTAGTTTGGCAATGTGGGCGTTCAAACCCAGTGTACGTGGATGAGAGACTGAGTACTTTCTTGACCTACTCATAGTGTCTGGGAGGGTGAGCTGGACTTGAGAGCTGCATATGGTGGAAGTAGCGGTGGACAGGGCGGACTGAGAGAGGGTTGATGATGGTGATGGAGTTGGTGTTCTTTCTGATGGCCTAGATTCAGTATTTCGTTGATATAACAGTGGGATTCCCTGACTGCTGTGGCCTTGCAACGACACCTCAACATTTGCTGCTGTGCTAACCGGTGGGCTTACAGTGGGGGAAACAATGTAGCGTTGCTGACTACCTTCGTTGTGATCAGTTGCACATGTGGCACTTGAGGTTTGGTGTTGTGTCCACGCTTGCAAGTGCATGCTGGTTAAATGTCTAAGCATACAACTGGTATTCAAATTTTTCAGATTTTTCCCTCGGCTAAAGGTCTTTGCGCACTTCTTACAGATAACCTTGGCCTGATCATGAGGATTTTGTTCAAAAAAGTGCCACACTGCACTCTTCCTACTTTGGCAGACATTTTGCGGCCTAGCACGCTGTGATCTTTTGACCCTCTGGACAAGCTGTCCAGCAACTCTTTTGATGTTTGGAACCTGTCTTTGGAGTGCTACGGGCCTGCCAGATAACAGCTGTTGCGATGTCGATGTCTGCTGTGGATGCTCCTCATCTGAGCTATTGGAAGCAGCACCCTCTTCCCCCAATGGATGCCAATCTGGGTCAACAACTGGGTCATCCATCACCTCCTCTTCTATGTCATGTGCACCTTCCTCTGTGTCACCGTGTATGGTGGTATAGTGTGCGGGAAGGGGCACCTGAGTCTCATCAGGGTCAGAATCTGGCTCTGTACACTGCGAGGACAATGTAGTACTCTGAGTGAATGTACCAGCAGAATCATCCATCAGCGGCTGTGCATCAGTGCACTCCATGTCAGATTCATCTTGGCCTGGGTAATTCACCATTTGACTTGATAATCCAGGCATGGTATGTGAAAACAGTTCCATGGAGTAATCAGTAGTATGGCCTGCGTCATCCTTCAATCTTGGTTGGGGTGAAGGACACAAGGAAAGGTGTGGTTCATGAACATGAGCCTCCAATGACGACTCAGTGCTTTTACTTTTTACAACTGAAGAAGAGGAGGCGATAGAGCTGGAGGCTGAGTCAGCAATGTAAGACAAAACTTTTTCCTGATGCTCTGGCTCTAAAAGCGGTTTGCCAACTCCTAGAAAACTAAGCGTTCGAGGCCTTATGTAGCCAGACGATGACGCAGGCTCAACACCTCCTGCATTCGGTCCTATTTTGCTCTTGCCACTACCATCAGATCCACCACCAACACCATCATTACCAGCTGCCAACCCCCGCCCAATTCCACGGCCTCTTCCACCAGCCTTCCTCATTTTTGGTAGAAATGTAGACAAAATCCAACAAACTATATAGTAATGTAAAACAAGGTACAAGGTGTCTATAGGACAGGGGAGATTTTGAATTTCTGCAGACACTTGTGGCACTGGACACTTTTGGATTGTGTGAGGCCCACTGATATCTGAGCGCTATGTCACAGGCTCGATGGCACAGCTGTGACCAAAGTGACTAGAGGATAAGGGAGATTTTGAATCTCTGCACACACTTTTGGACACTGGACACTTTTGGATTGTGTGAGGCCCACTGATATCTGAGCGCTATGTCACAGGCTCGATGGCACAGCTGTGACCAAAGTGACTAGAGGATAAGGGAGATTTTGAATCTCTGCACACACTTTTAGACACTGGACACTTTTGGATTGTGTGAGGCCCAATGAATATCTGAGCGCTATGTCACAGGCTCGATGGCACACCTGTGACCAAAGTGACTAGAGGATAAGGGAGATTTTGAATCTCTGCACACACTTTTGGACACTGGACACTTTTGGATTGTGTGAGGCCCAATGAATATCTGAGTGCTATGTGACAGGCTCGATGGCACAGCTGTGACCAAAGTGACTAGAGGATAAGGGAGATTTTGAATCTCTGCACACACTTTTGGACACTGGACACTTTTGGATTGTGTGAGGCCCAATGAATATCTGAGCGCTATGTCACAGGCTCGATGGCACAGCTGTGACCAAAGTGACTAGAGGATAAGGGAGATTTTGAATCTCTGCACACACTTTTGGACACTGGACACTTTTGGATTGTGTGAGGCCCAATGAATATCTGAGCGCTATGTGACAGGCTCGATGGCACAGCTGTGACCAAAGTGACTAGAGGATAAGGGAGATTTTGAATCTGTGCACACACTTTTGGACACTGGACACTTTTGGATTGTGTGAGGCCCAATGAATATCTGAGCGCTATGTGACAGGCTCGATGGCACAGCTGTGACCAAAGTGACTAGAGGATAAGGGAGATTTTGAATCTCTGCACACACTTTTGGACACTGGACACTTTTGGATTGTGTGAGGCCCAATGATTATCTGAGCGCTATGTGACAGGCTCGATGGCACAGCTGTGACCAAAGTGACTAGAGGATAAGGGAGATTTTGAATCTCTGCACACACTTTTGGACACTGGACACTTTTGGATTGTGTGAGGCCCACTGATATCTGAGCGCTATGTCACAGGCTCGATGGCACAGCTGTGACCAAAGTGACTAGAGGATAAGGGAGATTTTGAATCTCTGCACACACTTTTAGACAGTGGACACTTTTGGATTGTGTGAGGCCCAATGAATATCTGAGCGCTAAGTGACAGGCTCGATGGCACAGCTGTGACCAAAGTGACTAGAGGATAAGGGAGATTTTGAATCTCTGCACACACTTTTGGACACTGGACACTTTTGGATTGTGTGAGGCCCACTGATATCTGAGCGCTATGTCACAGGCTCGATGGCACAGCTGTGACCAAAGTGACTAGAGGATAAGGGAGATTTTGAACCTCTGCACACACTTTTGGACACTGGACACTTTTGGATTGTGTGAGGCCCAATGAATATCTGAGCGCTATGTGACAGGCTCGATGGCACAGCTGTGACCAAAGTGACTAGAGGATAAGGGAGATTTTGAATCTCTGCACACACTTTTGGACACTGGACACTTTTGGATTGTGTGAGGCCCAATGAATATCTGAGCGCTATGTCACAGGCTCGATGGCACAGCTGCGACCAAAGTGACTAGAGGATAAGGGAGATTTTGAATCTCTGCACACACTTTTGGACACTGGACACTTTTGGATTGTGTGAGGCCCAATGAATATCTGAGCGCTATGTGACAGGCTCGATGGCACAGCTGTGACCAAAGTGACTAGAGGATAAGGGAGATTTTGAATCTCTGCACACACTTTTGGACACTAGACACTTTTGGATTGTGTGAGGCCCACTGATATCTGAGCGCTATGTCACAGGCTCGATGGCACAGCTGTGACCAAAGTGACTAGAGGATAAGGGAGATTTTGAATCTCTGCACACACTTTTAGACACTGGACACTTTTGGATTGTGTGAGGCCAATGAATATCTGAGCGCTATGTGACAGGCTCGATGGCACAGCTGTGACCAAAGTGACTAGAGGATAAGGGAGATTTTGAATCTCTGCACACACTTTTGGACACTGGACACTTTTGGATTGTGTGAGGCCCAATGATTATCTGAGCGCTATGTGACAGGCTCGATGGCACAGCTGTGACCAAAGTGACTAGAGGATAAGGGAGATTTTGAATCTCTGCACACACTTTTGGACACTGGACACTTTTGGATTGTGTGAGGCCCACTGATATCTGAGCGCTATGTCACAGGCTCGATGGCACAGCTGTGACCAAAGTGACTAGAGGATAAGGGAGATTTTGAATCTCTGCACACACTTTTAGACACTGGACACTTTTGGATTGTGTGAGGCCCAATGAATATCTGAGCGCTATGTGACAGGCTCGATGGCACAGCTGTGACCAAAGTGACTAGAGGATAAGGGAGATTTTGAATCTCTGCACACACTTTTGGACACTGGACACTTTTGGATTGTGTGAGGCCCACTGATATCTGAGCGCTATGTCACAGGCTCGATGGCACAGCTGTGACCAAAGTGACTAGAGGATAAGGGAGATTTTGAACCTCTGCACACACTTTTGGACACTGGACACTTTTGGATTGTGTGAGGCCCAATGAATATCTGAGCGCTATGTGACAGGCTCGATGGCACAGCTGTGACCAAAGTGACTAGAGGATAAGGGAGATTTTGAATCTCTGCACACACTTTTGGACACTGGACACTTTTGGATTGTGTGAGGCCCAATGAATATCTGAGCGCTATGTCACAGGCTCGATGGCACAGCTGCGACCAAAGTGACTAGAGGATAAGGGAGATTTTGAATCTCTGCACACACTTTTGGACACTGGACACTTTTGGATTGTGTGAGGCCCAATGAATATCTGAGCGCTATGTGACAGGCTCGATGGCACAGCTGTGACCAAAGTGACTAGAGGATAAGGGAGATTTTGAATCTCTGCACACACTTTTGGACACTAGACACTTTTGGATTGTGTGAGGCCCACTGATATCTGAGCGCTATGTCACAGGCTCGATGGCACAGCTGTGACCAAAGTGACTAGAGGATAAGGGAGATTTTGAATCTCTGCACACACTTTTAGACACTGGACACTTTTGGATTGTGTGAGGCCAATGAATATCTGAGCGCTATGTGACAGGCTCGATGGCACAGCTGTGACCAAAGTGACTAGAGGATAAGGGAGATTTTGAATCTCTGCACACACTTTTGGACACTGGACACTTTTGGATTGTGTGAGGCCCAATGAATATCTGAGCGCTATGTGACAGGCTCGATGGCACAGCTGTGACCAAAGTGACTAGAGGATAAGGGAGATTTTGAATTTCTGCAGACACTTGTGGACACTGGACACTTTTGGATTGTGTGAGGCCCACCGATATCTGAGCGCTATGTCACAGGCTCGATGGCACAGCTGTGACCAAAGTGACTAGAGGATAAGGGAGATTTTGAATCTCTGCACACACTTTTGGACACTGGACACTTTTGGATTGTGTGAGGTCCAATGAATATTTGAGCTCTATGTGACAGGCTCGATGGCACAGCTGTGACCAAAGTGACTAGAGGATAAGGGAGATTTTGAATCTCTGCACACACTTTTGGACACTGGACACTTTTGGATTGTGTGAGGCCCACTGATATCTGAGCGCTATGTCACAGGCTCGATGGCACAGCTGTGACAAAAGTGACTAGAGGATAAGGGAGATTGGATTGCTTTTAAAAAAGCAGTTTGCGGAGCAGTGGGTAAACAGCAATGCAGGAATGTCAGGAAGCCTTAGAAGGCAGCCCAACAACCAACACCACTGATACACCACTATATAGCCTCCCCTTGCACTGCACACACAGTGACTGGTGTGTTGTGCAGGCCAAATCGCTAGCAGCAGAAGTAGTTTTTTTGTCTTCTTCCCTGCCTAACGCTCTCCCTACAGAATCAGCAACCTCTCCCTATACTGAGATCGGCAGAAGTAAGATGGCGGTCGGCGTGCACGCCCTTTTACACCCCCTGTGACGCCCACCAAAGCAAGCCAATCACTTGCATGCCCTTCTGAAAGATGGTGGTGACCCCTGCCTATGTCATCACGTTGCCCACAGTGTCCGTGGATCCTGATTGGCTGAAAAAGAGCGCAAAACAAACTTTTGAAACGCGACTTTGGCGCGTAAGTCGCCGACCTCGTGGCCGACCTCATCCTAGGGTCGGGTTTCGTTTCATGAAACCCGACTTTGCCAAAAGTCGGCGACTTTTGAATTTTTTCGACCCATTTTGCTCAACTCTACTCGGGTCAGCTTATACATGAGTATATATGGTAATCTGCGCATGACTTGATCAATAAAGCTTTATCAAAGCTAAGTAACTGAAAGTTTCCAAAACCAAGAAGTTTTAAGACAAAACAGATCAAAAAGAGACAAAAAATGGTGCTAAAAAACACGATTAAAAAAGTGCATGTAAAAAATGCATTAAAAAAAGCATAGAAAAAACCCTAATTTACTTACTGGGTGCAAAAATACTGGAGAACCCCTGCAACGTCAAAAATGTACTATTGTGGGAAGTTAGTTAGAGGTACAAATTCAGTTAGAGGTACAAATTCAGTTACATATTACCCATGTTTTTAAGTCTTAGATTGAAAAATAATATGATGATGTGTCAGTGTGAACTTTTGCCACTTTGGTGCATAATCATTTGTTGGACAATTCCTCCTAGTGTGCTCTATAAGGGAAGACAATTTATTTTCATGTGAATATATAACAGTATAAGGCAATACTATTTTCACTTTTATATTGCTTTTTTCATTTCCTGAATGCAATTGTTTTTTTACCAGCATTATGAATTCACCATTGTAATCTTTTGTTATTTTCTCCCTTGCATATTTTCCAAAATTACCACTTTACATTATTTCTGCTCATTTTTTAGTATTCAATTAATCCTGAGTGTATATAGAAAGGATTACAGTTAATTATAATGAGAGGGCACAACACATTTTCTGTCATTTTCCATGACTAACAATTCAGCATGCACAGGTAATACTATGATTAGTAGAAATTAAAAACGACCTTCTCATAAACGCAGAACAATAGATTATTATGAACTGTTGCTAAAACCTTTCCATGATGTGTTTATCCATATACAATTTATACCCAGAAACAATAAATGTATAACTCCCACACAGCAGCTGCAATTAACTGTATCATGTCAGAACTGTTCTGTTAAAGGACCAAGAAAACTTTTTTATTAAAGCAAAATCCTTATATAATTACAGCAGTTTCAGATTTAAAATACTGTGTAGAGATGAGCCGATCAAGCTAAATTTTGGTGGATTTTCCAGGGAAATTTTATCCAAAGAGAAGTTGTTCTTCACAAATTGAATGCCCGTTAATATGCTTGGTGGTCTCTCTAGACACCAAAGCATAGTTAACATAAGATGAAAAATGTTTTTAAACAAACTTATAATCACCTCACTGCTCACCTCTCTGGTCCTCACCGTCACCCATCTGGTCCTTGTCACATCTTTTTATCACCGCTGTCAGTGCTGAATCCCCAGGCATATTCTCGCTCATCATAGACTTCTAGTTCTGACCAGACCTAGGGCATTTCTGAACAAACGCATGTACGGTCATGACATCACAACATGCCCTCTGACCCATGGAAGCGCAGAACTGTCCCAGGCTTCCTCATCGCAGGAAGTATCGGCCTAGCATGAAGAGGTTGTCAAGAAGATGACAAGAAGATGCTATAAGGACCGGACAGGTGACCGTGAGGAGAGGAAGGGCTGGAGAAGTGAATGATCAAATGAGCATAAATATGTATTTTTTCACCTTTTGATGGCACTTTGTGGCTTAAAAATTTGCTTTTTGGGAGAATAAGTATTTTTGTAAAATTCAAGTAGAATTCAGGTTCACTCGAATATTAAGAAAACACTTAAATCATGCATCAGATCACCATGGACAAAAAATTCAATTTGAAAATATATACTGACTAGCTGAAGAGCCCGGCGCTACCTGGGCATAGTAACTGACTACGGTTAGTTATAACAAATTGTAATGATTATATCTATATATATAAAGCTAAGTGTAGAGCCCCTCCCATTCCGCATAGCCACATTCACTATAATATCCCACATCATCCCGTCAGCCAGAACTACCGGACTACTAGCGATAATATCCCACTTCATCCCGTCAGCCACAGCCACTGGACTACTACCCCTAATATCCCACATCATCCTATCAGAAATCAGCCAGAGCCACGGGACAGTTACCACTAATATCCCACATCATCCCGAGACCTACCGGACTACTACCCATAGTATCCCACATCGTCCCAGCAGCCAGAGCCATCGTACTACTACAACTAATATCCCACATCATCCCGTCAGCAAGAGCTACCAGACTACTACCCATAAGATCCCACATCATCCCGTCAGCCAGAGCCACTGGACTACTGCTCCTAATATCCCACATCATCCTGTCAGCCTGAAGTCAGAACCAGAGCACTGAGTGGAACGGTCCTAACTTCCATACTGGGGATCCCTTTATGAGAGGCCTGGCGTCAGAACCAGAGCACTGAGTGGATTTGCCCTGATTTCCATACCAATGATTCCTTTAATAGAAGTCTGGGGTGAGAATCAGAGCGCTGAGGGATTTACCCTAACTTCCATAACGGAGATCCCTTTAAGAGAGGCCTGGGGTCATTACCAAAGCACAGAGTGGAATTTCCCTCACTTCCGTACTGAGGATCCCTTTAAGAGGGGACTTGGGTCAGAACCAGACCGCTGAGTGGATTTGCCCTTACTTCCATACCGGGGATCCCTTTAAGAGAGCCTGGGATCAGAATCAGAGCGCTGAGTGGATTTGCCCTGACTTGCATACCAATGATCCCTTTAATAGAACCCTGGGGTCATAATCAGAGAGTTGAGGGATTTGCCCTAACTTCCATACAGGAGTTCCCTTTAAGAGAGCCTGGAGTCAGAACCAGAGCATTTGAAGGCAATTGCCCTGACTTCCATACCGGGGATCCCTTTAAGAGAGGCCCGGGGTCAGAATTAAAGCACTGGATGGATTTGCTCTGACTTCCATACCGGAGATCCCTTTATCCCCTTTCCTACATTAGACATACTATTCCGTCCATGTGACCTGGGACCTAAGCCCCAAGGATGGAATAATACGTCTAGCTCGATCAGCTGCGCTCACGGGAGGAGCACAGCTGATCGTGGCCGGGTGTCAGCTGATTATCACAGCTGACACCCGGCACTATGTGTCAGGGGCAGTCACGGACCGCCCCCGACACGATAACCACTGGCACACTGCGATCAAACACGATCGCAGTGTACCGGGGTTTAGGGAAGCATCGAGAGGGAGGGGGCTCCCTCCGTGCTTCCCTGAGACCCCCGCAGCAGCGCAATGTGCAGCACTGCTGCTGGGGCCTCCTTCCCTGCAGGTCCCCGGATCCAATATGGCGGCGGGACCTTCGGGGGCCTGCAGGGAGCCGGCTTCCTCATGCCTGCGAAGCGCCGGCATGAGGAAGCCTCCAGCACTGCCTGTGACAGATCGCTGATCTGTCACAGCGATCTGTGATGTGGCAGATCAGCGATCTGTCACATGACAGTGATGTCCCCCCTGGGACAATGTAATAAAGTTAAAAAAAAATTTTAAAAAGTGTAAAAATAATTTATAAAAAATCGCTAAATAAATTAAAAAAAAAAAAACATTCCCTAATAAATTCATTTTTTGGAAATAAAAAAAAAACAATAAAAGTACACATATTTGGTATCGCCTTGTTCGTAACGACCCACCCTATAAAACTGTCCCACTAGTTAACTCCTTTAGTGAATCCCTTAAAAAATAAAAATAAAAAACGAAGCAAAAAATAAAGCTTTATCATCATATTGCCGAACAAAAAGTGCAATAACGCGCGATCAAAAAGACGGATATAAATAACCATGGTACCGCTGAAAACGTCATCTTGTCCCGCAAAAAACGAGCCACCATTCAGCATCATCAGCAAAAAAATAAAAAAGTTATAGCGTGCAGAATAAAGCGATGCAAAAATAATTATTTTTTATATAAAATTGTTTTCATTTCATTTCATTGTGGAAAAAATATGATTTTTTAATTGTATGGCTGTACGTTATAAACTTCTGTGAAGCCCTTGGGGGTTCAAAGTGCTCATTACATATCTAGATAATTTCCTTGGGGGGTCTAGTTTCCAAAATGGGTTTACTTGTGGGGGGTTTCCACTGTTTAGGCACTTCAGGAGCTGTCCAAACTTGACATGGCATCTGATCTGAATTCCAGCCAATTTTGCAGTGAAAAAGTCAAATGGCGCTCTTTCCCTTCCGAGCTCTGCCATGCACCGAAACAGAGGTTCCCCCCCACATATCAGGTATCGACGTACTCAGGACAAATTGCACAATAACTTTTCCAGTCCAATTTCTCCTGTTACCCTTGGTAAATAAAAAAATTGAACCTGAAGTAATATTTTTGTGAAAAAAAGTTAAATGTTCATTTTTTTTAAACATTCAAAAAATTGCTGTGAAGCACCTGCAGGGTTAATAAACTTCTTGAATCTGGTTTTGAGCACCATGAGGGGTGCAGTTTTTAGAATGGTGTCACTTTTGGATATTTTCTATGATATAGACCCCTCAAAGTGACTTCAAATGTGATGTGGTCCCTAAAAATAAAATGGTGTTGTAAAAATGAGAAATCGCTGGTCAACTTTTAACCCTTATACCTTCCTAACAAAAAAAATGTTGGTTCCCAAATTGTGCTGATGTAAAGTAAACATGTGGGAAATGTTGCTTATTAAGTTTTTTGAGTGCCATGTCTCTGTGATTTAAGAGCATATAAATTCAAAGTTGGAAAATTGCGAAATTTTCAAAATTTTTGCCAAATTTCCATTTTTTTCACAAATAAACGCAAGTTATATGAATGAAATTTTACCACTAGCATGAAGTACAATATGACACGAGAAAACAAAGTCAGAATCACCGGGATCCATTGAAGCGTTCCAGAGTTATTACCTCATAAAGTGACAGTGGTCAGAATTGTAAAAATTGGCCCAAGCATTAACATGCAAACCACCCTTGGGAATAAAAGGGTTAAGAAGGGCCTGGGGTCAGTACCAAAGCGCAGAGTGGATTTGCCCTAAATTCCATACCAATGATCCCTTTAAGAGACCCTGGAGTCAGAACCACAGAGCTGAGTGGAACTGTCCTAACTTCAATACCAGGGATCCCTTTAAGAGAGGCCTGGGGTCAAAACCAAAGCGATGGATGGATTTGCTCTGACTTCCATACCTTTAAGAGGGAAGATGTGCCTATGGGATGGAGGATGTGTGATGGGAATATGGGCACGGGAGGGGGGATTCTTTTCTGTCATGTGCTCTCTGCTCCTTTCTGGGAGGCAGACAATGGTTGGGAGATTATGTTCCCAGGGATGCTAGATTTCTCCCACCCTGTCAGTGTCTGTTGAGGTGTTGTCAAGTAGGAAAACTGTTGGTCATAGCAACCAATCACAGCTCAGCTACTTTTAACCAGCTCTGGTGAAATGAGAGATGCTTATGTCATGGTTAGGACATGGTTAATGTCCTGTTCTCACAGGGTTAACTTTTGCCGGCCTCTCTTTGGATCTGGGAGGGGTATTTATACTCACTCCAGACTAGGATTCCCTGTCAGCTATACTGTTATTCTGGCTGTGTGTCTGACCCCCCTGGTGTGCATGGATACTGCATTGCTTGCTTGATTCCCGTGTATGACCCGGTCTGTCCCCTCACTCTGAACTCCGTCTCTCGCTTTGGTACCAGTGTCTTCTCCGGTTCTGACCTCCTGGCTTGGCTATTGTTACTCCGTTACAGTTTGTCTCTATTGTACCGTCCATTGCCCGTTCTGGTTTTCTGATCTATTGCTACGTCCTGACTATTCGCTCTGTCTAACCCTTTGGTACTGTCCTGCTATCTCGTGTTTTGACCCCGGCTTGATCTGGTTTCTGTCTCTGCATATGCCCCTTGGTAACTTGTCCCGTAGTTACCTTTCTAGGAGTTTCCCTGCAGCTCCTAGCTCTGTGGAGCTTAGGTCACACCCCCAGCAGTCACGTGCTTCAGGTCCTGAAAGTCTGAAGCACGTATCGTCACCGCTGCTGTCCCGCTCCACAGGTATCTTTGAGCACTGTTTTTGTACTCAGGACACGCGCACTGGCTCAGTGAGCAAGTGCAGTGCGGTGTTCCTGACATTATAGCTGACCATTTCAGTTTTCTTTTCCTCTGAAGGAAAAAAAAAGTGTGTTATCCTCATGGATCCCATACAAGCGTTGGCTGATCAGGTCAAGCACCTGACCCAAATGTTCCACAAACTTAATGTGGAACAGCGCACGATGGCCCATACCCAGCAACAGTTGGTGGATACTGTGCAGGGGGCTGTCGCTGCAGGGGCTCCTAGTGCTGGTGATAGAGATGTGTCATTGGCATCCCCGCGAATCTCTGGTCAAATTGCCAGACCCTTTCTCAGGGGATAAAAGGGAGTTCAGGTCGTTCAGAGAAGGATGCAAGCTTTTTTTTCTCTGAGGCCCCGCTCCTCTGGAGATGAGTTCCAGAGGGTGGGGGTCGTCATTTCCCTACTTCGGGGGGCGCCAAAGGCATGGGCTTTCTCTCTCTCTTCCTCTGCTCCTGAACGTATGTCTGTGAATTTGTTATTTGAGGCTTTGGGGCACATTTATGATGAGCCTGATAGAGTGCGTCTGGCAGAGGATATGGTGATGAGTGTGACACAGGAGAGGCACTCTGCTGAATGGTTATGTTCGGAGTTTAGATGTTGGACGTCCGAAGTATCATGGAACGACGACGCCCTGAGGGATTTGTTCCGCAGGGGCCTGTCTGACCATCTGCAGGGTGCTCTGGCATTACATCCTCCTCCTGATACCCTGGAGGACGCCATGATGCAGGCGGTCCGTATGGACCGGAGACTCCGTGCTAGAGGAATGATGCAACAAGAGTCTCCCTTGCACCCCAAATTGTGTGACACTGCACATGTATCTGAGCCCATGGAGGTTGGGTCAGTCTCGGTTAAGAAGAAAGAAAGAAGGCACCGTAGAGACAATCTACTATGCTTTTACTGTGGAGCCTCTGGACATTGGAAAAGGAAATGCCCCTCCTGCCCTTCTTTAGAGAAACGATTAAGTCTGGGCAGCAATCAAGGAGGTTGTCCAGACTCCCAGGTACATTTTTTCTCACGTACAAAAATGGTGCTCCAGGTTGAATTGGAACTTGCTGGCAGTCCTCTTATGACCACCGCCTTTGTTGACTGTGCTTCCTCCATTAATCTGATTGATGCCCAAGTTGTGACTCTTAATAAGATAGGGACAGTCAGGTTAAAAGACCCTGTTAAAATTTTGGCTATGGATTCATCCCCTCTTACTCGGGATGGAATTTGTTTTATGTCTGAAGTTTTTCTATGAAAGTGGGTTCCACTCATGTGGAAAATTTAAGTTGTTTCATTATGAATAATCTGCCTGCAGGACTGGTATTGGTAATGCCCTGGTTGCAACGCCACAATCCTCTTATTGATTGGGTGAAGGGGGAGATCACCCGATGGGGATGTAATGATAATGGTCTGTGTTGTAACCCGGTTCTTTTTGTCAATCTGATAAAATCTGTATCTGTGTCATCTGTCGGGCTGGAGGGTATTCCGGAGTACCTGAGAGACTTTGAAGATGTGTTTTCCAAAAGCAAGGCTGAGGCGCTCCCACCACATAGACCATATGATTGTGCTATCGATTTAGTACCTGGAGCCAAATTACTCAAGGCTCATTTGTTTAATTTGTCCGGGCCTGAGCGCCAAGCTATGAAAGAGTACATTAAAGAAAGCGTTCGCAAGGGGCATATTCGGCCCTCGGTCTCACCCGTGGCAGCGGGGTTTTTCTTTGTAAAGAAAAAAGATGGTGGGTTGCGACCGTGCCTCGACTTTTGGGAACTGAACAAAATTACTGTTAAGAACACGTACCCTCTCTCATTGATTCCTGATCTATGCAACCAACTCACGGGAGCCAAATGGTTTTCTAAGCTCGATCTACGAGGGGCTTATAACCTTATAAGGATCCGGGAGGGGGACAAATGGAAAACAGCGTTCCTAACAACTGAGGGGCTGTTTGAAAACCTGGTTATGCCCTTCGGGCTCACTAACGCTCCTGCTGTTTTTCAGAACTTTATTAATGTTGCTTTTTCTGACTTGATTGGACATTATGAAGTCATTTACCTGGATGACATCTTGATTTACTCTGAAGACAGTCAGTCACACTTACACCATCTACATACGGTTCTTATGAGACTCCGGGAGAACCATTTGTATGCTAAGCTGGAGAAGTGCTCATTTTTTATGCAAGAACTATCTTTTCTCGGTGTAATTGTATCCGGGGAGGGATTCCGCATGGATCCAGGGAAGGTTCAGGTCATTACAGATTGGGTGCAGCCTCATGACCTGATGGGGTTGCAGCGATTTCTGGGCTTCGCTAATTATTATAGGAAGTTCATTAAAGGGTTCTCGCAGGTGGTGAAACCCTTGATGGACCTCACTCTTAAAGGGGCAGGTGTAAAAAATTGGTCCGTGGCCACAAAAAATTCCTTCCTTACATTAAAGAAGTGTTTTACTACAGCCCCTGTGTTGGTACAACCCGATTCGTCAAGACCTTTTATCGTCGAGGTCGATGCTTTGGAGGTGGGGGTGGGGGCAGTATTGTCACAGGGCCCCCCTACCCTGACTAACCTCAAACTCTGTGCCTTTTTCTCTAAGAAGTTCTCTTCGGCCGAGAGAAACTATGATGTCGGTAACAGGGAATTGTTAGCAGTTAAATTGGCCTTCGAAGAATGGAGGCATTTTTTGGAGGGGGCCGCTCATCCCATTACGGTCATCACTGATCATAAAAACCTGGCCTATATCGAGTCTGCTAAGAGATTGACCCCCAGACAGGCTCGGTGGGCACTTTTTTTTTCTTGATTTCATTTTACCATCACGTTCTGACCAGGGTCTAAAAATGGAAAGGCGAATGCCTTATCCCGAAGTTTTGATTCTGTGTCCCCTCCAGAACCTCCTTTCTCCATTCTTCAACCGGGAGTGGTTGTAGCCGAAATCTCCTCTGAGCTACAGAGAGAGATTCTGGAAGCACAAGCACAAGCTCCCAGGAATAAACCCCCAGGTAAATTGTTTGTACCCGAACAATTCCATCTCACACTCCTTCAAGAATTTCATGATTCTGTGTTAAGTGCACACCCTGGTATTGCAGCTACCCGGGGGGCAGTAGCTAGGGGTTTTTGGTGGCCCTCTATGGGTACTGATATAAAAAGATTTGTGAATACTTGTGGGGTGTGCGCTCGCTCTAAAAGCTCTCAGGTCCGGCCGGCCGGGGAATTGGTGCCTTTGCCAATTCCGGATAAACCATGGACACACCTGTCCATGGACTTTATCACTAATCTTCCATCTTCCAAGGGCAACTCAGTGGCATGGGTAGTGTTTGATAGATTTTCTAAGCAAGCCCACTTTGTGCCATTACCTGCATTACCATCTGCTGAAACCTTGGCCCGCTTGTTTATACAGCACATTGTTCGGCTGCATGGAGTGCCTGTGAATGTGGTGTCGGACAGGGGTGTGCAATTTGTGGCCAGGTTTTGGAGAGCGCTTTGTATGAAGTTGGGGGTCACGTTGTCATTCTCCTCTGCCTATCACCAGGAATCCAACGGACAAACGGAACGCACTAACCAGTCATTGGAGCAGATTCTGAGATGCCTGACCTCCTCCAGACAGGAAGACTGGTGTGAGGTATTACCAATGGCAGAATTTGCATTCAAATGTCGGATTAATCAGTCTACCGGAAAGTCTCCCTTTCAGGTCAATTATGGGTTTGTTCCGCAGTTTGGGGAATTTTCCCGTATGGATTCGGGTTGCCCTGGTGCCGAGGGGATGGTACAACAGTTAAAAACCCTCTGGAAGGAGTTGCAGGGGAACATCTCCAAAGCCCAGAAGAAGTTTAAGCATAGTACGCTCAGGAGGAGGGGGGTGGTTCCTGCGTTGACAGTGGGGGAAAAAGTCTGAATGTCCACCCGTAACTTCAAACTTAAAATACCCTCTATGAAGTTGGGCCCCAAATTTATTGGCCCTTACAAGATTGTACAGGTGATCAACCCAGTGGCATACAGATTACAGTTGCCCATCTCCTTCAAAATCTCTAATGTCTTCCACAGGTCCCTATTAAAACCTGTGGGGACAGTTAGAGAAGATCCCTCATCCGTGGCTCCACCAGTGTTGGTAGAGGATCAACTGGAGTACGAGGTAGGGCGCATCGTTGATTCACGGTGGGTGCATCGGAGACTTCAGTACCTTTTTCATTGGAAGGGATATTCCATTGAGGATCAGTCATTGGTTCCGGCCAGTTCGGTGCACGCTGATCGACTGGTGCGGGCTTTTCATGCCAGATACCCTGAGAAACCTGGGGGTCCAGTGGCCCTCCATTAAGAAGGGGGTTCTGTCATGGTTAGGACATGGTTAATGTCCTGTTCTCACAGGGTTAACTTTTGCCGGCCTCTCTTTGGATCTGGGAGGGGTATTTATACTCACTCCAGACTAGGATTCCCTGTCAGCTATATTGTTATTCTGGCTGTGTGTCTGATCCCCCTGGTGTGCGTGGATACTGCATTGCTTGTTTGATTCCCGTGTATGACCCGGTCTGTCCCCTCACTCTGAACTCTGTCTCTCGTTTTGGTACCATTGTCGTCTCCGGTTCTGACCTCCTGGCTTGGCTATTGTTACTCCGTTACAGTTTGTCTCTATTGTACCGTCCATTGCCCATTCTGGTTTTCTGATCTATTGCTATGTCCTGACTATTCGCTCTGTCTAACCCTTTGGTACTGTCCTGCTATCTCGTGCTTTGACCCCGGCTTGATCTGGTTTCTGTCTCTGTCTATGCCCCTTGGTAACTTGTTCCGTAGTTACCTTTCTAGGAGTTTCCCTGCAGCTGCTAGCTCTGTGGAGCTTAGGTCACGCCCCCAGCAGTCACATGCTTCAGGTCCTGAGCCTGTCTTCCCTGTTCGCTAACAGTTATTCTCAGTCCTGCTCCAGTGTTCCTGTTTCCTCCGTCTCCTGCCTCCGGTGTTCCTGATCCATCCTACTCCAGTCCTGCAGTCCTACTCCAGTCCTGCCTCCAGTGTTCCTGATCCATCCTGCTGCAGTCCTGCCGTCCTACTCCAGTCCTGCCTCCGGTGTTCCTGATCCATCCTGCTCCAGTCCTGCCGTCCTACTCCAGTCCTGCCTCTGGTGTTCTTGTTCCATCCTGTTCCAGTCATGCTGTCCTACTCCAGTCCTGCCTCTGGTGTTCGTGATCCATCCTGCTCCAGTCCTGCCTCCGGTGTTCCTGATCCATCCTGTTCCAGTCCTGCTGTCCTACTCCAGTCCTGCCTCCGGTGTTCCTGTTCCATCCTGTTCCAGTCCTGCTGTCCTACACCAGTCCTGCATCCGGTGTTCCAGTTCCATCCTGCTCCAGTCCTTCCGTCCTCCTTTATTCCTGCCTCCTGTGTTCCAACTCTGTCCGGTCATCTACACTTCAGTTCCTCCACGTTCCAGTCTATAGTCTTACTCCATTCCTGTCTCCTGTGTGCCAGCCCTGTTCTGTCATCTACACCTCCCACTGTCCTACTCCAGTCCATCCTGAGCTGTCCCTCTCGGTACCGGCTACCGTAGTACTCGAACCCCTGGGCCTGCTCTTAACGGTCCCTGTATAGGGGTCAGTTCCACCTGGTAGCTCACCCGGGGCCCCTCAGTGCCACGGTCCAGAGGGTCCACTCCTGGAGATTCCGGCTCCTGACCACCCACGCTAACACAAGTCTGCATTCACTGTATGTAACTATAGGATTCACAAGTCTGCAGACACATAGAGTGACTGCGGACTTGTAGCCTAAGGCTGGACAACTCTTTAACCCCTTCCTGACATCAGACATACTATCCCGTCCATGGGACCCGGGCCCCTATGCCCATGGACGGGATAGTACGTCTACCGCGATCAGCGGCGCCCACATGGTGAGCGCCGCTGATCGCGGCCGGGTATCAGCTGATTATCACAGCTGACACCCGGCACAATGTGTCAGGGGCTGTCATGGACTGCCCCCGACACGTTAAACCCTTGCACACCGCGATCAAACATGATCGCGGTGTACCGGGGGTTAAAGGGAAGCATCGGCAGGGAGGGGGCTCCCTCCGTGCTTCCCTGAGCCCCCCACGGCAGCGCAATGTGCAGCGCTGCTGCGGGGGGCTCCTTTCCTGCAGGCCCCCAAATCCAAGATGGCGACGGGGGCCTTCGGGGGCCTGCAGGAAGCTGGCTTCCTCAGTGCCTGCAAAGCGCAGGCATGAGGAAGCCTTCTGCACTGCCTGTGACAGATTGCTGATCTGTCACAGTGATCTGTGATGTGACAGATCAGCGATCTGTCACAGGACAGTGATGTCCCACCTGGGACTATTTAATAAAGTTAAAAAAAAATAAAAAAAAGTGTTAAAATAAATTTTAAAAAATCGCAAAATAAATTAGAAAAAAAAAAAATATTCCCCCAAATAAATCCATTTTTTGGAAATAATAAAAAAAAAACAATAAAAGTACACATATTAGGTATCGCCGCGTCCGTAACAACCCGCCCTATAAAACTGTCCCATTAGTTAACCCCTTTAGCGAACCCCTTAAAAAATAAAAATAAAAAACAAAGCAAAAAATAATGATTTATTATCATAATGCCAAACAAAAAGTGTAATAACGCGCGATCAAAAAGACGCATATAAATATCCATGATACTGCTGAAAACGTCATCTTGTCTCGCAAAAAACGAGCTGCCACACAGCATCATCAGCGAAAAATTAAAAAAGTTATAGCTTGCAGAATAAAGCGATGCAAAAATAATTATTTTTTATATAAAATAGTTTTCATTGCATAAAACCGACAAAACATAAAAAAACGACCTAAATGAGGTATCGCTGTAACCGTACTGACCCAAAGAATAAAACCGCCTCATCAATTTTATCGCACGCGGAATGGTGTAAACGCACCCCCCCAAAAGAAATTCATGAAACGCTGGTTTTTGTTCATTCTGCGTCCCAAAAATCGGAATAAAAAGCAATCAAAAAATGTCACGTGCCCGAAAATGGTACCAATAAAAACGTCAACTCGTCCCGCAAAAAATAAGACCTCACGTGACTCGGTGGGTCAAAATACGGAAAAATTATAGCTCTCAATATGTGGTGATGCAAAAACTATTTTTACAATAAAAAGCGTCTTTTAGCGTGCGACAGTCGCCAAACATGAAACCTGCCATAAATAGTAAATCAAACCCCCCGTTATCACCCCCTTAGTTAGGAAAAAATAATAAAATTAAAAAAATGTATTTATTTCCATTTTTCCATTAGGGTTAGGGTTAGGGCTAGGGTTAGGGCTAGGGTTAGGGTTAGGGTAGGGTTAGGGCTAGGGTTAGGGTTAGGGCTAGGGTTAGGGCTGAGATTAGGGTTAGGGGTGTGTTGGGGTTCGGGTTGGAGTTAGAATTGGGGGTTTCCACTGTTTGGGCACATCAGGGGCTCTCCAAATGCAACATGGCGTCTGATCTCAATTCCAGCCAATTCTGAGTTGAAAAAGTCAAATGGTGCTCCTTCCCTTCCAAGCTCTGCCATGCGCCCAAACAGTGTTTTACCCCCACATGTAGGGTATCAGCCTACTCAGGTCAAATTGCAAAACAATTTTTGGGGTCCAATTTCTCCTGTTACCCTTAGGAAAATAAAAAATTGGGGGCAAAAATATCATTTTTGTGGAAAAAAATGATTTTTTTATTTTCACGTCCGAGCGTTATAAACTTCTGTGAAGCACTTGGGGGTTCAAAGTGCTCACCACACATCTAGATAAGTTCCGTGGGGGGTCTAGTTTACAAAATGGTGTCATTTGTGGGGGGGTTTCCACTGTTTAGGTACATCAGGGGTTTTCCAATCGCGACATGGTGTCCGATCTCAATTCCAGCCAAAAACGTCAAATGGCGCTGCTTCCCTTCCGAGCTCTGCCAAGCGCCCAAATAGTGGTTTACCCCCATATGTGGGGTATCAACGTACTCAGGACAAATTGCCCAATAACTTTTAGGGTCCTGTTACCCTTGGAAAAATAAGAATTGAGGGTGAAAAGATCATTTTTGTGGAAAAAATATGATTTTTTAATTGTACGGCTGTATGTTATAAACTTCTGTGAAGCCCTTGGGGGTTCAAAGTTCTCACCACACATCTAGATAAGTTCCTTAGGGGGTCTAGTTTCCAAAATGGTGTCATTTGTGGGGGGTTTCCACTGTTTTGGTACATCAGGGGTTTTCCAATCGCGGCATGATGTCCGATCTCAATTCCAGCCAAAAACGTCAAATGGCGCTGCTTCCCTTCCGAGCTCTGCCATGTGCCCAAATAGTGGTTTACCCCCACATGTGGGGTATCAGCGTACTCAGGACAAATTGCAGCACAATAACTTTTAGGGTCCTGTTACCCTTGGGAAAATAAAAATTGGTGTGAAAAGATCATTTTTGTGGAAAAAATATGATTTTTTAATTGTACCGCTGTACGTTATAAACTTCTGTAAAGCCCTTGTGGGTTCAAAGTTCTCACCACATATCTAGATAAGTTCCTTGGGGGGTCTAGTTTCCAAAATGGGGTCACTTGTAGGGGGTTTCCACTGTTTAGGTACATCAGGGACTCTCCAAACGTGACATGGCGTCCGATCTGAATTCCAGCCAATTTTACATTGAAAAAGTCAAACGGCGCTCCTTCCATTCTGAGCTCTGCCATGCGCCGAAACAGTCGTTCCCCCCCACATATCAGGTATCAGTGTTCTCAGGACAAACTGCACAATATCCCTTGCAGTCCAATTTCTCCTGTTACCCTTAGTAAAATAAAAAAAATTGAACCTGAAGTATTTTTTTTGTGAAAAAAAGTTAGATGTTCATTTTTTTTAAATATTCAAAAAAATTCCTGTGACGCACCTAAAGGGTTAATAAACTTCTTGAATGTGGTTTTGAGCAACTTAAGGGGTGCAGTTTTTAGAATGGTGTCACATTTGGGTATTTTCTATCATATAGACCCCTCAAAGTGGCTTCAAATGTGATGTGGTCCTAAAAATAAAATGGTGTTGTAAAAATGAGAAATCGCTGGTCAACTTTTAACCCTTATAACTTCCTAACAAAAAAAAATTTTGGTTCCAAAATTGTGCTGATGTAAAGTAAACATGTGGGAAATGTTAGTTATCAAGTTTTTTGTGTGCAGTATCTCTGTGATTTAAGGGCATAAAAATTCAAAGTTGGAAAATTGCGAAATTTTCAAAATTTTCACCAAATTTCCATTTTTCTCACAAATAAACGCAAGTTATTTGAATGAAATTTTACCACTAACATGAATTACAATATGTCATGAGAAAACAATGTCAGAATCACCGGGATCCATTGAAGCGTTCCAGAGTTATGACCTCATAAAGGTACAGTGGTCAGAATTGTAAAAATTGGCCCGGTCATGAACGTGCAAACCACCCTTGGGGGTGAAGGGGTTAAAGAACAAAACTGTCAATGGAAACCAAATCATAAACTATTTGAGGGATGAATTTGAAATATCCACAAACTCAAAGTAAAGAATTGAAATCAGAGGTGGATCCAATTTGCATGAATTTCATAACGGCAATTCATAGGTGACTCAATAGTGTGTATGACTCCCATGTGCCTGTATGGACTCCTGACAACATCTGGGCATGCTCCTGATGAAACGGTGTAATGCAACCTAGAGGGATCTTCTCTCAAACCTGGTTCAGGGTATCAGGGAGCTCCTGGACAGCTTATTAAGCAACTTGGCAGCGTTGGATGCACTAATTCATAATGTCTAGAGCTGAGAAAACCAATTTTGATGGATGTAAATCGAATTTGTGTTGAATTTTGGGGAATTCACTAAACCCAGAGAATTTTAAAAAAAATTGTCATTCACTTTGTGCGAATCACCTAAAATGGATTTTATTTTATTTATTACGCTTTTCTTATATAGCACCATAATATTCCGCAGTGCTTTATAGATATTGTCATCACTGTCCCCATTAAGGCTCACAATATAGATTCCCTATCAGTATGTCTTTGTCATGTGGAAGAAAATCAGAGAACCTGGAGGAAACCTACCCAAACACAAGGACAACATACAAGCTCTTTGTAGACGTTGTCCTCAATGCGATGTGAACCCAGGATCCCAACGCAGTAAAGCAACAATGCTAACCACTCAGCCACCTTGCTGACCTTTCACAATGCAGTAGATTACCTTGGGTAAGAAAAACTCACATAACCTTGGGTGCAGCCAGTTAGACTTTCCCAAAATGAATTGCAGCTCCCACATCACATACTATAGCTCAGTAAAAGCTAAAAAACTACAAATGTAGAGGAGGTGGATTGACGTACGGACATGTCTGCAGTGGGAAGGTAAAGGTATAGTGTGCTTTAGGTGGACTGTTGCATTTATAGATGGGAGACAGCTGAAATAGTGGAGATGGGTGTAATACTGAAGTTTGGCGACAAGATGGGAGTAGAGAGAGTTGGGAGAAAAGGACTTAACACCAGCTTAGGGCTACAAAACCACACAGTCATGGGGGGCGGGATTACCCGAACTCTGGAAGGAATCCTCAAGGAGGGGGATAAAAGGCAGGTAGAGAGTTCTAGAAGCGGTCAGTCTAAGGAGGGGAGCTGAGGAGAAGAGTAGACCTGAGGAAGAGAAGTACAGTGAAGAAGCTCCAGAAGGGACTGACATCTGAGATAGTCAGGGGGGTGGCCCTGACAAGAGAAGCCGCAGACTGAGAGAGCCTGGGGGTACCACAAGACGGACGGACTCGGGCAGGCGAAGCGCTGTAGTGGTAGGCCTAGGGCAGCTGCAGTGAAACAGCCGGGAGGGCCGTCATACAGAAGTAAGGAGGAAGTGAAGGTACCCGGGCCTGTGTGCGGAGAATGTCTAACTGCTGCTGTATATTGCTGCGGTCGTCAAGAGGACGGCCAATAAAGAGGACCTGTTGGACGCATTTCAGTCTCCGTCTCAGTTTCTTCGCAGCGGTAAGAGGACTACCCTCCCCAGCCGGTCACCTCACCACACATGGTCCTGCTGAAATGTGGGCACTAACTAAAAATGTGTGACATACTTCTACTATAACAGAAGACAACATAGTTTTCCTTTAAAATGTGCAACATAAGCCGTCATTTTATCACTTACAGTCTCAAACATTTCACTGTAATCGAAATAATTAAACTCTTTCTCAAAAAATTGTTGTTTGAATTTATTAAATTAATAGTTGATGTATAAACATGTAATTCTATTTTCCTTTGCTTTCAGAAGTGTGAGACTACAAATTATTTCTGTTTAAGAATCCACATGTTTGACTGAGAAGGTTAGGGCTCTAAGCAACAAAGGTGTTATTTGACCAATTGTTGGCAAATACAGACCTGTTATTTGATTTTGTAAGGGATGTAATGATGTGGACTAAGAACAAATATTAAGCTTGCAGGCAGCCACCCGTCTTCTATGAATCGGCTTTCAATTTCCAAAATGACAGATGGGGGAGACATGCAGGCAAAATACATAGTGGATTTCTCTATAAAACAGAAAGAAAATTAATCGCAAAATGAACTCTCTGATTTGATGAAATACAAATGTTATTCACAAGCAGAAATAAGTTAATTCCGGTTAGTCCTCAAAAAGTAATCTTGATCAAAAGCTTTCTGTACTGTACTGCTAAGGCCTCTTTCACACTTCAGTTTTTTACAATCAGTCACAATCCACCAGGTTTTGAAAAAAACGGATCTGCAATTTTCTTTTGAGGATCCGTTTTTTTCCCCATTGACTTCCATTATTGGCGGATTGTGACGGATTGCTGTCCGTTGCACCCTTTTTTTTGCGGATCCGCCAAAAGTTGCTGTCCGTCACCATCCTCAAAGATTTGAAAACGGAGCTTGCAAGGTTTTTTCTCTGGCGGATCCTCCAGACACTGATTTAACCCGAAATTCTTTCTGGGTGCCGGACAAAAAAAAATCTCTCTCTCTCTCTCCTTTTCCAGGCTGCGATTCCTTTAAAATTCTTCATTTGTCGGATCCGTCAAAAAAACGGACGTGTGGCATCCGTTGTCATCAGTACTAAAACGGATCCGCCATCCGTCCTTTTGGCGGATTTTGACTGATGCAAAAAACTGAAGTGTGAAAGAGGCCTAAAAGTGATTTATTTGGAGAATGTATAAACCCCGAGACCCCATGTAAACATTTTCTCACACCAAGAGAAAAGAAGAAGCAGGGCTCCAAGATTTTCAGTTAGAAGTGTGTTTGGAGGTGGTTGACTAATTCCTGTCTGGCTCTACAGTGTGGGAGTCTCATTGATGGCACTAGCAAAACAAAATGGGATTCAAATGAAAAAAAAGTCTCTGAAATAGATTCTTAACAAAGTCCTTTGTGAACACAAACAGCGTGATTCGTCCTTCAAAAACAGCTTGCCGATATATCTGGTCAAATTCAAATAATGGGAGAACTTCTCAGGAATCAAATGGTAAAACTTAAATTGATTTAATAAAGACAAAATAAATGTTACCCTACAAATTGGGAGATGTGCTTTGCAAGATGATGAAAAGTAGATAACAGTAGCTCACTGAAAAACTGTAGTTAATACAGCATTCATGTCCCATTCTGACAGAATGCAAGTTTAGAGGCAGAAGCATAACTGTAGGGGTTGTAATCACACTCAGGCCGTAGAGCATTGAGAGGGGCACAAATTCTATTTGTTCTACATGACAACACCGAAGCTATTAAAGACCCGTGATAATAGGGGGTCTTGTTTAGATTTTACATTGGGGCCCACAGGATTCAAGTTACACTACTTATCAGAGGTAACCTCAATACTCCACAGACTCTCTTTAACCCTTTCAGCAATTCCCCCTGACTCACTGCGTGGCACCTGTGACACTCTCTGGCCACCTGCCCTGTGTTTACTATCTTTCATATTTAGGTCCCTCTTTGTGTGTTGATACTCAAATAACTCCTTCCCTGATTGGGGACACTCTGCTAATTCCATGTTTGGAAGACATGCTGCAAAATTACCATTAAAGTGACTGCTTTCCTCTCTAGCACTTCACAGCAGAAAACATACAGAAGAAAAGGGTGCTTTTCCACCACGCTCTGACACCCATTTGTTGGTCCTGTCGGGGATTGTATCCGAACTCTAGCAAAACGTGATTCTGGACTACGAGCCCAGGCCATAGTGCCAACAGAGCGAACGTGTGCTCTCTCATGCATCATTTTGGGAGTATACGCCTACTGGAGACAGACACTCTGACGCAGTGCAGGAGAGAAGAGTGTAGGAGCTTCCACAGGATCCAGAATGAAACCACATAGGTTTGAGCCAAATCGGCAGAGCAGGTGGGTGCACACAAAGGCTGGAAAGCACAGCATTGCATAGGAGCAAAAATGAGGATGTGGCACACCAAAATGAAGATAAAAAAAACTTTATTTGGCACTCAAGCCATAATTAAAAACCATGCAAAACCTGACGCGTTTCCGGTGTAAAAAATGTACCCTTAGTCATAGGATAATTAGTCATATCCTATGCCTAAGGGTGCGTTTTTTGCACTGGAAGCGCGTCAGGTTTTGCATGGTTTTTAATCATGGCTTCAGTGCCGAATAAAGTTTTTTTATCTTCATTTTGGTGTGCCACATCCTCGTTTTTGACCCTGACGGAGTCTACTACGTCTGAGTAAGGTTTTCCATACTTGTAGAAAACAATCTCGTCCACTTGGACATGACAAAAATAAATATCCAAGAGATGACAGTACATGGGAGACTGCATGTTGCAGTGTGTCCACAGCACCCTGAGCAAGTTCTTTCCACTCTTCAAAACTGCTGGCCAAGAAGTCCATGACATCAAGGCTTTGGGTATCTGTTTCAGAAAATCCAGGTACGACTGAAACAGGCTGAATGTTGTCATGTTGGTGTAGTGGCAGATAAAACATCTTGGCCATTAAGTCATATAAACTGTAGTTGCTCATGCCTCTGATACTTGTTTTAGCACTGGAAAAGGTGTAGGCACATTGGTTCTGCGAGGTGTGAAGAGGTGTCTCTTGCTCAAAAGTGCAGTCAGCAGGCGTCTGGTCATTGATTGCTTTACCAACCAGGAACTGCCGGTTATCTTGGAAATGAATCGATTTTGCCTCCTTTTCGAAAGATGGAAAAAATTTACCCCGTTAGTTCCGCAGACTTCTGCAGCATGGAATTACATTTTATAAATCAGCATAATCACCTTATTGATTCCCACCATCCTTATACTTAAGCTGATGGCTTTCCTGCCAGTCTCTTTAACGAACATGTGACTGATGTAGCCAGTTAATAGACATTGTTGCGGTACGTTGGTCACCTCATTGGTAATTTACCATCCTGGAAGGAAGAGGATACACTGTGATCGGCGAGGGATCCAGGCATTTTAAGAAGAGCAGAGGAAAACTTAAACCCATGATGCACATATATCTTATCCAAAACGAGTTATATTTATATACTATTCCAGTAAAGTGCATCCTATGTGTTTTAAACAACAAGAGTCAGTGGATGTGCCTTTTCTACGAGTTGGTCACTCAATACTTGCGTCAAATGTACTCATTATCTCTGAGCTCTTCTTGCAAAGTGTTGGTTGTATGTTCTGGTGGCACACAAACAACAAGCCTTTTGCTTCAATGACATACTATACATTATTATACATGTTATATTTTAGTGGTTAAATAATTCAGAACTTTGTATAACTAAATTGGCATGTTTTCAATTTCTGATACCATTTTTCCTTCAGTGGAGCTGTTTGAGGGTCTGTTTTTTGCGCACTGAAAAGTAGATTTAATTGATATCATTTTGAGATACATAAAACATTTTGATCACTTTTTTGGCATTTTTGGGGGCTTTTTTCAGCATTTAACATTCAGGTTAAATAAATTTATATTTTGATCGATTACATTTTTACGGATAAAATGATACTAAATTTGCTTTCTTATTTTTTACATTCCTATATTTTTTAGCTTTGAAAAAGTGGTGGTAGAGTATGTGCACACGTTGAGGATTTTGATGCGGATCCGCAGCGTTTTTTACGTGCGGATTTGCATCAAATCTGCATTGTAGTGCAGAGGCAAAGTTAGTCTATGATAAATTAAGATTTGCTGTGCACATGCTACGGAAAAATCCACGCAGATTTGCAGCTGTCTTTTTTTCCGCAGCATGTCTATTATCATTGTGGATCCGCAGCAGCGTCTTCCAGTCTGCCACATAAAAAAGTCTCTCTCTCTCTCTGCAGAAAATTCTGCTGAAAATTCCACAGACTAATCTGCAACTTGTGCACATACCTGTAGACTATGTTTTTTATTTTAGTCTCCTTATGGAACTTGAACCGGGGATTGTTTGATCACTTGTATTATATACAGTAATACTACAGTACAGAATTGCTATATTTAGTCCAGTAACTGATCTCATAGGAGCACCACCATCGATAGGTGGTGCAATGGGGTGCAAGGTTTGGCCTTTTTGTCTACCACTGGGACGCACTCTTTGACTTTTTAACCTGCCACTGGGCTACACTCTGTGGCCGTTTTGCCTACCACCTGGTTGCACTCTTGGGACTTTTAGCCTGCCACCATGGTGTACTTTTTGGCCTTTTTGCCCACCACTGGTGTACATTCTTGGACTTTTTAGTCTGCCACTGGGGTGTTACACTCTTTGGCCTTTTTGCATACCACTGGTGCACAATCTTGTGCTTCTTGCTTACCACCACGGTGCATTGTTGGGTCTTTTTTTTCCACCAGGGCTTGAGCCTTGGTGAGCTTGAACCATCTTGAGTTTTTATACTAACACTGAGGTGCTGCTTTTTAGCCTGCCTGTGCATTTTTGTGCCTTTTATAACCTTTGGATATTGGGCACTAGCCCTTATAAAAGTTCCCATTCTAGCATAATCCTTTAGCCCCTTCAGAAGAACCTCAATGCAAAACAAGTGTCAGGGAAGCCAAAGGTGTTGCTGCAGGGGTAATAGGATTTGTTCCTTGTTTATGTATTTCCATGTTTCTTGTCATACTTGTCTTTTCATCTGTGTACTTTATCAATAGGTATGGACATGCTCACATTATTTTAGTATGTACAGTCATATGTTAAAGTTTGGGCACCCCTATTAATGTTAACCTTTTTTCTTTATAACAATTTTGGTTTTTGCAACAGCTATTTCAGTTTCATATATCTAATAACTGATGGACTCAGTTATATTTCTGGATTCAAATGA
The DNA here is from genome assembly GCF_039654945.1 of Dendrobates tinctorius. Classification (NCBI taxonomy): domain Eukaryota; kingdom Metazoa; phylum Chordata; class Amphibia; order Anura; family Dendrobatidae; genus Dendrobates; species Dendrobates tinctorius. The sequence goes on from NW_027361738.1 coordinate 14,413,854, forward strand.
GGTTTATTGTACTAACAGAAAATGTGCAATCTGCATTTAAACAAAATTTGACCGGTGCAAAAGTATGGGCACCTCAACATAAAAGTGACATTAATATTTCGTAGATCCTCCTTTTGCAAAAATAACAGCCTCTAGTTGCTTCCTGTAGCTATTAATGAGTTCCTGGATCCAGGATGAAGGTATTTGTGACCATTCCTGTTTACAAAACAATTCCAGTTCAGTTAAGTTTGATGGTCGCGAGCATGGACAGCCCGCTTCAAATCATCCCACAGATGTTCAATGATATTCAGGTCTGGGGACTGGGATGGCCATTCCAGAACATTGTAATAGTTCCTCTGCATGAATGCCTTAGTATATTTGGAGCGGTGTTTTGGATCATTGTCTTGCTGAAATATCCATCCCCTGCGTAACTTCAACTTCGTCACTGATTCTTGCACATTATTGTCAAGAATCTGCTGATACTGAGTTGAATCCATGCGACCCTCAACTTTAACAAGATTCCCGGTGCCGGCATTGGTCACACAGCCCCAAAGCATGATGGAACCTCCACCAAATTTTACCATGGGTAGCAAGTGTTTTTCTTGGAATGCTGTGTTTTTTAGCCTCCATGCATAACGCCTTTTTGTATGACCAAACAACTCAATCTTTGTTTCATCGGCCAACAGGACCTTCTTCCAAAATGTAACTGGCTTGTCCAAATGTGCTTTTGCATACCTCAGGCGACTCTGTTTGTGGCGTGCTTGCAGAAACGGCTTCTTTTGCATCATTCTCCCATACAGCTTCTCCTTGTGCAAAGTGCGCTGTATTGTTGACCGATGCACAGTGACACCATCTGCAGCAAGATGATGCTGCCGGTCTTTGGAGGTGGTCTGTGGATTGTCCTTGACTGTTCTCACCATTCTTCTTCTCTGCCTTTCTGATATTTTTCTTGGCCTGCCACTTCTGGGCTTAACAAGAACTGTACCTGTGTTCTTCCATTTCCTTACTATGTTCCTCACAGTGGAAACTGACAGGTTAAATCTCTGAGACAACTTTTTGTATCCTTCCCCTGAAAAGCTATGTTGAATAATCTTTGTTTTCAGATCATTTGAGAGTTGTTTTGAGGAGCCCATAATGCCACTCTTCATAGGAGAATCAAATAGGAGAACTACTTGCAAGTGGCCACCTTAAATACCTTTTCTCATGATTTGATACACCTGGCTATGAAGTTCAAAGCTAAATGAGGCTAAAAAACCAATTTAGTGCTTCAGGAAGTCAGTAAAAAGTAGTTAGGAGTGTTCAAATCAAGAAAATGATAAGGGTGCCCATACTTTTGCACCGGTCAAATTTTGTTTAAATGCAGATTGCACACTTTCTGTTAGTACAATAAACCTCATTTGAATCCAGAAATATAACTGAGTCCATCAGTTATTAGATATATGAAACTGAAATAGCTGTTGCAAAAACCAAAATTGTTATAAAGAAAAAAGGTTAACATTAATAGGGGTGCCCAAACTTTAACATATGACTGTATAATGTTTCTGCCCTTGCACTTTATTATTCTCTTCAGCTTTTTGCCACTACCTCACTGAATGGATGATAAGATGATTCACATATAAATTTAATAGGACTTTTAGGTTAATTTAGTCAAACTGTTTGCGTGCCCTCAAAGCATAATGGCCATTTTATGCGCTAAACTTTCTCAATTTTTCATACTTCTAAGGCAGTAATGCAATTCATTATTCATTTTTCATGTTTGCATGGTTTGGCGCTACAGTGTGCTTCCTTTTTTGCTTGAATGTACAGTATATGAGTTGGTGACTCTAGGTTAAGCACCTGTTCACACTATGCTTATGCTTGGATGTGACCGTCAGTTTTTGAAATTTATATGAAAATAAAACAGACCTAACAGGATGAATTAAGACCTCCATGTTTCTTTAAAATTTCAGTAAATCAATTAACTTTCCTGCAAAATTGCACTAAAGCTACTAAAATCTGGAGGGCTATTTGTTATCAGTGGTATAAAGTACTGCTCTGAGCATCAGTAGATTTATCCACACAGGATCACATTCTAGTTACGTTTATTAAAAAGAAACTAAAATATTGTTATTCTGCTCATACTTTCATTAAATTTTACAATATTGACTAATTAGTTCTTTTCTACTGAGAAAAGAAACATTTTGTAATACAGTATAATTTATCACCGGCATGTTCTTTTAGTTCTCCAAATGTTTCTGTTATCATGTTGTAGAAAAGATTTCTTAACTGCATCACAAGAGCAAGTCTCTTTGTATCTCTACAATTTGTATCTTTAAAATGTGAAATTTGATTGATTAGAGTTTAGTTATGAAAGCAAAAGAGTTAAAATGAAACAAATAAACATGGTAAAGTTTTTTTATTTTCATTATACTGTATATTCAGCAACCTGACTGTATGACTGGTGCAGAACTGCAACTATCAGAATTCCCTGATAGCGACAGGATGACTTGAGTCACAGGTTGGAGATCATATATTAATTTTACCATGTAAAAATGGTAACTATTGTATGTTGTACATTCACAATTAATATGTGGAAAAGTGGGGTAATCCGAGTGTAGTAAGGCCGATTTCACATTAGCGTTTCTGAGTGCAGCGTAGGCCTGCATACTCTCCGCATGCATCTTGCGTACCTATCTTTAACATTGTGTACGCAGGGACATGCGTTGACATCAGTTTGTATGCGGATGCGTCCCCGTGCATCGCTTCGCGGTGTCCGGCGAATGCAACATGTTGCATTTTTTAAGGCGTCAAATATGAGCAGGCATATGCATGCGGATGCATGGGCGTACCCACCGAGGGGCGAGGGGGCAGCTACCCCCCCCAAGAAGCAGGGGCGCACACCTATCATGATGAGGCCACCGACTGCCACCAATCTGAGTAGGTAACGGTAACGGTTGGCTCAGGCAGCGCCGGCGGTAAGCAGAGGGCAGGGCGCCAGGGCGGCATGATGCATCGGTGGAGCGGAGGCACCCGCAGCCGCTAGTAGGAGCTTTAATCCAGGCCTCAGTGTCTGCCGGCCGCTCTGCACTGCAGATTAGCACAGCGGGGACTGGAGTCAGTGATGACATCATCAGTGAGTGCCCCGAGTCCTTCAGTGCAGCGCCAGCACACAAGCTGGGGAGACTGCTGGAGCTTCTAGGAGGAGAGAAGAGGAAGTAAAAAAAAAGTAAATACTTGTTAAACCAGACAGTGACCTGATGGGAGATAATGTGTGGAGCTGTTGTATATGATGTGGGACTGAGAGCCCTATGGGGGGCTGTATATGAGATGGACTCCTATATCATATACAGCCCCCATAGGGCTCCCATATCATATACAGCCCCCCCATAGGGCAACCATTATGGGAGCCCTATGGGGGACTGTATATGATATGTGAGCCCTATGGGGGCTGTATATGACATGGGAGCCCTGTGGGGGGCTGTATATGATATGGGAGCCCTATGGGGGGCTATATATGATATGTGAGCCCTATGGGGAATTGGGGGAGCTGTATATGATATGGGAGCCCTATGGCTATACACCTGCTTTTGTCTTATCCTATCTTCATCCTTCATACATGCTAAAAATGGCTTCAAAAGATTCGAAAAAAAAAATGCAAAGTCTTTCATGGAGTTTTATGGGTTGGGTGAAATCTCTGCAGAATTAGATTTGTGGTATAATCTGTGGAAAAATAAGGATTTAGCTGAAGACAAATTAAAGTACTTTGAAGTGGCTGCTCTTTTGGAAGAGGCTAATATTTTTTCCCTACAACAAGGCATGCACTCTTCATTTTAAGTGCTTTCCCGTCCACCACAGCTACTGTAAAATGATCTTTCAGTACCCTTCGAAGGGTAAAGAGCTGGCTCAGAAGTACAATGGGAGAGGACAGACTGACTGGGTTGTGTTTGATGAGCATCCACAGGAAATTCTTCAAGGAAAATCAGGACTGGATTGAAATGAAAGTTTTGAACAAGTTTTCTTCAAACCCAAGAAAAATATTAGTATAAGACATGTAATTAGAATAAAAATCTAATTTTTTTTTGCAAGCAAATAATTGTGATAACTAATAAAGCACTGCTATAATTACATATAATTTTCTTAAAATTTTCGTTTCATTCACCTTTTTTGTTCTAAAATTTTACAACTTGAACGACCATGTTTTGCCCCACCTAGTTTTGATCCTGGGTACGACCATGTGCGCATTACATACATACATAGTAACATAGTTTTGAAGGCTGAAGAAAGACCTTATGTCCATCTAGTTCAGCCTATTTTTAGTGCAGCTGTTCTGCATTGTTGATCCTGGGGAAGGCAAAAAACCCACAGAGTAGAAGCCAATTTTCTCCATAAGGAAAAAAATTTCTTTGCCTAAGCTGGGTCAACCATCTACCTATAATATTCTGTTATTCGTAACCTTCTATACAGTTACTCACAAGAAAAGCATCCATTCCTTTCTTAAATTCATTCACTGAGTTGGCCATCACCACTTACTCAGGAAGAGAATTCCAGAGCCTCACTGCTCTTACCGTGAAGAACCCTCTTCTATGCTGGTGCAGAAATTGTCTTTCCTCCAAACGAAGAGAATCCCCCCTTGTTCTTGTCACAGTCCTTGGTACAAACAGTTCATTGGACAGATCTCTGTATTGCCCTCTGATATACTTGTACATATATATTAAGTCTCCCCTAAGTCTTCTCTTTTCTAGAGTAAATAGACCTAATTTTGATAACCTTTCTGGGTATTGTAGTGAACCAACTCCATTTATCATTTTAGTAGCCCGCCTTTGAACCCTTTCAAGTTCAGTAATGTCTTTCTTGAGCACCGGCGTCCAAAATTGCACACAATACTCCATGTGTGGTCTGACAAGTGATTTGTACAGAGGGAGAATTATGTTTTCATCTCGGGTCCCCAGACCTCTTCTAATGCATCCCATGACACTATTTGCTTTGGTGGCAGCTGCCTGACACTGGGCACTCCAATTTAGCTTCTTATTGACTAAGATGCCTACGTCTTTTTCCATGTCTGATTTCCCCAGCAGTTTCCCATTTAGTAAGTAATTATAGCATCTGTTTCTCCTTCCCATGTGCATAACCTTACACTTACCTGTGTTAAATCTCATTTGCCATTTTTCAGCCCAATTCTCCAATTTACTTAAATCTGTCTGTAGTTGCAAACTGTCCTCCTTTGTGTTAACGACCTTACATAGTTTTGTATCATCTGCAAATACTGATATTTTACTGTGTAAGCCATCCACTAGATCATTAATAAATATATTAAATAGTAGGGGGCCCAATACAGAACCCTGTGGTACCCCACTAGTAACCCTGGCCCAATCTGAGTATGCACCATTAATAACCACTCTTTGTTTTCTATCACTAAGCCAGCTACCTACCCATCTACACATATTTTCCCCTAGCCCAAGCGTTCTCATCTTACTTACCAATCTTTTATGTGGGACAGTGTCAAATGCTTTAGAGAAGTCGAGATAAATGACATCCAATGATTCTCCTTGGTCCATTTGAGAGCTTACATCCTCATAGAAGCTGATCAGGTTAGTTTGACAGGAGCGATCCTTCATAAATCCATGTTGATATGGAGTTAAACATTTATTAACATTGAGATATTCCATAATGGTGTCCCTTAGAAGCCCTTCAAAAATTTTACACACAACAGATGTTAAGCTTACCGGCCTATAGTTTCCAGGGTCCCTTTTACACCCCTTTTTGAATATTGGTACCACATTTGCTTGCCGCCAATCAAAAGGAACAGACCCTGCTTCTATAGAGTCTTTAAATATAAGGAATAGAGGCCTGTCTATCACATTACTTAACTCCCTTAATACCTGAGGGTGAATGCCATCAGGGCCTGGTGATTTGTCAATTTTAATCTTACTAAGGCGGTTCTGCACTTCTTCCTGGGTTAGGCAGGTAATACTTAATGGGGAGTTTACATTATCACTCTGCATTTCCCCTGGCAAATCCTTTTCCTGTGTGAACACTGTTGAGAAAAAAGTATTTAAAACATTTGCTTTTCCCACATCGCTCTCTATGATTTCACCCTCATTGTTCTTTAAAGGGCCGACACCATCAATTTTAATCTTTTTACTGTTTATATAATTAAAGAATAGTTTGAGGTTTGTTTTACTTTCCTTAGCAATGAGTCTCTCAGTTTCCACTTTTGCTAAATGTATTTGTTTTTTACACATTTTATTTTTTTCTCTGTAACTTTTTAATGCTTCTTCATTGCCTTCTTGTTTTAGCTTCCTAAATGTCTTGTTCTTGTTATTTATTGCCCTTTTTACATCCTTATTTAGCCACATTGGTGTTCTCCTGTTCCTAGCCCTTTTATTTCTGTACAGTATGGCTAGCTCGCAGTGGGTGTGTAAAACTGATTTAAATATTTCCCATTTATTTTCTGTGCTCCTATTTTTGAGGACATTGTCCCAATCAATTCGGCGAAGGTCTTCTCTAAGCTGATCAAACTTTGCTTTCCTGAAATTCAGCGTTTTCGTAACCCCCTTCCAGGGCACCTTACTGAAGGACAAGTGGAATTGTATTATATTGTGGTCACTGTTCCCTAGGTGCCCATCGACTCGTACTTCTGTTATTCTATCTGGCCTGTTGCTTAAAATTAAGTCCAGAAGGACTTCTATTCCAACATGTCCTCCATTGATGTGTTCGATGCGCATGAGTACTTCAGACTGAACATGTCCAGGAATTGGTTTTAGTCAGTCCAAAAATCAAGTTGTATATAAAGGGGGTGCGGACACTGGAAGTCCCAAGACTCTGGATGTGATCACAAGACTCTGGATGTGCTTTCAAGACTCTGGATTTGATCTCAAGACTCTGGATTTGATCTCAAGACTCTGGATGTGAGTATAGAAGCTATGAAAATGTCTGTCTGTCTCTTTCACAGCAGTCTGTACTCTTTGTATGTGTCACGTTATGCAGTGTGTACTCTGTCTCTCTTGCAGCCTTCTATTCCAACATGTCCTCCAGTGAAGACCTGAATGCTTCCCAGAGTGGACATGACACTGATGAAGTGAGTACATTTGCTATACTGATTGGTATGTATTGACTGTCAATACAACACATGTGGTAAATCATGTATTTTCTTTACAGGACACTTCCAGTGCGGAAGAGCAGGAGCAGTGGAGTGGAAATGATTCTTCCCAGGGTCATCGGGCCCGAGTTCCTGAGGTGGAAAGTCGGCGTGTAAGTAGTCTTGATTGTTTTTGGTTTAAGTGTTTTATCTTTAAAACTATATGACTTATAATTTGTTTTTTGCTTTTTTTGTGTGTTTCTTTGATGTCTAGGTTCCACAACATGAGGAAGCCAACCCCATCATTGACAATGACCAACTGATTCCTCCTGTACAAGAGCGAGTAGCATTGTGGGACACTCGTGATTGTCAGCATTCTGACTTAGTAGTGATTCGACGACTCTGGGAAGAAATGGCCAGATCGCTGGTGGCTGATTGGGACCATGCCACGACACAAGTCAGAAAGGATTTTCGTAAGTATTGCAATGTGGTCTGATGCAGTGTTGGTTGGTGTTCGATGAAGGATCGATTCAATAAAGATATGAGGGAGGAGATTCAAGTTCGAAGTGGTGCTGCTCCAAAGGTCACGAAATACAAATACCTTTGCATGCTGTCTTACCTGAGGCCTGTGATTGCTTGGCGAATGTGAGTATCTTTGTGTTGTATTCTATGGTCTAATATCTGAATTGTTCAGTTCTACAGGATATGTTGGTGCTTTATAAAAAGAATTTTTAGTAATATTTTTCATTTATTTTCCACACAAAACCTGGAGCAGCACCACAGAACCTGGATCGTCCTCAGTTGGAGTGGCCCCTCATCGACCAGCCACCGAACACTCTCAATCATCCACCAGTGATGCAGCAACTGGGCAGGCTTCACAGGCTGGGGAACAGGCAGCCGGTCCATCAGGTTTTCCCCTCTCCCAGTCCTCTGCCATTGGTTTTGTTGGTTCTTCTGGGAGAGGTCAGTCATGTCCGAGTTTATTCACTTAAGCTCGATCTTCCAAGATGGGATGGAGGTGATTGGAGATAAACTGGACAGTGGGTTCACTCACGTGAACACACTTTTCCAGGAAGTCAACAAACGCCTTGACTACCTGGAAGCCAACCTTCAGAGACCGGCGCAACATTTTTTTTGCTGCAATAGAGCGGGGCATGTCGGAAAACTTGCCGCCTGAACTCCAGCTGAACGTCATGCAGGCCTGCCAGGCTGCTTAGAGCGAGGCATTGCAGCAGTCCCAAACCTACCATTCGCAGTCTGGATATTACCAGCAGGCGCACATTTCTTTTCTGACACGGCAATAAGGGCAAGCACAGCATCAATGGCAGAAGATGCCAGCACCGAACTATCCTCCACCACCACCGCTGGACATTACGGCTGTTCCTCCAGCTCCCAGATACACCACGCTGCCGAGTGCAGCACCCCTGCAGCATGCAGCATCCACCACGCTGCCGACTTCAGCACCCTTGCTGCTGAGTCCAGCACCACACTTGCACACTGCAGCATCCACCAAGCTGCCGAATCCAGCACCACACCAGCACACTGCTACAGAGGCCACCACTCCCACTCAGCCAAGCAAGAAACGCAGAGGTACCAAAAAAAAGATGCCCAGTACTGACTCTGCTCAGGACCGGAAAATGAAGACCTGGAGCAAAAAACGTCGCCCAAAAAAGGACCCATCATCTCCACCCTCACCTCCCACCTTCAAATCTGTCTCCACCTTCCCTTGGGTCTCTCCCTTCCAATGTGTCTATCCCTTTCCACGATTCAACTCCTAACGTGTCGTCTACTCCCAATGTGTCATCTTCCCATTTTAGTCCCATCCATGATATCATAGATCACACCATCATAAGCCAATTCTGCATTTTATTGCCCCTTCCCCTGTAACCCCTTCGTCATCGACTCATACCCAATCATCCCAGCTCGACACCTCAAGGTCCACAATATTTCACCATCGGACAGACCCCGAACCTAAACCCAATTGTTGGTTCATGGAAAATAAACAATTGTTTATTGTTGTTGGTAAATAAAAATTGTCTTTTGTTTGCACAATCCCTGTGTTTTCTTTGTCTCTTTATGTGAACACACGCATATTGTATTGTTGAGTGAAGTAGTAACGGGTGTTTCACTGGAGGTGTTTTATTATTATTAAAGTCAGCAAACATTACAGGTACATTTACTTACAAGTGGATTAAACCATTTTGTCTTACCATGTCACACATCCAATATCAGAAACAAAGTACCGTATATACTTGAGTATAAGTCGATCCGAGTATAAGTGGACCCCCCTAAATTTGCCTCAAAAACCTTGGAAAACTTATTGACTCAAGTATAAGTCTAGGGTGGGAATTGCCGAAGATACTGGTAAATTTAATGCTGCACAACATACAGTATGCCCCCAAAATGCTGCACAGTGAATGCTGGCCCAAATAATGCTGCACAACATACAGTATGCCCCCAAAATGCTGCACAGTGAATGCTGGCCCAAATAATGCTGCACAACATACAGTATGCCCCCAAAATGCTGCGCAGTGAATGCTGGCCCAAATAATGCTGCACAACATACAGTATGCCCCCAAAATGCTGCACAGTGAATGGTGGCCCAAATAACGCTGCACAACATAAGCCCCCATAAATGCTGCACAGTGAATGGTGGCCCAAATACCGTAATGCTGCCCCCAAAGTGATAGGATTACTGGTAATCCTATCATGTTGCTGCCGCTGCCCCTGCTGTAATTTAAAAAAAAAAAAAAACTATATACTCACCTACGTTGATGACAGCTGCTCCTGAGCGTCGCCGGCTCTTCAGTGACTCAGGCAGAGGGCGCATGCTTTCCATGTCATCGCGCCCCCTGCACGTCACTGCCGGAGGACGGGAGAGAGCAGCGCGCAGAGATTTTGAACGCCGACGCTGCAGGGGACCGCAGACGAACACCGGGGACCGCGGAGACGACTGGGACCGCGGAGATGACTGGGACCAGGTAAGTTGGCACCGTGACCCGACTATAAGTCGAGGGGGGTCTTTTTCAGCCCCAAAAGGGGGCTGAAAAACTCGACTTATACTCGAGTATATACGGTAAGCAGAAAAGTTATCCCTCATTTGGGCAACTTCCACTGCAGTCCTCAGAAGGTGATCATGGTAATCCTGCAATGTGCTAGCAACAGGTTCGTCAAGTTCTAAGTGTTGTTGCTCTTTTGCCAGGATGTAATTGTGCATAACAACAAAGGCTTTGACAACCTCAACAATTTTCTCAGTTCTTAGATTGATGGCTCTTCCTAAAATGTGCCATTTAGATGCCAGCAAACCAAAGGCACACTCTACAGTTCTTTGTGCCCTTGTCAGTCGATAGTTGTAAATCCTTTTGGTGTGATTCAAGGCCCGACTCGAGTACGTTTTTATTAGGTTAGCACACATTTGAAACTCCTCATCCCCAACCACAACAAATGGCATTGGCGGTCCTTCAGTGTTCGGAAGAGGTTGTGGATGTGGAAAATTGAAATTATTACCATAGAAACGTTGGCCCATGTCAGAATTTTTGAAAGTCTGTGAGTTATTTTCTCGTTCAAATGAGCCAACGTCCACGGCGATCAATCGACAGTCAGCATCTGCAATCGCCATGAGAGCAATTGAAAAGTATTTTTTGTAGTAGAAACACTGGGATCCACTTCCAGCAGGTTTCAGAATTCGAATGTGTTTGCCGTCCACAGCCCACAAACAGTTTGGAAAATTACAAATGTCCTGGAACTTTGCTGCAGTTTGCAGCCACAGTTCATTTGTGGGTGTGGGGAGGATTTCTTCACGCAGAACGTCACATAAAGCATGACAGGTGTCTCCAACAATACCAGGAAGGTTGGACACTCCGATCTGGAATTGAAAATGTAGAGATGATAAGGTCTCTCCGGTAGCCAGGAATATGCCGAAGAGAAAATGGAGAAAAAAATAAGTACATGGCTTTTATAACAATAATACTAATGACATGTGTTTCTTTTCAAAATTACGTACCTCAGGGTCACCAACAGACATTCCTCAGCAGGAATTGCTCGACGTAGTTGTGTGTCCTGCCTAGTGATGGATCCTCGGACACGTTGCAGCAAGTCATCGAAGGTCTGTTTCGACATCCTTGTGTAGTCAAAAAACTTCTCAGGGTTTTCACGCAGCTCGGTATACAACGAGTAGTAGGCTCCACGGCTCTCTCGGACTTCAGCAATGGGGTGTTGCCAGTAGTGACGACGACGTCTTCTCCGTCTTTCTCTTCTTCTTTCTTCTTTACAAGCCACAGCAAAGGCAAAAGCCAATTTCAATGCCAAATTCAGATTACGATAGAAGCTCTCCATGCTGAGATCCATCTTGCAGCTGGATGCAGCAGCAAAAGATGAGGAATTCATCTGTGCAAGGGTCTACATACAGAATTCCCATGAGACACGGTCATTTGACGTTGCTTGTGTCAAGTAAATTCTCCTGGAAAAGCTCATGTGCAGCTGTTTGGGTTTCCCCATAATATCTTGCAGCTATCACATTACATGGTATAGCACATAAAGGAAAAAACAGTGTGTGTATATACCCTAATGAAAATAAATAAGTAAAAAAGCAAGTGCATTAAATAACATAGGGTACCCTATGTTACAGTATTTAATGCACTTGCTTTTTTACTTATTTATTTTCATTAGGGTATATACACACACTGTTTTTTCCTTTGGTTTTGCTTGCTTTTATGGCCAGTGTGAACATGCTTTTACATCAAGCATGTCATTCAAGTCTACTCCAGTTCAGTTTTTTTGTGTTTCCATGGTATTGCACATCCAATCCGAAAGGACAATCATAGCCTGTATAAAATCTGAAGAAGAAAATGTGGCAACCAGGCTGTCTGGGTATGTCCTGATGTAAAATTTCATGGGGACAACGCAAATGATGTTTTGGACTATATCAAACATCACTCATTTCAGTCTAAGGGCTCATCCTCATTTGCGATTAAAAAAACGGTCCGATTTCTGGACTGTAAGAGAGGGTGGAGTACTATGCGAGTGTCATGCGATTTCTATGCGATTTTTAATCTTTCCATCCGTTTTCTATCCATTTTGCATCCGTTTTACATCTGTTTGCAATCCATTTTTTTTTTCGAAGCAACTATTTTTCTACAGTCATTTACAGGACCATTTACAGTGTTCTATGCCACAGAATGGTAATGTATCCGTTTAAAATGGATGGTCCGTTTTTGGTCCGTTTTTTAATCGCACCCATTGACTTGCATTGGCAAAAATCGCAGCAAATCGCAGCATGCTGCTATTTTTTTCTCAGTCCGATTTTGGATGGGAAAAAAATCGCAAGTGAAATGTCACCCATTGACTAACATTGGTCAGAGTGCAATCCAATTTTAAATCGGATTGCAGTCGTCCGATTTTATCGCCAGTGAGTATGAGCCCTAACAGTGACACTGTGTGTTGAACGAAAACAGTCAGCATTTGAACAGGCATGAGATAGGGGTCTGAAGGAGGTGTAAGACATGAACTGAATGCCTTGCTATGTTGGTGGTAGTAGTAGTGGTGCTAGTAGCCATCAAGGCAGGGATGCTGGTAGTGGTGGCAAAGATGGTAGTGGCACTCAGAGTCAGGACAAATTTAGAGCTGGAAATTAGGAGGGAACATGGGGAAAGAAGCTTAGGAGATGTCTCACACTGAGATAACTATCACTCAAGTCAAGGATGATGATGTTGATGATGATGATAGTGGGATGGACAAGACCTGGGAATTAGATCGAGGTGATGATGAGTTGATGTCATATGAGGAGAAGGATGCTGACCTTGGCAATAAAAAGCAGAACATTGAGCCAAAGGATCATTCAGGGGACAATATGATCCTTCTGCAGTCAGCTTTGGACCAGATGATGACACAGCTACTGTTGGTGTAAGGCTCAACAGCACTTGAAAGCTGTTTTTGTAGTTGTGGCTGTAGTGATGGTAAGTCATATGTGCAGTCATTTCAGGTGTGGAAATTATTTTACAAATGCCAGCCAACAAGTCTTTTGTAATGTGCAGGCTCTGCTTGATGATAATATTCCATGGATGTCCTAGCCCAAATTGGCTAGGAACTACAACTCTCCATCAACAGGTAAAATGTCATCAACTGCTCATGAGCAATGCTCTTGCTGTCCTCTTACTTCTCTTCATGTTCATCTTTTTGGTAGTCAGGCCGCATCCATGAGTAATATGAGGTCAGTGTTATCATCATCATCACCACAATCATCATCTACTGCTTGTCTTACTCTGACTACTCCTCCTTTTCCATTGCAGTGTCATCTATCTATACTTGATTGTGGGGCTAGGAAACAACATTAAGCACCCATTGGTGAAGTTGCTGGTGGTGCAGTGGTTGCTGAGCCACTTAGTGGATTCCACTACCTTTCTTGAAATGATGGAATGTGCTCACACTTTATGGAGGAGATCAAGCTGCTATTATTTCTCACAGACAGGGTTGCACTCCCTGTGCTTTCAGGTGTAGCAGCACATATGCTACTCCCTGGAGTTGTCTTCGGGCTTGAAAGTGCACTCTCACCCACTGTGATTTCCAAATGCATGCAAAATAGTTGAGCTAGTCCACTCATTGATAGGAAATCTGAAACTGCTCCCCAAAAAAGGAATTTTTAAGCATTTTTTAAAGCCCTTGCATCTTCATATTTTTGCTTCCCAAAAACTGAATACTGTAATTTTTGGATTGCTTATTGCTACCAAAATATTGTCTTTGTTCAGTAGGCAAGACATTTTACAAGAAAAATCTTATTGCTGCTAACAAAAATGTTCAAGTATGTTGCCATGTCTGAAATTCTCTATCCTCTATTTTCACCCACCAAACTGAAACAGAAGTTCTCTTTCATTATTGTTTGAGCTTTACTGCTGCCCTCCCCTCCCCCAAATAAAAATAAACACTCATTTTTCAAATTGTCCCATGCCACCTAAAATAAATGATTGCTTCTTTGTGGTTAACGGGGTCCCAAAAATGTTTTACATTTTTTTTCTCAGCAAAAGTACTCTGCTCTGCTACCCAAAAATGTTTTAATTTTGTTATCATATGCAGTTGAAGTAAGCCATTGTTTCATGATCTTTTTTGCTTTTGTTCATCATTTTTGTTGTGGAAAAATAAAAAAAAATAAGAAACTTTTAGTTCTGCTTAAAAAAAATATTTTGTCAAAGGGCCAAGGTTAAAATTGCTATACACCAATGCTTTTTTATGAGCCGCACTATCTGGACACTCCATGGGTGCTTCTGCTTCTTCATTGGCCATACATTTTTAGCACTGGTGCTTCATCACTGCTTATTCATTTTGAAAAAAATGGCAAAAATTTGTTGCTGCACCACAAAAAGAGGATAATTTTTAGACCACAACTTTTAAAACGCTGTGGTTTCATCCATAAACACAACATGAGAAAAAACACTAGCACCACAGGGATCTGCCCTCACAGGGAATCATTTTGTTCTTTAATAAAAAAAAAGCTTAAAAACAGTCTGACAGTGTGTGGTGGATTAAATAGGCAGTTGGTACAAGCAGTTGCCATCCATTTACCCATAGCCGTAAATGTTGAGGTCACATTATCATTACTAAGGTTGTGTTTGTAATTCAAAGATGCATATTGCCTACTGAAACTCTTTGAATTGGCTAATATATTTGTTTGTAGGTACATTTCTGGCACCATCAATGTTATCTGTTCATATTTATAGTGAAAATTACAGCAACTTCTACAAAGTAAGAATATTTTCTACTTCTTTATACCATTTTAAGGAAGTAAGCTTCAAGATAAATGTAATTGTTTAATATAATTTTCTATACAGTGCTGGAAGTTTTTTCCGTCTTCACCTTCCCGTTTTTGATTGCTTTGTTGATTGCTCGAGGTTACCGGCCTGGAGGTTCCATGCACCAGCTCAATGGATCATTTCGCATTGCTTGTAGTGTAGTTTTAAGCTGATTTTCCTTTTTTACCTCTTTTGTAGAGCAACTTCTATATGCTCTTTAAAGCTCTGGAGCTGTTGGGGACCCTCAGGGCCAATGTCACTTGCAGCAGGATGAGGAATAGGAGATAAAGGATGAGAAGTAGCAGGTGGATGTGGAGGGATAAATTAAGTAAACCCAAGAAATGTCAGGTAATGGAGTACTTTCAATTTGCGGCATATCAAATTTCCTGGCAATATTTAAAGCTGAGGAATCTGAATTTAAAAAGATTTGCTCATCTCTAGCTGCCATCCATTATGACCGGAAAGTGAAGAACAATCATATGATGACATATTCCCTGAATCACCTTATGTAAAAAATAATTCATAACAAGAGCTGAATAATTTCCAATATCGTCAATCAGTTATAAACAGCTTATTTGCCTGTGAAAAAGAAACCTTAGTGAAAAGAACATAATCAAAACCAAATTCTTTATTCAATAACTGTACTGTTGGCATTATCTTTAAAAAAAAATGCTAATTTTCACAGAATAATCTTGCAACTCTCTTAGTAAGGTGAACGTAATTCAGTTTGCAGAATGACTGAATTTTCTTTTTTATGCTGAGGCATTATGTTGCTCATCTTTTTTTTGTATTGGGTTTATTTGATGTCTCCTTATCCTTTATGTTTGAAGACTTCAATTACATAATACCATCTGATAATTAGTCAGCATTCTTCATTTTCCTCTTTCTGCTGCTACTTGTGGAAGCTCAGGGTTAAGTAGCAATTGTCTAATTTGAATATAGCAGCGATGTCACATTCATGTAAAATTAAGTGTGAAATGCAACACCTGTCAGCATGAACTGCATACATGATGACTGAATCATGAATGACACCATAACATCTGCAGGCTCAAACATAAACCACATCCCTAAGCAACAGCTCAATCTTTGCAAATCTGATCATGTTTAACTTTGCTTAAAAAAAAACCTGTGAGAAACCACCAAGGGGCTAAATATATTAAAAATCAAAGTGTGCAAACTGAGCTATAACTTGATGAGTAATATGTATTTGCAAAGTTATGTGGACATGAAAAGGAAATACATCAGATTTGTTACAGAAGACTATTTTCAGTATAATAAAATAAAAGAATCAAACTTTTAGATAAACTGTGACTGATGTAAAAATCTATGGTTTATTGCTTCTAAAACTGATACCAACATAACCAACAGAATAAAAAATTCCCATTTAATACTAAAATAACAATAATTAAACATACATGTGTTATATCCTAATTTATCATTTCTTTAGACGTTTTTATTTGATATAGATTGTTCAAGTCTTCATTAGAAATAGAAAATGATGATTAAATAATCCACAATACAGTTTGTCACATAAGGACATTTGTTGGATAAGATCAATATCAATTTTGATTATTGTAGATTATTTATTATTGTAAACTGAGAAATGGTGTTCAATCATGAGACTTCATAGGGTTGGCTTATAGATATGAGGATATATTCACATAAAAAGAAAACTAGGCACTAATACAGTCAGGTATTGTATATGGTAGGACTCAGACAAAGATATATATTACAAAACTAAAGAAAAAAAACATTTAAAGGCAATCTGTCATCAGCTATTTTCTACTCCATCTGAGAGTAGAATAATGTAGGGGCAGGTCCCCTGATTCCATTGAATTATCATTTACTGGTCTGCTTGCTACAGGTTTAATAAAATTACTGTTGTAGCTGTTGCGGATCAAGCAGTTTTCTGAATGCTGAGCTCTGTATAACCCTGCCCACACCATTGATTGGCAGATTTCTGAGTACACTGTGCATAGGCAGAAAGCTACCGATCAGTGGTGAAGGACTACATAGCAGCAGATTTACTGGTCCTCTAGTGATAATCTCCTTCTGATAAAACAGTGATTTTTTCAAAACTACAGCAAGCAGCCCAGTAAGAGACATATTACTAGAATCAAGGTTCTATGCCCATAGATGTCATAGGTTATCTTTAATGGCCAAAATATACAGTATGTGACCAATAAAGTTTAAAATGATACGCTATAAAACTCAATGAAACATCTAGAGCTTAATGAATCTATAGAAGCGCTAAATATTATTTATCAAGCTCACAGTATACAATCAGTAGCAAGGCAATGGTAGATGATAAAAGCTTAAATTATACAGCAGGCAAATAAGAACCCTGGAGGTGATCACAATAAACAATCACTGACAAAGTGATGGTGGGTCATTCATACTCCCAAACATATCTAGAAAAAAAAGAAATCAGGCAGTAAATTGGCACTCACCACATACATATAAAGTAACAGCAGCTATTAATTTGTGGATTCCATAAAAGGTCGGAAGGTTTAAACAAATGGACCCATCAACAGGTAACCTACAATGCATTTTCCCAAGACACCGTGGGGCGAATTCAATGGAATTTACAAATAGCACGTAGATAGATGGTGAGTGCCAATTTATTCTTTATGATTGTTATATTGGACTTGTCTATTGAGCCCCACCTATTTAGAGAAATTGTTTATATCCCCATAATCTTATCGAGTTTATGTTCTATTGAATGAATCTAAGCAAATAAGTTTATTATCAATGGCTGGATAATAAATAAAACATGAGACTATGTCCTATCTATTATACAGGTATAGATAACAAATTTATACATGTTTGTTATCAATGACAGGCAAATATGTGTGACATGACCACCACGTGTGAACATAGCTTAATTATAGTGCTGCCTTTTCTTTTAAAATCTCTGGGCTTTATAAATTCTTTTTGCCCAAATTTGCACAAACAAGCCAAAAATAAAATCATACTCCAATAAAATGTTCGGATGAAAATAAGCAGTTACGGCTATAACAAAAACCTCTTTGATGGACATTTCCATTGTGTGATCCATCACTAATAATAATCTCGATAAAGCCTGGATTTTTTTTTGTTAAGCTATTTATTGTTATGCCATCAATGTGAATAAATCATTAGATGCCATGCTCTACTGAAAATGATATTATTTAACAGCATTGCTTTATAAATAGAGGCTGTCACCTATTTCATTACAAGCGCCTGGGTTTTGGAAAGCATTAAATTCGTGATTATAACCTGCAGGACTAGAAATGGCTGGAGCATCCACCCTCTCATCAAGAGTCTTGACCCACCTGTCTGTAGCGCTGTGTACAGCACATTAATGCTGTAGTGAATTGGGTAGAAAATATTACATTCGGAATGTGTAATTGTATCATTTTATTAAGACCTCTGAACTTTTGTAGAAATCTTTCCTGCTAAAGAAACCATGAATTAGTATAAAAATGGATATAATCACTTAAGAGTTTATTTATCTATATCATGCCACTAATAATTCTGAAATTATTCTAATTGGGAGAGGGGCCTCAAACTGTCCCTGGAACTGGGACCCTAACTCTCCCTGTCCACTCCCCATCCCATGAGGCATGGGACAGAAATGTAAACAAGACAGAAATGTAAACAAGACTCAGAAACAAAACAGGTGTAACGAATGGAAGTCGAGGCAGAGATGGTGAAGTTCACATTCGTTTTTTATTTTTAAAGTAGAACCTCGGGACCACGGTCCGGGGGGCTCCGGAGGGGGGCGTAACTAGTGAGCCCCGAGTACCCGTAGTAAAGTCCCTCAGACAGGACCAGAATGGAATATGACGGTATCACTGACGGTATCACTGATTGGGTGGATCAAGGAAATGCTGTAGATATAGTATATCTTGACTTCAGCAAAGCATTTGACAAAGTCTCTCATGCAATCCTTATTGAAAAAATGACTAAGTATGGAATGGACAAGGCAACTGTTAGGTGGATTCATAACTGGCTTAGTGATCGGACCCAAAGAGTGGTCGTAAATGGCTGCACATCCAGTTGGAAGAATGTCTCAAGTGGGGTACCACAGGGCTCTGTCCTGGGCCCTGTATTGTTCAACATCTTTATCAACGATTTAGATGAAGGAATTGAGGGCAAACTGATTAAATTTGCTGATGACACAAAGCTAGGAGGGATAGCTAATACTAGAGAAGAGAGAGAGAGGATTCAAAAAGATTTAAATAAACTGGAGAAGTGGGCAGCAACTAACAGAATGGTTTTTAACAGGGAAAAATGCAAAGTACTACATCTGGGCAATAAAAATGAAAAAAGCATATATAGAATGGGAGGAATAGGGCTAAGTGACAGCACATGTGAAAAAGACTTGGGTATACTAATAGATCACAGACTGAATATGAGTCAACAGTGTGATGCAGCAGCAAAAAAGGCAAATACAATTCTAGGATGTATTAACAGAAGCATACAGTCTAGATCACGTGAAGTCATTATTTCCCTCTACTCCTCTTTGGTCAGACCTCATCTGGAATATTGTGTCCAGTTATGGGCACCACATTTTAAAAAAGACATCAACAAACTGGAGCAAGTTCAGAAAAGAGCAACCAGAATGGTGACCGGTCTGCAAACCCTGTCTTATGAGGAAAGGTTGCAGGATTTGGGAATGTTTAGTTTGCAAAAGAGAAGACTGAGAGGAGACTTAATAGCTGTCTACAAATATCTAAAGGGCTGTCACATTGTAGAAGGATCAACTTTATTCTCATTTGCACAAGGAAAGACTAGAAGCAATGGGATGAAACTGAATGGGAGGAGACACAGATTAGATATTAGAAAAAACTTTTTGACAGTTAGAGTGATCAATGAGTGGAACAGGCTGCCACGAGAAGTGGTGAGTTCTCCTTCAATGGAAGTCTTCAAACAGAGGCTGGACAGACATCTGACTGGGATGATTTAGCGAATCCTGCTTTGAGCAGGGGGTTGGACCAGATGGCCCAGGAGGTCCCTTCCAACTCTACGATTCTATGATTCTATGATTCTATGAATACCCGGAGGATGCAGGTGCTACCTCCAGTTAGACCCCGGACATGTGGCAGCTGTCCCAGCGGGACCAAAAGGGATAACAGAAACAATAGCAGAGTCCGTAATGAGGCGGTTCCTGGATCCGGGCAGTTGGTAGATAGCAGGCTCCAGTAACCTTGTCACTGTCCTTGGACTCGGATGGCTGTTGACGGAACGGGATGGCTTTTGCACTGATGATTGCAGAGATAGCCAGGGTTATCAGGATACAGATAATCTGTGGAGACAGATAGCATGAGAGAATGCACAGAGACTGCAAACACAGCGCAGACAGGTTAGCAACAGAACCAGATGTAGCTCGTTGCTCTGGCACTCTCCCTATGGAGGAGAGGCCAGAAATAGCAGCCAGTGCGCTGCCATTGGATAATTACCAGATTTTGAAAAATGCACGTGTGGCACCCCAGAGTCTGGTTGCCATAGTGACATTGCCTCCCTCTATGGGGTGATGTCATGCCTGGAGACAGGAGGGGGGTCTCCATGCCAGGTAACAGGTTACATGACAATTCCTGCTGCAGGTCAGAAAGGGGAGCTTCCTTATAAGTTCTGGCAAGCAGGTGGGGTTAGTGAGTCAGTAAGAAGTCAGCTGAGAGAGTAAACAAGGGAGTTGTCATGGAAACAGGAGCAGCTAGAGCTCATGACAAGACAATTAGAGACAGTTTAAGTTGGTCAGTGAAGAGGAAAGGGACAGGAGCAGAGACAAGAGGCTCTGGGGGAACTAAAATTGTGTATAGCTGACTCCAAAGCGAAGCGCTGATATAAAAAGGATACCAGAGTCCTTGGCTGGGCAGGAGCTGTACGCCCTGACAGCCAAATCTGGAGTACAGGGGACTGCAAGTTCCTTGGACACACTGAATACCTGAAGGCACGGCAGCAGACCAAAAGCCTGGGGCTGACAGTGAAAAGGACAGTACCCATGATATAGGCTCACGCTGTCAGTCATACAGGTTAGAGATCATCACGCAGGAGAGGGCCACAGCTTAGCTACAAGCAGCAGGGACCCGAAAACAGAGTGCAGAAGGAAGGTCCCCAACCTCACCTGGCAGGGTGGATCCCCTGAATGCCTCCAGGCAAGCCGAACTCAATCAAGTAAAAGGTAAAGAAAACTGCACCTCTCTGTGTCCTTCACTTATTCTCTGCACCCCAATGTTCACCACCATCTGAACAATCAAATATATTTGCCCTGGGGCCCCTCTCTACCCGTGGGTAGCTGAACCATCTTGGCTGCATCACCATCAGCCCCAGAGGACCAAAACCGCAGCGTCGGCCACCCATTGCAGAACACCACGGGTGGCATCACAATTAAACACCACATAACTATCCTCTATTTAGTTACTGGACGCCCAGGGCCACGGACCAGGTCACTGCCACCGTGACATCCCCTTTTGAAAGCCTGACCGGCCCGGTACCAAGTAACCCCCGGCCCTGTGGGGCGTTCCACACGCTGTCCCTTTAAGAAGCCAGGGGTACACTCGCGCGTGCTCTAATAGCCTTGCTTAGAGAGCTGCTGGCCGGACGCCAGGAGCTGGAGGAGGGGGAGGGAGCAGAACGCTGAGAAGCAGCATGGGACACACAGGGAGCCTGCTGCACAGAACGGGGACCGGGTGTAACAACAGGGATTTCAGAAAACCACTCTCCAGGCTTTCTGTATAATTTGTGTGTGTAACTAGGCTGCAGAATGCTGACAGTTTTCAATATACTCCCTGTCAGCGTTCTGCATGATGTCCCAGGTATCACACTAAGGCTACTTTCACATTAGCGTTTTTTAGCACAGCACTTCGTGCGCAATAGAAACGCATGCAAAAGACGCATCATGCGTTTTGCATGCATTTGCGTTTTTTAGGCGCATGCATTTTAACCAGTTTCTAGCCATGTTATCTCTTAAAACGCATGTGTTTTGTAACACAGGTGTGCGCATGTCCATGTGCACGCCTGCGTTCCCATAGACTGTAATGCATTATTTTGTCACATTCTGTGCGCAAGTGTGCGCATGTGTTTTTTTGACGCTGTTGGATGAACCCAAAAATGCAACAGGTTGCGTCTGATGCACCTAGGCGCACACCTTAAAAAATGCATGCCACGAAAACGCATACGAACGCGTGCAAACGCTAGACCATGCGCACTCCATGTTAAACATAGGTGCGCATGACGCATGCACATAGACGCGCATGATGCGCTGCGCAAAAAAACGCTAATGTGAAACCAGCCTTAGTCTGGTGATTTGCTCTCCTGATTCTGGAGGAGCTGCTCACTCCCCAACTAGGGTTTTTCTGTCTGGCAGAGACTGGTCGTAATGTCACAAGACCACACCCCCATTCTCTGCAGTACCTCCCCCTGCCTCCTGCTCCAGCCTCTCCATGCAGCACACAGTAGAGATAGCAGGGGATGACTTAGCTGATTGGAGTCACCAGGAAAAAAAAGATTTCTACATAGGTGAGTATAATAAAAAAACAAAAACAAAGCACAAAACAAATATCCTGGAATAAAAAAGTAAAAAATATATTGCAAAAATTGCATGAAGGTAGTAATAATAGTAATAATAAGGGTATTTAGTTAACATAATTTTGATCAAAATAATGTAGAAGCCATCCCACCATGTCAAGGCAACCCCCGTGGGACAGTCCTAACTCTTGCATTTAAAACCTTTCCACTTGTCAAGTGACGTAAATGTGAACAAGGACAGAGGGACTGAACCACCAGTAATAGTATAGGCCAGACAAGATGGATTTTCCAACTCAGAAACAGGGCGGTCACACCCTTATATGCACAGAATGCACAATGAAGCAAATGAGAATCTAGGTCTGAGCAGAAAAAGTAAATTAATGTGCATGCAAAATGTAATTGCATATGAACACATGACCTTTACACAGAGAAAAATAAAAACAAAACACAAAACAAATATTCTGGAATAAAAAAAGTAAAAAATATATTGCAAAAATTGCATGAAGGTAGTAATAATGGTAATAATAAGGGTATTTAGTTAGGACTGTCCCACGGGGGTTGCCTTGACGTGGCGGGATGGCTTCTACATTATTTTGATCAAAATTATGTTAACTAAATACCCTTATTATTACTATTATTACTACCTTCATGCAATTTTTGCAATATATTTTTTACTTTTTTATTCCAGGATATTTGTTTTGTGTTTTGCTTTTGGTTTTCTCTGTGTAAAGGTCATGTGTTCATATGCAATTACATTTTGCATGCACAGTAATTTACTTTTTCTGCTCAGACCTAGTTTCTCATAGGTGAGTATAATGTGCTGTGTGCATCCATCCCTCCCTCATCCATCCATCTTGTTACATATAGCGCCTTACTCAATTACATAGTTTCCTCTTTTATTATGTATAACACCATCCCTTATTATGCTGGGGATGACGCGTTTCCGGTATGGGGGGGGTGGAGACTGCGCGCTGCTTGTCCACGGCACCTGTGCTCACATGTGATCTGGTCTATATATGACTAGATGGACACTTTTATACACACGGCCCCCGAATAAGCCAATGCGAAACGCGCGTTGGGGCTGCGGTACCGCATGTTCCTGGGCTGAGGCACTATAGGTGAGAGCAAATTGTGCAATCATGATGTTTGTAATACCTGTCAGGGGTTGTGCTGAAAGGGTAATGGGAATACTGGAGGTTCACCAACACTGATAGTACTTATTCAGCAATTGCAATTAGCAACTAAAGTTTTTCTTTGTATTTATTACAATTAGCCGCTTATTTGCTCCCCCACCTCGCATTATAATACCTGGACACACGGTATTCTGTGTGTTTACCTTCTGTCCTTATTGTTAAGACCCTCTGTCGCATACTAATGAGCATATTATTAATACTGAATTGTTGTTCTATTTAATAAACTTGTATATGTTTTTCATACAAGATAATTTGTGGACATTTACTCTGTGTGTATAAGGTGTTTCTAGATTGGATAAGAGTGTCCTATGGGAGATATATTGGTTCCGATCATGAAATGGTGGACGTCCCCCCTCCAATATAAGTGCTATATGATTTTTGTTCAGACTTTGTTGTTATCTAGTATATATCATCTGTAGCTTAATATCATCTGCAGCTTTGTCGCCAAAAACAGAGGGGGGCCCAGCCCAGACACAGTTCTTGCACAGGGGCCCCAAGCTATCAGTGTCCGCCTCTGGATATATATGTAGATACACATCACTATTGACTGAGGTTCTGCAGCAGCTCAAGTGTATTAGGAGGTATATATGTAGATATGGAAAATATGGAAAATAGCACCAAACAACTTATAACATACCTTTTCAAGCTTACTCGGCGGACCAACAGTATACGACTTGCAATATCCTGGGTGCAACACATGAAACGATCGTCATTGTACAAAGTCCAGACCAAAGAGGAAAAAATAGGTGGCACTCCGTGAGTCAGTAAAACAATCCTTTCTTTATTCAATACAAGTAGTGCATGGATGCAGGGGAATATGTGCAAAGGAGGACGACAGCCGTTTCACGTGGATCTGAAGCGTCAAAGGGTCCAGGTATGACGAGTATCTGAATCCATTGAAGTGTTTGATCGACATGAAACAGCCATCGTTGGATTGTTTTACTGCATCACAGAGTGCCACCTATTTTTTCCTCTTTTGCCTGGTATATGTAGATATACACACAAACATACTTACACTATTGCACACACATCACTATAGACTTTTCACCGCAAAATATTCCTATGTCAGGGTAATGTGGAGACATGTGATGCTCTTTCACCACTGTAGATGTGGTGTGGAGATATTTGAGGCTCTATCAACACTTTGGATGTGATGTGGGGACATGTGAAGCTCTATCACCACTGTGGATGTGGTGTGGAGGCATGTTAGGCTCTATCACCACTGTGGATGTGGTGTGGAGACATGTGAGGCTCTATCACCACTGTGGATGTGGTGTGGAGACATGGGAGGCTCTATCACCACTGTGGATGTGGTGTGGAGACATGTGAGGCTCTATCACCACTGTGGATGTGGTGAGGAGACATGTGAGGCTCTATCACCACTGTGGATGTGCTGTGGAGACATGTAATGCTCTATCACCACTGTGGATGTGGTGTGGAGACATGTGAGGCTCTATCACCACTGTGGCTGTGATGTGGGGACATGTGATGCTCTATCACCACTGTGGATAACATGTACAGACATGAGAAGCGTTATCACCACTGTGGCTGTGATGTGGGGACATGTGACGCTCTATCACCACTGTGGATGTGGTGTGGAGACATGTGAGGCTCTATCACCACTGTGGCTGTGATGTGGGGACATGTGACGCTCTATCACCACTGTGGATAACATGTACAGACATGAGAAGCGTTATCACCACTGTGGCTGTGATGTGGGGACATGTGACGCTCTATCACCACTGTGGATAACATGTACAGACATGAGAAGCGTTATCACCACTGTGGATGTAATGGGGAGACATGTGACGCTCTATCACCACTGTGGATGTAATGTGGAGACATGTGACGCTCTATCACCACTGTGGATGTAATGTGGAGACATGTGACGCTCTATCACCACTGTGGATGTGGTGTGGAGTGTAGAGATTGTGCTACTTTCCACAGATGAGGACACAGGATCACTGCTCTGTTATTTCCAATAGTGGACTGATGATAGAGGTCAGTGTGGAGGCAGATTACTGACAGCCAATCAGTGTGCAGTAGGTGGGTAGAGGGCGGTGCTGGGCACTGAGGTCAAGCACACCTCTGGCTGTGAGGTTAGATATAACGCACAGGGAGCTGTCAAGTTTGGTAGAGAAGTAGGTAAACAAAGTAGGTGCAAGGAATGAATTTGAAATTCTCGAGGAACGAAAGGTAGAAACAAAACACAAAATGCATAGGGGTGTTGTATATTACCTAGAGCACAGAGTAGCTTAAAGCAAATTTGGTTTTCGAGGTTGACAACCTCTTTAAAACCTTAACGACCGCCGATATGCCTATTAACAGCGGCAGTTAAGGGTACTTAAACCACAGCGCCGTAAATTAACAGCGCTGAGGAAAAAGTGTATAGCGTCCCCCAGAGATGGAATTTCTCTGGGGTCTTGGCTGTTAGGGGTAGCCGAGAACCCAGAGAACATGAGTCGGGTCGGTTTTTACAGACTCAGGGGTTGCAATCTCCGTTGTTAACCATATAATGACAACCGCAAAAAAAAGAGTCAGATTTGCCATTTAATTTCTCTCTCCTCTGATGTGATTGCACATCAGAGGAGAGAGAAATAGGGTTCCCGATCCCCCGGGTACCTTCTGGTGTCCTAGGGCCCTTCTGCTTCCCCACTGGCTGGCAGTGTCTTCTTCCGGTAAGAAAATGGCGGGCGCCATTTTCCCAGTTGGGTTAGAGTTTGGCTAAAGTGAGTTTGGCTAAAGTTAGGGTTAGGGTTGGGGCTAAAATTAGGGTTAGGGTTGGGTCTAGAGTTGGAGTTAGGGTTGGGATTATGGCTACAGTTGGGCTTAGGGTTAAGTTTGGGATTGGGGTTAGGGGTGTGTTAGGCTTAGGTTTGTGGTTAGGGTTATGGCTAGGGTTGGGATTAGGGTTAGGGGTGTGTTGGAGTTAGGGTTGTGGTTAGGGTTGGGATTAGGGTTAGGAGTGTGTTGGGGTTAGGGTTGGAATTAGAGTTATGGGTGTGTTGGGGTTAGGGTTGGAGTTAGAATTGGGGGGTTTCCACTGTTTAGGCACATCAGGGGCTCTCCAAAAGTGACATGGTATCCGATCTCAATTCCAGCCAATTCTGCATTGAAAAAGTCAAACGATGCTCCTTCCCTTCCGAGCTTTGCCATGCGCCCAAACAGTGGTTTACCCACACATATGGGGTATCAGCGTATTCAGGAGAAATTGCACAACAAATTTTGTGGTTCATTTTCTCTTTTCACATTTGTGAAAATAAAAAAACTGGTTCTGAAGTAAAATGTTTGTGAAAAAAAGTTAAATGTTCATTTTTTCCTTCCACATTGCTTCAGTTCCTGTGAAGCACGTAAAAGGTTAAGTAACTTCTTGAATGTGGTTTTGAGCACCTTGTGGGGTGCAGTTTTTAGAATGGTGGCACTTTTGGGTATTTTCTATCATATAGACCCCTCAAAGTGACTTCAAATGTGATGTGGTCCCTAAAACAATGGTTTTGTAAATTTTGTTGTAAAAATGAGAAATCGCTGGTCAACTTTTCACCCTTATAACTTCCTAACAAAAAAATTTGTTTCCAAAATTGTGCTGATGTTAAGTAGACAAGTGGGAAAAGTTATTTATTAACTATTTTGTGTGATAGATCTCTCTGATTCAAGGACATAAAAATTAAAAGTTTAAAAATTGTGAAATTTTAATTTTTTTTTGGCATATTTCCATCTTTTTCATAAATAAACACAAGTCATATCAAAGAAATTTTAACACTAACATGACGTACAATACGTCATGAAAAAAGAATCTCAGAATCAGCAGGATCTGTTAAAGTGTTCCAGAGTTATAACCTCATAAAGTGGCAATGGTCAGAATTGTAAAAATTGGCCTGGTCATTAAGAAGCAAATTGGCTCTGTCACTAAGGAGTTAACATGAAGTTTTCTCCTTCAAGTGTTTATTTTTCCATTGACACACATAATCTATGTCACATTCCAACAGTTTGTGACTCAAATGAGTTATGTCATCCTTTCCATCTTGTCATTATGTAAATGCCTCTTAGACATGGCGCAGGTGTGAATAAATGTGATTTTCCTGTTTCAGAAAGAGAGACATTGCTGACAGCTATGTCGTCCCTCTGTAAAGGCTCCATAAGTAATGTAGACTTACTGCAATATGCAGTCTTATGAACATTTTTGTAGGATTCATTTTTATGACAGCGCATTATTACTGTATCAAGTGTGCTTTTAAAACGTTCACAAGAACTATAAGATTGAGTATAGTTTTAAGGTCTAAACAAATATCAGTTTTAAGGATTCTAAATTAGAAAAAATTGAAAGCTTTTATATGACACACCATAGCTATTTTAAAAGACATGCCTGTCCCCAGTGTCAATATCATATCTCTGTTTGTCTGACACTAACTAGTCTGTAAGAGCGCCAGGATGCCAGTCCACAAGTGGAGCTGCAGGGGATCGTATGAGAGGTAAGTATATAAACCTTTTGGGTTTTTTTAAATAGAATTAATTAAATAGTCTTAGGGGACAGCAAGTGATGAATTGGGAGTGTGGGGGAGAGCAAGTGATGAATTGGGAGTGGGGGGTGGGGAGGGCAAATGTCGACTTGAGAGTTGGTGGTAGGGAGAGCGAATGATGAATTGAAAGTAAGGGTTGCGGAGTGTAAATGATGAACTGGGAGTTGGGGTGAGGAGAGCAAATTACTGTATAAATTTGGAGTGAGGTAAGAGCAAATGGTGAATTTGGAGTGGGAGGTGTGAACAGCAAGGACAGGGGACATCAAATCATGAATTGAAGGTGGGGCTGGCGGAGAGCAAAAGGTGATATCAGGGTAGGGGACAACAGATGATTACTTGAGGGTGGAGAGAAAATAATGATGATGGTGGGGGTGGGAGAGAGGACATGACAATGAATTAGGGCAGAGGGGAGCATGTAAATATAATAAAATGGGGGAGCGGGAGATACAGAGTGGGGAGCATTGAGGATGACAGAGTGTGACTGGTAATGAATTGGGAGAAAGAGTACAGGTGCTAATTACCGTAAATTATATAAATTATATATTTATTGGTTGCAGAAAGTGGCTATTTATAGTTAGTGGGGGCACAGTGGTGCATTACAACTTTCTGTATACTTGGAATGGTGGGTTGCATAATAGCTAATTATATATTAATGGTGGGTGCACGTCTGTATTCAGCTGTGTAGTGTAGAGGTTGGGGAATGTACTCTGGAAGCATTGCTCTAGATAACTGTGTGTTATTTTATATAGAGATGAGTCCTGGCTAGAAGAAGTGATTTGCGGTCTTGGCTAGATGAAAGAGAAAAGCAAAGATGAAGGACCTCAACTAGAGATTCCAACAGTGAGTCAGTGTATTATCTGTACACTAATACTATACACTATATACTGTGTACAGAGCTCCTGTGTATAATGTCACTGGTGATCACTGTATTACCTGTACACTGACACTATACATAGAGTTCCTGTGTATAATGTTACTGTTGATTACTGTATTACCTATACACTATATACAGAGCTCCTGTGTCTAATATCTCTGGTGATCACTGTATTAGCTGTACACTGACACTATATACAGAGTGCCTGTGTATAATGTAACCAGTGATCACTGTATTGTCTGTGCACTTACACTATGTACAGAGCTTCTGTATATAATGCCACTGGTAATCTCTGTATTACCTGTATACTGACACTATATACAGAGCTCCTATGTATAATGTCACCAGTGATCCCTGTATTATCTGTACACTATATGCTATACAGTGCTCCTGTGTATAATGTCACTGGTGATCACTGTATTACCTGTACACTTACATTATACACTATGCACTGTATATTATGTATAGTGCTCCTGTGCACAATGGCACTTATGGTAATATTAGTATTGTGTTTTTTTATTATTGATCAGTGTTGTAGTGTCCATTCACTATGTGTTGGTAATATGTGGTCTGGCCATGGTGCAGCAGTATTTGTTCCTTGTAGGTGGTATTATTCGGTAACTATGTGGTGGTAATATGTGGTCTGGTCTTGGTGTGTTGGTATTTTTCCCTTGTATGTGGTATTATTCAGTCACTATGTGGTAATAATAGTGGTCTGGTCATGGTGTGACCGTATTTGTCCATTGTCTGTGGTACTATTGGTCAATTTAAAAAATTTATGTGACACGTTCCCTTAAAGAAAAATAAATTAAAAAATATACGGTAGCTTAAAAGAGTATTGGATATTTTAAGAATTGTTTAATATGTTTGAGTAGAAAAGGCCCGGCCAAAAGAGTTTTCATTGTTGTGGTGGCGGATTTAAAAAATCTTTTGGTCAAAACAAAAGCTGATGGCTCTGTATGTGATATGGTGTTTGATGGGAACTGTTAATGTGTGATTGGTGCAGATGTGGAGTTTTTCCAAGAGTGAGCTGTGGGACTGTGGAATGTTCGAGGAGTGGAGGCGGAGCTGGGGTGGAGCCTGTGCGGAGTCTCAAGGGGGCCCAAAAATGTTGCCAGTATGGGGCCCTGAAATTCTTAGTGGCAGCCCTGCATAAAAGCATACACTTCATAGGAGTAAGAGAGGACCCCACTGACGGTGAGAGCTTACACGTCACAAATGAAAGGAAAAGAGAGGACCCCACTGACCAAAAGAGCTTACCTTCTAAAAGACAGAGAGAGGACCCTGCTGACCATAAAAGCGTGCAGTTTAAAAAAGACAGAGAGAAACCATTGATCATAAGAGCTTACGAATTACAGAGAAACTTACACAGTGACTGGAAATGGAAAACAATGCTCCCATACAAATGTTGTTCCACTGGAAGCAATTAATCTGTGATGGCCCAGGTACTGACCATCTCTGTACAAATTATAATAATCCATAGGATGTCATAGCTGCAGGGCATCATGGCCAGCCCATGCAGCAATGCAAAATTATATCGGCCTGCTTTCTGATGATTGAGCAGTGTGGGAAAAGATGCCGGGCAAGTTATTTTATTTTCGTGAACCGTGAATCGAATCCAAAAATGCTCAAACTCGATCTTCCACAGATTGATTTTCTCATCTCTATTAGCAATCAAGCAAATTGACTTCTTTATTCCAGAAAATAAATGTTGCTATACGGTTAAGAAGTGCAAAGTCCCATACGCATATGGTTATAGCGTTTCTTTTATGCAGACCAGTTAGCTGTAGGGAGCTTTCCTGTGACTGTGGTAGTGCCGCTGTTGGAGTCCTGTTTACCTGGTGATGGTTTCTCTGCTGCTGTGGAGCATGACAGCAGATTCTGAGCTAAATTGTATTCTTTTAATCAGTCCCTTGTTTGTCTCTTTCCCTGTGTAATATTACCTGCAGTAGCAAGGCTAGCGTCCTTGCTGGCCAATGCACTAGCCAGAATTAGCAGAGGTCATAGCCAGGGACTAGGCATGGAACGGCAGCTGGGGAAGGAGCTTAGGGACAGACACAGGTTGATGTCAGGAGGTGTCCCATCTCTCATTCCCTACTGTTAGGGCCTCACTCTCTCTTTATCCTTCTGTTGCATCTATAGGTTGTGCTGTCCATTGGACCTGTGTGCAGACGTGACACCTAGTGTCCCAGTAATTACCTGCATGTAACCTCCGATCCTCACAAGATTTCCTTCTCTGTGGGAAGAGATAAGAGTGGAACAATCGCATACAAGGTTTCTCCTGCACATCCCCCATACTCTGGAACTCTATATCCCAAAATATCAAACTCTTGCCTACCGTGGAAACCTTCAAAAGGAATGTGAAGACCCAGGGGCGTATCTAGGGGGGGCAACCGGGGCAGTTGCTCCGGGCGCAGCCAGCAGGGGGGCGCAGTCGGGCCGCCGAATGCAGCGGTCCGCAATGTCCTCCCTGGCGGCTGCGTTCTGCCGCCCCCCTGGCCTGAGAGTCGGCGGTTCTCTCTGTCAGCTGTCAAGCTGACAGCAGGCGCAGAGAAGGTGCGCGTGCCGGCTCCCAGGGAACAATTGTACTAACGTCTGTATAGACGCCAGTACAATTGCAGCTCTGACCGCCGGGCCAGAGCGACGTCAGCAGCGTGACATGTCATGTGATCACGCTGCTGACGTGTGCTCCAATGTGGAGCTGAAGAAACCACCAAAGATGGGGGGTGTTAATGTGTGGTGATGGGGTTAATGTGTAGTGGCGTTAATGAGTGGGGATGGGGTTAATGCGTGGGGGGGTTAAAGAGTGGAGATGGGGTTAATGTGGGGGGGTTAATGAGTGGAGATGGGGGTTACTGTGTGGGGGTAAAGAGTGGGGATGGGGTTAATGTGTGGGGGGTTAATGAGTGGGGATGGGGGTTAATGTGTGGGGGGGTTAATGAGTTGGGATGGGGGTTAATGTGTGGGGGGTTAATGAGTGGGGATGGGGTTAATGTGTGGGGGGTTAATGAGTGGGGATGGGGGTTAATGTGTGGGGGGTTAATGAGTGTGGATGGGGGTTAATGTGTGGGGGGTTAATGAGTGGAGATGGGGGTTAATGTGTGGGGGGTTAATGAGTTGGGATGGGGGTTAATGTGTGGGGGGTTAATGAGTGGGGATGGGGGTTAATGTGTGGGGGTTAATGAGTGGAGATGGGGGTTAATGTGTGGGGGATAATGTGGGGATTGGGGTTAATGAGTGTGGGGGTTAATGAGTGGAGATGGGATTAATGTGGGGATGGGGGTTAATGTGTAGGGGGTTAATGAGTGGGGATGGGGGTTAATGTGTGGGGGGTTAATGAGTGGAGATGGGGGTTAATGTGTGGGGGTTAATGTGGGGATTGGGGTTAATGAGTGTGGGGGTTAATGAGTGGAGATGGGATTAATGTGGGGATGGGGGTTAATGAGTGGGGGGTTAATGAGTGGGGATGGGGGTTAATGTGTGGGGATGGGGGTTAATGAGTGGGGGGTTAATGTGTGGAGATGGGGTTAATGAGTGGAGATGGGGTTAATGAGTGGAGATGGGGGTTAATGTGTGGGGGTTAATGAGTGGAGATGGGATTAATGTGGGGATGGGGGTTAATGTGGGGGGTTAATGAGTGGAGACGGGGGATTAATGAGTGGAGATGGGGGTTAATGAGTGGAAATGGGGGTTAATGTGTGGAGGGGTTAATGAGTGGGGATGGGGGTTAATGTGTGGGAGGATTTGGAGTGGGGGTACATAATGTGTGGGGAGATATGGGAGTAGGGACGAGGGGTTATTGAGTGGGGATGGGGGGTACGTAATGTGTGTGGGGGATTGGAGATGGGGGGATTTGGAGTGGGGATGGTATTTAATGTGTGTGGGGAGATTTGAGGACACAAAATGAAGAGTATGTATGAGGAAACAGTATGGGGGATGGGTGCAGACAGTAAGGGGTGCGAATGGGTGAATGTATGTGGACACAGTATGGGGAGTCAGGGATATGTGTGAGCAGACAGTATAGAGAGTGAGGGGGTAAATATATGAGGAGACAGTATGGTGAACAGAGGGATGATAGAGGACACAGTATGAGGAGGGAGGGGAATAGTGTGAGGCGACAGTATATTGCAGATATTTTTATTTAGGAGTATTATAATGACACTTCTATCTTTAAGGGCATCGTGTGGAGATTTGCTGCAGAAGACCGGAGAAGATGGACGTCTACAGAGACAGCTGTGGATGAGAAAACTCATCATGGGGTCTGAACAAGAAGAAGAAAAGGAGACCGACTGCAGAGACGACGTCATCCTTAAGGTACCTGGATGTAAATGTTATTTGTGATTCTGACTTATTCTCATGTTTTTATTTGTTAGGAACATTAAAGGGGTTGTCCAGGTTTGTGCTGAGTCTGCAGACAT
This sequence comes from Dendrobates tinctorius, assembly GCF_039654945.1. Taxonomy (NCBI): domain Eukaryota; kingdom Metazoa; phylum Chordata; class Amphibia; order Anura; family Dendrobatidae; genus Dendrobates; species Dendrobates tinctorius. The sequence continues at coordinate 14,447,185 of NW_027361738.1, forward strand.
TCTATGTGACTGCAGACTTCTGAATTCTCACAGTGCTCACTGAACGCTGTCAGGATTCTCTCGTGCTGGTAATTTACATACATGCGGTCACATGCTGACTAGAAGTGTGTGGCTTCACTCAATGAAAATGAACTGAGCGAGGCCAGGCACGTCTAGTCGGAGTGTGGCCAGAAGTATATAAATCACATACTTGTGCTGACATGACTGTACATCGGCAAGGGAGAATCCTAAAAGTGTGCAGTGCATTCGTTGTGAGAATTCAGAAGCTGCAATGTCAGGATTCAGCTTTGCAGGTTCCAGTAGTCATCACATGGACACTACACTCATATGCGATTTTCATAGTTATGGTCCTGTGACAACGAGCTTCTCTTCCTGCTTTCAGTTTTTTACTGAACATTGAGAGCATTAGGGAGAGCGGCTCGTGGGTACATGGCTAACTGTGCAAGTTGCATATGTACTTGGGGGGGGGGGGCGAACCAAATTCTTGCCCCGGGTGCCAGAAAGCCTAGATACGCCTCTGTGAAGACCCATCTCTTCCGACAAGCCTACAACCTGCAATAATGCTTATTTCATCATAACAATGCATGACCAGCTCTCCTCTCACCTGCTATCTATCCCTTGTAGACAATGAGCCCTCAAGGGCAGGGTGCTCTCTCCTTCTGTACCAGTAGCTGACTTATATTGTTTAAGATTATTGTACATGTTTTTATTACATAGATACACATACCCAGGATTATGGATTACAAAGATTGTCATATTGAATGCAGCGAGAAACTCTCCATATAATATGGAAACATGAGAGGACATTTGGGAGCTTAAATCTCTATTCAAACTAAAGAATAACTGTGGAAAATAAAAAAAATAGATTCTTAGGCTTGTTTTATAAACTGTAACGTCCCACACTATCTGTGGACGGGGATTACTCGCTTTGCTGGTCGTTGAGGCACACGCTGGGACACTCAGGGTTAAAAAAAAGTCCATTCGGTTTATTAATAAACAGCATAAACCGCTCCTCAGGAACCAAGTAGTATGCAGCCGACAGTACACTGTCCATTACACATTCGGCTCTATCGCATAAACACAGTCTCTCACTGACCCCGGTCAGCATAACACAGATTCCTCTCAGTTACCTGTTAATGTCGGCCACACAGGTTCCCGGATGCCTCTTGCCCTCAGAGGTATCCAACAAACATTCCTCTCTGACCCCAGTCAGTATCACTCATGGTTGTCAGACCGTCCACTCCGGAGGTATTTCACAGACCTCCTTCCTCTGGCTCAGGCTATTCTGTAGTGTCCAGCCTGGGCATATGGAAATCTGTTCACCCTGACAGACTCCCAAACACTCACTCCCATGTGCCAAACACACCTCCCTCTCATAGCTGTAACCACACCCAGGTACCTATCACATCGCTAGTCACCTGACAGTGACATCACCGCAGGTCATCAAATACACAACCACACAGGCTTTTGCAGGGAAAAAGGGGTACAGTGAGCACCCTCCCCTTGGGGTGAGGTATATTGGTAGACTGACCCTCCCATCTCTCAGAGCTATCCATAACCCAGACCCAAGTGTGAACAACAACCACTTAGGGTTTACATGCACTAAGGAAAAAATACTCTGGGTAACATCCCAGGAAGCAGCCATCTCTGTGACACATACCTCACATTAATTATGCGGCCATTAGTCACACTACAAAATGTACAAAATGATATTTTATTTATAATTACATAGACAAGACATATCAGTACAAACTATTTTACCACATAAATCAAATATATCAAAAAATTAAAATGCAGCCAGTGACACAACCATGTAACAGTAATACAGGCCAATGAAATAGATATGGTAAGGGTAATAGAAAAAAGTAACCACCATTACAGCTTTTTTTGGTATATAGTCAAGTTAGGTGAATGAGGAGAAAATAGCCCATACACAGCAAATCCGGCAGCCTTAAAATCAGCATTGAATTTCTTTAGATTTATCATGTAATGCATAAAGTGCAGTGCAGCCGAGAGTGCTGTGCACTGCATTGACAAACTCTTTCAGGCATGGTAGCCAAGTAAACCTCTAACTTGAACATGGTCAGCATGCTTCCTCGGGGGGCAGTGTGTTAAGCACTCAATGCAAGGTTTAAATATCACTCAACGTGTAGGATTTCACCAATCCGAGGTAGGAAGATTCATTTCCTCCTCGTGTGACCCGCACATGGGGGCGGGACTTCCGCTGCCGGTCCATCACTTCCGGCGTCCTGGTCGCGACATGGGTCAGGAACAAGTATGATGTCAATGGCACAAATCGCTTGGTACGAACACCTTCCGGGATGGTGACACACAGGAAGAGCCGGTCCCATGTGCAACATGAGGTAGGACCATAGAGCACTGTGGTGGCCATTTTAGATCTTGGCACATTGGCACATGTAAGGGCAAAAAATATGCAATGTCATTTAACAGGTAACAAGTTATCACGCCACAAAGGGTTAAATGCCAGACACTAAAGCTGGAATTCGGTCCTGGAGGGGCCCATATTAGTTGCAATCTAGTCGGAATCCACAAAGATCCTCAGATAGTTATTCGGTAGCAAAAGTCAAGACGCATAAAGAGGGAGAGCACTTAGTCCAATGAAAGATGGTCAACCGCTACTATGATATAATAATATATACAAAGCCAAAACAAAAGCAGTCATAAGACCCATAGTATATAATGTTTTTATTATGCGTGTCCCTTTTCACATGTAAAGCTGCATGGAATAATTGGCACGCTAATAATGATAAATAATAACTATTATTAGAATTAATGTTTCACTGTTAACAAAAAATGCAGGAAAGCAAATAAAGTTAAAAACATTATAAAGAATTGTTATTATTATTTTTGTTTTAAATATTTGTTTTTTAAAATGGTGTTTTGTTTCTAATTTGCATTGAGTCTTAGGTATACATATTATAAAGATATTACATCTTACAGTTTTTACACTGTCACTAAAGTAGTGACAATAAGTTGATATACATAATTTCCTTCTTTCTATTGAATGATCAGTATAGAGTAGGACAGCATAAGCAAAGTCATGTAATTAATTACCATAAGAGGGAAGTTATTGGTACCTTAATTGTTCTCTTAATTGTTCTATTGGACACCTAAATTGGGGTGTGCATGATACAATCCAATTTTCTAAGTCTCAGTAATGCTAGGGAAAAAAAACCTTTTAAGATAAAATACCATTAGATGATTACAAGATATTGTTACTGCCTAGCTATAACTTGTACATCCTCAGTTCTGTGTAGACTGATCCATAAAAGAACAGATCCTTATCTCTTGCGTAACATTATTCGTAGATTGGTGAAGTTTTTTGCTAGATGTGATAACACTTCAGTTTGTGCAGTGTTTCATTCTACCTTAGAGGATAAATTAATGTTCTTTTTGCTTGTTAAATGTAATAAACAAACTAAAAATGGCTCCCGTGAGGTATTAATTTACAAAATATAAATTTCTATATGTGGCAATAACTGACTTCATGGTGGTTGTACTAAATGGGTGTCCTAACTTATTCAGGCTTAAAGCAGTACAAACGAGCTGTCATTAACTTTGTAACTCTCATAATGATATGATTCTGCTCATAAAAAAGGAAAGCAGAGAGGCTCGAAGCCCAAGTACAAAATTCAAATGGAGATGTGCTCTCACCATTTGCTTAGCCCAGGAACAACATAGTGACCCTTTCGCTAAGTTTATAGGATAAACACAGTGTGTCCCAGTGTGTGCCAATTGTCAAACCTTGAACATTATGCTGAGCTCCATTTTGTAACTTTGGCTAATTGTGATACAAAATTATTTTAGTTTAAAAATATGCAAAAAAAAATCACTAAAAGTAAAATACCATTTGGTGATTACTAGATTTTTAGTAACTACCTATAATTTGGGCATCCTCATTCCTATGAAGACTGATTTATAAAAGACCAGATCTCTATATCTAGAGTAACATTATCTGTAGATAGGTGATGCTTTTGTTTGTAGTATTGTTTTATTCTACCTAAAGCCCCCGTCACACATAACAATGTCCCAGCGATCCCACCAACGATCCGACATGGATGGGATCGCTGGGACATCGTTAGGCTGATCGCTGGTGAGCTGTTAAGGGGAGGAGGACTCCCAGACAGTGACCGGGCAGGTACCCAGGGAACCGCCATCAGGGTTCCTGAGGGAACGATACTGGGAGGACAGTAAAGGGAGAGACTTGACTGAAATTGACAGCGAAACAGGGGGCGGGGCAAAGTTAAAAGGAGCAGGGGGCGCGCTGAAGTGGCAGTTGGGAGAGAGTGTGACAGGAGGCAGGAAGCCGGGTGACTTGGAGGGACACCGACAGGAGCCTGTGAGGAGAATACTGTGCACTCACCGACAAGGGAGACGTGAGAGACTTTTACCGGAGGCCACTTCCCGCCCCCGTTCGCAGAGACACGCCCGCTGCCCCCCCGCTTTTGTGAGACAGATCCCTTACCTCAGGTCGCGGCTGTGACTAGACGTAAAACGGCCATAGAGGCCTGGACACTGCCCCCCGGCCTTCTCCCACCGCAGCGACCCTGTCATCACCGGCCTCAGGGGACACCGCCTCGTCCTAGGCGATATTAGAGGCCCATTTCCCGGCTGTGGAGGGACCCTTATCAGAAGACAGCTACTGGTCATTTGGGGAACTGCGTCATCGTTCCTTCAGGGCCTGTTGCGCCCCACCATCATCGTTTCTTCAGGGCCTGTTGCGCCCCACCGACATCGTTTCTTCAGGGCCTGCTGCGCCCCACCGGCATCGTTCCTTCAGGGCCTGTTGCGCCCCACCATCATCGTTTCTTCAGGGCCTGTTGCGCCCCACCGCCATCATTTCTTCAGGGCCTGTCGAGCCCAAATCTTCCCGGGATATCGAGGCATCAAGACAGCCGCATCAACGATCTCTAAGCGGCCGCATCTGCGATCCCGAGCGACGCAAGGAAGGATAAGTGCACTATAGCCATAAGTAATATAGTTTGGCCACGTTTCAGCTTTCTACATCCGGACTAGCCGGGGTACTCCCAGATTCCATAGCAAAGTATTGTTTATTTTATTGAGTCCCTGCGAGGACAGATTTGTGTTTACCCCTTTCTGCCTGTTCAGCATAGCCCTAGGGGCTCCAATTTATAAAAGTTGATTATACAAGTTATACCCTGTCTCGTGTCTCGTCACTGCATTCTGAGAATCTGCTGGTCACTACACTGTCACATAGACAGCCCCAGCGATCAGGACCAGCGACGCTGGACGCTGGTTTCTAATGTAAACGTCGGTTATCCAGGAGCCGCGGCTCCTGGATACCCGCTGTTTACCTTGGAAACCAGTGTACACGCTGGTTTCCAAGATAAACATCAGGTATCTAGGAGCCGCGTGACTCCTGGATACCCGCTGTTTACCTTGGAAACCAGCGTGTACTGGCCGCTCGAGCACGATCAGCGATAACCGGCAGGTGGGCCGGTCGCTGATCCCCGTCACACACAGCGATCTCGCTGGCGAGATCGCTGATGTGTAACAAAATCAGCGATCTCGCTAGCGAGATCGCTGTGTGTGATGGGACCCTTAGAGGATAAGCTAACATTTTTTCTACTTGTTAAATATCTGAAACAAACCAAAAATATCTCCTGTGAGGTATTTAATTTGCAAACTATCAATTTCTATATAATGTGGTAATTTGAAGTTTTGTGATTCATAAGGATAATTAGAGAGATGCAGCAAATTGCAGAACCAATTGTTTCTTAATGTATGTATAATCCTACAGGGACGTTTAAAGTCTACGAGTCTGGTAGAAACAGCTAAGAACATTGTTCAATTGAGTTTCTCATTAATAGAAGAGGGTTATGGAACATTCAGTACAGTGAGAAATCATTCAGATACAGGCAGGCTGTGTACCAGCTTCTAGCAAATTTATTGTTGCCGGGTGCCAGCCGGCAGATCTCAGCAGGCACACTGTGCATGCGCCCGCCATTTTTTTCCCAGAAGACGATGCCAAGGGCCGGGGGACATCGCAAGAACCAGGGGAGCTCGGGGGACCCCATTTCTCTCTCCTCTGATGTGCTAGAGAAAAAACTAGTAAATCAGACTTTTTTGCGGTCGCCGTTATTACGTGAATAACGGTGATCGCAACACTTGGGTCATTAAAAACTGACCAGAATCATGTTAGCCAAGACTCTGGAGATTTTCCAACGCTTGGGGGCGCTATAACTTTATTTCTCAGTGCCATTTAAAGAAGATACCTTTCCTAGTTGTGATGCAAATACAGTTCATGACTTATGTGGAATTGCAATATCAAAGCTTATAAGCCCAATATCATCAACCACATCTTACCAGTTGGTTTCAGCAATGCTTGATGGTAACAATGCATTTTATCCTCTCTGCACTTCATCAGGGTGAATAAACAAGGTACTTACACAATCACAATATTATTTAAAAGAACCAGTGAATAATAAAATACATTTTTAAATATAAAAGTTTCCTATTAAATAAATAAACAATGTCAATAATTTATTACGTGGCTTAAGGTTATGGGCCCGCAGTGAAGATTGCATGATCAAAAAAATAAAATAAATCTAAACTGAATTGATTACAGCAAATGGTAAAATGTAATATCGGTCAAGGAAAAATCCAGTAAATTAATCCTATTTTTCAAACCCAAAGGACTATAGTTGGTCATACACATTAGATTCACTTGTGGGTTGTCCTGATTCTCCCCAAAAAGACAATGTCAGCAAAAGTAGGATCAAACCTTAAGGAACAGAATTAAGGATCAAGCCTTAATAGCATAAGGAGCAGAAAGCATTAAGGCATCACGAAGTTGTATATTATCACATCTTAATAAATGTGTAGGAGTCCCATTAATATTTTGGCAGGATTTTCCCCATTTTTCAGTTGGGAAGCGTTTGAGTGGCTTGTATCCTACGTTTTTATCATCTGTTCCTTGTTCCTTCTTCATTAGAAACCTCTACAATCTCTCGATATTTCTTTTTGCTCGAGCCCTACATTATGTTTTCATTCCCTCTCCTTAGACTTCTATTGGCATAAGTTCTAACTTGAAACTTCACTGTAGACAGATTTAAACAGTTTTTGAGACTGACTATTCAAGGCAGGGAAAAATGTGACTGATAAGTGGGAAAAGAGACATATTTTTTCATAACATATTACAATGTTGATTATCTTTGCTTTAACTGTTATGTTATGAAAAAAACTGATCATCCCTTTTCCTGAAGTCTCTAAAGTGTTGCTTTGAAATGTTGCCTTTGTGAAACGTTTTGAATAACACCACCATAATGAACTTCTGTTTGTGCTTTGTGACATTCTGTGGTCTGATGGAGAACCACTATGGGCCTCCTCAGCGCCGGGAGTTCTCGCTCACCGAGAGAGTGCCAGGGATTTCAGCGTGAGTGGCAGGGATCACAAGATGCAATGAGCACCAGGCAGGTGATGGTGAGGAGTAAAGAGTGAGTGGTAAAGTGTAGATAAAAAAATTTTTTTTTTTAAACCTTTTGATGGTCCTTTACGGTTCAGAAAAATGGTGGCCAGCGGCAAATATGGATTTTTGTAAGATTCAAGTGGAATTCAATTCCACTCCAATTTTCTCGCTCATCTCTACCACTAACTATACCTCGTAACAATGAAACAAGAAGTTTAGAGAATTTTAGAGATAATAATAATAATAATAAATTTTATTTCTATTGCGCCGACATATTCCGCAGCACTTTACATTTCAGAGGTGACATGTACAGACGATAGACATTACAGCATAACAATAAGCACATAGATCATAACAGAAACCAAGAGGAATGAGGGTCCTGCTCGCAAGCTTACAATCTATGAGGAAAAAGGCAGACATGAAAGATGGGTGGTAAACAATTTCCCTGATTGTATGGACCAGCCATAATGTTAAGTGTGTAACAGTACAGACACAGAGGGCTAATGGATATATAAAGCATGTGGGAACATGATGCTGGGAAACTTTAGGCTGTGCCACACAGGGATAGATTAGGCTAATGTGTTGAGGCGGTAGGCCAGTCTGAATAAATACGTTTTCAGGGCACGCTTAAAATTGTGGGGATTGGGGACTAATCGTATTGACCTGGGAAGTGCATTCCAAAGAATTGGCGCAGCACGTGTATAGTCTTTGAGACGGGAGTGGGAGGTTCTGATTATTGAGGATGCTAACCTCAGGTCATCAGCAGAATGGAGGGCGCAGGTAGGGTGGTGTACTGAATCAAGGGGAGATGTAGGGTGGTGCTGAGCCATGGAGAGCTTTGTGGGTGAGGGTAATAAGTTTGTACTGGATTCTGGAGTTGATGGGTAGCCAGTGTAATGACTGGCACAAGGTAGAGGCATTGGTGTAATGATTGGCGAGGAATATGATCCTGGCTGCAGCATTCAAGACAGATTGGAGAGGGGAGAGTTTGGTAAGAGGGAGACCTATTAGAAGAGAGTTACAATAGTTGAGACGAGAATAAATAAGAAAAACAGTAAGAGTCAAAAGTAAGAAAAGGTCAAATTCTAGAAATGTTTTTGAGGTGCAGATAACAAGAGCGAGCCAGTGATCGGATGTGGGGGGCAAAGGAAAGCTCGGAGTCAAGTATGACCCCAAGACAGCGGGCATGTTGCTGGGGAGTAATAATGGAACCACACACGGAGATGGCAATGTCGGGTATACGTACATTAGTAGCGGGAGGAAACACAAGGAGTTCTGTCTTTGACAGGTTCAGTTTCAGATATAGTGAGGACATGATGATAGACACAGCGTTTAAACAATCGCTGGTGTTTTCTAGAAAGGCAGGCGTGATGTCAGGAGAAGAAGCATATAATTGGGTGTCATCAGCATAGAGATGGTCCTGGAAACCAAATCTACCGATTATTTGACAATAGGGGCAGTGTACAAAGAGAAGAGGAGGGGACCTAGGACTGATTCTTGAGGAACCCCAACAGTAAGGGGAAGATGAGAGGTAGAGGAACCAGCAAAAGAGACAATAAAGGAGCGGTCAGAGAGATAGGAGGAGAACCAGGAGAGAACGGTGTCCTTGAGACCAATGGAATGGAGCATAGTGAGGAGGAGCTGATGATCCACAGTGTCAAATGCTGCAGAGAGATCCAAGAGAATTAGCATGGAGTAATGACTATTTGATTTAGCTGTTAGTAGATCATTAGAGACTTTAGTGAGGGCAGTTTCAGTAGAGTGTAAAGAGCGGAAACCGGATTGGAGAGGGTCGAGAAGAGAGTTATCATAGAGATAGCAGATAAGATGGGAGTGGACCAGGCGTTCCAGAGATACCAGTTAGTTTTACTCTAAACCTTATTGTGACAGGAAGGGGACTCTTCGCTTGTACTCCTCTATGTTGGCCACAAAAATGGAGCTATAGGCACCATGAGTACTGCCATTCAGACTCCCTGCACAACACTGCATGAAGCCTAAAGATGTTGTGAATGTCAGTTTGTGTTAAATCTCATCTTTGCAGTGTATATACATTATTATTAGTGATTGCAGTATATAATAAATTGGATCTTATGAGAGTTTGGAAATTCTAAACTAAAAGCTTCTAAGAATAGGACAGTAGGACTGTACTGGTTCATATTAATGTGTTATAGTACTTAGTGTTCTGAGATGTAGCAATTCAAAGATAATATAGAAATCAAATAGCTCTTCAAAGTTTAGATAATTCAAAAGTAGAAGCCATCATGTTCTTGTTCCTTTCTGAAAAGACATCACATCTTTCAAATGCTTACGGACACAACAATCACAAAATCATAACCTGACAGATGAATCACCCCGCGTGGGAGAGGCACTCTGCCATTATGCATTCCTTGGTTTCTTATAAAACACGTACTATAATTTGACAAACATTCAATCAATTCCACTCATGAAACTGCCTTTTTACCAGGAATATGCTCTGCTCTTCAGCATTATATGGCCCTGAAAAGTCATTTTACTCGTGACACTGTAGCAGCTGAAAGAAGATTTAATATACCCTTAATACAAACACTTGTGTGGGAGCAGGTTGTGTACCTGTCAAAACTGTTAAACCTGATTAGTGTCCTACAGATTCATGCAGCATATCAAATAAAGTGACTCGAACCAACAAAGATAATTCCTCTTTGATGTACACTACAGAATGTAAGTGGAAATAAAACAAATGCAATATTTGTAGTCAGTGAAAAAGTAACTGGTAAAACACTTTTAGAGGAGACTATGTTATTTCTACATTATAGATAAAATGAAGTTCTTGTAGACTGCAAATCAAAATAAGCAGGTGGCTGAAACTGTACATGAGGAATATTACCCAACTAAGTGGCTTACATAGTGGTGCAAGTGCTTTTATTTGTTCGGCCCTGTTGTATGTTTTTCTGTAATTGTGACTTATCTGATCATAAATATGTTTCAGCCAATTGAGAGCAGTCCCATTGTGTGCGCTTAAAGGTCCCTATTTTTAGAAGGGTGAATAACATCATTAGTAATTAAAGTTGTGACTTATGATGTCTATTTTTTGCTGCTGAAAGCTCTTCAAAATTTGTAGGTAACAGTAAGCCCCCTCCACCACCAACAAACCCTACTGCGAGAAGACACCCTTCTACTCAGGGCCCCTGGGCAAATGCACCTGTGGCATGTATACCGCCCTATATTGACAGACTGCACTTTGGCTTTATTCTATGAGGCCATAAGCATTACATTTACCACCTTACAGATTTCATGTGTTGTAGATTTCAGCTTTCAGCAGAATCATTCCATAGGACTTATAGCAGGTATTTTGTACATCAGCATTACCTAAACTTTCTTAACTTGGGAGCCATATTCAATTCTGTGAAATAGTTGTGTGCCACATTCGGCACCTCCACCCCACAGTAGTGACATTCAGAACTCACCATTACCAAAAACATTTATATTTGTCTCATCACTCCAGAATACACAGTGCCAGTAGTCTTATGTGCTAGGTGAAAGTGATTTAGTGGCCAAGGTTGTCTCATTATCTAAACCCAATCAAATACTTAAGAGCAGAGCTTAAGAGACAAGCTGTCATAACTCTCCATCCAGAGTCCAGGCGTTAAAAGAGGTCATTCTTGAAGAACGGAAAAATATGTTGCAAAATGTGACCAACTTGTTTATTCCATGCTTAGAAGACTTGGTTCTGTCTTTAAAAATCATGGAGGTCATATAAAATACTAGATGTAGTTGTTTTTCATGTAGGTGCATTCATTTTTGCATCACCTAATTTAAGTAAAGCAGAAGATTTTGTCATGCAAGTTATATTATTAACCCCTTTCTGCCATCCGACGTACTATCCCGTCCATGGGACCTGGGCCCCTATGCCCATGGACGGGATAGTACGTCGGCGCGATCAGCGGCGCCCACGTGGTGAGCGCCGCTGATCGCGGCCGGGTGTCAGCTGATTATCACAGCTGACACCCGGCACAATGTGTCAGGGGCGGTCACGGACCGCCCCCGACACGTTAACCCCTTGCACACCGCGATCAAACATGATCGCGGTGTACCGGGGGTTAAAGGGAAGCATCGGAAGGGAGGGGGCTCCCTCCATGCTTCCCTGAGCCCCCCACGGCAGCGCAATGTGCAGCGCTGCTGCGGGGGGGCTCCTTTCCTCCAGGCCCCCGAATCCAAGATGGCGACGGGGGCCTTCGGGGGCCTGAGGAAGCTGGATTCCTCAGTGCCTGCAAAGCGCAGGCATGAGGAAGACTTCTGCAGTGCCTGTGTCAGATCGCTGATCTGTCACAGTGATCTGTGATGTGACAGATCAGCGATCTGTCACAGGACAGTGATGTCCCACCTGGGACTATTTAATAAAGTAAAAAAAAAAAAAAAAAAAAGTGTTAAAATAATTTAAAAAAAATCGCCAAATAAATTAGAAAAAAAAAAAAAATATTCCCCCAATAAATCCATTTTTTGGAAATAATAAAAAAAAAATAAATAAAAGTACACATATTAGGTATCGCCGCATCTGTAATGACCCGCCCTATAAAACTGTCCCATTAGTTAACCCCTTTAGCGAACCCCTTAAAAAATAAAAATAAAAAACGAAGCAAAAAATAATGATTTATTATCATACCGCCAAACAAAAAGTGTAATAACACGCGATCAAAAAGACGCATATAAATATCCATGGTACCGCTGAAAACGTCATCTTGTCCCGCAAAAAACGAGCCACCACACAGCATCATCAGCGAAAAAATAAAAAAGTTATAGCTCGCAGAATAAAGCGATGCAAAAATAATTATTTTTTATATAAAATAGTTTTCATTGCATAAAACTGACAAAAACATAAAAAAACGACCTAAATGAGGTATCGCTGTAACCGTACTGACCCGAAGAATAAAACCGCTTTATCAATTTTACCGCACGCGGAACGGTGTAAACGCACCCCCCCAAAAGAAATTCATGAAACGCTGGTTTTTGTTCATTCTGCGTCCCAAAAATAGGAATAAAAAGCGATCAAAAAATGTCACATGCCCGAAAATGGTACCAATAAAAACGTCAACTCGTCCCGCAAAAAATAAGACCTAACATGACTCGGTGGGTCAAAATACGGAAAAATTATAGCTCTCAATATGTGGTGATGCAAAAAATATTTTTACAATAAAAAGCGTCTTTTAGCGTGCGACAGCTGCCAAATATAAAAACCACCATAAATAGTAAATCAAACCCCCCGATATCACCCCCTTAGTTAGGGAAAAATAATAAAATTAAAAAAAAGTATTTATCTCCATTTTCCCATTAGGGTTAGGGTTAGGGCTAGGGTTAGGGCTAGGGTTAGGGTTAGGGCTAGGGTTAGGGCTAGGCTTAGGGTTAGGGCTAGGGTTAGGGCTAGGGTTAGGGCTAGGGCTAGGGTTAGGGTTAGGGTTAGGGCTAGGGTTAGGGCTCAGATTAGGGTTAGGGGTGTGTTGGGGTTAGGGTTGGAGTTATAATTGGGGGTTTCCACTGTTTGGGCACATCAGGGGCTCTCCAAATGCAACATGGCGTCTGATCTCAATTCCAGCCAATTCTGAGTTGAAAAAGTCAAATGGTGCTCCTTCCCTTCCAAGCTCTGCCATGCGCCCAAACAGTGTTTTACCCCCATATGTAGGGTATCAGCCTACTCAGGACAAATTGCAAAACAATTTTTGGGGTCCAATTTCTCCTGTTACCCTTAGGAAAATAAAAAATTGGGGGCAAAAATATCATTTTTGTGGAAAAAAATGATTTTTTTATTTTCACGTCCGAGTGTTATAAACTTCTGTGAAGCACTTGGGGGTTCAAAGTACTCACCACACATCTAGATAAGTTCCGTGGGGGGTCTAGTGTCCAAAATGGGGTCACTTGTGGGGAGTTTCAATAGTTTAGGTACATCAGGGGCTCTCCAAACGCACATGACACCCGCAGACCATTCCATCAAAGTCTGCATTCCAAAACGTCACTGCTTCCCTTCCGAGCCCCGACGTGTGTCCATACAGTAGTTTTCTCCCACATATGGGGTGTCAGCGTACTCAGGCCAAATTGGACAACAACTTTTGGGGGTCCAATTTCTCCTGTTACCCTTGGGAAAATGAAAAAATTGGGGACTAATTGATCATGTTTCTGGAAAAAATACGATTTTTTTATTTTCATGCCCTGGCATTATAAACTTCTGTGAAGCCCTTGGGGGTTCAAAGTGCTCACCTCACATCTAGATAAGTTCCTTAGTGGGTCTAGTTTTCAAAATGGGGTCATTTGTGGGGGGTTTCCACTGTTTAGGTACATTAGGGGCTCTCCAAAGGCAACATGACACCCGCAGACCATTCCATCAAAGTCTGCATTCCAAAACGTCACTACTTCCCTTCCGAGCCCCGACGTGTGCCCATACAGTAGTTTTCTCACACATATGGGGTATCAGCATACTCAGGACAAATTGGACAACAACTTTTGGGGTCCAATTTCTCCTGGTACCCTTGGGAAAATAAAAAAATGGTGACTAAAAGATCATGTTTGTGGAAAAAATATGAATTTTTTATTTTCACGCCCGGGCGTTATAAACTTCTGTGAAGCACTGGGGGTTCAAAGTGCTCACCACACATCTAGATAAGTTCCTTGGGGGGTCTAGTTTACAAAATGGTGTCATTTGTGGGGGGTTTTCACTGTTTAGGTACATTAGGGGCTCTCCAAAGGCAACATGACACCCGCAGACCATTCCATCAAAGTCTGTATTCCAAAACGTCACTACTTCCCTTCCGAGCCCCGACGTGTGCCCATACAGTAGTTTTCTCCCACATATGGGGTATCAGCATACTCAGGACAAATTGGACAACAACCTTTGGGGTCCAATTTCTCCTGGTATCCTTGGGAAAATAAAAAAATGGTGACTAAAAGATCATGTTTGTGGAAAAAATACAAATTTTTTATTTTCACGCCCGGGCATTATAAACTTCTGTGAAGCACTTGGGGGGGTCAAAGTGCTCACCACACATCTAGATAAGTTCCTTAGGGGGTCTAGTTTCCAAAATGGTGTCATTTGTGGGGGGTTTCCACTGTTTTGGTACATCAGGAGTTTTCCAAACGCGACATGGTGTCCGATCTCAATTCCAGCCAAAAACGTCAAATGGCGCTGCTTCCCTTCTGAGCTCTGCCATGCGCCCAAATAGTGGTTTACCCCCACATGTGGGGTATCAGCGTACTCAGGACAAATTTCACAATAACTTTTAGGGTCCTGTTACCCTTGGAAAAATAAGAATTGAGGGTGAAAAGATCATTCTTGTGGAAAAAATATGATTTTTTAATTGTATGGCTTTATGTTATAAACTTCTGTGAAGCCCATGGGGGTTCAAAGTTCTCACCACACATCTAGATAAGTTCCTTAGGGGGTCTAGTTTCCAAAATGGTGTCATTTGTGGGGGGTTTCCACTGTTTTGGTACATCAGGGGTTTTCCAAACGCGACATGGTGTCCGATCTCAATTCCAGCCAAAAACGTCAAATGGCGCTGCTTCCCTTCCGAGCTCTGCCATGCGCCCAAATAGTGGTTTACCCCCACATGTGGAGTATCAACGTACTCAGGACAAATTGCACAATAACTTTTAGGGTCCTGTTACCCTTGGAAAAATAAGAATTGAGGGTGAAAAGATCATTTTTGTGGAAAAAATATGATTTTTAATTGTATGGCTTTATGTTATAAACTTCTGTGAAGCCCATGGGGGTTCAAAGTTCTCACCACACATCTAGATAAGTTCCTTAGGGGGTCTAGTTTCCAAAATGGTGTCATTTGTGGGGGGTTTCCACTGTTTTGGTACATCAGGGGTTTTCCAAACGCGACATGGTGTCCGATCTCAATTCCAGCCAAAAACGTCAAATGGCGCTGCTTCCCTTCCGAGCTCTGCCATGCGCCCAAATAGTGGTTTACCCCCACATGTGGGGTATCAGCGTACTCAGGACAAATTGCACAATAACTTTTAGGGTCCTGTTACCCTTGGGAAAATAAAAATTGGGGTGAAAAGATCATTTTTGTGGAAAAAATATGATTTTTTAATTGTACCGCTGTACGTTATAAACTTCTGTAAAGCCCTTGTGGGTTCAAAGTTCTCACCACATATCTAGATAAGTTCCTTGGGGGGTCTAGTTTCCAAAATGGGGTCACTTGTAGGGGGTTTCCACTGTTTAGGTACATCAGGGACTCTCCAAACGTGACATGGCGTCCAATCTGAATTCCAGCCAATTTTGCATTGAAAAAGTCAAACGGCGCTCCTTCCATTCTGAGCTCTGCCATGCACCGAAACAGTGGTTCCCCCCACTTATCAGGTATCTGCGTACTCAGGACAAATTGCACAATAACTTTTGCAGTCCAATTTCTCCTGTTACCCTTGGTAAAATAAAAAAAATTGAACCTGAAGTATTTTTTTTATGAAAAAAAGTTAGATGTTCATTTTTTTTTAAATTTTCAAAAAAATTCCTGTGACGCACCTAAAGGGTTAATAAACTTCTTGAATGTGGTTTTGAGCACGTTAAGGGGTGCAGTTTTTAGAATGGTGTCATTTTTGGGTATTTTCTATCATATAGACCCCTCAAAGTGGCTTCAAATGTGATGTGGTCCTAAAAATAAAATGGTGTTGTAAAAATGAGAAATCGCTGGTCAACTTTTAACCCTTATAACTTCCTAACAAAAAAAAATTTTGGTTCCAAAATTGTGCTGATGTAAAGTAAACATGTTGGAAATGTTAGTTATCAAGTTTTTTGTGTGCCGTATCTCTGTGATTTAAGGGCATAAAAATTCAAAGTTGGAAAATTGCAAAATTTTCAAAATTTTCGCCAAATTTCCGTTTTTCTCACAAATAAACGCAAGTTATTTGAATGAAATTTTACCACTAACATGAAGTACAATATGTCACGAGAAAACAATGTCAGAATCACAGGGATCCATGGAAGCGTTCCAGAGTTATGACCTCATAAAGGTACAGTGGTCAGAATTGTAAAAATTGGCCCGGTCATGAACGTGCAAACCACCCTTGGGGGTGAAGGGGTTAATCTTACTTTCATGTTATGGGTTTAAAATATTCTCTATGAAAATAATGGAAATTGTTCTTGTGTTCAGTGAAATATTGAACCATTTTTTACATCATCATCAAAGGCTTTTAAAGGCCATCTCAGACAGCTATGAGTTGTCTAAGTATTCAGTAACAGATGACACGAGTGTGTCATGCCAACCTTGGAGATCTGGGGGTAGAAAATCACTGTAAATTGTGAATCACAGATCTTCTGTTTAGCCTGTGTGCTTGGAGTACATATTAAAAGTATTTGGTTTCATTTGTTGCTGAAGAAGTTAAAGACCCTTTCTATGCTGGTCAGAATCATGCAGCGTCATTTCAATTTCTTCTGATCTGGTAGTTAATTCTTCTTTGAAAACCTGACCAGACCCTCTCTGTCTTGCCAGTGAAAGCTTTGCCTTCTTGCTTTTAGGAGGCGCTGTGTTGAATAGAAGTTTGTTGCTATTGGAGATTCATCTTCCTGTGCTGTGTGCTTAAGCTAAGTGTTTTGGAGAGAAGTTATTGTAGAGGTGTTCTGTTGTACATGTGTGTTTATTTCCTAGTCCCTTTCCCATACTTTATTTCTCCCTGTCCTTTTGCCCCTACCTATTGTTGGTTGGTGCTTTTGTATGATAGAGGGTTTCTGTTATCCTTGTTTTGTTTTATGTGTCTTGTTCCCATTACATTTCTGTCCCAGGCTCCATGGGATGGGAAAGGAGATAGATCAGGGATTAACAGGAGCATAGTGAGGCCGGAGACTCGGGCCTCTCTACCATCAAGAGTACCCTTGGGACAAGGATAGTTAGGTTCCCACTTCCAGGGACAATTTGAGACCCTCCTTCCCTACCTAAGACCATCACAGCAGAAAATTCAGTTACCGCGTACTTCAAGAGTTTGCCTCAAAATCCTCTTCTCTCAGCTCACTAATCATATCTGCATCAAACTCCAGATTGTTTATCAACTCTTTGTAATTACTTCATGGTTCCTACTTGTGTATCCTGATGCTATTCACACTTACAACTTTGCTGCAACAGTATGTATAACTCTTAAAAAGCAAACATCCCAAGATGCGATGAAGAACTGAGCATTAAGTTAAACAATATTTCTAAGCAACGACTTTTTACAAGTTTGTGAATTTTATTTTTTTTAATTAAGGTGTTGTCTGTAACTTATGTATCGATGAGGTATCCATACGAAACCTGGGACCACCACCGTTCAGCTGTTATCTGCTCTGGTAGCGGCTGGAAGGAACCAATATATGGAGTTAGAACCACACAGCTCCATACATTGTTTAGTGGTCGCTCCTAGGTACTGCACCTAATCTCCTATTCAAGAAGTGTGTCATGCTATTGGATTCGAAACCTTGATTCTGTATCCTGCATCTCTTTTCACTGAGCCAAAGATTATACACCTTTTCTTTGGGTGTTTTAGTTTTGTTATATTTGTTTTTGTTAGTTTAGGGTAACAGGTGTTTTTCATTTACTCTGTTTGTCTGTCCTCTCACCTTTCAGGTGTAGCTTTAAATATCTTCCCCTACTGGCATTTCCTGCTTGTGATAGACTGTGAATTCTTTCACTGTGCTATTGCTTGTGTTGGTTGCAGTTGCTTTGTGTGTGATTCCCATTCTCCTTAGGGAACTTCTACTCTAGCAAACCTATGAGTACAGTTGGAGGAAATAGCGCAAACATAGGGTCTTATACGGGATATAATCAGTTGATACAATTAAATTGTACTCACCAGATGTAGCTAGAATAAAGCTTTAATAGGATTCACTGCAGCAGATCCACAGATCCAGTAGAGACCGGCCGTTAAACAGAAGAAATGGGAGAAAGCGTGGTTTTGTTCTTCGCTGATGAATCACTCAGCAGCGCAGAACAAAACCATGCTTTCTCCCATTTTTTCTACTCTAGCATACCTAGAACCTGCTAAGGATATTCAGGGTAAGACACTGTCGAGTGGGGGCACCATTGTATTTCCTTATGGTGTAAACCTCTGCAGTCAGGTAGAGAGAGACCAGAGTCAGAGAAAGGATTTACCTAGTCTGAAGAGGGACCTGTAAGGTTCAGGTATTTGTCTTCCTGGTTTGTACGATACCAGTGTGAATGTGTTTTGGCAGTCATAACAAAGTGGTAGGAAGGAAAGTAGTCAAATTTCAGAGTTGAGTAGCCAGTACTATACACATTAAAAGATCAAGATGGTCTTGTTAACAGGAAAATTGTTGGGTAAGGAAAAAACATTAATCAGTTGGAACAAGCGAGAACTGGAGCCAGGAAAGGCATAGACCTCTATAACCAGGCAATGCATGGCAGGGCGATGTCCCCTTTAATAGATCAGCAGACATGACACCATTTTTAGCCCTGATAACATTAGCAACTGAACATCCGTGTGAGCTGCAAGCAAAAAAAAGACATCAACTGAATTAGGAAAACTGTGACAAAAGGCTGGTGCGGAAAACTGAGTAAAGAGGAGTAACAATTATTGGTTGCTATGGTAGGTGTGTAAGCAAGTCAATATTCATGCCATAGTGCAAGGTCTGTATTGCCAGTGAATATAAAATTATAAATACTATTTTTTAATGTAAAAAATTGGATAAATAATATTAAAAAACAAATGAATAGATGACTTATCCAAAGTGGTGGTGGTAGATGGAAGATGTCAACAGATTCAAGAGCAGAAAAAGAGATCATGTAAAATTAGAGATACTAAGGCCTCGATTTAGCGAAGCTTATAAACCAGAAAACTGGTGTAAAAAGCTTTGAAGAGTTGCATATTTTTGCACAACTTGAGGCTGCACAATAATTTTGCAACTTCTTCATTTTCATGCAATTTTTTTTTCCAGCTCCATGGGAAAGACAAAAAGTTACATACAGGTCACCATAATGCCACAACTTTAATGCCATGAGCATCCATTTGGCCCTTGTCTAAAACTCAACAATTATGACACTCATTACTTTTCTTCAAATTCTCCTTCCTAAAATCTCCTGATTTATTTAGGTGCAGTATGTTACAACAAAAGAAATGTAGATACTGACAGTCAAAAGTAGCCCCAAAGGGGAATCTTCACGTTAATGTTTCTTACACTTCAATAGCCCATAATGGATGGAGTCTTCACGTAATGATCCTGTGTTCGGGTTCTTTATGAATTCCATAGAAGGAAAAGCCTATGACATGAAACTATATCAGAAGTAAAAGCAAATTGAAATAGAAAAGTAGCATTTATTTAGAAGTATTTGCATTTATTATGTCTTTTACGTGGGAGGGTGTGTGACTTTTACCCAGAGCTCATTCACCATAGTAAAGCTTTTAGTTTACCTATAATTTTCCTTTAAGTCCCACTGAAGTTAATGAGTCATCACTTGACTAATCACTTAGTAATTACAGCCTCTAAATATTCGTTAATTCTAGTAAGCTTTGTCAAATGACAATTACGTTTCCAATGACATTCAAGTCAATGGCCGGTGACAGTTAAATTAGAAACATGGTTCATTGGTTTTTTTAATAAAAGTAAAGGCTGCAATACTAATTAATACTTTTTCTAACAAGTAAATATTGAATATTATTTTATTCAGTTTGGAAACATTTCTGCTGGTAAATTCCTTTTCTTAGGAATATAAATGAGCACAGATCTGAGCATTGTGCCATGTCGCACTAATTTATGAATCATCCAGCATTGAGTACCCAGATAACATAACTGCTTGATTACATTTTTTTCCAGAAATTAAGCCATTCTGTGCAGTGTTACTGAAGGATATCAGTTAATGAATCTCATCTGTTAAAACTTTGGATAAGTACAAATTTACCAGGCTCAGAGCTCTCTGCACATTAATTCATTGCCACTGCAGGGCTTTTTGAATAGATTAATTCTTAAGGGTGCTTGTGAGTCAAACATTTTTGCTGCTGGGGTATTAATATTGAATAATGCTAATGCAACTAAGCTCAAAATACATAATTTATTAAAATTGTTGTCACTTATTATTAGTGGTAATTTGTGTCAAGTGATGGTATGTTTTGAATGTATCGTAATGTATCACAGGAGCCGCTCTGGAGCGTTTACACCGCCAGACAAAAAAAATAGCAACTTTCTCGTCATCACAAGGAAATAATCTGCTAAATTTCCTAATATCGATTATATGGTCCACTGATGAACTCTTACAAATTTACCATTGTTTTTCTTGGAGATCAATGTACAGTATCTCATAAAGCTGAAAAGCAATATTTCCATAGTGCATATACCCAAGTTTCATGTTTATAGCTATAGAAAACCCCATACAAATAAAATACTGAGAGTTTGGAAACTGGATAGAATAAGTGATGAATAGAGTTGAGCGATACCGTCCGATACTTCAAAGTATCGTATCGGATGGTATCGGCCGATCTTTAAAAAAAGTATCGGTATCGCCGATTCCGATACCGGAAGTCCCATTCAAGTCTATGGGACTTCCGGTATCGGAATAAGAAAAACCCTTTCCTGCCCTTGTACAGCCTCTCTGGGGTCTGTACGGGCCTTTCGGGGGTCTGTGCCGGCCTGCCAGGGGGTCTGTGCAGGCTCCGGTGGTCTGTGCCGGCCTGCCGGGGGGCTGTGCAGGCTCCGGTGGTCTGTGCCGGCCTGCCGGGGGGCTGTGCAGGCTCCGGTGGGCTGTGCCGGCCTGCCGGGGGGCTGTGCCGGCCTGCCGGGGGGCTGTGCAGGCTCCGGGGGGCTGTGCCGGCCTGCCGGGGGGCTGTGCCGGCCTGCCGGGGGGCTGTGCCGGCCTGCCGGGGGGCTGTGCCGGCCTGCCGGTGGTCTGTGCAGGCTTCGGGGGTCTGTGCAGGCATCGTCCGATGGGACTACAAGTCCCATCGGGCGATGCCTGCTACCATGACAGTGATTGACACATTAGCCAATGATGGGACAGTAGTAGTCCCATCATCCGGCTAATGTGTTAAATGTTAAAAAAAATAAAAAAAAATTACATGCTACATACATACAACATGCATACTACATACATGCTACATTCATACTACATACTACATACATGCTACATTCATACTACATGCAACATACATACTACATATATACTACATACATACTACATATATACTACATGCATGCTACATACATACTACATGCTACATACATACTACATGCTACATACTACATACATACTACATGCATGCTACATACATACTACATGCTACATACATACTACATGCTACATACATACCACATACATACTACATGCATGCTACATGCTACATACATACTACATATATACTACATGCATGCTACATACATACTACATATATACTACATGCATGCTACATACATACTGCATGCTACATGCATGCTACATACATACTACATACATACTACATACATACCACATATATACTACATACATACAATGCATTCATACAATACATACATAGACATACAGTACATATAACATAGAGTAACATACTTACCAATACTTGTCACATTGTTCCCCGAAGCCATTGTCGTCTACGGAATAAATATTAACATAACAAACCACAAAAATACTCACCCACGATCCGAAGCAGTCCACGAGTGTGTCCCACGACGATCTTGGGTAGAGAACGGCAGCATCAGATGATGCTGCCATTCTCTACGGGCTGCAGGAATCCAATGACGGAAGGTAGGTATCCTTCCGCACTGTATTCCTCCGCCACTTAAAAAAAAAAAAAGTCCCTAGTCTCACTTTATGCCATTGCTGTGTGGGAAATTCCCACGCAGCAATGGCATAAAGTGAGACTAGGGACTTTTTTTTTTTTAAGTGGCGGAGGAATACAGTGCGGAAGGATACCTACCTTCCGTCATTGGATTCCTGCAGCCCGTAGAGAACGGCAGCATCATCTGATGCTGCCGTTCTCTACCCAAGATCGTCGTGGGACACACTCGTGGACTGCTTCGGATCGTGGGTGAGTATTTTTGTGGTTTGTTATGTTAATATTTATTCCGTAGACGACAATGGCTTCGGGGAACAATGTGACAAGTATTGGTAAGTATGTTACTCTATGTTATATGTACTGTATGTCTATGTATGTATTGTATGAATGTATTGTATGTATGTAGTATATATGTGGTATGTATGTAGTATGTATGTAGTATGTATGTAGCATGCATGTAGCATGCAGTATGTATGTAGCATGCATGTAGTATATATGTAGTATGTATGTAGTATGTATGTGGTATGTATGATGTATGTGGTATGTATGTAGCATGTAGTATGTATGTAGCATGCATGTAGTATGTATGTAGCATGCATGTAGTATGTATGTAGCATGCATGTAGCATGTATGTAGTATGTATGTAGTATGTAGCATGTATGTAGTATGTATGTGGTATGTATGTAGCATGTAGTATGTATGTAGCATGCATGTAGTATGTATGTAGCATGCATGTAGTATGTATGTAGCATGCATGTAGCATGTATGTAGTATGTATGTAGTATGTATGTAGTATGTAGCATGTATGTAGTATGTATGTGGTATGTATGTAGCATGTAGTATGTATGTAGCATGCATGTAGTATATATGTAGTATGTAGTATGTATGTGGTATGTATGTAGCATGCAGCATGCATGTAGCATGTATGTAGTATGTATGTAGTATATATGTAGTATGTATGTAGCATGTAGTATGTATGTAGCATGCATGTAGTATGTATGTAGTATGTATGTAGCATGCAGTATGTATGTAGCATGTATGTAGTATGTATGTAGCATGTAGTATGTATGTAGCATGCATGTAGTATGTATGTAGTATTTTTTTTTATTTTTTTTTTTTTAACATTTAACACATTAGCCGGATGATGGGACTACTACTGTCCCATCATTGGCTAATGTGTCAATCACTGTCATGGTAGCAGGCATCGCCCGATGGGACTTGTAGTCCCATCGGACGATGCCTGCACAGACCCCCGAAGCCTGCACAGACCACCGGCAGGCCGGCACAGCCCCCCGGAGCCTGCACAGACCACCGGCAGGCCGGCACAGCCCCCCGGCAGGCCGGCACAGCCCCCCGGAGCCTGCACAGCCCCCCGGCAGGCCGGCACAGACCCCCACAGGGTGCACAGACCACCGGCAGGCCGGCACAGCCCCCCGGCAGGCCGGTACAGACCCCGGGCAGTCCACACAGCCCCCCCGGCAGGCCGGCACAGCCCCCCGGCAGGCCGGCAGAGACCCCCTGGAAGGCCCGAAATGACGGCGCATCATGATGCGCACACACCGCGCATCATGATGACGTCAGTCTGTCAATCAACTTGGAACTTCCGATTCCGATGCCGAATTCCGATATTGAAAAAATATCGGAAGTCGGTATCGGAATTCCGATACAGCAAGTATCGGCCGATACCCGATACTTGCGGTATCGGAATGCTCAACACTAGTGATGAAACATCATAAATTAATAATCCATAGTTTGATATGGTTAAAAGTTTGAAAATTCCTCGCCAGTGTTAATTGTGATTAAAGTTTTTTTCCACATGGCAACAATAATGCTGAACTGAGCATGTGTAAAACTGTCATGACATTAATCCTTAAAGGGGTGTTCCCATCTCCAAGATTATATCCCAATATGAAATAGGTATAATAATAATAATATTATCAAATTCCTTCAATTAGAAATGTAGTGTAGTTTTTCTGATTAATTATGTCTCTTTTCTCATGTGCAGGCATTGCCAGACCTTAAGAATCCATGGTTACGACCACTAGCAACTGGCTAGCTAAGAGTCACTATATCAGTGGTGGTAACTATGGATACCTGAGGTCCTGCAATGCCTGCACATGAGGAAAGAGTAAATCTTTATTGGCATAGTGCAAAAAATATCTAAAAGATTTTTTTCACATAAAACACTGGGCCACTACTTCCTGCCAAAAGCCCCGGAGGTCATTGGGGCCTGTTGCAGCCAGAAGTCCCGACCAAGAATGAACAGTGGCCCAAATATTCATTGCAAGGGAGGCTTATAGGAGCAAACAGCAAGCAGGGAGATGGCCAGAAATGCGAGTAGTGAGGCAAGTATGCTTTTGCCGGCTGCTTACCTTTGTGTCAGCCTCGGTGGTTCATGACTGCTGTCCAATCCTCCATCACACTGCATTTCTGGTGACACAACAGAGACAAGAACTACAGCAGGGAGGAAGTAGTGGTAATGTCTGGACAGGCGAGCCATGAGGTGAGTTCTAAGTATTTTTTTTACTTTATACATTTTATGTTTATATTACTCTTGGGCTGAAAAAGACCTCAGGACATAATAAGGGACATTAAATTTGCAAAGAATAACTTTTCTACTAAGCGAAATTCCCCAAAAAAATCTGTGCGAACAGGTGAATTAGAATCCGCTCATCTTTAATCAACATTGGAGCGGATTCTTTAAAGTCAAAGTTCTCATATGCATTAGCGGTTTCTGACAGTAACTCAAGACAGTGCACATTGACCTTTACCTGGCGCACAGCCCTACACCCCTCTCAACCTTTTGGAAGCCACACTATGGTGGTCAGCGCAAAACAAAAATTCTATGTACGTGGCATAACTGGAAATATCAATGGGTCGAAAGGTAGCCTATCCCTTACCCATTTCCCCATCCTACGTTGTGGTGAATAATGACTCCATGTTAAAATAAAATCAAACACTATTGCAATCCTCTGACAGTACGGCTGATTATCTTATAAGTAACTTATGTCAAGCATGCATGTGTAATGGAGCACTGTAAGAATAACTGTCACCCAGATAAAAGTTCAACCAACAGCCATCTACAGCATTCAGGAGTATCTTGATTACTCAAGTTTTGGAATACTCTACCCCATGAGGTAGTATTAGTAGTTAAAATGACAGCATTAACATACACTAGGCTTATCTACTGCCATATGTTGTTGAGGGTTTTACATAATTTAATAGTGAATGATGTACAATTAGTCTCATAAAGGTTAGGCTTGATGAACATGTGTTTTTTTTAACCTAGATAACTCTAAAACTATGTATCCATTATGAAGCGCCCGCCAGGGCCGTTTGGATACTCGGTACCAGGCCGGTGAGTTCTTAAAGGGGATGTGTCATGGCAGCAATGACCCGGTCCGTGGTCCTGGGAGTTCAATGAAAAATGATGAATAAAAGGGGAAATAAGAGATTCGTGACACCACCTGTGGTATTCGGCAAGTAAGATGTTAGACGACACTGCAGATTCAGTCCACTGGGGCAGATGTTATTGCAGCACAGTTGGTTCAGCTCACCACAGGCAGAGCTATTCCCGAGGGCACATTATGGCATTGGAAATGATGGTGGTTGTAGTGCAGGGCAAGTGACGCAGTAATAAATTGGAGGACACAGCATTGTGCAGTCTTCACAGGTTTTTCTCACAGTTCAGATGTTACAATCCCCAGCCGGGGTGCTGTGTCCTTAGGGTCCATGGTCCAGACAGCTCTCAGGTAAATTGGGGTACACCGTGTGAGAATCCCCTTTAGATGTTCCTTTCCTGGCCACCTTACTATGCTGGCTACCACCTCTCCTACCCTGCATCTTCACACACAGTGTCCCAACAGACTCAGATCTTCTTGGGCGACGTTGGTCAGGTCCCTGGATCCTATATGTCTGCCTTTTTCAGCAAATGTGTATGGATGTGGCTGCAGCACTTGCAATGCCTACTGCCTCCGGATTGCGTGCTGAGTCCTTCGTTTCTCCACTAGTTTTGGGGTTGGTCCCCTAATTGCGATCTGGTCCCTTCACCGACCATGTCAGTGGATGCGGGCCCCACGGATGGATCTATCACTAGCCATGCCCCTAAGACCTCTTCTTCCTTTCCACCTCTGGAGCCTCTCTCTCTTCCATCCTTCTTCACTTCACTTTCTGTAGTCTGGGGACAAGCTGCTTTCAGCTTCAGCCCCCCTGTAGACTGTCCATCTGGTCTCACAGACCACTGCATACCACTCTCTCACTCCTCCCCTTCTAACTTTCTCCACCTTCACCCTCTACACAGCTCTCCCCGTCGACTGAGAGATCTGATGTTAGATGCAAGTGTGTGGGTTCTGGTTGATGTTCTCTCCTTACCTGAGAGCAGAGTACTACACCTCTGGCAACTGAACCCTCTTGGGCACCACAATTAGAGTTGTGAAAAAATGTGACCCCATTATAGGTTCTATAGAATCCTAAAATTTTCAAACTGTACCTAAATAACAATGCAAACCAGTGTAACATACTGATACCACACTGTGCAGGTATAATGATGCAACACAACGATCACAGTGACCTAACAATTCCAGGAAAATAGTGTCAACCAGAAATCAGTAACCATCAAGTAGTAATAGTATTAGCAATGGCCGTATAATCATGCCAACAAAATATACGAATACTAGACATAGTGGTGACAAATAAAATCAGACAAAGTGACCATAAAATACAAGTAAACATAGCACTATATTATATTACCAGCAATTGTGTAATTGAAGAGGAAACAAACCATTTGAGTCTCTTACTGATTCTGAGAAATTGGCCTCCTGTCAGAGAATAGACATATTCTTGTTCACAATCACATATAAATACAGTACATGTCCTGTTTGCAACAAACTAATACAAACATCCGAAAAAGGGCAAATGGAAGCCAAGTCTTAAAAAATCTCAAATTTTTATTATGGTATTTAAAAAAAATTTCATTAAATATGAAAATCAATTAGTACATAAAACATGAGGACACTGCAACAAGAAAAAGTACCGCTGCACCATGACGGTAAATAGCATAAATGACTGAAGAAAATAAGCATCCCAATTGATATAAATTGATATTTACAAATACAGATAAAACATGCCCAAAAAATACTGTGTAAAAAGCAGAGGTTTATTTACACATGTATATCAAAAAATCCTGTGTTTTAAATAAAGATACCATGACAGTATTCAACAGTATTCATTGTGTGAGCTTTAAAATATCAAGGCGTAAAAAAGGTGCAGAGTGCAAGAATATGTAAACAGTAAGTAAATAAAGTCAGTAAGGCTTGCTAGTGCAATGTATATTACCCCTGGGTAGAGTTGAGGGACTTTGGTCGGATCGGGTTTCATGAAACAAAATTTGTTTCAGATGAAACTGGTCCGACTAGGGCAAAAAAAAGTCGGAGTTTCGTCCGAAACCGGACCCCAATGCAAGTCAATGGGGATTAAAAGTCGGCATTGAGGGGAGACATCAGTGTAGACAAAGAAGATAAGAGGCTAAAGTGTCATAAGTAAACAGTGTAATGAATGCATATTACCTCAGTTGTGCAGGCAGGAGAACCCCGACATGTGTTTCGCATTGGCTTTTTCGAGGGGCATGCCTCCCGGGGGTAATTATCCCTATACATTGCACTAGCAAGCCTTATTGACTTTATTTACTTACTGTTTACATATTCTTGCACTCTGCACCTTTTTTACGCCTTGATGTTTTAAAGCTCACACAATGAATACCGTTGAATACTGTCATGTTATCTTTATTTAAAACACAGGATTTTTTTATATACTTGTGGAAATAAACCTCTGCTTTTTACACAGTATTTTTGGGCATGTTTTATCTGTATATGTAAATATCAATTCATATCAATTGGGATGCTTATTTTCTTCAGTCATTTATGCTATTTACCGTCATGGTGCAGCGGTACTTTTTCTTGTTGCAGTGTCCTTGTGACGACCAGGAAGGTAACGTCTGAGAGTGGACCCTCTGGATCGCGGAACTGGAGCTCCCGGGGGTGAGCGCGCCAGGTGGAGCCGACCCCTATACAGGGACCGTTAGGGGCAGACCCTCGGAAGACAGATACCACAACAGCCAGAACCAAGAGGGGCGGCTCAAAGGACCAGTGAGGGACTGGCAAAACCAGAGGACAAGACGAACCAGAGATACGGGACGTGTCAGGCACACGGGGCGGAGTACAGGACTGAGTGAGGAGTACAGGATGGAGTACAGGACTGAGCATGGAGTACAGGACTGAGAACGGAGTACGGGACAGAGTACAGGACTGAGTGCGGAGTGCGGGACTGAGTGCGAAATGCAGGACTGAGTAGGAAGTACAGGACGGAGCACAGAGTACAGGACTGAGCACGGAGTACAGGACTGAGAACGGAGTACAGGACGGAGTACAGGACTGAGTGCGGAGTATGGGACTGAGTGCGAAGTGCAGGACTGAGTAGAAAGTACAGGATGGAGGATGGAGTACAGGACTGAGCACGGAGTACAGGGCTCAGAACGGAGTACAGAACTGAGGCAAGGCAGGAATTAAGAAAGAGTTGTAGGGAAGACCCCCTACAACTTGGCCAGAATACCGCAAGGTACAGCACACGATAATCAGGCATCTCCACCATCTTGGAGACGCCTGATATAGCACGCGCTGCTGTTTGATTGGGCGGCCAGACCTCTGGGTGGGCGCTGCAGGGTTAAGGAACCCGCAGATAACCCCCGCGGCCTAGGGCATCTGCACGTGACAACCTCACGCCGGGAGGATAGGAGCAAGGAGGAGGCGGGCACAGCGTGGCGAGCTGAGGGCAGGTGAGTACAGGCGGCGGCGGGCCCCGCAGCTGCTGGAGCGGAGGCGGTCACCGCCGCCGACGTGACAATCCTCATGTTTTATGTACTAATTGATTTTCATATTTAATGAAAAAAAATGTTAAATACCATAATAAAAATTTGAGATTTTTTAAGACTTGGCTTCCATTTGCCCTTTTTCAGATGATTTATATTTGAAGCTGTCTCCTAGGCGCTTTCTCATTAGGAATTCCCAAACTAATACAAACATGTGAGCCTCTCCTGTAACCAATCATGTGGCTATGATCAAGTCAAATTATTATAGAGTTATTTCTAGATTCACATTATTTTTCAGGAAGCATGCAGACATGCATACTTATTGTTAATGTACAGAAACTCCCGAAGCACTAAACAGAGCATGACTTTGGGAGGGATGGACCTTTAACTCCTGCAGCATTGTTTGTATAGTTGTGTAGACACTAAGCAAGAGTGGTATTGCTTTAAGAGGAAGGGGCATAGTATAGTCTTACTGTGAGGGTGGGGCTTAGATTGAGGGGGTAACTCTCTGTCTATCTCTCTCACTCTTTCTCTCACTGGAAGAACTGGAGGAAACGTTTCCTCGCAGCATCCAGCTTCACATAGCAAAGTGAGTGGTCCTATTCTTATCTGCTAAAACTACATTTCCCGGCAAGTACTTGCTCCTCCTCAGTGCTTGAAAGCCCTCCCCCTATAATGTGTGCTCCTGCCTGGCACCACATTTCTGAGTTATCATCAAGCTAATCTAAAATTTAGCATTCACCTTGTGCATGTATGCACTCTTTGCTCCTATACAGTACCTTGCCTATTATTTTTTGCCATCTGCAGTATAGCTGCAGTGTAGTTTTACATCCTAAGCTGGTTATAGCAGATCTCCCCCCATAGGCAGACTCTATATGATAATGCAGTCCCCCATAGGCAGACTCTATATAATATAAAGCACCTCCAGAAAAAATAAATGCAATACTCACCTCTCCTCCTCGTTCCTCCGCTGTCTCCGAACAGCTGCACATCTCCAGAAATAGGCGCCGAGTAATGATGTCATCGCCGTCCCATCAGTGCGTCAGGGACATCAGACGCTGAGAGGGGGGATGATGAAAGAGGGAGCCTGATGCTCCCTCTCTCATCAATGGGGTCAGCTGTATCGGCATCTAGGGCTGATACAGTTACAGTAGCATAGCTCCAGGTGGGCCCCCTCAGAGCATGAAGCCCGGGCCGACGTACTGCATACAACAGAAGATAATCCTCTGTAATCTGCATCAACAGAGCAATATTTGCAGCTTAACATCACTAATCTCTCAGCAACAGGTAACAAACACATTTAACTAATCTCAGCCACTGTACACAGAGCCCCCTCCTGCAGTTTATCTCTCCTCTAAACCCTTTTTATACAGCCCCATCCTGCAATATATCATTCCTCCTTAATAACAGTGCACAGGTACTGCTGCTTCCTGATATGAGCTCTTCACAGTAATGAAGGAGGCTCCGTCACTTTCTGTGACATCATTTCTTACAGTAGAAACTCCTTTCTAGACATATCCTAGCTATGCTAACTGCAAGCCAGATGAAAGAGGCCACATTGCACATGATCAACCATAATCTGGAACTATTCAAGGACCGTTCCAATGGCAATTTAAGGGTAAATAGAGCCTAGAGAGTCATCCTTAAGCTGGAGTCACACCAGCGTATGGCATCCAGGCTTTGACTGGCCCATAGGGTAACAGGGGAACCCATCGGTGGGCCCCTGTGCAGATCTGTGCCCCCAACCCCACTGTATGAGAAGTACTTGGCATAATTCAATTGATTGTGTATAGGAAAAGGCATCAACTCATCATTCATTAATCAAACTATTATATACTATTATTATATAGAGATATAGGTACATTTGTGAAGGAGGGTAGTGTAATATTTGTATGCAGGTGGGCCCCCAAAGTTACTGTTACTGGTGGGCCCTTGGCACCCCAGTCCAACACTCATGGCATCCGATGCAATATGCTAATTACCCTCGGCTCCTGCTCTGCTGCGAACAGGTGCCAAGTATCATACTACTGTGCTCTAAACTTCTCGCACAAAGAGGACCGGAGCACAGCTGTGGAGGAGGCAGAGAAAGTAATTTTGCACCTCCAAGACTCGACCAAGTCTCTGTGCCAACCGCAGCTGTGAGGCAGCGACCAGGGTCATATGTGAGGGTTGCTATGTGTCCCCCAGGATGCACACAGAAGGATATTGAGGCCGCGGGAGTGCATTGCAGTCACAGGCATAGCTGTGGTTGCAATGCAGAATAAAAGCTATTTGTCCAAGGCAGATTAAAAAAAGCCATGGGATTTTATTTTTTAAATGGAAAACAGGAAGGTAGCGGGGCGGTCCGTTTCCTCGCTCAGTCCGGGTTTTCCATGTGGCCTACAGCCACAGGTTCCTTGTGAAAACCGCTGCAGCAGAGGGTTGGGTGTGTCAGTGTGGAGTTTGCAAGGTGCAGAGCAGACAGCTCTGCAAAAGCTCAGCCTGTGTGAGGGAACACAGAACCAAGCAGATTTAACTGCTGGCACCCGGCAGCATAGTACGGTGGTGCAGTCGCCCTCGTCTCGGCAACCGGACGTATTTAAGGACTGTCTTGTTTCCGGACTGTGATCCGGAGTATGCCGTGTGATTTGTTTATGAGTTTAGACTTTAAAACTACGTTTTCTTTTGAACTTTCCTGGGTCACTGCCTCATCACTGCACCGTGGGGACACCACTGCACTACACAGCATGCTGTGATTGTTCTCGCCTGCCAATTCGGCATGAGAAAATAATCTCAGGTCTGGTCTGCCCCATAGAGTAAAGCCCCCTTCACACATAGCGAGATCGTTAGCGCATCACCGATTTTGTGACGCAACAGCGATATCGCTAGTGATCTCGCTACATGTGACACTTACCTCCAACCCAGCCTCCCGCTGGCTATCATTGATCGCACAAGATTGTCCTGGTCCATTTCTCATCATCGGCTTCCTGCTTGCGCCGACGAGCGACTCCATGGATGCGGGAGGAAGTTGTCACCAGAGCTGCCGTCTGACAGGTAAGTAACGACCGCCGACCGCTGCTGCATCGCTGGTGAGATCTGCCTGTTTGGCAGCTCACTTGCGACCATTTAGCGATGCACCAGCGATCCTGACCGGGTCATATCATTGTCGGGATCGCTGGTGCATCACTAAATGTAATGGGACCTTAACACTGAGCAGAGTGCTATGCGATGTTGTATTGTATAGCATTTGGCCGTACTGTACGGTAGGTGTGACTCCGGCCTTAGGGATTTGATATGTTCAAAAAAGTGCAGATTTAAAAATGGGTTATATTGGCACAAATGACTGGATACATTTAAACCAAGCCCAGAAAACCCCTTGAACCTCTTACTGTAAACATCAATGCTTTAATTTGCTGGTGGCCATTTGAGGTTTTGAACATGAACTGACTTTTCTTCTTATTGCAAACTTGATTCTTATTGTAAACTTGATTCAAACAATGCTGTAAAACCTTTTAAATATTGTTCAGCCATTGTATAGCCTTTTAGTGTGGGGAGGAAATGCTTAGTTTATCTTTACTTTTAGCTCATTCAAATATGACCAGTCAAAAATATAAATTTTAGCAGTATCTGCTGAATTACTTCATTTACAGTATATAGAATTCATGTTTATTCACTATCTGATATTTATAAGTGCTCATCGTATAATTCTTTTGACTATGCCTTTATTTCTAAGACATTTACATATTCAGTTCACGTAATCCGAAAAACTGAGATTTAGAAATTAGTCACTTAAATTTAAAAACAACCCACAAATTGCTCCACGCATTAAACCATGATGATGAAGTTAGATGTTAACGAAAATAGGCAAAATAATTATTGTTCCCAAAAACAAAGCAAAAGTCCATCGTTATAAATTATTCTACTCTGATGGAGATAATGAAGTGAGATGTTATTATGCTGCATATTGTACAGATTTGTGAAATATCATATCTCTATTTAAGTTGCTCCTGTCACAACAAAATTAAATATACAGGAATATCAGTCTATTAAAAAAGCAACCATAATGATTGCATTGAAATGTAGCCACAATAGCATAAATTAGGCCCCATTAACGCAACAGACTGTAAAATAAAACTCATGGTGTTGAATTTATAATATAGACGTGCACACTACATTACTGGGAAGCGTGACATAGCATAGCAAAGCTGCTTTTAGGGAGATTTCCTTGCTTTGATCTAAAATCTTTGGTGAACTTTCAACCAAAGATTTAGCTTAACTTAGGAATGGAATTAAAGGGGTTTCCAGGATAATTGTTTTATTAGTTCTATGGCTTGCACAGTTTTTAAAGGGAACCTGTCAGCTGTTTTGGCCCCTATAAGATGTGAACACTGCGTTTCAGGGCTTATCTACAGCATTCTATAATGCTGTAGATAAACCCCCGATTTGCAAGATAAGAAAAATAAGTTTTATTATACTCATCCGATGGGTGTCACAGGTTCGGGTCCGGCGCCTCCCATCTTATTGCGACGCCGCCTTCCTGCTTGCTTCTTCGCTCCCTGCATCGCGCTTCTGCGCAGGGATACTTATCTGCCCTGTTGAGGGCAGAGCAAAGTACTGCAGTGCACAGGCGCTGGGTCTCTTTGACATTTCCCAGCGCCGGTGCACTGCAGTACTTTGCTTTAAGAAATGTTTACAAGTTTAAAAGCTGAAATGATGAAATTGTTTTTTTGTTTTTTTTGTATTAGAAATTCCTGCATTGGCTTTTATATTGCACTGCGGTAAACGTAGACCACTGCTGAGAAGATTGTATGCTCTGAAAGCCTGCAGAGTGACATTTGCAGAGACCATTATATCAATATATGTTAAATATCAAATGAGAAGAGAAGGCTGATAGGTTACACAGTGATTGGAACTAGTTAGCTGTTACAGTTTTCATCATATTCTCGCTCCTTTCCTTGATTTTCATATTTTCTCTCCTGCCCAGTAAATCTTTCAATTGATTTAGCTCAATACTAGATTCAGATTTCCCTCAATCCTTTCATTCCCACTTTTATCTAGGCTAAAATAATTAGAAATTAGTGCTTAAAATACAGTACATACAAGTTTGGCCACAAATAACTTTAGCATTATTGTATGTAATAATTATTTATACAATTACACACTCAGCCTTATTAAATATTCACTAAAGTAAGAACTCGCCTTTTAACAGACAGTTATTTGGACAGAAATCTCCTTTACAAAGCTGTGGCGCATTTTCTTTATCCATAATGTAATTTTTTAGAGCATTTTGGAATACACGTGACACATCAGAACAGTAATTAAAGAACCACAGGAGAAAAGTTCCCTTTTTATTAAGATTAATTTTGCTTTTTTACTAACAATTATTGTATAATAATTTATATTTTTCTATGGTCATTAAAGTTTACTTGTCATTCCAGGCAACTTTTCAGAATAAGGCAACATGCACACATTGAGTATTTGGTGAATTTTTTACCCCAGTATTTGTAAGCCAAAACCAGGAGTGGAACGGTCGGAGGAAAAGCATAACAGAAACATTTGCACCTCTTCTGCATTTTTCACCCACTCCTGGTTTTGGCTTACAAATACTGGGGTAAAAAATTCACCAAATACTCAATGTGTGCATGTGGCCTAAGATGCTATGTCAGTTTATGTGAGAAATAACACAATTTTCCGTTTTTTTTATGACTTGTAGCCTACATTTTTCATCATTTTTTTCTTTGCAGGCTCTGACTTTTATTTTCAGGTCTCTCTTAGCTAGTGGGAGCATACAAGCAGTTACAATGTCCCCATATACAGAGGTGAGTTCCTGCTCTTCTTCCTCTTTATCACAAAGACAGACGTAGCAGCAGCAGTACTAAGCAGTGTGGCTGTGAATCCAGCACTGGAGTCAATTCTGTGTTAGAACCTTCAGTTCTAAACCATCTGTGTATCATTTGTCTCTCACTGTGCTGTGTGGTCCTCACTCCCCCTCAACAACATACTAAGATATTTAGAGAGGTTGAGGTGGTGGCGGAAGTAGTTTTGAAATAAAATAATGAGAAAACTAGTTACAAGATGTTGCCATAGACTTATCCACTTATCCATTCAGTAATGTAGAGTATTCTCAAAAAGACTCCCTGAAAATAATGAAGTCAACTGCAGACGTAATGAATCAAATCTGTTACACTTTTCTTAATATGACTGCTGATAAAATGTTAAACATAAAGAATTTTTAGTTTCTTTCATTTCTAGAGGCCCAATTTGCTTATTGGCTTCAATAATCATATGAACAACGATTCCCACCTTTTGTACTATAAATCAAAGTGATAAGTCACAAAGCAGTTTGCGTAATTTTTTTGCTTTGGTATTTGTTTTTCTCACAGGGATCACAACCACACTGTTATCTCACACATTATCACACCAATCTCTTGGATTCCACTTCATGTCTGTCTCACTGTACCTCTTAACCCAATATTTATCTTCCAGCCAGGGATCAACTCCTCTGATGCAGACCCTGCTTCTCATGAGTAATGTCCATAAGTGCATTAACTGCAAGATACAGGACAGTTAGGCCACATTTCAGGCCAGCTACACATTCACTGATACAGTAAGGCAGCCTTCTCACCTTGGTCTTCAATTTCAATGTCCTTCTCCCCATGTCACCCTTAAGCCCACGTCACACAGAGCGAGATCACTGCTGAGTCACAAGTTTTGTGACGCAACAGCGATCTCACCAGCGATATCGCTGCTTGTGACACTTATCAGCGACCGGCCCCCCTGATCGTGCTCGAATGGCCTGGACATTTTTTTGATCGTTGGACTCCCACTGGCCAGCACGCATCGCTGTGTGTGGCAGGCAGCAGACCAGCGATCAGCGAGCTGGAGCTGGTAATCAAGGTAAACATCGGGTTTCTAAGCGCCACGCGGCGCTTAGAAACCCGATGTGTACGTTAGATACCAGCGAGCTGATGCAGGGAGCTTTTAACCAAGGTACACATCGGGTTTCTAAGCGCCACACAGCACTTAGAAACCCGATGTTTACCTTGGTTACCAGCTCCCTGCACCAGCACGCTGGTATCTTAACGTATACTGCGGGTAACTAAGCGACATGTGTCGCTTGCTACCCGCGTGTCGCTGTCCTGATCGCTGCTGAGATCTGCCTGTTTGGCAGCTCACCAGCGATCATGTAGCGACACACCAGCGATCCTGACAAGTTGATATCGTTGTCGGGATCGCTGGTGAGTCACTATGTGTGACAGGGCCCTTACCACCATCTATTTACCCAGTCCACCCAGTCCAGTCTAGTCCTGAACTGTACAGGTCCTGAACTGTACAGGAGGCTACACCCTAGGCCTACAGGGCATTAAAACCCTGCTCAATTTATCTACTGGTCCTCAGAAAGCTTTCTGAACTCTCCCCCAAACAATGCCCAGCTATATGTTCCCGTAAGTTATAGCACAACACCCCATCCCACCACTTGGGCACCAATGCAGTAAAACTTGCATAAATCATACAGGCGGCATCAACCATTGGGATCTGTACAAGAGTGAACACGTCCATACGCAGTCCAGATATAAAGTCCTTTTTTTTTAATTAAACGCTTTAGGCATATTTCAGTATACTGTATGTCACATGTAGAGACAAAGATAATACCTGCTGTGTGCATTCTATCTAATTTTCCTCAGCTCAAGACAAAAGTGCAACAATGCAAACTTTAGTGGGTAAAGGGCCCGTCACACTAAGCTATATTGCTAGCAATATCGCTATAACGTCACTAGTTTTGTGACGTAGCAGCGATATTGCTAGCAATATCGCTATTTGTGATACTTACAGTTGTGGCCAAAAGTATTGACACCCCTGCAATATTGTCAGATAATACTCAGTTTCTTCCTGAAAATGATTGCAAACACAAATTCTTTGGTATTATTATCTTCATTTAATTTGTCTTAAATGAAAAAACACAAAAAGAATTGTCCTAAAGCCAAATTGGATATAATTCCACACCAAACATAAAAAAGAGGGTGGACAAAAGTATTGGCACTGTTCGAAAAATCATGTGATGCTTCTCTAATTTGTGTAATTAACAGCACCTGTAACTTACCTGTGGCACCTAACAGGTGTTGGCAATAACTAAATCACACTTGCAGCCAGTTGACATGGATTAAAGTTGACTCAGCCTCTGTCTTGTGTCCTTGTGTGTACCACATTGAGCATAGAGAAAAGAAAGAAGACCAAAGAACTGTCTGAGGACTTGAGAAACCAAATTGTGAGGAACCATGAGCAATCTCAAGGCTACAAGTCCATCTCCAAAGACCTGAATGTTCCTGTGTCTACCGTGCGCAGTGTCATCAAGAAGTTTAAAGCCCATGGCACTGTGGC
This sequence comes from Dendrobates tinctorius, assembly GCF_039654945.1. NCBI lineage: Eukaryota > Metazoa > Chordata > Amphibia > Anura > Dendrobatidae > Dendrobates > Dendrobates tinctorius. The sequence goes on from NW_027361738.1 coordinate 14,484,573, forward strand.
TAACCTCCCTAGATGTGGACGGAAAAGAAAAATTGACAAGAGATTTCAACACAAGATTGTGCGGATGTTGGATAAAGAACCTCGACTAACATCCAGACAAGTTCAAGCTGCCCTGCAGTCCGAGGGTATAACAGTGTCAACCCGTACTATCCGTCGGCATCTGAATGAAAAGGGACTGTATCGTAGGAGACCCAGGAAGACCCCACTTCTTACCCCGAGACATAAAAAAGCCAGGCTGGAGTTTGCCAAAACTTACCTGAAAAAGCCTAAAACGTTTTGGAAGAATGTTCTCTGGTCAGATGAGACAAAAGTAGAGCTTTTTGGGCAAAGGCATCTACATAGAGTTTACAGGAGAAAAAAAAGAGGCATTCAAAGAAAAAAACACGGTCCCTACAGTCAAACAAGGCAGAGGTTCCCTGATGTTTTGGGGTTGCTTTGCTGCCTCTGGCACTGGACTGCTTGACCGTGTGCATGGCATTATGAAGTCTGAAGACTACCAACAAATTTTGCAGCATAATGTAGGGCCCAGTGTGAGAAAGCTGAGTCTCCCTCAGAGGTCATGGGTCTTCCAGCAGGACAATGACCCAAAACACACTTCAAAAAGCAGTAGAAAATGGTTTGAGAGAAAGCACTGGAGACTTCTAAGGTGGCCAGCAATGAGTCCAGACCTGAATCCCATAGAACACCTTTGGAGAGATCTAAAATGGCAGTTTGGAGAAGGCACCCTTCAAATATCAGGGACCTGGAGCAGTTTGCCAAAGAAGAATGGTCTAAAATTCCAGCAGAGCATTGTAAGAAACTCATTGATGGTTACCGGAAGCGGTTGGTAGCAGTTATTTTGGCTAAAGGTTGTGCAACCAAGTATTAGGCTGAGGGTGCCAATACTTTTGTCTGGCCCATTTTTGGAGTTTTGTGTGAAATGATCAATGCTTTGCTTTTTGCTTCATTCTCTTTTGTGTTTTTTTATTTAAGACAAATTAAATGAAGATAATAATACCAAATAATACCGTCTGGGACGTCACAACATGGCCGCCATGCGCTGATACACAGGACCAACATATTATCCCTTAATTGCACCACTATTTAACACTGGGGATGTTAACGCTAGTCTACCTCCTGACGAAACTGCAATCAGTAGTGAAACGCGAGTAGAGGTGCATCACAGCAGTCTTCACACCCTATTTATAATGATGGCAGGTAATTTTACATAATGATTTTTGTGTGGCTCTATTAACCGTATGTTTATTTGAGGTCCTTTCAATGCTTATACCTCTCTATTTATAGCAGTCATTTGATGAGCATTTAAATAATCCTTTTTTAAGACTACAGGATAGTGTATTTTTCACATTTGTGTTCTGGATTATGCTATTTTTTGCTATGCCATCAGTTTTCATTTAATTGGAGCTACATTTGTGCAATACTATTTAACCTAGGTCATTTACTTTACTTTGACATCGTTACCTTTTGGGGTCTGCTCCTGGACATACCTATTCATTTTATACTTATGATTGATGCTATTTATTATTGATGATATATCGATAGCTCCATTTGGAGTTTTTTTCTGCTGTTTAGCTACCTTTCTTGTCCCATATAATTTTAAGTCCATTCTATAATTTCTCTTTGCTTCTATTTTACCTTATTTTTGATTGACTGTTCCTTCGGATTTTCGCTTTTGGTGTTTACTAGCCCTCTGTGTCTGTGCTGTACACATACTGGCTGGTGACGGGTTCATGCAGCGTTACGTGCTCACCCTATTTAGTATATTATGGCTGTATCATACAATATAAGCACATTTTATCACTTACCTTTTGTGCTATCTCTATTCCCTCATAGGCGTAAGTTTGCCAGCTGGGCCCTCACTTCTCTTGGCATCTCAGTTATGTTTATTCTGCAATGTCATTATTTTCTGTACAAGTACCCTCTACAATTTTAAAGTTCTGCGGAATCTGTTGGCGCTATAAAAATAAGAATTATTATTATATGAAAATGTGGCAAAAAAAAACAAGATAAACACTGTAAAAACTGTACTGATTTTCCTGAAACTGTTGTAATAGCACATGAATAAAACGAAAATATATACCCCTGGCGCTTTCACTTCAAATTGAATCAAATGGTAATCTTCTCATATTTAGTTTAAGTGTGACAGTCTACAATATTCTAGTAGTCAATGCATATACACAACCCCCTATCATTTTCCTTTATTATACCTTTGAATATGTAAAAAAAAAATAAAGTTATACCAATCAGGGAAATCATTTACTTTAAAAAAGAACATTTCCTTAAACCAAGCATCTGGATGATGAGCTCCACATATCATTAGGTATTGTGGAGGGTCTTTTATTATGTAAAAGACCTAATCCAAAAAAGAGAAGGTTTCATCTTCAATTTGTGCAGTAGGTGACTCACGAGCTTTGCGGTAAGAATTATACATCACGGCGCCTTTTTCATGCAGACAAAAAGGTCTTTTCAAGAGAATCATAGACTTCACTGCAATGAGGTAAGTGCAGAAAGTCACAGCAGATGGAATAAAAGGTATAATAATGGCGAATAATGAGATAGAAGACGTCGTGTAGGCAAATGTCTGTGTTATTTACCATAGCTAGATGTTAAAGGCTGAGTTTATCCACAGGCCCATAGAGACTGACGAGTAGAAGGATCAGCAGAATACACTCTGAGCCTTCCAGTATGCTACCAGAGTGGGAGGATCTGCAAAACCAGTAAATTACTCACTTCAACATTTTTCCAAGTTCTTGCACGTTATTATTTTTATATCCTATTATTCATTTCTAAAATTTGATTTCAAAGAGGATCAGAACAAGTCAATCATTTACTGTAAATACTGCTGAAATGCCACTGAACATATATTAGTTTTTATAGTATTGATGCGCATTACAGGTAATATCCATTTGTGTCTGCATTTTATGACATAAAAATGAGCAAGATGTTATACTGGTGTCCAAGATTAAAAAATGAAATCTTCTTTTTGTCCTCAGAAACATTGCCCAGATTTGACCACAGAACATGAACTATTAAATTAACTTTCTAGTAAAAAAGTACCCCATTTCATGATGTGACTAGAGTTGAGCGACTTTAGTCGGATCGGGTTTCATGAAACAAAATTTGTTTCAGATTAAACTGGTCCGACTAGAGCAAAAAAAGTCGGAGTTTCGTCCGAAACCCGACCCCAATGCAAGTCAATGGGAAATAAAAATCGGTATTGAACGGATGACATTCATGCACTCTGAGAAACGTACATAGTGATATGTAGCGGCATGGGAGCGGTAAACGGTAACTTAAAAACGCACATAGTGATATGTAGCGACATGGGAACAAAGTAAATAGTAACTTGGAAATGCACTGTTGATGTAACACAATGAGATAGCATAATTTCTGTTATAAAAGCTGCGCACTCTGAATTAAAGACAGAGAAGAATCATACTGACATGATACACCTTGTCTTGTGTATTCTTTTCTCCGTGCACGTAAAATCTCTACCAAAGATCCAATTTGGCCACAGACAATTAAGACGGGCCACACCCTAGTGCGGCAGAATCAACAGTTGGATATGTGACTGTAAAAGCTGTATGTACTCCTTATGTCTGAGTAAAGGGGTCTTCAATGAACATAGTGATGTCTAGCTATCTTGAACACAGTAATATAGGGAATTAACCAACAACTAACACCAGAGTATTTCACAAATCTTGTGTATCCAGAAACTGCGTAGTATAAAAATACCTTATAAATTGTTAAAATTTCTGTTTCCTCAAAACTTTCGCTCTAAAACATTGCAAAGAAAACATCTCACAGAGAAATGTAGTGACATTAGTAAACCAATAACTAGAAAGTAACAATAGACCTCGTATCTCACAGAGATATCTGTACAAATCAAGCAATTACCATTCAAGTAATTCTCTTTCTACCTGAAACAACTAACCTTATAATTATAGTATACAGAACAAAACTAGTTTATCCAATTCTCTAATTTCACAATATATATATGTATACACACATAGAATGTATTCAAAAATTTTTAACCACATGCTAGTACGCCTCCTGCCGGCAAATCATACACTACAAAAGACAAAAGACAATGAATTTAAAACTGGTACTTACATCAAATACTGCGAATCCTTGACACCAAAACAATTCGCAATTTACCTATCCATATGCCAGCCTGATTTGTAGAGGTGAAAAATCTACACCTGGGCAAACCATACTTTTCAGGGAGAGAGCAATCACTCAGTCACATCAACACGGTAATTGAAATTACCCTTCCACCCATATAACTTATGAACCTATGCTGCAGCTAAAACACCATCACCTTAGCCAGGTGATGTCCGGTGGGAACCCCGCAAGAAGTCATCAACCACTTAGAGGTTGGAAAATCACTCGGAGTAATCAAGCCCCTACTCCCACTTGCCCACTGGGAGAGACACAGTTCAGACTTCTGCGATCATCGGTCAAGCCGAGAGCAGGACCGGAACAAGAGTGACAGTGAATTTGCTCAGTACGTCTCCCTATCTATATTTTTTTTCCTTTTCAGGCTGGCTGAGGTAACAATCACGTATGCAAACAACCAAAACAGCAAAGCAGAGAGGCAAAGCAGATAAGGCAGACAATTAAACTTTTAGATTACCGTAATTATAAATATGCTTGAAGGGTTACTGTGTGTATGCTATAAAACAACTTATTACACTCTATATTTTATATCCTCCGGACTGAATACAGATAATGTAGCGTGATTGTTAAACACTTTGGATTCAGGAAATGCAGCTGAAATGGCAGTCTAACCAGTATGGCAGTATATTCAATATGAGAGCTGCGGACAGGCGTGTCTCAACAATGCTTCAATCCTACAAAACATAAAAACTATTATGAATGTATTCCTTATCCTTTTCACTGTTCCTTGTTACCAAGGCAACTAGGGCTGGGCTTTTTGTCACTTTAGGTATAATAAATAGTGGTAATCACCTATAAATAGGTGGTTGATATTTCAGCAGAGGGGGAAAATTAGTAATCACCTCTTTCCTTAAAAATGTATATGCCGTGTCATTCACGTCACCGGGCCCAGTTTATACTGTGGGCATATGGCCGGACGTGAGCACCTATACAGTGGGGCAAAAAAGTATTTAGTCAGTCAGCAATAGTGCAAGTTCCACCACTTAAAAAGATGAGAGGCGTCTGTAATTTACATCATAGGTAGACCTCAACTATGGGAGACAAACTGAGAAAAAAAAATCCAGAAAATCACATTGTCTGTTTTTTTTTCATTTTATTTGCATATTATGGTGGAAAATAAGTATTTGGTCAGAAACAAGCAATCAAGATTTCTGGCTCTCACAGACCTGTAACTTCTTCTTTAAGAGTCTCCTCTTTCCTCCACTCGTTACCTGTAGTAATGGCACCTGTTTAAACTTGTTATCATTATAAAAAGACACCTGTGCACACCCTCAAACAGTCTGACTCCAAACTCCACTATGGTGAAGACCAAAGAGCTGTCAAAGGACACTAGAAACAAAATTGTAGCCCTGCACCAGGCTGGGAAGACTGAATCTGCAATAGCCAACCAGCTTGGAGTGAAGAAATCAACTGTGGGAGCAATAATTAGAAAATGGAAGACATACAAGACCACTGATAATCTCCCTCGATCTGGTGCTCCACGCAAAATCCCACCCCGTGGGGTCAGAATGATCACAAGAACGGTGAGCAAAAATCCCAGAACCACGCGGGGGGACCTAGTGAATGAACTGCAGAGAGCTGGGACCAATGTAACAAGGCCTACCATAAGTAACACACTACGCCACCATGGACTCAGATCCTGCAGTGCCAGACGTGTCCCACTGCTTAAGCCTGTACATGTCCGGGCCCATCTGAAGTTTGCTAGAGAGCATTTGGATGATCCAGAGGAGTTTTGGGAGAATGTCCTATGGTCTGATGAAACCAAACTGGAACTGTTTGGTAGAAACACAACTTGTCGTGTTTGGAGGAAAAAGAATACTGAGTTGCATCCATCTAACACCATACCTACTGTAAAGCATGGTGGTGGAAACATCATGCTTTGGGGCTGTTTCTCTGCAAAGGGGCCAGGACGACTGATCCGGGTACATGAAAGAATGAATGGGGCCATGTATCGTAAGATTTTGAGTGCAAACCTCCTTCCATCAGCAAGGGCATTGAAGATGAAACGTGGCTGGGTCTTTCAACATGACAATGATCCAAAGCACACCGCCAGGGCAACGAAGGAGTGGCTTCGTAAGAAGCATTTCAAGGTCCTGGAGTGGCCTAGCCAGTCTCCAGATCTCAGCCCTATAGAAAACCTTTGGAGGGAGTTGAAAGTCCGTGTTGTCAAGCGAAAAGCCAAAAACATCACTGCTCTAGAGGAGATCTGCATGGAGGAATGGGCCAACATACCAACAACAGTGTGTGGCAACCTTGTGAAGACTTACAGAAAACGTTTGACCTCTGTCATTGCCAACAAAGGATATATCACAAAGTATTGAGATGAAATTTTGTTTCTGACCAAATACTTATTTTCCACCATAATATGCAAATAAAATGAAAAAAAAAACAGACAATGTGATTTTCTGGATTTTTTTTTCTCAGTTTGTCTCCCATAGTTGAGGTCTACCTATGATGTAAATTACAGACGCCTCTCATCTTTTTAAGTGGTGGAACTTGCACTATTGCTGACTGACTAAATACTTTTTTTCCCCACTGTATGTGTATATATATAATATATATATAACTTCTTCGACCGTCTAAGGTCGGAACCAGGGTGATAACCCAGTGGAAACATCCCCTTTGTACTCTGCTCTGTATGCTTCTAGTAGCTCTAGTGCAGTATGAAATAGTTTTTATCAGATACTAGATGGATTCTAGATACACCCTCCGAATTGGTTAGACCGGATAATACACACAGACAATTAAGGAATTATATACCTGACTGGGTCCGTAGGCTCAGGACTTTCAAACGTGGTCAGTTTAAGGGTTCAGAGAAGACAGCCAACTATCTCCTCCCAGCCGGACGTGAATACAGAAGGGTAGGTAAGATGATATATTTTCTCACCAGGTCTCGAGCTGCAGCCTCGTCCTGCTGGAAAGACGTCCGTCCTGGGGGGAGATTTTGTTGCGGCTGTGATCATCTGGTATCGTCCTGAGCCCCACGTTGGGCGCCAACTGTTGATTCTGCCGCACTAGGGTGTGGCCCGTCTTAATTGTCTGTGGCCAAATTGGATCTTTGGTAGAGATTTTACCTGCACGGAGAAAAGAATACACAAGACAAGGTGTATCATGTCAGTATGATTCTTCTCTGTCTTTAATTCAGAGTGCGCAGCTTTTATAACAGAAATTATGCTATCTCATTGTGTTACATCAACAGTGCATTTCCAAGTTACTATTTACTTTGTTCCCATGTCGCTACATATCACTATGTGCGTTTCTAAGTTACCGTTTACCGCTCCCATGCCGCTACATATCACTATGTACGTTTCTGAGTTACTGTTTACTGTTCTCATATGCTACATAATCACCGTGTACATAAGTATTGTTCTTTAGCCCGATCCACCCTTACCCACCCAGTATTGCGGTGTTACATGAAGCCTAGGTGGGTCCTACACAGAAATGATTCAGCAGAAAATCAGAAGTATCTTAAAGCAACATGGTCCTATTATTCAGCAAAGCGTCTATATAATGGTACAATTTTGATTCTTGTATATATTCATGTGCCATATATTCTCCCCTTAACAGTCCCTCCTTTGGAGATATGCAAAATCAAAATCCTAATCTCGTCGAACCTATCGATCTGTCCTCCCGGCCTACCTATCTCATCAATGCTGGAACCTAGCTAACTAGTCTTCACCGTATATACGAGACGACCCATCTCTAGTAGATGGACCCCCTCCTAACGGACTTTGCACAGGAGGAAGTCAGATCCTGGACTTTCCCTCGTTGGTTTGCTTCAAGCAGGCATATTCCGGAGGTGGTGCTTGCATGTTTTCATTGGGACATCTTTCATACAGGGGATCTTCAAAAATGGCATGCATGGTCATCACTATGGTTTCCATGGTCATCGTCATCATTTTCTTAAGGCATGGAGCTATGCAGCATAGAATTAAAGAAGATATGATCAAAGAACACAAAATAACTTTTGCAAACTTAATGGGTCAATAATTGCCTTTATGGCATCCCCAGTGTATTTTATAAACCATTGTTGATTATTGTATAAATAGTTTATCCGCTTTGCATTCTTATTTACGGGGATGGTGGGTTTAAACACAACTATTGTCTCGTTCTCGACTTTGAATTTGTCAGGTGCTCCTGTGTGCCCCCCACTGGTATCTATGCTTCTTAGCCAAAATTTACCTTTTGTGTCACCATTTTCCCTCCCAAGTTTAGTACTTGAGCCTAGTACATATAACCCTTGCTCATACTCTGAAGGGTTGTCAATAGTAAGGTACAGAACTATGCATCCCTCCTTGGGGCAGTGAGTGGCAGTGACAGGGAGTATTGAATCTGGAAGGCCACTCTGACCCTTAAAATGGGCTTTGGACAGGGTCATGCGACTTAATAGGCTTATTCCCCATTTGTCCCTTTCGCTGTAGGGCCTGGGCTGGTTGATGTCTCTAGTCACTTTCACCAGTGTGCCACCCAACAAGAGACTAATCCTCCCAGTTTGAACCTTCCCCTATTTCAGCAGTAGTGACACAGATGAATTGTGTATTAAACCCGATATGAAACTGTGCCATGGGGCCTGGACATTCTTATTGTGAGACAGTAGTCAAATTGATATGTTACTCTTGGGGTGGAGACATTATACCAGAAAGTCAGTATGCCCTTCTCATGAGTGACTACCCCTTGGTGACTGACTACCCCTTGGGCTAGGAAAAGGATAAGTGCAGACGGATGAAGAGTGGCAGCCGCTACTGGACTCTGGATCCGGCATCTCTTTGCAGTGGGAAGCGTGGACCCATGGACTGCTGCGATAGTTGACAGGACTTGGAACAGGCTGTCATCTCTAGGTTCAAGGGTACGTCTGTTGAACCTCTTGGTGATGAGGACTCAGTCACCGGGCAGGATCTGGTGGGCTCCTATGTCCTCAGGATCTGGGATGGATGAAAAGACTCGAAAATGCATTTTAGTCACATGTTTTTAAACTTAGTCTACATATAGGCAATTATACTTGTGCGTGTATGTGACCCAAGGGAAAGACTAAACTCTTATGCTATGACTTCCCTGTTTCCTGTACAGCATCAAGTATGTAGAGTTTTGTTCGAGGCCTTAAATTTTCCTTGTTCATCCTTAGGCGTATTTCATCCTGTATAACTTCATCTTAGGTCCATTTCTTCTTTTCTTCCTTGGATACTTGTTTCTGGAGTGTCAGAACATCTTTTTCCAGGGTTATCCCTTTTCCTCTGTTTCCGTGTCAACCGGTATTACTGCTGCTTCTTTTGCTGTTACTTCAGCTAGTCTGTTGCCCACTGCTTCCCTTGAAGTGTCTCCAGTGTGTGTGCTTTTACTTTTACCACCGCAACTCTTCCTGGCATCAACAAGGACTCCATTAATTCTTGTATGGCTTTGTGGTGTCAGACTGGCGTTCCGTTAGCCGTGATGAAGCCTCTTTCCCTCCAGATTGATCTTGACAGCTTCATGTTGAGTGGACCTCTCGTATGCTTCTGTCGAGGCCTGCGGTCCTGCCTTTTGGATGTAGGCAGTGGTTTTGCTGGCAGCAAGTTACTTCTGTGGCTACTGCTATACCAGTGTGCGGATGGCGTTCTTGGTCTGCATACCTTGGTCTATCCACAAAGAGCATCAGGTCAGGATCTTCCAGGTGTTCTCTTGCCTCATGACAGCAAGACAATCGCGTTCAGCCATTTCAGAGTCGACTACCTCTTCCACTAATGTGTCAGAGATGTGGTTTTCATCCTCCATCTTCCTCCCCCCTTTGGCAGAGGTAGAAGAGTAGCTGGATTATGGACAGCACATCTGGAGATGGTGACGTTGTCCGGGAGCAGAGTAGGGCATTGCAGACAGGTGCGTTGGGCCAGGATCTTCAACTGGTGACCCATAAAAATATCAGAAGCTTTGTCCAGCACAGGTGGGTTGCAAACACGGTTCTCATGCAGGTTTGGACTTCACGAGTCACTTGGTCAAGTCTTGGAGAGTAGAAGCCAGGAGGGCATTGTCTTCCTCCGTGAAGCTGTGTTAGGACTCCATTTACATGGTCAGGCTTCTTCATGACAAACAGACAAAACAGTTCGGTATAGCCTGGCAGTCCTAGAGCTGTGAAAATGTGATTGAAATTTAGTATATAAAACACACTGATTACCTTCTTGGAAAGTCTTGAAATAATTATAAAAAGGTTGCATGTGTAGAAGAGCAGTATTGGCTTGGCTGTCTTCAGTCAGGGGAAGAGGTCATCCATATATATTGTAAAACGAAGTGGCTGTGGGATGTATCCTCTTCCAGGGCTACTCCTCTACTCCTCTTTGGTCAGACCTCATCTGGAATATTGTGTCCAGTTTTGGGCACCACATTTTAAAAAAGACATCAACAAACTGGAGCAAGTTCAGAAAAGAGCGACCAGAATGGTGACCGGTCTGCAAACCCTGTCTTATGAGGAAAGGTTGCAGGATTTGGGAATGTTTAGTTTGCAAAAGAGAAGACTGAGAGGAGACTTAATAGCTGTCTACAAATATCTAATGGGCTGTCACATTGTAGAAGGATCAACTTTATTCTCATTTGCACAAGGAAAGACTAGAAGCAATGGGATGAAACTGAATGGGAAGAGACACAGATTAGATATTAGAAAAAACTTTTTGACAGTTAGAGTGATCAATGAGTGGAACAGGCTGCCACGAGAAGTGGTGAGTTCTCCTTCAATGGAAGTCTTCAAACAGAGGCTGGACAGACATCTGACTGGGATGATTTAGCGAATCCTGCTTTGAGCAGGGGGTTGGACCAGATGGCCCAGGAGGTCCCTTCCAACTCTATGATTCTATGATTCTATGATTCCAGGACCGTGGTCATGGCTCGGGTGAACATAGAGAGGCTATACTGTGCCCCTTGAGGCATCATAGTCCAAATATATATTGCTGGCCCTCGTGTGAAAACAAACAGGTACTGGCTTGCAGCATGTAGAAATAAACTGAAGAAAGCATTGGCCAGGTCAATCACCGTGAACCATAGAAAAATAAATAGAATTGATAAAAACAAAACATAGTGTGTGGGTTTGATACCATAGATGTGTTCAGTACTATAACTTCATTGACAGCACATAAGTCATATATTATCCATAACTTCATAGAAATAATTGCAAATTATGAAATGGAGGGTGAATATTGCAATTTCCTTGACAGCAGGGCTACTGGCTTCGGCCCCACCTTTACAAACTGGATTTTCAGCCTGCCAATATTGAGTCTGGGATCAGTGCCATTAGTTCAACGCCCACATGATCTACAGATGTGTCTTGTAAAAAAAAGAAAAGACTACATACTTCTTCAGCAAGTAGATCAATATCCCTGATTACTCTTCTGATTGCATCAGGACCCACCAGGAATTTGAGAGGAGTATCCTCAACCTCTGTCTGGGTGAGAGATGTTGTTTCTCTATTGTATTTTTGTGGGGGGGTCTGCAAGAGTATACATACTTTCATGGGTTGTGGAATCAGTATGCCAATACCCTATTAAAATCTGGAGCTCGATGTTGGTGGGTGTCAAGCCTCTTCCAACTTGGAACTAATTTGCATTTCAAATCTGAGATCCAGAAACTTTTTGTTACATCGGTGGAAGAAACTATCCACAGGTTCTCCTTTTCCCTGCATGACATCCTGGAGAATGGGGGTCTGACAAGCTGCTTACTAGGGTATCTGTCTCCTGGTATTTCCAGGAGTCCTTGTGTGGAGTAGATCGTGTACAAAAGAATGAGCTTTGAGGCTTAAAAGATGATGATAATTATGTCCCCTCACCATATAACGATAAATACTGTAGATTATCAGTCTGAGCTATTTATTTCCTGTCTCCTCCGGTTCTATTTAATTATATACCTCCATGTCATATTCATCTTTTTCTTCATTATTCTTTTCATAAACTACATTAATTAATAAAACTATAATGGATGCTGGACAGGATGTAGCATAAGACGTGCCGTCTATATAAATAGTTGGAAAGAAGGTACGGCTCTTTGGGTTGGTCATCTGACAGTCAGAACAAGTCTCACGATATTCTGCATTCTGCGTTTGACAGCTGGCACACGTCCAGTCATCGGGAATGTATATAGAAGTATAAATGAATGTAATGCAGATATTGCAACTGACATCTTCCTGTGTAAATATTTGTTTTGCACAAAATTCAGCAATCTTGTTATATTCCTCTCCTCATGCCTTTTTTTTCCTAACTTCCTCTGCCATCTTATAAAATGCTTCAGGGTCCTGTAACACCTCATAATACCTGAGGCTGGGACGCTGCTCTCTACTCATTAACACATTCTTCTATCCCTTCTTATCTAATGCTCCTCCCCTCGTGATCGGAGGGTTTCTTAACGTACATTTTCTTTCTCACTCCACTATGGGTCATATCTGTCTTATAGATATTGACTGACTGCTCCCACCCATTCTATCATCTGAATTCTGAGTATATCTGAAAAACATATGTACAGTGGGGCAAAAAAGTATTTAGTCAGTCAGCAATAGTGCAAGTTCCACCACTTAAAAAGATGAGAGGCGTCTGTAATTTACATCATAGGTAGACCTCAACTATGGGAGACAAACTGAGAAAAAAAAATCCAGAAAATCACATTGTCTGTTTTTTTTTCATTTTATTTGCATATTATGGTGGAAAATAAGTATTTGGTCAGAAACAAGCAATCAAGATTTCTGGCTCTCACAGACCTGTAACTTCTTCTTTAAGAGTCTCCTCTTTCCTCCACTCATTACCTGTAGTAATGGCACCTGTTTAAACTTGTTATCAGTATAAAAAGACACCTGTGCACACCCTCAAACAGTCTGACTCCAAACTCCACTATGGTGAAGACCAAAGAGCTGTCAAAGGACACCAGAAACAAAATTGTAGCCCTGCACCAGGCTGGGAAGACTGAATCTGCAATAGCCAACCAGCTTGGAGTGAAGAAATCAACTGTGGGAGCAATAATTAGAAAATGGAAGACATACAAGACCACTGATAATCTCCCTCGATCTGGTGCTCCACGCAAAATCCCACCCCGTGGGGTCAGAATGATCACAAGAATGGTGAGCAAAAATCCCAGAACCACGCGGGGGAACCTAGTGAATGAACTGCAGAGAGCTGGGACCAATGTAACAAGGCCTACCATAAGTAACACACTACGCCACCATGGACTCAGATCCTGCAGTGCCAGACGTGTCCCACTGCTTAAGCCTGTATATGTCCGGGCCCGTCTGAAGTTTGCTAGAGAGCATTTGGATGATCCAGAGGAGTTTTGGGAGAATGTCCTATGGTCTGATGAAACCAAACTGGAACTGTTTGGTAGAAACACAACTTGTCGTGTTTGGAGGAAAAAGAATACTGAGTTGCATCCATCAAACACCATATCTACTGTAAAGCATGGTGGTGGAAACATCATGCTTTGGGGCTGTTTCTCTGCAAAGGGGCCAGGACGACTGATCCGGGTACATGAAAGAATGAATGGGGCCATGTATCATGAGATTTTGAGTGCAAACCTCCTTCCATCAGCAAGGGCATTGAATATGAAACGTGGCTGGGTCTTTCAACATGACAATGATCCAAAGCACACCGCCAGGGCAACGAAGGAGTGGCTTCGTAAGAAGCATTTCAAGGTCCTGGAGTGGCCTAGCCAGTCTCCAGATCTCAACCCTATAGAAAACCTTTGGAGGGAGTTGAAAGTCCGTGTTGTCAAGCGAAAAGCCAAAAACATCACTGCTCTAGAGGAGATCTGCATGGAGGAATGGGCCAACATACCAACAACAGTGTGTGGCAACCTTGTGAAGACTTACAGAAAACGTTTGACCTCTGTCATTGCCAACAAAGGATATATCACAAAGTATTGAGATGAAATTTTGTTTCTGACCAAATACTTATTTTCCACCATAATATGCAAATAAAATGAAAAAAAAACAGACAATGTGATTTTCTGGATTTTTTTTTCTCAGTTTGTCTCCCATAGTTGAGGTCTACCTATGATGTAAATTACAGACGCCTCTCATCTTTTTAAGTGGTGGAACTTGCACTATTGCTGACTGACTAAATACTTTTTTGCCCCACTGTATGTGTGCGTCTTGAAACAAATTCTCACGGGGTAATGAACAGTTGATTCTGCCGCACTAGGGTGTGGCCCGTCTTAATTGTCTGTGGCCAAATTGGATCTTTGGTAGAGATTTTACGTGCACGGAAAAAAGAATACACAAGACAAGGTGTATCATGTCAGTATGATTCTTCTCTGTCTTTAATTCAGAGTGCGCAGCTTTTATAACAGAAATTATGCTATCTCATTGTGTTACATCAACAGTGCATTTCCAAGTTACTATTTACTTTGTTCCCATGTCGCTACATATCACTATGTGCGTTTCTAAGTTACCGTTTACCGCTCCCATGCCGCTACATATCACTATGTACGTTTCTGAGTTACTGTTTACTGTAACTGTTTACTATGCTACATAATCACCGTGTACATAAGTATTGTTCTTTAGCCCGATCCACCCTTACCCACCCAGTATTGCGGTATTACATGAAGCCTAGGTGGGTCCTACACAGAAATGATTCAGCAGAAAATCAGAAGTATCTTAAAGCAACATGGTCCTATTATTCAGCAAAGCGTCTATATAATGGTACAATTTTGATTCTTGTATATATTCATGTGCCATATATTCTCCCCTTATCCCCTTAACAGCCATATATATGCAGAATATGGAACACTATAATCACAATGTGTGCAGTGAGGTGGGGTCTTCTTCTGCGTTGCAGACATATTTTGCCCAAGAAGATATGTGGCTTGTAAAATACATCTCATATAAGAGAAAGCTCACTTTCTTAATACTTTTTCATGCTGCTCACATTGCAAACATTTGGGATAATATAGAAGGTATTTTTTCTTAATTAATTGTAATCTATTTTTTTCAGAGCATAACATGTATAGATATACAACCGAGGTGACCAAAGCCTATTGCTATATATAAAAATGAATGTGTGTGTATCACCAACCAATCATGAAGCGTCTTTCATTTCACCAGAGCTGTTCAAAAGAAGCTGAACTGTGATTGGTTGCTATGAGCAACAGTTTTCCTTGCAAACAATCACTAAGCATCTCTCATTTCACCAGAGCTGATTAAAAGAACCTGAGCTGTGATTGGTTGATATAACCAACAGTTTTCCCACTTGACAACACCTCAGCAGACACTGACATGGTGGGAGAAATCTAGCATCCCTGGGAACATAAGCTCCCAGCCATTGTCTGCCCTCCTAAAGGGAGCACAGAGCACATGACAGAAATGAATGCCCCCTCCCTGCCCATATCCTCATCACACATCCTCCATCCCATAGGCACATCTTCACTCTTAAAGGGATCATTGGTATGGAAGTCAGAGCAAATCCATCCGGCGCTTTGGTTTTGACCCCAGGCCTCTCTTAAAGGGATCCCCGTTATGGAAGTTAGGACAGTTCCACTCATCTCTGTGGTTCTGACCCCAGGGTCTCTTAAAGGGATCATTGGTATGGAATTTAGGGCAAATCCACTCTGCGCTTTGGTACTGACCCCAGGCCCTTCTTAAAGGGATCTCCGGTATGGAAGTCAGGGTAAATCCATCCAGCTCTTTAATTCTGACCCCAGGCCTCTCTTAAAGGGTTCTCTGGTATGGAAGTCAGGGCAATTGCCTTCAAATGCTCTGGTTCTGATCCCAGGCTCTCTTAAAGGGATCCCCGGTATGGAAGTTAGGGTAAATCCCTCAGCGCTCTGATTCTCACCCCAGTCTTCTATTAAAAGGATCATTGGTATGGAAGTCAGGGCAAATCCACTCAGCGCTCTGGTTCTCATGCCAGGCCTCTCTTAAAGGGATCCCCAGTATGGAAGTTAGGACCGTTTCACTCAGCGCTCTGGTTCTGACTCCAGGCTGAGGGGATGATGTGGGATATTAGGAGTAGTAGTCCAGTGGCTCTGGCTGATGGAATGATGTGGGTTATTATGGGTAGTAGTCCGGTAGCTCTAGCTGATGGGATGATGTGGGATATTAGTGGTAGTAGTCCGGTGGCTCTGGCTGATGGGATGAGGTGGGATATTATAGTGAATGTGGCTATGCAGAATGGGTGGGGCTATACACTCAGCTTTATATATAGATATAATCATTATAATTTGTTAGAACTAACCGTGGTTAGTTACTATGCCCGGGCAGCGCCGGGCTCTTCAGCTAGTAACTATATATTTTTCACATACCAAAAAAAAACAACTGTTAGTGAATTCCTCAATGAGAAATAAAGAGGACATATGTTGAGATTGTAATGTGTAAGTCTAGTATACGGGAAGGACATATTCTTAAATACATATCAGCCACATTAACCATATTTGTGTGATGATGCACAATACATAGATTCATTCTATTATATACTTTTGCTCTATTATATCCAAGGAGGATGTCTGCAAACATGAACATACAGCAAGAGTTGGGAAGAAGGAAAACTAGAATATGAATAACATGAGGACCTAATTAGCACTCAGAAACTATAAAAGCCAATGTTTGGGATTGCTATGATGGTAATCTATATAAAACAAGTACAGAAGAAAGCAGCTACCCTACCAGAATTAGACAGCGTCATATTTTTCATGCAGAGAAGATAGTTACATTTAGCTAATCACCCAGCAATGGTCAGAGTTGTAGACAACCTTCAATGCCTCTATAAAAAGAATCTGGCTGCCATTTGTTGTCATTTCCAGGAATAATAGAAACTTATAGAAAGTTATCGTTGACGGGAGATTCATGATCTCTGAGACATGTTTGTATAACTGGAAACTTGTCTAAGAAACATTTAATTACTTGATATTCAAATCATAGATGAAGCAAGGATCCAGTGGAAAACTGACCTCTAACACCAAGAGAAAGCAATTGTGAAGCAAAGTCAGACAACTATATCAACATATCAGTATCAATTTTCTCTCCTGATTGCAGTATGATATTGCATTTTAAGAACTAGGATAAAGGCTTTATTTCATTACTCAAATTTGAGGTGACCAATTCTTCCTCCAAGGCTCTTTGATAAGATATTGAAAAAAAGGCGATGAGTTGGAAGATGACATCACAACTGGAGCTTAACCTAGGATAACAAAATGGACAAATACCCTACAGTAAGTAAATAAGTAAATAATAATAGTACATGTAAATAACATAGGGCACTTTAATTGAAATAGCTTACATCAAAATCATAAAAACCATCCCAATGCAACAAGGTTTACCCAATCAGGATAGTCTTATCTCTAATGTAAAACATCTCTATGTACCAGCAGCCCTCTATAGACGGGACAGAGCAGGATCCAGGTCCAACTATTTTACCACTTGCCTGTTGAAAGCTTTGTACAGTTGTGGCCAAAAGTATTGACATCCCTGCAATTCTGTCAGATAATACTCAGCTTCTTCCTGAAAATGATTGCAAACACAAATTCTTTGGTATTATTATCTTCATTTAATTTGTCTTAAATGAAAAAACACAAAAAGAATTGTCCTAAAGCCAAATTGGATATAATTCCACACCAAACATAAAAAAGAGGGTGGACAAAAGTATTGGCACTGTTTGAAAAATCATGTGATGCTTCTCTAATTTGTGTAATTAACAGCACCTATAACTTACCTGTGGCACCTAACAGGTGTTGGCAATAACTAAATCACACTTGCAGCCAGTTGACATGGATTAAAGTTGACTCAACCTCTGTCCTGTGTGCTTGTGTGTACCACATTGAGCATAGAGAAAAGAAAGAAGACCAAAGAACTGTCTGAGGACTTGAGAAACCAAATTGTGAGGAAGCATGAGCAATCTCAAGGCTACAAGTCCATCTCCAAAGACCTGAATGTTCCTGTGTCTACCGTGCGCAGTGTCATCAAGAAGTTTAAAGTCCATGGCACTGTGGCTAACCTCACTAGACGTGGACGGAAAAGAAAAATTGACAAGAGATTTCAATGCAAGATTGTGCGGATGTTGGATAAAGAACCTCGACTAACATCCAAACAAGTTCAAGCTGCCCTGCAGTCCGAGGGTATAACAGTGTCAACCCGTACTATCCGTCGGCATCTGAATGAAAAGGGACTGTATGGTAGGAGACCCAGGAATACCCCACTTCTTACCCCGAGACATAAAAAAGCCAGGCTGGAGTTTGCCAAAACTTACCTGAAAAAGCCTAAAACGTTTTGGAAGAATGTTCTCTGGTCAGATGAGACAAAAGTAGAGCTTTTTGGGCAAAGGCATCTACATAGAGTTTACAGGAGAAAAAAAGAGGCATTCAAAGAAAAAAACACGGTCCCTACAGTCAAACATGGCGGAGGTTCCCTGATGTTTTGGGGTTGCTTTGCTGCCTCTGGCACTGGACTGCTTGACCGTGTGCATGGCCTATTGAAGTCTGAAGACTACCAACAAATTTTGCAGCATAATGTAGGGCCCAGTGTGAGAAAACTGGGTCTCCCTCAGAGGTCATGGGTCTTCCAGCAGGACAATGACCCAAATCACACTTCAAAAAGCACTAGAAAATGGTTTGAGAGAAAGCACTGGAGACTTCTAAGGTGGCCAGCAATGAGTCCAGTCCTGAATCCCATAGAACACCTTTGGAGAGATCTAAAAATGGCAGTTTGGAGAAGGCACTCTTCAAATATCAGGGACCTGGAGCAGTTTGCCAAAGAAGAATGGTCTAAAATTCCAGCAGTGCATTGTAAGAAACTCATTGATGGTTACCGGAAGCGGTTGGTCGCAGTTATTTTGGCTAAAGGTTGTGCAACCAAGTATTAGGCTGAGGGTGCCAATACTTTTGTCTGGCCCATTTTTGGAGTTTTGTGTGAAATGATCAATGTTTTGCTTTTTGATTCATTCTCTTTTGTGTTTTTTCATTTAAGACAAATTAAATGAAGATAATAATACCAAAGAATTTGTGATTGCAATCATTTTCAGGAAGAAACTGAGTATTATCTGACAGAATTGCAGGGGTGTCAATACTTTTGGCCACAACTGTATGTGCAAAGTAATACAACTAACGCATAACCAAAAAATGAGCTGGAGCTCATGTTGGTATAAGTGTAATGTGTAGGTGCACATCCACGTTATGGCCTTTACCCCCAAGGGTGGTTGGCATGTTAATGACCAGGCCAATATTTACAATTCTGACCACTGTCCCTTTATGAGGTAATAACCCTGGAACGCTTCCTTGGATCCTGGTGATTCTGACATTGTTTTCTCGTAACATATTATACTTCATGATAGTGATAAAATTTCTTTGATCTGACTTGCATTTATTTATGAAAAAAAACGGAAATTTCCAACTTTGAATTTTCATGCCTTTAAATCACAGAGATATGTCACACAAAATACTTAATAAGTAACATTTCCCACATGTCTACTTTACACCAGCACAATTTTGGAACCAAATTTTTTTGTTGTTAGGAAGTTATAAGGGTTAAACGTTGACCAGTGATTTCTCATTTTTACAACCCCATTTTTTTTACGGACCACATCACATTTGAAGCCACTTTGAGGGGTCTATATGACAGAAAATACCCAAAGGTGACGCCATTCTAAAAACAGCACCCCTGAATGTGCTCAAAACCACATTCAAGAAGTTTATTTACCCTTCAGGTGCTTCACAGGAATTTTGTAATGTTCAAAAAAAAATGAACCTTTCACTTTTTTTCACAAAAAATTTATTTCAGATCCTATTTGTTTTATTTTACCAAGGGTAACAGAAGAAATTGGACCCCAAAAGTTGTTGTACAATTTGTCCTGACGCACAATTGGCTGGAATTCAGATCAGACGCATGTTGCATTTGGAGAGCCCCTGATGTGCCTAAACAGTGGAAACCCCCCAATTCTAACTCCAACCCTAACCCCAACACACCTCTAACCCTAATCCCAACCCTAGCCCTAACTTTAGCCCCAACCCTAACCCTAACTTTAGCACCAACCCTAACCTTAGCCTCAACCCTAACCCCAACTTTAGCCCCAACCCTAACCCTAACTTTAGCCCCAACCATAACCCTAACTTTAGATCCAACCATAACCCTAACCCCAACAGGAGTCAGTCTTTCAATTATATTTTTTTCTCGGTAAGTTCCATTCCTGGCTTTGGTATACAAACACTGATGCAAAATACTGACCAAATACTGACGTGTGAATGAACCTTTTTATTGCAAAAAATAGTTTTTGCATCACCACATTTTGAAAGCTATAATTTTTCCATATTTTGGCTCACAGAGTCATGTGAGGTCTAATTCTTTGCGGGACTAGTCGACGTTTTTATTGGTATCATTTTCTGGCACATAACATTTTTTGATCGCTTTTAAGTCCGATTTTTGGAAGGCAGAATGAAAAAAACCCATCAATTCATGAATTTCTTTTGGGGGGTTTATACCGTTCCACGTGTAGTAAAATTGATAAAGCAGTTTTATTCTTTGGGTTAGTATGATGACAGCGAAACCTCATTTATATCTTTTTTTATGTTTTGGCGCTTTTATACAATAAAACTATTTTATAGAAAAAATTATTATTTTTGCATCGCTTTATTCTGAGAGCTATAACTTTTTTATTTTTCCGGAGATAGAGCTATATTGTGGCTTGTTTTTTGCGGGACAAGATGACGTTTTTAGCGGTACCACATTTATTTATATCCGTCTTTTTGATCGCGTGTTATTCCACTGTTTTTTTTTGTGGTGTTCACTAAAGGGGATAACTATTGGGACAGTTTTATAAGTCGGGTCGTTACGGACATGGCGATACTAAATATGTGTACTCTTATTGTTTAGATTTTTTTAATCAAATATTGATTTAATAATAGAATAAATATTGATTTTTTTTATTATTAATTTTATTATTTTTTATATTTTTCAATTATTTAAAAACAAAATTATTTAATTCTATCTTTTACACTGTGTCCCACTATGGGACACTCATTTTGTGCAGGCTGATCGCTTATATGTCATGCAGATCTGCATGCCATATAAGCTGTCAGCGCTGCACTCTGTGAACACTGACCTCAGAGACTTCCTGACATGCACTGTGCATGACGGGAAGTCTCTGAGCTCTGGCAACCCGGATGTCATCATGATAACATCGGGTTACCATGGCAGCGATCGGGACCCTGCGTCATGCCGCATGGTCTCCGATCCAAAGGCAGAGGGGCTGTCAGCAACTCTGCCGGCTCCGGAACGCTGCGATCATGTTTGATCACAGTGTTCCTGGAGTTAAAGTGCTAGGAACGGTCTGGGACCACTCCTGGCACTTAGTGCTGAGTGTCAGCTGACACCCGTCTGCAATCAGCCGCACTCCCCCCGTGAGCACAGCTGATCGTGTATGACGTACTATTCCGTCCATGGGCATTAAGTGCCAGGGCCATTGGACAGTATAGTACATCTAATGTCACAAAGGGGTTAACAAACATAACCTCAGAAAAAAGCAAAAATTATCAAATACCCTGTAGTAAGTAAATAAGTACATATAAATAACACATAAATCTTACAGTGGGGAAAAAAAGTATTTAGTCAGCCACCAATTGTGCAAGTTCTCCCACGTAAAAAGATGAGAGCGGCCTCATCAAGTATTTGTTCACCTAAAAAAATGCAAGATTTCTGGCTCTCACAGACCTGTAACTTCTTCTTAGAGAGGCTCCTCTGTTCTCCACCCATTATACTCATTACCTGTAGTAATGGCAACTGTTTGAACTTGTTATCAGTCTAAAAGACAACTGTCCACAACCTCAAACAGTCACACTCCAAACTCCACTAGGGTGAAGACCAAAGAGCTGTCAAATGACACCAGAAACAAAACTCTAGACCTGCACCAGGCTGGGAAGACTGAATCTGCAATAGGCAAGCAGCTTGGTGTGATAAAATCAACTCTGGGAGCAATAATAAGAAAATGGAAGACATACAGGACCACTGATAATCTCCCTTGATCTGGGGCTCCACGCAAGATCTCCCCCCGTGTGGTCAAAATGATCACAAGAACGGTGAGCAAAAATCCCAGAACCACACGACGGTACCTAGTGAATGACCTGCATGGAGCTGGGACCACTGTAACAAAGGCTACCATCAGTAACACACTACGCTGCCAGGGACTCAGATCCTGCGGTGCCAGACGTGTCCCCCTGCTTAAGCCAGTATATGTCCGGGCCCGTCTGAAGTTTGCTAGAGGGCATTTGGGTTATCCAGAAGATTATTGGGAGAATGCAATATGGTCTGATGAAACTAAAGTAGAACTGTTGGCAGAAACAAAACTCGTTGTGTTTGGAGGAGACGGAATGCTGAGTTGCAGCCAAAGAAAGAACACCATACCTACTGGGTGACAACATCATGCTTTGGGACTGTTTCTCTGCAAAGGGACCAGGACGACTGATCCGAGTACGTGAAAGAATGAATGGTGCCATGTATCGTGAGATTTTGAGTGCCAACCTCCTTCCATCAGCAAGGATATTCAAGATGAAACGTGGATGGGTCTTTCAGCATGATAATGATCCAAAGCACACCGCCAGGGCAACGAAGGAGTGGCTTTGTAAGAAGCATATGAAGGTCCTGGAGTGGCCTAGCCAGTCTCCAGATCATAACCCCATAGAAAAGCTTTGGAGGGATTTGAAAGTCCGTGTTGCCCAGCGATAGGCCCAAAACATCACTGCTCTAGAGGAGATCTGCATGGAGGAATGGGCCAACATACCACCAACAGTGTGTGCCAACTTTGTGAACACTTACAGAAAACGTTTAACCTCTGTCATTGCCAACAAAGGATATATAACAAAATATTGAAATGAACTTTTGTTAATGACCAAATACTTATTTTCCACCAAAATTTGCAAAATAAATCTTGCCAAATCAGACAAGGTGATTTTCTGCTTTTGTTTTCTCATTTAGACTCTCATAGTTGTGGTCTACCTATGATGTCAATTACAGGCCTCTCTCCTCTTTTGAAATGGGAGAACTTGCACAATTGGTGGCTGACTAAATACTTTTTTCCCCACTGTACTTATGGTTCTAGTAAAGCACCCATGTGTGCAATGAGGGTGCGGGTCTCTGATTTATACAGCCTGTGGTTCAGGCAGCATGAATCATGTAAAGGAGTCCCTTTCAGTGCTATTTTACCATTTTTAATGTTTTGTTTACTTCGTTACCATTAATTACTAATGCATACATTACATTTTCTCTGCTATGTAATGATTTTTTTTAACATATATTCAATAAACATTTCTGTACATTTTCGCATACATACATGTACATCATTTTTGCCCCCACACTTTTTTTGTGTATATTTTTTGTCAGGTTATTTGTAGACGTTAATTTTTTTTTATTAAACTGGCTTTCACATTTAGCATTTTAGTTGGAGCAGTGCTTTGTGCATTTTCAGCCTTTCTAGGGCGTGTGCGTCCTACACTTTAGAGATGAAGTGAACATTCTTTCTTTTGTGAACTGTATTTGTAATAATCTTTCACTGTGCTACATTACATTAATTACCTTTCTATTGTAGTTTAGTTCCAGTCATGACTTGAATATTAGCACCATGTGGATACATCTGCCTCTGGGATTCAGTCTATGATCTCTAAGCTCTGCTAACAAAGTTTAATAATCCTCTGTGTTTTGCATATTTCCAAGTTATTAGTGTTCACAAATCCCACTGTTAATCCTTCATTAGCTGTTTAGCTTTGCCCTACAGCGCATATACATTATGAAGATATCGAGATAACTACCCTGATATAGAACCATACTTACCAATTCAACCTACATAAAAATATTTTTCCCTCAATTTCTCTTAGCAAGGTAATTATATAATATTTCTAAGTGACAAGACGCCATATGTATTAATGATCTTGCACAATAACTTTTTCAATTTGTCATCAATATTTTTTTAAAACTGTATGGATGTGTTCGAAATAGAAAAGCTTCCGAGCAATGCAAGGAAAAAGCATGGAGTTAATTAAAAAAATAATTTCTACTAGTGGAGCTTACTGCACAGTTGTATAAATACACACACACTGAGCTCCCCATACTGGCAGCTCCTGAAAGAGATAAAAAAAGATTATTATTTAAAGGGAAATTTTCACTAGGTTTTTGCTATGTATTCTGAGAGCAGCAAGGTGTAGGGGTATAGAACTTGATTAAAGTGATGTGTCACTTATGGGGTTTTGTGTTTTGGATTCAATAAAATCACTTTTATAAGCAGGAGATTATCACTACAGGACATGCTGCCCTCGTGCCTACTAGTCTGACCACGCCATCAGCACTGATTGGCTGATTTCTGCCAATATACAATGTACCAGGCGCATAAATAAAAATCATGGGGCCACATAGCAGAAGTTAACAAACATAAAACTCAAAAAATAATAATATTCAGTGTGGTCACAGAAGAGCATACCTCACAACTTTGCAGCCCTTACCAAGTAATTATTCTCCTATTAAAGCCCCTAGATTCCAATTTCATTGCCTCCATAAAGTATGATGCAAAGAAACCTGATGTCATAGACCAAATGGAAAAGAGAAGATTAATTGGGTAGAAAATCAAAATGAGCAATTGTAAGTACACAGTGCTATATAATATGATGAGTGCAATATATAAGAGGATAATAATTTTCTTAGGAGGATGAGTGTATTTTTAAGGTTCTTTGACTAGGCAAGGAGCACGCATCTGCAGGCTGATTGTTGTACAACTTCAGAGTCTCTGCACTCTTCCAAAGTTGTAGAAGCAAAGTTGCTTTTGCTGGCAACAGGTGAGAGTTCACAGTTAAGGACTGTAGTACAACAATATTATCCACCTCCCGAGAAGTTATCAGGAGACAGGGGGCAAGATGCTACTAAAAATAATAATAATCTATCTAATTTGAATACCCTTAAAAGGGTTTTCTCACAAACAAAGAGGCACGTTTATAAGATTATCTCAGCACAGGAACATTGTATTTAAACATATCCAATTGTGAAACTTATTATTATTACAAGATCTATTGATTAAAATGAACGTTCGTTCGTGGGAAAACCCCTTAACCCCTTACCTACAATTGACGT
Organism: Dendrobates tinctorius; assembly: GCF_039654945.1. Classification (NCBI taxonomy): domain Eukaryota; kingdom Metazoa; phylum Chordata; class Amphibia; order Anura; family Dendrobatidae; genus Dendrobates; species Dendrobates tinctorius. The sequence continues at coordinate 14,509,777 of NW_027361738.1, forward strand.
AATATTCCGTCCATGTGACCCTTGACCTAATTACCATGGACGGAATATTACGTCACCGCGATCAGCGGCGCCCACGTGGTGAGCGCCGCTGATCGCGGCCGAGTGTCAGCTGATTATCGTAGCTGACACCCGGCACAATGTGTCAGGGGCGGTCACGGACCGCCCCAACACGTTAACCCCTTGCACACCACGATCAAACACGATCGCGGTGTACCGGGGGTTAA